>NC_091950.1:343737436-344417436 GCF_031021105.1 Erythrolamprus reginae | reverse complement strand
TTGCACTAATAGAGTAACTTACACAAATTCTCATAGTGCATTCAGGACAATAATTGACAAAATCTATTTAGAACCATAAACTAGCCGTGGTTTGTTGATAGTGGCTGTGCTTTTTATGTAAATAAAACAATTTGTTCCTATTCATGGCATATTATGTTAATAGTGTATTACATTAGTCCCCAGGATAGACATGTACAAATAATGAAAGACTGTTTGTATTTTGGGTAGAGACGGAAATGGTGGTTTTTCTGCAGATAGTAGATCACATCTCAATGGAACAATAATTCATTGGACACTGCAGCTTTTAAGTGTGAAAATTACAGAGAAGAAAAGATTTTTTAAATCTGTTCAGCTAGTTAGCAGAGGGATATGAATACATTAGAACATTAGATTTAGAATAATTCAGCCACCCATTGGAACGCTGAAAAAAATTTAATGGACTGATATTATAGTGACAGCATGTAGCATTAATAATGTATCACAGTATTTATCGGAGTATTACATGATATTATCGAAATGCTAGTTACAGGTGATAATATAATATACTAAAATGCATATAGTGTTTAAATGCACGATTCTTTTCGTCTCTCTTTGTGTACGGGAAGTCGTGCTGTTCCACTTTGCAAGGATGCAATGCCGTATAAAAGCACAGCATGTTCTTATTTACTAGGCTGAATTTATTAATGTGCTTCCAATAACCCTTCTGGAGACCTCTTGCCTGTGATTATTTCTGTAACATTTTGCATCTTGACGACTCTAAAAGAGCACTTCGAGAGTGGCAATGTAAACAGGTATTTGAATCAAATCAGGGTGTGAGCACTGAAGTGTGAGATCCAGTGGCACTTGTAGAGGGGTCAAAATCTGCCAGATTGCAGGCTTGTCAATGAAGTCCTGAATCCCTTAACCCTACCCCCTCAAAAAAAAAACCATAGGTCCTGTCATAACATTCCACCTTTCCAACACTTCTGATCAATTCTGGTTGATCTGAATTGATTCCAAAGATACACATTCTTCTGAACTGTTGAGAGAAGATCAGGCCAGAAGCTGAATTGTATCAGTGGTTGATTTGAATTTCCAATTCCATTCAAAAAGTCAAGCTGATTTGGAGAGTCAGTCAAATCCACTTTGAAGCCAATGGCTGAATTGAAGGTCTGCACAACCTCAGTAAAAAGGATACCAAGTGTGGCCAATTTGGACACAACTGGCTATATTTCTGTCTTGAAATAACTGGGTTATGACTAGAAGTTAGGCATCTTTGAGAGGATACTCTGTTCAATTAATGGATTTCAAACTTCTTCTTCTTCTTCTTCTTCTTATTATTATTATTATTATTATTATTATTATTATTTAGATTTGTATGCCGCCCCTCTCCACAAACTCGGAGAGACAGTGGCATGGAAACAATAATTAACCCTGCCTACCCATATCTTCAAGGGGGAAAGCTGCATGCGCGGGTTTCTATTGACCATGGTGCTAGGCATTCCTCTTCCATGGAGTAATATTGTAGTTGTATGTCAGTCTGCATATAGAGCTTCTTAGATGCACTCTCGATTCTGTAGTTCATCATCTTGATTCCCTTTCACACATAAAGGAATCCAGATGAATCCTCATAAATGCAACTTCACCAATCCAAAATAATAATATTTTTGGGCTACCCATTGTTCTGAGCCAAAAAAAGATGTCCAAAGTTGTTTTGTATATAATATGGTGCCTAAAGTAAAATAAAATAAAATAATAAAAATGAGAATGCAGTTATGATGTTGACCTGTTAGTAAGATATATGACCTAATTCCAGCAATGTGAGAATTATGTACAGCCTGAAATTTCACTTATCCGGACTGAACTACATGGCAGAGATGAGATTTTCTTTCTCAGATGGGCCATATTTCCTCCAGAATAATTGCTGAATGACTCATATGGCTGAAGGTGGAAGCATATGTATAGAACCACCAATTCTCTTTGAGAATAATTGAAGTAATTTTCCAATACATCAGTGTTCCCTCTCTCTCTTTCTCCCTCCCTCCCTCCCTCACTGTGAGCCTACTCAATCTACTTGTGGCTCTAGGAAATGGATTGTCCATCCTTGCATGGTTTAGAACAGTGTTTCCCAACCTTGGCAACTTATTTATTTATTTTATTTATTTATTAGATTTGTATGCCGCCCCTCTCCGTAGTTTTGGGGTGGCTAACAACAATAATAAAACAGCATATGACTAATCTAATATTTAAAATAATTAAAAAACCCTTATTAAAAACCAAACATACACACAATCATACCATGCATAAATTGTATAGGCCTAGGGGGAAAGGAATATCTCAATTCCCCCATGCCTGACAACAGAGGTGGCATTTGCTGGCTGGGGAATTCTGGGAGTTGAAGTCCAGATCTCTTCAAGTTGCCAAGGTTGGGAAACACTGGTTTAGAAAATAGGAAGATGGTGTTTGCAACAAGCAAGAAACTGCTAGCTATATTAAATCAGTCTTCCCAATCTAGTGCCCTCTTTCAGGATTACAATTCCAGTCAATACAGCCATTATCCAGGATCCCCACTCTCTGATTGTTGGGTGCTTATATTCATAGAATGCTCCCTCCCTCTCATCAGAATTGGACTCCCAACACTAACACATTTTAGTGTTAATAATTCGGTCAGAAAGCTGCATTTCTTTAGGGATGGTTGGAATTGTGCTCATTTACAGCGTTCAAGTTCACTGAAACCAGAAATGTATTTGTGTGTGTGTGTGTGTGTGTGATTGGTTCCAAAAGCCTGGAGAAATAAGAAGAGAGAAGGGAACATGTCATGCCTAGTAGGACTGGCTACTGACCAAAAGGAAGGCGAGACACAGAACACTGATCAGATCTTTGGCTTGTTCAGAGGAATTTAGCAAGGCAAGGTGGAATAAACAAGTACTTCTTATAGTGAGGCATGAAAGAATTGCCTAGCCAAAACAGGAAAGAATTAGACTGGAAGGGTGGTAACTGTTAAAACAAGAGAAACACACCCAAACCCAGATGGTGAGTTTCCTTAATGTGATGAAAACCAATCGAGCATGCAACTAATAAATGCCAAGCATAGAAGCACATAAGCTTAAATATACACTGCATATCAAAACACATTAAGGCCCCCCAAAAGGTTACTTTTTAAAAAAATAGCAAATTGAATGTATTAAGCATTAGCCATATATCTTTAACTGGATAAACAGAACATATTTTAGGCCTAAAGAGCTTTGTATTAAAAAAAGCTTTTTATAAATATACCCAAAATGACCTACCAATTATCTACACTTGGAAATACATGCATATCTTGGGGGAATTCCATATGTGACCAGAGAACAGTTCATGATTTCCTTTTTCCAAAGATTTATGTTCATGAATCACATTTAGATTTCCTTTCTTATTGTTAGCTGGTTTTTAAATGTTTGTTCAAAGAAAAATTCCATGTGTGAAACAAAAGAAAAAATGCTCCTCCTGTTTAAGATGGAGATCTGAGTTCAAGAATTCCTGTTTAATTAATGCATGGTATTGAACAGCAGCAATAATATTGTTACAGGATACATATGGCACAGATCTGGACAATACAATTATTATAGTCCTTATTGTGTGCAAGTTGAAACAAAATACATTTGAAAGTAATGCAGATCAAGAAAGTGGTTAATTAATTTCAGCAAGATTGAGATTCATGTAGTTACACTTCCAACCTGACAATTATCGGGATGAAATCTTGTTGTTAGCAATAAGAAATTCATCCCAACAACTGGGAACTTCTGTAGAGCGTAGCAACAACCTTAGCTAAGTAGCTGAAAGTAAAGCATTGCTGACTTGGTCTTCGTATTACATGTAGCATTTTCTGTGCTGTACATGCGTCCTTTGATCTATGGCAAAACAATATCAAAATTCCTTGCAATTCTGGAAACATTCATATCCATTGATGGGATGAAAGGAAGGATACATCTAGATTGATTTGACAATTGATTACCTGTTACATTGGTCCAAAGGGGTATAAGAGAGAGTTTTATTTCAAAGGACTTAGCAACTGAGATTCTTCGTGTGCATAAAACATTGCTAGTATAGTTGTGCAGTCTTTTAGATTTGAAGGTTGTGGGTTTTTTTTTAAAAAAAGCCTGGACTTGTAGAAATGTGTTAGAGCAAGGGTCTCCAACCTTGGCAACTTTAAGAGTTGTGGACTTCAATTCCCGGAGTTCCTCAGCCATCAAAGTTGGGAATTGCCAAACTCTGGGAATTGAAGTCCACAAGTCTTAAAGTTGCCAAGGTTGGACACCCCTGTGCTGGAGCACACCTCTCCCTTTTCTACCAAAATGGCTGCAGCACTGCAGAGCCCTAATTCTCAATAACAAAAAAATAATGCTGAATGGCTTAGATCAGTGATGGCGAACCTATGGCAATGGTGCCACAAGTGGCACGTGGAGCCATATCTGCTGGCACGTGAGCCATTGCCCTAGCTCAGATCCAATGTTCATGTGTGTGCCAACTAGCTGATTTTTGGCTTGCACAGAGGCTCTAGGAGAGTGTTTGTGGCTTCCAGAGAGCCTCTGGGTGGGATGGGGAGGCCAATTTTACTCTCCCCTGGCACCAGGTAAGCCCTTGGAGCCTGGGAAGTGTGAAACATGAGCCTACTGGGCCCACCAGAAGTTGGGGAACAGTCTATTTCTGGCCTCCAGAGAGCCTCCCGGGGAGGGGGGCAGGGGAAGCTGTTTCTGCCCTCCCCAGGCATTGGATTATGGGTGTGGGCACTTGTGCATGCACGACAGCATGCACACATGCTCTTTTGGGAAAAAAAAGGTTCTCCATCACTGGCTGAGATATTCCTCAGAGAATCATCTCATCTAGGAAGAAGTTCTTATGCCCTTTGTAGCTACCTGGTCAGAAATTCTGAGCATTTTGTATGACCTTGGTCTGCTAAGGGGAAATGCAAAACCATCTAGTCAAAATCTTTGAATGATCCTTTTGTAAAAAAAAAAAAAGCATTTGGTTTAAAAGCAGATAGCTGATTTGAGAAGCTATGCAGAGTTACTTCTGATTAGTATGGGGAGGCAAAAATCACCTGGGAATTACTGGGTTATTGACTAAAATCTCCTTTCAGAAATAGAAACAGTAGAACAGTTTATTTTTCTGCTAAATAGATTAAAAATGGTAAAGGGAAAAAACAACAACAATGCAACAGAGTATTTGTTTCAGCCGCTTTATTGATTCCTTGTATACTATCTGCATTCTGGTTCCCTTGCAGTTTAGAAGCAATGTGGGAGAAATTCCTCACATTCCACAGTGAGTGACTGTCACCAAATCTGAACAAGTTCAAGGTCCCTGGGAAAATATCTCAGGCAAGTCCAGTTCCAGCAGGATTTATTCAGTCATATTTTCACTTTTTCCTTAAGGAATTGTAATCATTTATATGTGATCATCGGTTCTTACATGTCAGAAATTAAAACACATTTACGATAATCCCCCTGGATTAGTGAAATAGTGAGAGCTAAATCCCTCACTGCCAAACAAATGCTTGCAGTGAATAAATAGCATTAAGCACTTTTGTGAGTCAAGTGCTGTTACACTTTGAAAAATGACTGCGTGTACAGAAGGCATTAACGCTTCCATCTTCATTTTGCCTGAGTCTTTAGTCCCACAATTTGAACACACACAAAAAAATGCTACTCATAATAAATGTGTGCACATTTTCAAAGTAATTAAATACCTTGTTGAGAATACATACTTCAGAAATGATGTAGTTCATACCTGGTAAGTAATACAAGGTCTATATGAGAAACAAATATGCTACACGAACAATTATCACTGTAAATAGTCCACTGTCATTCACTGTCATCCACTGTCATCCAGTCCATAGCTTGCATTGGCTGCCGATCGGTTTCCGGTCACAATTCAAAGTGTTGGTTATGACCTTTAAAGCCCTACATGGCAGTGGACCAGAGTACCTTCGGAACCGCCTGCTACCGCACGAATCACAGCGACCGATAAGGTCCCACAGAGTTGGCCTTCTCCGGTTCCCATTGACTAAACAATGTCGTTTGGCGGGCCCCAGGGGAAGAGCCTTCTCTGTGGCGGCCCCAGCCCTCTGAAACCAACTCCCCCCCGGAGATTAGAACTGCCCCCATCCTCCTTGTCTTTCGTAAACTACTCAAGGCTCACTTATACCGCCAGGCATGGGGGAGTTGAGACACCTTTCCCCCAGGCTTTTTTTATACTTTGTTTTATGTTTGGTATGAATGTGCTGTTTGGTTTTTTAAATAATGATAGGGTTTTATATGTTTTTTAATATTAGATTTGTTCCATTACTATTGTGTTTTTTATTACTGTTGTGAGCCACCCCGAGTCTTTGGAGAGTGGCGGCATACAAATCTAATAAATAATAATAATAATAATAATAATAATAATAATAATAATAATAACAACAACAACAACAACAACAACAACAATCCATATTGGGATAGAAAAGGTGGATAGAGAAAAATTCTTTTCTCTGTCACACAATATTAGGATGAGCGGGCACTCCCTAAAGCTCATAGGTAAGAAAGCGAGGACGAAGAAAGGGAAATATTTCTTCACCCAGAGGGCCGTTGGTTTATGGAATTCACTTCCAGAAGAGGTTATGACAGCTGTCAACCTTGATAGCTTCAAGGCAGGATTCATGGATGCCAAGTGTATCGGTGGTTATTGAAATGGATGTCCAAGTGTTGCCTCTATGTTGGTTGAGGCAGGCAAGATTCCCTTGGGTACCATTTGTTGGGGGTCAAGGGAAAGGGAGGTTTTGCCTTCTCTTTATGCTCAAGATCCCCCATGTACAATTGGTGTGATACAGAATGCTGTACAATTGGTGTGATACAGCCACTGTATCCCCCATGGTATTGGTGTGTCCCCCATGTACAATTGGTGTGATACAGCCACTGTGTGATACAGAATGCTGGACTCGATGAGCTTTGGCCTGATTCAGCATGGCTCTTCTTATGTTCTTATGTTCATATTGGTATTCAGTGATTTGAAGGACACCAGAAGGATTTTCATATATGCAACCTTCCCGCAACATATAATTTCAAGCAAATGGGCATCCTTGTATGGATGTATTCATAGCATTTCATGGAAGCATTACTACTGTAATGGTCTCTACATTGGGCTACCTTTGAAAAGTGTTCGGAAACTTCAGATCGTGCAGAATGCAGCTACAAGAGCAATCATGGGCTTCCCTAGGTTTGCCCATGTTACACCAACACTCTGCAGTCTGCATTGGTTGCCGATCAATTTCCGGTCACAATTCAAAGTGTTGGTTATGACCTATAAAGCCCTTCATGGCATCGGACCAGAATATCTCCGGCACCGCCTTCTGCCGCACGAATCCGAGCGACCAGTTAGGTCCCACAGAGTTGGCCTTCTCTGGGTCCTGTCGACTAAACAATGTCGTTTGGTGGAACCCAGGAACCCCACCCTCTGGAACCCCACCCTCTGGAACTGCCCCCACCTTCCTTGCCTTTCGTAAAGTTCCTAAGACCCATCTCTGCCATCAGGCATGGGGGAACTGAGACATTTCCCCCGGGCCTATACAGTTTATACATGGTATGTTTGTGTGTAGGTTTGCTTTTAATAATGGGTTTTTTAGTGTTTTTTAAATTATTAGATTTGTTCTTACATTGTCTTTGTTATTGTGAGCCGCTCCGAGTCTACAGAGAGGGGCGGCATACAAATCTAATAAATAATAATAATAAATAAAAGTTGCAGTAGGAAAGTATCTAAAATAACTTAGCATCATATTTAGAACAATGGCACATGTCCCTGCTGGACATGGTCTTTTTAAAATTGATCTGACCATGTGATTTTAAAAGCAACTGGACATACAAAAACCTTTCTTGGAAAGGTAATCAAAGCTCTGAAGAATATCTGCCTTCTTCATCTCTGTATATTATAGAGTATTGTAGATTATTTCATGCTTGTGAACTCTTTACATTTTCTATAATTGAATAAAATTAAATGATATTGATCTTGAGTGTAACCTTTATTTTTAACATGCCCCCAAGCCCCTAATGGAAATCCAAACTGTCTTAGAAAATGGTGATATACTCAATCTACTATTTGGAAATCCGACCATATATGACCAAGAGCTGTGGTGGTGCAGTGGTTAGAATGCAGTGATGCAGGCAACTTCTTTGACTGCTGGCTGCCAGCAGTTTGGCAGTTCAATTCTCACTGGCTCAAGGTTGATTCAGCCTTCCATCCTTCTAAGGTTGGAAAAATGAGGATCCAGAATGTTGGGGGAAATATGTGGACTCTGTAAACTGCTTAGAGAGTTTATATGAAGTGGTATACAATATAAGTCTAAGTGCTACAGTATATGCTAGGAAGATAAGGACATAGTGAACTTGGTGGTTATTACTGAGCATCCTAAAAACAATACTAGGGAAAAACTTCACAGATTTTAATTTTTGCTGTCACCATGATAGGCATTTATGAAAACAGCTGCAACAAATTCCCAGAAATTCACACAGATAATTCATCCAGTTTGGAAAAGCCAGTGGCATGATATCAGGTTATTTTACAATAAATTTGAATATGATCCAAACTGGTTCAGCATAATTCTCGATAATAGAACAATTTGGAGTGACAGTGTGGTCTTTTCTCCATCTTTTCTATCTGTGTCTTTTTAAAAAAATACAGGTATTTAAAATGCATTACGGAGTTATATGGCTGAAAAATGGCAAAGTTAATAGTCCTGAATTACTTTTATTTTCATCCTGTTCTTTTTCTCAAATTAAGAAATTGTTTTCATTTTGATGCTTTCCACTATGGGCTATGGACCAAACATCTTTCCCAATTTCATCCTGAATCTTAGCAAATTAAAACAATTTGCCTTGAATCACAGACATGAAACTAATGGTGTCTTAATCTCAAATACAAATTAATTTGAGATTTGTAGAAGTTTCCCCACAAGTTCTAATTTATCCTGATGGTTATTACACATTGTCTATCTTGTCAAATGCTAAGGTAGGGACTAGTATCCACGTTTATATTTTTCAAACAGCCCCCACTTCCAGCTGCAAATGTAGCCAGTATTTGCAAAGCATACCATAAGATCTTGTGCAGGAAATTAGCCTAATACACTGATGGAGTCAAAGTGGTTCTCCTGGATTTATGTTGTGCTCCATAAAATAATGGTATATATCTTTGTGGAAGGCAGCCCTGATTCTGAAACTATCAGCAAAGGTAATGCTCTCGGTGAACTTATCCCTGCTGGTAATTATCTTGCAGTTTCCATGTAATCTAATTCCTCACCCTAGGCAATCATAACCTGCAGACTGCATATTCTGCACTTGATGGAGGGCAAGGTGAATCCTGGGTCAGGAAAGAAGAGTATTCTGAAAAGAGAATGGCCTAACTCTTTTGAAGCCTCCTGTGCATATAATAAGGCCTGACATTTGAACAGAGTCTAACTATCATGATAGCTTGGCAAGTAATGGGTTTTCACCTGGCAGAGGTCATTGAAGTCTTCTGCACTATTTGGCATTCAGAGAAGACATTTTCTTAATCAGAAATTCTGGATCTATGTTCTGCCATTAGCTGTCAGTCTGAGCTAACTTAAGCACGTCATATTATCCCATAGACCAAAGTCCAATTTCCTCTAAAAGTGACTAGGCTATATCTCCCAGAACCCTTTAAAAAAGTTGTCTGGAAATTGAATTTTTTTAAGTGAGCAGAAGGAGAAAATGGTTAATTTTTATAGAGAACTAATCATTTCAGATGAATTTGATAGTTTAAAATTGTATTTAAATCTGTTTTAAACTCTACCCTTTCACCCCTGGTTAGGAGATGACTGAAATAAATGTTTTTAATCCGTTTAAAAGTATTTCTGAACATAAATTGATAAATATTATTTTAACAGGAAAAAAGGAATATTCCTCTAGCCCATTTGGGCCCATGTTTTATTGTCATTGCATAGACATTGTGGGTAGCAGAGTACCTTGTAGTGGCCACCATGAAGTTGGGAAGCAAAAAAAGTCAAAATGCATAGTTCCAGAACTTGCTCGGGACATGTCTCACTGAACTGAATTGCAGTACAATAAAGAAAGATAACTACCGTATGATATACTAATGTGGAACATTCAAAAGGATCTAAACAGATGGTCCAAAGTTCAACTCTCATTAATGGTACAAATAGCTGATATTAAAATCAATGTGCTCCCCAGAATATTATATTTATTTCAAACAGCCCCAATAAAACTCAATAAACTTTTCTTCACTAACCTGAACTAGAAAATTAGAAAATTCATCTGGTCCGAAAGAAAGGCGAGGATCAAGCTAAAATTAATGCAAGACTATAGAAAGAGAGGGGGATTTGGGCTGGGGATTTGTGTATAGTATTATTTTGATTTTCTTTGATTTTCTTCTCACTATTGTGTTTTCTTTTTTTTAAAAAAAAGGGGAAAATTAATAATTTTTATTAATTTAAATATTTTATTAAAAAGAAAAGAACTGCTTTGATGGAGAGATTAAGTCATTAAGCTAGAAACTACAAGACCCTGAGTTCTAAAGTTGCCTTACACATGAAGCCAGTGACTTTGGGCCAGTCTTTTTGTCTCAGCCTAAGAAGTAGGCAATGGCAAAAATCTTACCAAGGGAACTGCAGATAGTAGTCCAGGCAGATGTCAAAATTTCACTTCAAGTCAAGTCATATGAAAATATATGCATTTTTCTTTTAAGTTAAGAACTTCTTGGTACTAATGCTTTTATCGGGCACTGTGCAATTTAATGGACTGTCTTCTATTGGACAGCCTTGAAAATGTGAACAGTTGGAAAATCTGTACAGAGCTATGCAAGGGGTTTTTTGTAATGGTTAAAACAGATGGCCATCACCATTTTGGGCATTTTGTAATGTTATCAAGTTTTCTCCTCTTTTGACCTCATTTCTCATGTCATTCTCACTTATTTTCTGTCATTCTCTTATTCCCCACAGAATTCAGTGGAACATTTCTATTTAAAGTTAGAAAAGCATGTGTTATGGATCTTCTCTAAGATTATATTCCTGCCTAAATTCTATTGAAGTTTCTAGTACAGAAGATCCTTACTACCAGATTCTTAACTGTTCTTCCTGCATCCTGTAATATCAACTCCTCTACAGAACATTGCCATATTTATAGATAAAATTCCTAATTCTGCATAATCAATGCGGTAGTTTCCCTTACTTCTTTGATAACTGTTACAATGCACTTGATGGGTCATCAACATTTCATTTTGTGGCTAATTGAAAATTGCACAGCAATGTCAGCTTAATGGAAAAGCATTCAGACAGAGAGCTTTGGTCTTAATTAGATAATTAACACAATCAATATAGCATCAATTGTTATTCATATTAATATTTAATTTCACTGTGGGTAGTTTGTTTCATGATGCACTGTTTGCTTACAACAGAGTTTATCTTGTTCCAGTTTGCAGTATCATAAAAGCAAAATGAAGAGAAGGTCAAGTCAAGTCAACCACACTGCTACAGACAACCTCACTGCTAAAATTAAAACTGTACACTAATATTCCATGTGTGTGCAGTTAACCCGCCTAACCTCTTCCTCTCCCATTAATAAAAGGCTACTGAATTATTGATAGTAACACAGAATTGATATCTCTTGGTGGTTCCTTACCACATGTCAGTCAGACACTCAGAGAGTGAAATTCTCAGAATTCTTAATCAACGTGACCTTTGCTGACATGCAATTCTGCTCAGGAAGCCCTATACTATTTCAGACAAGTGCTTATCCAATTTCTTTTTAAAAACTTCCAGTGTTGGAGCATTCACAATTTTTGGAAGCAAGTTGTTTCACTGATTAATTGTTCTTAGTTCTAAATTGCTTCTTTCTTGATTAATTTCCATCCATTTCCTCTTGTTTTTATTTATTTATTTATTTATTTATTTGTCCAATACACAATGAGGGTTTTAGTGGGTATATATCTATATACACATAGTAAAATATATGATGAAGGTTATAGAGGAGATACTCATAGTAAAATATATCCAAGAAATAATAGAAAAGAAGGTATAGCAATAGAACATATCAATGAAAGAATAGAAGAAGAGATATGGGAATAGAAGAAAAGTATAGGAGATATAGGAGATTTCCTCTTGTCTTACCTTGGGCAACAAATACTTGGGCAACAAATAATCAGAGCCATACAAATAATTGCAATAAAGCTGAACTAATGCTCCAAGTATGCATAGCTACTACTGAAACACCACTTTGCACAACTGGTTGAAAGTGTTTGCGTGCTCAAGTTGTTTTGAACTCTGGTTCCCATAATGTTTCTTTACTGTTGAAACCTAACTACATGGGTTTCTGCATGCTTTTGCTACATACTTCGGGTACTGCAAATCTCTTCAGACACATTTATTATTTGGATTATTACACCATGTTTCCTCCATTGAGCTCAAAGAAAATTCACCTTTTTCCACTACAACAACAGCCTGGTAGGGTAGTCTGAGAAACAGAGTTTGAACGGCCCATAGTCACCTAGTGCACTTCCATGGCTGAACATGGACCCTAATTTGGAAAAGTTCTGCCTAAGAAACTGAAACAATCCATAAGTGAAGCAATCCCCTATTTTTAAGCTGCCAATCCATTTAATAGCAATAGCTTATATTTAGAGACTTATATTTATTATTTATTTATTTGTTATTAGGATTAGGATTTGTTACTAGGATTTCTTGGCTGCCCTTCTCTAGGGGACTGAGGGTGGCATAAAAAGAATACAAAATGGACAGTTATAAAATCCAACCCAAAAAGCTACATTTTAAAACCCAAACATTTAAAATCTAATCTTAAAAACTCCGTGGCTTGCATTGGCTGCCGATCAGTTTCCGGTCACAATTCAAAGTGTTGGTCATGACCTTTAAAGCCCTACATGGCATTGGACCAGATTACCTCCGGAACCGCCTGCTACCACACGAATCCCAGCGACCGATAAGGTCCCATAGAGTTGGCCTTCTCTGGGTCCTGTTGACTAAACAATGTTGTTTGGCGGGCCCCAGGGGAAGAGCCTTCTCTGTGGTGGCCACGACCCTCTGGAACCAACTCCCCCCAGAGATTAGAATTGCCCCCACCCTCCCTGTCTTTCATAAACTATTCAAGACTAATTTATACCACCAGGCATGGGGGAGTTGAGATATTCCTTCCCCCAGGCCATTACAAGTTATGCATGGTATGTTTGTGTGCATGTTTGGTTTTTATAAATAAGGGTTTTTAGCTGTTTTCTATTATTGGATTGTCACATGCTGTTTTTATCATTGTTGTTAGCCGCCCCGAGTCTACGGAGAGGGGCGGCATACAAATCCAATAAATTATTATTATTATTATTATTATTATTATTATTATTATTATTATTATATTTCAAACCATTCAACTGACTTTATCTCATCACACACATACTATTCGGCCAGAGTTGTCAGTGCTCAACAGTTCCAGGCCTGCCAGTAAAGGTGTGTTTTTAAAACCTTTCACAGAGCCAGGAGGGTAGAGGCAGTGCGAATCTCTGGAGCGAGTTGGTTCCAAAGGACCAGAGCCACCACAGAGTAGGCCCTTTCCCTAGGCCCCACCCAGTGACATTGCTTGGCTGACGGGACCTAGAGAAGGTCGACTCTGTGGGATCTGACCGATCTGACATTATGTCTTCTCTTCGACAGCCTTGAAAATGTGAACAGATGGAAAAGCTGTACAGAGCTATGCAAAGGTTTAAAGACTATATTGGGGTGCATCTCTATCATACATTTAACAATTTCACATGAATATCCCCAGCCCAGAATTCTCTGAGTTAAAGTCCATACATCTTCAAGTTGCCAAGGTTGAGAAATACTGCTCTAAAAAGAAAAGTTTGGAAACTGCCTTATACTGAACTAGATTTACTTAGTTCATAAAGGGATAGACAGATTTAGGCATCCCTATTTTGGGAGGAATGGATTAACTTGCATGCAAAGCATAGGGACTTGCATCTCTGTCATACATTTAACAATTTCACATGACTTATTAGAAAAATATCCCCAGCCCAGAACACTCCGAACACTTTTCAAGGGTAGCCCCATGTAGAGCGCATTGCAATAATCGAGGTAATGATGATCCAACAGTTCTTTCATCAACTACTATAATAAACATTTGCATTATTTTCACTTCATATTCAGTTGAACTGCATGTTTGCAGCTTGAATTGTAGACTTTTTAATTTATTTCATTTTATTTATTTAATTTATTTATTTAATTTAATTAGATTTCTATGATGCCCTTCTCAACTGACTCAGGGTGGCATACAACAGAATAAATACAAGGTACAAAACATGTAAAAAAATCTAATATTAAAGAAGTTATAAAAAATTCTAAAACCCCATTTTTCCTAAAAACCCCCACAACCATCTACATTCATCCAACTGGATTAGCCATTCATGGCATCGACTGGAGTTGGTTCTTAATACTCACGGTCCCCATGCCTGCCAGCAAAGATGGTTATTCAGGGACTTCGAAAGTCCTGGAGGGTGGGGGCCGAATGCTTATCTGGAGGGAGTTGGTTCCAAGGACCCTTTTGGAAAGAGCTGGCTAAGTATTATGCAGGCAGATTTTGGAAAAGCCAGATGTCAGGGCTCTTCTGTAACTCAAATTGAAATGACCATGGAGGGGAATGCTCCCCTGAAAACCAAACTGACCAGTAAATCTGGGAAGAACCTAGGTCCTGATGATGTCATCAGACACACTTTCGAGGAAGCTTCATATCATAATCACAACACAACCAAGACAGTTGTGAGCAGGGGGAAAACACAATTTTAAAACTGGAGAAATTAAGCACAATGTTAGTTTGCCTCCATTGGAGGCTGTAGATCAGTGTTTCCCAACCTTGGCAACTTGAAGATATCTGGACTTCAACTCCCAGAATTGCTGGCTGCGGGATTCTGGGAGTTGAAGTCCAGATATCCTCAAGTTGCGAAGGTTGGGAAACACTGCTGTAGATGATGAAGGACTTCATGAGAAGTCCTTGGAGAGAGGCGGCATATAAATCCAATTAATAACATAAATAAAATAAATACAGTTATGCAACGATGGCTAAATTAAAACCAGAAATCGGAGTCCTGTGGCTTATGTTCAGGTGGAATACATAACCACAACTGGATATCTTTGGAAGTTAAAGCAAAAAAAAGTTCTAATAAAACTTTAGAGAACGTACTCAAGAGTCAAAATCAAAATAACGCAACTAAAAGACACCACATTATTAGGAACTTAAATCTTGTCATCTCCTTCGTCAGCTGTGTATTTGACTGAGACATAAGGACAGATCCTTGGCATAGATGCAATCTTTTATGTTTGGGCAATATATGAGCAGATTGGGTTTGTAATATGAGTAGACAGAAAATACATTCAATGGGCCCAGAACAAAAATTGGCAAACTGATTCAGTGTTATATTTAGACAGAAGATGCTCTGTGCCTAAGCTATAGCATGAGTGCCTAATGGGCATAGGAAAAACAATCAAACTGGAACCTTCCATGTTGACTGAACTGCCCTTTTGAGATTACTCTGTCCTTTTTCCTGATAAGTTTGCTATTTATTAATGCAGAAGGGGCTATTGTTTTCTTCACACACAATCTTGGCATTGACCTGGATGACTATGTAAAAGCAAAAAACCTTCTGTTCCCTAAAATGAACACTAAAACAAAGCTGCTCATTTTACCTCTAAAAGAAATATCTTTAGAAATGCTTTTGTGTGATGGATTGCTCCCTGAAGCCCTTAGCTAAAAGAGATGGTGGGGGGGAATGGGCTCCAACAGCCAGCTGGCCAAGATAGCTGCTGACAGTACTGTAAATTAACATGGACGTGAATTGCAGTATCACATAATGTTATTAAACCAAATGTTGACTAGGGTCATTAGCTATGGTCAAAGCATGACAAATGTAGTAAGATTATGTAAAAAAAAAAAAGAACCCCACAACAACCGTCTACCAATTCTGCTCTATTGTAAGGCTACATTAGCAGAATCTTGCAAGTCTGAAAGTATAGACCTCCTGCTGTCTCATTTATAGCCTGAGGAGCTTAAGGAGGTTCCCTTCTGAGTGTCTTGCTTTGCCCACTAACCAGCTGCAGGCTATGCCCTCTCTTGTTTAACTATTCTTAATCAGCATCCTTTTGCTTCATCACTCAAGGTCTTTCCCACAGACCATTACAGAGTAAAACACATTATATGTTCTCTAGGATGTAAGGATTAAACAAGACAGTGACCTTATCTTTGACTCTTTGATCTCATTCCCAGTAGCAAATCTAAGCCTTTAATATAAGAAGAAATTCATCATATTAGCCAAGACTCCTTCTGTCAGCCTTGCTTATTTTTCAAAGCTCTCAATCACAATGAAATCTATATAGGAAAGCAAAGGGAAACAAGGAAACTTATTTCAGTAATTTTGAATTATCATCTAGTACTCCCCCCCCCTTAAAAGATACCTCAGAGAACAAATCATTTTATTATAAACGTTAGCTTAGCCATGAACTCAGTATTAAATTGTATAAGAACTTTACTTAGAGACAAACAGTAATGATTTCCATTTAAGAAAATCTTGTTTTGCTACTCTAGATTTTGCAGTTTAGATAGTTGGTAGAAATTTCTAACAGCATTTTCTGTGCCAAAGCATAAATTGAAAAGAAAAATGGATGGTTGATTTTACATTTTGAAGGAAATTGTCTATGGTACAATGCTGGCAATACAGTGGTACCACTGCTTAAGAATGCCTCTACTTAAGAAATTTTCTAGATAAGAACTGGGTATTCAAGATTTTTTTGTCTCTACTTAAGAACCATTTTCTACTTAAGAACCCGAGAGTGGAAAAATTTCACAGAAAATTTGAGAGCAGCACAAAGGCCTGGCCAGTTTCCTGCCATTCCCCCTTTAATCCCGGCCATCTCAGGCTTTTCTGGGCTGCCAGAGGAGCCTGTCAGTGGTGCTTAAGGAGGCTTTGGCAGCCCAGAGCAAATGAAGCATTTTCCTTTCTCTGGGTGCTTGGAGAGGGAATAAACCTCTGCCAACACCCAGAGAAAAGAAATGCTCCCTTCGCTCTGGGCAGCGCAGAGCGAATGGAGCATTTTCCTTTACCTGGGCGCTGCCTTGGAGTCCCTCTTTTTTAAAAAAAGCCTTAAAGTTTTGAATCTTTTTGATTCCCCTCACCTTACCTTCTTCCTTCAGCAGTGACTGTCCTCCTCCTCTTCTTCCTCCTCCTCCCATCCAAATTCCGAGCTTTTATTTCTTTCCTAATGGGTTTGCATGCATTATTTGCTTTTACATTGATTCCTGTGGGAAAAATTGCTTCTACTTAAGAACGTTTCTACTCAAGAACCTGGTTACGGAACAAATTTAGTTGTTAAGTAGAGGCAGCACTATACATTTATCTGAATAAAAGTAAACTAATTTGTATTTTACTGCTGGGGTCTCTATATCTTATACCAGTGTTTCCCAACCTTTTTTGAGCCGCGGCACATTATTCATGTTTTCAAAATTCTGGGGAACACTGAAGGGGGGCGGGCGGGGGGGCTAAAGAAAAGTTTGGACAAAAAAAATATCTCTTCCTCCATTTCACTCTATTTCTCCCTCCCTCTTTCTCTATCTTCCTTCCTTCCCTTCTTTCTCTCCATCCCTCTTTCTTTCTTTCTTCCTCTCTTTTTTGCTCTCTTCCTCTCTCCCTCCTTCCCTCCCTCTATGTCTTTCTCTCTCCCTCCTTCCCCCCTTTCTTTCTCTCTCTCTCTTGCTTTCTTTCCCTCTCTTTCTCTTGCTTTCTTTCTCTCATTCTCTCTCCCCTCCTTTTTCTCTCTCTCTCTTTCTCTCTCGTTCACCACGCCAGCAACAGAGAGAAAAAGAAAGAGCGAGAGAGAGCCGGAGAGAGAGTGGAGTGCGCAGCAGCCATCAGCCTCCTCGCCCTCCCAGACGTCCCCAGCGCCCGGCCTCGCGCTGCCTCCCGTTAGCCCAGCCGAAAGCCAAACAGTCCCGGACTCCCGGATCGCTCACTTCTCCGGCCAGCGCGGCGCTTTCCTGGGCAGATGGCTTTGCTGACCGGAGAAATGAGTGATCGGGGAGTCCGGGACTGTGTGGCTTTGCGCCATGAAGAGAAAACAGCAGCAGGGAAAAGTCGGCCGTTTTCTCTTCATGGCGCAAAGCCACACAGTCCCGGACTCCCGGATTGCTTGCCCCAAGGCAGGAGGCGGCGGAGGAGGAGAGTGGGCGGATCGGGTGGGCAATGGGGCAGGGCGGAGAAGCCAGGGGCGTGTTTGGCCGGAGGCACCGTGGGGAGGCAGGGGCAGGGAGGTGCAGCAGTAGGAGTAAAGGGAGCCGTGGCTGCCCCTGCCTCCCCACGGTGCCTCCGGCCAAACGCGCCCCTGGCTTCTCCGCCCTGCCCCATTGCCCGCCCGATCCGCCCACTCTCCTCCGCCGCCTCTCACTGCGGCACACCTGATGGTGTCTCGCGGCACACCGGTTGGGAAACGCTGTCTTATACCATTGATGGTGAACTGTTTTTGTTTTGCGTGCCAAAAAGGGGGGATCCCAGGGGTGCATGTACATACGTGCCCACACCACCCATAATTCCTTGTGCCCCCTGCACATGCATGCATGACATCCCCCCACTCCTGGCACACAATGGTACACCCGTTTTTCACTCTCCCCAAGCTTCAGAGCCTTTCTAGGAGCCTGGGAAGGACAAAACGGCCTTCCCCACAGAGGCCCTCTGTAGGCCAGAAATGGCCCATTTCCCAGGCCATTTCTGGCCTTTGGAGGACCTCCAGGGTGGTGGGACAGATCATTTTTGCCCTCCCCAGGCTCCTAGAAAGGTGCTGCATCTTGGGGAGAGCAAAAAAAATGGGCCTTCTCCACCCCCTTTAGAGTCTGAAAACAGGCTGTTTCCAGACTCCTAGTGGGCCCAGAAGGCCCAAAAATCAGCTGGACCTGAGTTCGCATGCCCACTGATATAGCTCCACATGCTACTTGTGGCACATGTGCAATAGGTTCACCATCATGGCCCTATACATTTCAGAGTTATGGTATTGGCAAAAGTGAATATATTACAGACAACTGATGGGAAGAAATGTGGAGAAAGGTTATCATGACACTACCATAGTTTTGGTTGCAGCCTAATCTTTTTAGAGATTAAGAATTTAAAACATACTGTAATTCTTTATCATCCTAGAGGCTATTTGAAATTGGCCTACATGGTCATTGTAAGGCTGTGGATTCAAAACAGTGGCCTCTTTATAACACAACAAAAATATTCAAAACAATGGACATCAACAAATAGCTTGCCTCATAATAATAAAAAATAAAACTTTTCTGGATTAAAACAAAATGTCATGAAATGTAAAATCAAGCAATGCACATGCTACACAATTATGATTCCAACCAAACCAATTATCTCCATTGTCTTTTTAATTAGAGCCATTTATTTAGAACACTCTCCAGAAGTAGAATGAATCGTAACAAGGCTAACTTTGTGGAATTATTGCACAGTACCTTAGAGTGTATAGCAATTTTTCATCTGAATCTGGCAAATATTAATAGAGTTGTGAGAATTATAACTTCTGCTATCTAAATTTTGTATCTGGGGTTGGAAACAAGAAAGTAAAATGAATAGTGAAATGTACAGTGAACCCTCGATCATCGCGAGGGTTCCGTTCCAGGACCCCACGCGATGATCGATTTTTAGCGAAGTAGCGGTGCGGAAGTAAAAACACCATCTGCGCTTGCGCAGATGGTGTTTTTGCTTCCACTGCCACCTGCCCTTCGCCCGCCCACCCCGTTGCTCGCGCCTGGGGTGCGCGCGCGTTTGGGGACTCCCTAGATCCGCTCCCCAGCTGGGGAGCGGATCTAGGGAGTCCCCAAACGCGCGCGCTTTCCCCAGCAACGCGCGCGCTTTCCCCAGCTGGGGAGCGGATCTAGGGAGTCCCCACCACACGCGCGTTGCTGGGGAAAGCGCGTGCATTGCTGGGGAAAGCGTGCGCGTTTGGGGACTCCCTAGATCCGCTCCCCAGCTGGGGAAAGCGCGCGCGTTGCTGGGGAAAGCGCGCGCGTTTGGGGACTCCCTATATCCGCTCCCCAGCTGGGGAGCGGATCTAGGGAGTCCCCAAACGCGCGCGCTTTCCCCAGCAACGCGCGCGCTTTCCCCAGCTGGGGAGCGGATCTAGGGAGTCCCCAAACGCGCGCGCTTTCCCCAGCAACGCGCGCGCTTTCCCCAGCTGGGGAGCGGAGCTGGGATGTCCCCAAGCTCGTGCCGCCCGCCCGCCCACGCCGTTGCTCGCGCCGCCGCTGGGGTCTTACGGGGGCAAGAGGGGGAAGACCCAGGGAAGCCTCTGCCCGGCGGGGAAACTCCACCATCTATGCATGTGTGGAAGGGCACGCATGCGCAGATGGTGGAGTTTACTTCCTGGTTGAAAACTCGCGAAATAGCCCTTTCGCGATACTTGAACACGCGAAACTCGAGGGTTCACTGTATAATGAAATTCAATAAATATAACTACAAATGATAACCAGTGATAATCATTAAAAGAAATACTTATATCAATCGGGAACAAGCAGTGAAGGGCTACCATAATTTTTACTACCACACTGTGGACGTGGTTTATGCATCTTCTTTCAACATCTTTCAGTGCAAATTGGGTGCTCCTGGGTGGGAACAAGTATATTCTAAGACCACTGAACTTTAAAATGTTATTACTATTTATAGCTATTTCTATGAACAAATATGTTGTACCTTGAAGCTCTACTGTCCTTTAAATGCACTTCAGGTAGAGAATCACCTCACCTCACCTTATTTTCTGCAAATATATGCCTCAATAACTAAAATTTTCTTTCTTGTTTGGAATCAGAAATATAGTGACATAATGAAACATTCTGAGTGGTTAAGGCCTACAACTTTTTGAACAAATATGTAAAGGAAAGGAAAATTGTAACTAGAAGTACTCTGTAAGGGTTTAAAAATGATTTGTTCACCGTAACAACACGACCGCTTTAAGGTAGTTCTCAGATTCAATTGTGGAAAAATCAATGTTGCTATTTCCTTTTATTCTGATGCAGGAAATCCATAAAATTGCAGCATAAGCTGGTTTAGGACAGTTTTATACAAACAGTCACAAAATCTAATACCTCACGGGCACGGAAGGGGGGAATTGTATCTCTGCCCATATATGGTATATAACACTGCCCTGATACCACTGCAACACTTTCTTCACCTAGATGTTAAGTATGGCTTTCAAAGAAAATATTTGCAACAGCTGAAATCTGTCCAATTTCTCAGTCGAGATGCTGACAAGCAAACAAATAGGCAGAGACAGTTCCAGGGCTAGATGTGGTAAAATTGTGTTATACATTATCAGGAACATTTGTCTGCTTAGAATACTGCTGTATTTATATTCATTGGTGACTCACACTGAGCATTATAATTCTCCCAAGAACAACAAAATCTTTTATATTTATCAAAACCTTGAAGACCAAATCTAATTTAAGGATTTGAGGATCAGTATAAATCTAATTTCTTTTGTTACTGTATCAGTAAGTCAATATTAGACTCTATCACAATGTTAGAGACTTTTTGTTCCAATCTATAAAGATCCCCATCCATCTGTTTTTACATTTTTCCTTAATAATAGATGGAAGTTCTGTGTGCAGCTTCCCCTAATGTAAATAAAGCTATGTAAATTCCCTCCAAACCTTTCCTAATGTCATTATATACAGGTGCTCAGTGAAAGCTTTTACATGTAATTTCCAGATGTAAGCTCTTTCAAAAATTTACTTGTATCTTGTTATGTGCAATTTTCAGAAAAAATGCAATGTAATCTTCTACCACCTTGTCTGACCCACAAGTCTGGATAGTGATTCAGCATTTTTGCAGCTGTATTTTCTTCTAACCAGGATTGTAAGTGTAAGGCCAAAAGAAGGAGATGGTTTCCTTTATTTTTTATTTTTTATTTGCTAACAGAAGAACACAAGCTTAAACCCAGTATCTTGTAACCTATCAGGAGAAAGCTAGGTCATCGAGGCATATTAGCACACAATAAACCTCACAACCACAAATTGGTATACAATATGTGCTCTGGTTATCACAGGAAGTTTATTAAGAAACCACAACAGCAAAGAAATAACAAATGGGGTATTAGGCTTAAAAAACGATTAGCCTTCAAAAGCAAAAATGTCTTCTGAAGAACAATGTCAACAGGGCTTTAGAAAAAGACTAGCTTTGAAAGAAAATGGGGCTAATTATTCATTGTGTCTAGCAATCCTTCCGGCATCTTGGAAGATTTGATAACCATTTGGGTTGGAGGGAGGGGGAAAGCAGGGCTTAAATTCCTTCTTTCCTTCCTTCAAAGCTAAATATTGCTCCCAAGAGAATTATGAAACTATTCAATCTTAAAGGAAGAGAGCTTTTTTTATCCAGAAATTTGTTCAATTCAATTTACATGTGTTTGTTTGTTTGTATGTATGTATGTATGTTTGTTTGTTTGTTTGTTTGTTTGTTCGATTGTTTGATTTCTATGCTGCTCTTCTCCTGAGACTCAGGGCAGCTTACAACAGTAATATAAACATAATAGAAATTTATATAAAGTTACAACTAAAAATCCCCATTTCTGTTCAAGGCATATGTTCATACCATTAGTATCATGAAAGAAAAGAAATTAGAAGATAAAAATCTCTTTACAAGTGACCTTAATAAAGTTTTATAGTGGTCCCAATAGTTAGATGTACACCAATTGTCTAATTCATAACAGGATTTAAAATATATAAAAGTTCCAACATAGTAAAAGCCTTTAGAGAGTCTTTTCAGCAAGAGAAGTAAACTAGCAACAACTTATCCTTTGGCTAAAATCCCAGAATAAAGTTAACACTGTAACAGTTACCAGTTACAGACATGATTTCCTCAATAACTTAACTGGAGGAGCCAAAAATATTAGCAAAGCCAAAATTTACAGTACAGTGTGCCCTCGCTTTTCGCGGGGGATGCGTTCTGAGACCACCCGCAAAAGTTGAATTTCCGCGAAGTAGAGATGCGGAACTAAATACACTATTTTTGGCTATGAACAGTATCACAAGCCTTCCCGTTACACTTTAAACCCCTAAATTGCAATTTCCCATTCCCTTAGCAACCATTCAGATTATTACAGTGGTACCTCGAGATACGAGTTTAATTCGTTCCGGACCTGCGCTCTTAAGTCGAGCAGCTCTTATCTCGAACGACTTTTCCCCATAGGAATTAATGTAAATAATTTTAATTGGTTCCAGCCCTCAAAAAACTCACAAAGTTAGTCTAAATTATGCAAAAAGACATTGCAAGAATAAATGTAACTTTACTTATTAATAAGATGATAAGCTGAGAGCTTTCCTTCCCTTCCTCTTTTTACCCAAAACAATCAACATGGCAAACTTTTATTTTTATTCATTAAACTGTAGTTATTTATTCAACTTCACTGCCACCCAATCCTGTAGAGGGAGGAAAGAAGGGAGGAAGGAAAAGGAAAGCAAGAAATGGAGGGAGGAAAGGAAGGAAGGAAAGAAAGAAAGGAAGGGAGAAAAAAAGGAAGAAAGAAAGGGTGAAGGGACAGGAACAGAGGAAGGAAGCAAGGAAACTTATGAAAGGGGAGAGTAACTTCACTGCCACCCAATCCTGTAGAGGGAGGAAAGAAGGGAGGAAGGAAAAGGAAAGCAAGAAATAGAG
Source organism: Erythrolamprus reginae (assembly GCF_031021105.1). Taxonomy (NCBI): domain Eukaryota; kingdom Metazoa; phylum Chordata; class Lepidosauria; order Squamata; family Dipsadidae; genus Erythrolamprus; species Erythrolamprus reginae. Next base: position 344,393,733 of record NC_091950.1, on the reverse strand, counting down.
GAAGGGAAGGTAAAAGAGAGAAAGAAAAAGAGCAAGAAAGAAAGCAAGCAAGAGAGAAAGAAAGAAAATGAAAGAGAAATAAAAATAGAGAGGGAAAATGAAAGAAATGGAAGGAGGGAAGGAAGGAGAGAAAGCAAGAGAAAGAAAGAAAGAAAGAGAAAGAAAGAAAGAGAAAGAAAGAAAGAAAGAAAGAAAGAGAAAGAAAAAAGAATGAAAGAGCAAGAGAGCAAGAGAGCAAAAGAAAGAGAGAGAGAGAGAGAGAAAGAAAGAAAGAAAGAAAGGCAACTTCAAAGAAAGGCTCACTGAGCATCTCTCACTCTCTCTCTTTCTATCCCTCTCTCTTTCTATCCCCCCTCTCCCCCCCCTTTCCCTCTCTCTTTCTCTCTCTCCCTCTCTCTTTCTCTCCCCCCTCTCCCCCCTTTCCCTCTCCCCCCCCCAGGCCGGCAGCGATGTTTTAAAACAGCCGTGCCGTTTGCGAGCTAACTCCTGAGGTGCGGAAGTTCGCCTTTGGCGTTTGGGCCACTCGGAATGTGAAATTCAAAACAGCATTCGGATCCCCCCACCCCCAGCAGAAGCCAAGGACCCCCAGAGTGGGGCGGCAGGGGAGGCGACCGCCTCTCCACTCACCAAGTGCCGGGATACGAGCCGAGAAGAGCCGGGCTGGCTTACTTTCCTTCCTTCCCGCGCTGATGCAGAGCCACTCGAACAAAGCGTCACGCCCCCCTGACGCTTTTGGCGGCAAAAGAGCCCAGCGTCGCTTCGGAAGCCGCCGAAAGCATCAGAGGAGCGCGACGCTTTGTTCGAGTGGCTCTGCATCAGCGCGGGAAGGAAGGAAAGTAAGCCAGCCCGGCTCTTCTCGGCTCGTATCGCGGAGAGGGGCGGCATACAAATCCAAGTAATAAATAAAATAAAATAAAAAAATGTCTCTCCTCTCCCAGCTCTTATCTCGAGTAGCTCTTAAGTCGAGCAGCTCTTATGTCGGGGTTCCACTGTACTCACCATGTTTATTTATTAAAGTTTATTTTAAAAAAAAAACATTAAAGGCAGACGAAAGTTTGGCGATGACATATGATGTCATCGGGTGGGAAAAACCGTGGTATAGGGAAAAAACCCGCAAAGTATTTTTTAATTAATATTTTTGAAAAACCGTGGTGTAGACTTTCCGTGAAGTTCGAACCCACGAATATCGAGGGAACGCTGTATATCCAAAACTGAAATGTAAGAGACAAGACAAACTGATTACCCAACGAACTTCTTCTAAAAATTACATAGGAAAGCAGAGAAGGCTCCTACTTCTGGGGCCTATCATTTTCAGCTGCACAATTAATTGTTTTTGACAGACTATGGGGATGCTGTTTGAAATAAAGTTTTTCCAGGTTCTTTTAATGAGGTTTATATAACTGATTTTGATAAACATTCTGCTGTTGGGAAAGACATTGCTTAATTTCCCTGTTAAAAGTTAATATTAATAGTTTAAAAGCAATTCTGACATATAGTCATCAAAAGGATAATTTTCACCTTTATTCTCATTATTGTACTTGAGTATATTTGAATTTGAAAATCATATTATTTAAAAATCATATGCGTCATAGAAATATTAATGATTTTGAAATACCTAATTGACAGACATGTTTTTGAGCCACTTGGATTATTACAACAGGGATGTAGATTGTCTAAAACTGGAAATGATTATTTATTTATTACAGTAGATTTTAATTTCACAATTTGTTCCATATGTTATTAGCAACATCTTTAATTTCTGTCAGCTCTGAAATATGTTTGGATGATTCCAAATATACAGGATTTTTAAAAAGTCAGTTAAGGAGGATTATTAAAGTTGAATATTGTCCTATCGGTATTATTATCAGTGTTTGCAGTATATACAGTAAGTATTTTAAGGTGGTTTGAGGAACAATCATAATTTTAAAAGATGCAAATATGTTTTTATAATATGGCTCAACAATTGGAGATCCCTCCGTCCCAAATCAACCAACCAACCAATGAAATACAGGTAATGCTCAACCTACTAGAGTTCATTTAGTGAATGTTTGAAGTTACAGTGTCACTGAAAAAAGTGATTTATCACCCTTTTTTACACCGACGACTGTTGCAGCATTGCCATGGCCATCTGTTAAAATTTAGACACTTGGTAACTGGTTCATATTTATGATAGTTGTAGTGTCTCAACATCATGTGATTGCCTTTTGCAACTTTCTGACAAGCAGATTCAATGGGAAAGCCAGATTCACTTTACTAATTTCACAACTGTAATGATTCATTTAACGACTGTTTTAAAATGGAGCAAAATTACTTAACAACAGTCTCACTTAACAACAGAAAATTTGGGCACAATTGTAGTGGCAAGTGAAGGACTATCTGTAATTTGGTTTCCAATTTCCTGGGTCTATGAATCAATGTGAGCTATCCTTAAAATGCTTCTAAACTATCAAGTTTTAAAATAGCTGGATATATGTGAGCATGCTGATTATGATAAACTGTCCAGGTGGCTCATCTGAAAAGGATAAAATTGATGATTACAAGGTGTTCCACAAGTGATGGGCCCACAGGGAACAGGATGTGCATTTGATCAAAGTCAAGTGTGCTTTAATAAAAATCAAAGGAAATAGTGAAAACTGAGGTGGAATATGGAAGGAATAATTGTGATCTGGATGGCATTTTCTTGGGGAATCAGTTATAAAGTTTCTTATATAAAGCAATTTATAAAGCATTCATCCTGATGACTGGGTACCATGGGGATATGCAAAATTTGTCTTGCTGCTAACAGTGCTGAACTGGGCAAATAAAACTGTCAAAGACACTTACAATTAAGATATCAGAAGAGTACCTTAATCGAATACAAAGTAATGTAACACTCCAATTTATTACTAGAAGTGCACTTCTGAAACAGTTTTCCCCTGTAAATGCTCCTAATGTTGCACCAGAGAATGTCCTAAGTTTTACTGGAAAACAACAGTTAATAATAATAAAAAGGACAAATCTGTTAACAGGATTTAGCGAGGGGCTACATATATTAAAAATAGTGAATTAATAAGTCAGTACTGGTAGGAGCATATTAAACGAATGAAGTTTAAAAGGCATCTTTTTCTTCCTTAATAGACTTCAGCACATATAAAATCTAATTAATCAGTGATTCTTACATCTTTCCTTTGAACAAGAAAATACTTCCATGAAGTTTCTATTGTTGCCAATGCATTCACTCACTTTTATTTATTTTATTTATTTAGTCCAATACATAATACACATTGAAGAGAATAGATATGTAGTAATATAACTAAAGAAACGAATAGAAGAAAAGATATAAAAGTATAGGAGAACAAACTTATGCTCAAAGTCCTGTTAGAAAGGGGACAAGACTAGGGGAGTCTAAAGAAAAGTGTGCCTTCTCTATTCCTCTAGAAAACTAGGCAAGAAAACCCTTTTTAGGCATCAGATCACTTGCCTGGAGAAATCCAGATTAGACCTTACAGCCTAAGGCAGGGATAGGCAAAGTTGGCTCTTCCATGACATGTGGACTTCAACTCCCAGAATTCCTGAGCTAGCATGACTGGGTCTAGGATAAAAGCAGATATTCCTGGGCTTGCAGCCTCACTTTTGGAATGCAAGCACAGTGTACATGGGTATGTGTGCTAGCATCTAGAAAGAAACTCTTTCCCCAAGGGTATAATTTTCAACACCACCGACAACACACCCACTCTCCAAAAAGACCTCAACTTTGTCTCAGATTGGTCTAACACCTGGCAACTTCAAATATCAACCAACAAATGCTCTACCCTCCACATAGGCAAAAAGAATCCAAACCACACTTATGAACTGAATAAACAAATTCTTTCAGCCAACTCACACTCAGTAAAAGACCTTGGAATACTAATATCAAATGACCTGAGTGCTAAAGTCCACTGCAACAATATCGCCAAGAAGGTTTCCAGAGTTGTTAACCTGATCCTACGTAGCTTCTGCTCTGGCAATCTCTCACTACTGACTAGAGCCTACAAAACCTATGCCAGACCCATTCTCAAATACAGCTCATCTGTCTGGAACCCACACCACATCTCAGACATCAACACTCTCGAAAACGTGCAAAGGTACTTCACCAGAAGAGCCCTTCACTCCTCCACTCGTAACAGAATACCTTACGAAAATAGACTAACTATCCTGGATTTTGAAAGCTTAGAACTGCGACGCCTAAAACACGATTTAAGTATTGCCCACAAGATCATATGCTGCAACGTCCTTCCGGTCAATGACTACTTCAGCTTTAACAGCAACAACACAAGAGCACGCAACAGATTCAAACTTAACATCAACCGCTCCAAAGTTGACTGTAAAAAATATGACTTTAACAATCGAGTTGTCGAAGCGTGGAACTCATTGCCAGACTCAGTGGTGTCAGCCCCCAGCCCCAAACATTTCTCCCTAAGACTCTCCATGATTGACCTCTCCAAGTTCCTAAGAGGCCAGTAAGGGGCGTACATAAGTGCACTGATGTGCCTATCGTCCCCTGTCCAATCTTCTTTCCTTATCTCATATATCATACATTTTCTCTCCTTTCCTCCAACTTCTCTTCTTTCTTACTTTCTATCATTATATATATTACTTAATGTCTATTCCCCTTCATATGTATTGTATAATGGACAAAGAATAAATAATAATTAAAAAATAAAATAAAAATAAAAATCCCAAAACTTCAGTTTTGATGCAAGCGACAGTTCTTATAATGCAATTAGTTTTGTTTGGCACGAAGAGAGAGAAAGAGAAAGAGAAATAGAGAGAAGGAAGGGCTCAAGTGTGAGTAAAGTGCATGCATGGGAGCCTGGTAGGGAAGCTAAGTGAAAACTATCTCTCTTTGATACATCATGTCTAGTAAAAATAATAAAAAATACAGAAAGACAACTGATATCTGATTATTCACATGATAACAGTGGCAAGATTCTGCTATGCTCAATTTTGGAAGAAAGAAATCACTCCCACCAATCTACAGATTATAAATAAAATATTGGAACTGGCAGAAATGAATAGATTAACAATGAGAATAAAAGAAAAAGAAGATTTGGACTATTATAAAATATGGGATAAATGGTACAAATACTGGATAAAAAGAAGAAAAACAAATTAAATTTATTATTTTATTTATTATTTTATTTATTTATTATTTGGATTTGTATGCCGCCCCTCTCCGAAGACTCGGGGCGGCTCACAACAAGTGAAAAACAGTCCAATACATAATCCAATCAACTAAAATATTCAAAAATTAAAAAAAACCTCCATATACTAACATACACACACACAAGCATACCATGTATAAATTCAACGTGCCCAGGGGGAGATGTTTAGTTTCCCCATGCCTGACGGCAAAGGTGGGTTTTGAGGAGTTTACGGAAGGCAGGAAGAGTAGGGGCAGTTCTGATCTCCGGGGGGAGTTGGTTCCAGAGAGTCGGTGCCGCCACAGAGAAGGCTCTCCCCCTGGGGCCCGCCAACCAACATTGTTTAGTTGACGGGACCCGGAGGAGGCCCACTCTGTGGGACCTAATCGGTCGCTGGGATTCGTGCGGCAGAAGGCGGTCTCGGAGATATTCTGGTCCGATGCCATGAAGGGCTTTAAAGGTCATAACCAACACTTTGAATTGTGACCGGAAACTGATCGGCAGCCAGTGCAGACTGCGGAGTGATGGTGAAACATGGGCCTACCTGGGTAAGCCCATGACTGCTCTTGCAGCTGCATTCTGCACGATCTGAAGTTTCCGAACACTTTTCAAAGGTAGCCCCATGTAGAGAGCATTACAGTAGTCGAACCTCGAGGTGATGAGGGCATGAGTGACTGTGAGCAATGAGTCCCGGTCCAGATAGGGCCGCAACTGGTGCACCAGGCGAACCTGGGCAAACGCCCCCCTCGCCACAGCTGAAAGATGGTTCTCTAATGTGAGCTGTAGATCGAGGAGGACGCCCAAGTTGCGGACCCTCTCTGAGGGGGTCAATAATCCCCCCCAGGGGGAATTATTAAATATATTGCATAGAGGTGACATTAGGAGCCATTAGAAACAGGATAATTCAAATAGAGAATAGAGAGAGAGAAATGGAGAGAAACAGAGAGAGAGAAGAGAGAGACAGAGAGAAAGAGAGAAGAAAGAGAGAGAGAGAAAGAGAGACAGACAGACTGATTTTCTTACCTAATTCCAAATTCCCAAAGGGTTTATTTGGAAAGGATGAAAAGTTCAAAGATATAAAGGTGAGAGTACATCCATGAGTTAAGATAGTTGCATTTAAGTCTTTCATTGCTTAAGTGCAGCTCCAATGTCCCTGAAGTTATATCCCAAATTCCTCTGACGTCATGCAGAATGATTTGCAGCTGGCCAGCCTATGGAGTGGGAGACCTCTGCATGTGCTAAAAGGTGTTAGCTCATCTGTGTGGTATTACTTCATGTGTTCCAAAACTATATTTTGACAGCATTTGGAAAAGTTACTGGGCAAATACTATTCAATTAATAATATGGCTTAACATTTCAAGCTGGATAAAGTGATGATATTGCAAGATGGAAGATATGAGCTTCATGTGTCATCTATTAAGCTGACCTGGAGTTTACAGCCAAAAAATAATTTATTGCAATTGGTACTAAGGGAACAGTATATTCTTTGTTAATACGTTTTTTTTATTTTTTAAGTATATATGCAAAAAGCCCTACACCACGGAAAGGAAAGGAAAAGAAAAGAGAAGGAGACAGAGAAGAGGAAAAGGGAGATTTTTGAAATAGCATACCTATCTCAAGTACTTATCAAAGTAGTACATATATATTCTAATTATTCCATTACATTGTTATCCTTTAAATCAGTTAATTTAACTGTAGGTTAAATAAACTGATTTATTTAACCTATATCATGGTATATAGATGCCAAAACAGATTTTCAATGACATTTGTATACAAGACAAGCTGCTTCCCTGTTCCATGCTTTCATTTGCTCCTGAACATATATTTGTACCATGTTCCAATTATCATTCATAAATGGATATTTCTCTCTTTTTATTTTGTAAAGAATAAGTTAAATCCTCTAGTGCAGTGTTTTTCAACCAGTGTGCCGTGGCACACTAGTGTGCCGCGAGACATGGTCAGGTGTGCCGCGAAGCTCAGAGAGAAAGAAAACAAGAGAAAGAGAGAAAGAAAGAGCAAGAGAGAGAAAGAAAACACGAGAGAAAGCAAGCAAGAGAGAGAAAGAAAACAAGAGAGAAAGCAAGCAAGAGAGAGAAAGCAAGCGAGAGAGAGAGAGAAAGCGAGAGAGAGAAAGAAAGCAAGAGGGAAAGAGAACAAGAAAGAAAGAAAGCAAGAGAGAGAGAGAAAGAGAGGGAGGGAAGGTGGGAGAGAAAGACATAGAAGGTGGGAGAGAAAGACATAGAGGGAAGTAGGGAGGGAGAGAGAAAGAGAGCAAAAAAGAGGAAAGAAGGAAGAGAGAAAGAGGGATGGAGAGAGACAGAAAAAGAAAAAGAGGGAGAGAAAGAGGGAGAAATGCTGTAGAGCGAAAGGGAGGAAGAGAGAGAATTTTTTTGTCCAATTTTTTTTTAGCCCCCCCCCCCCAAATGTGCCCCATGGTTTTGTAAATGTAAAAATTGTGCCACGGCTCAAAAAAGGTTGAAAATCACTGCTCTAGTGCTACCAAAGTTTCTGAGACCCTGAAGGACTATCAAATAAATTTCACCTTTTGGCTAAGAGCATTAATGATACAGCATGACCTAATTGCCGAAGATACACACCTTACATGCTCCTAGGTTCTCAAACTCAAACAATTTTTATTTTCCACAAAAGATGAGTTCCATTATAATATTAACACGAATGTAAATACTATAAGGGGATTTAGCTAACAATGTTGCCTAACATTGTAGATAACTTTGTAGATATTTTTTCTAAATTGTTTAAAAATTCAGTTTAATAATCTGACAAACTGTATATGTTTTATGCTCTGGGGAATCCAGGGCATGATACTCTATCTATCTATCTATCTATCTATCTATCTATCTATCTATCTATCTATCTATCTATCTATCTATCTATCTATTTATTATCTATCTATCTATCTATCTATCTATCTATCTATCTATCTATCTATCTATCTATCTGATTTCTATGCCACCCTTCTCACAGTGACTCAAGGTCACTCAGACTATGGTCTTTTGGGACTGAAGGATGCCAATATAATATACATTGTTAGATTTTGTACAGGAAGTCATGGCGACATACATAGCAATCCCTCTTCCCATTTCCCTCATAACAACAACCCTTGAACTCTCAGTTCAGTTGGACTGCACTGAATGGAGAGAGAATAACTGGCCCAAAGAATAAGTCACCCAGAAAGTTTTCATGGCTAGAAATAAATTAAAACTAGGATGTTCTCAGTGTCAATCCAAGATTTCATAAATATACTGCATGTTTTTTCTCAACATTTTTAGACACCTCTCAGGAAATTTTCATTTCAATATAAATTATTTACTATGAGTACAATCTGTTCAGAAAAAAAGTAATTTTTGTACTGTGGCTTCAGCTTAGATTCAGTTTAATTAATCATGTTTAGAAAGACTCTCTCAAAATTAGAGACTCAATTTATCAGTAAACATCAACATATCATCTGTAGAGAAGACTTTTCTGCATTTCTCATCTATATGAGTAACCCTATATCTCATCTATATGATTTCACTAGGTTATGAATCACTTTATTCTGCCTATCAAACACACATTAAATTCCAAACTCAAATCAGTTACAAAAATAAAAAATAGCTAGAAGACAACTCAACTGTATTCCCCTTTCTGACAGAAAACGTTCGAATATGGTCCAGTTTATGTTTTTGAAAATATAATAAATTATATATTCATTTAAACATTCCTGAGGAAAAAATATTGCGAGAGTATAAAACATAGGCTGTGCCAATAGATTTTATCAAAGGCTTCCTCTGAATTCAATTAAATCATTACAGCTGGATACACCTTAACTCTGTGATAAGTTTAAGAATTATTACTAGTCTCAAATTGTCAGACCTTGTCTATAATGAAAAAAATCCTACTTGAGCAAGGCGTACCACCCTTGCTAATACCTTCTAGATGCTCCAATCATAGTTTAATATCTACCTTTAATTACAAAAAAGCCTCTGTTTGATTCAGGAATGTCAGTTCTATAAACTTCATGATTAGCAGATTTAAACATGTTCTGAAAAAATGTTTAAGAGCCAAAACATCTGTGTGTTCCTTACAGCATCTTATAAGAATACTATCTAGCCCTGGAGATAATCATTCCTTATATTAACAAAACAATGCTTAGTTTCTTCTGCCTAAATAAAAATGTAGCAATTTCATTTCTAGCCAAGCACAGAAGGTCAACTGAAAGAAGAAATTATGAAATTCACCATCATATGTATTGTTATTCTAAGAGGTGTATATGGTGTATGTTCCACAGATGTTTGCAATATCTGAAAATGTTTGAGATGTTGTAGGCAAATTTGTGATTGAAGATAATGGGTGACGGTGCCTCAACTTTTTCATTTGTATTTTATATTTTTTACATTTTTTTGTATTTATTTTGCATTTACCATTTTACAGTGAACTACCAAAGATTTATTTGTCTAAAATAAGAGATATAAATAGGGGAAAGAAGTTAAGAGAAGAGAAGAGAAGATAAGAGAAAAGAAGAGAAGAGAAGAGGAGAAGAGAGGAGAGGAGAGAAGAGAAGAGGAGAGGAGAGAAGAGGAGAGGAGAGGAGAGAAGAGAAGAGGAGAGGAGAGATTTTGAGACTTGAAAATCTACATTTGCTTTCTTTATCATCCATATGGATCCAAGGAGCAAACCCTGAAAATGGCAGTTGAGGCATCTCTAGGGGTTGCATAAACAGACTGCTTGTTATGGTTGAGATATGTATTAGTTTCTTGAATGGTTGGGATTTTCAGGAAAAAATAAAGTAAACTCAATTGTATGTTTTTGGGGAAGCTGAACAGCTTCCGATAGGGCAGTCCTGTGAGATATCAGGCAGCTGCAGATTTCAGCCTCACACAGTTACAACTGAAGAAAGGTTTCATTGTTTGACTTTGATAATTAAAATCAAGATTAATGTGTTCCCAGCCAGATCAGTGATATCCATACTTGGAACATAAATATACATGTAAATGTTCTTTTAGTTAATCCAAATCATAAAATGGAAATAGACAAATTTATTAGGCCTGCTGAAACAAGAAGGAATTAACTTTTTAGAAGGGATGTTTCCCAATAGATAGGCTTTCCATGAAATCAGTGTTGATGCAACATGTACGGGGAGTCATGACTCAATTCTAAACTGAAATGACAGAATTATTTTCAAGATTGTTGTTTTTGCTGGGGGCTCTTTTTCAAAACCAGGAATGTAGAAAGTAATTCCTAAGGAAAATATATTTCCCCTTTTGGACTTAATTTTACTGGAAGTAGATACTGTATACAAAACTTGACAAATCAGTGAAACATCCATCTAAACGCTGGGGAGATGAAAATAGGTTTTGGAATGGAATTTCCCACATCATTGACAAGTACAGATTTGTGTGGGTGTGAGAGAGCGAGAGAGAGAGAGAGAGAGAGCGAGTGAGAGAGAGAGAGAGAGAGGGAGGGAGAGGGAGGGAGAGAGGGAGAGAGAGGGAGAGAGGGAGATGGAAGGGGAGAGAGTGTCCTGGTGCCTTGTCATCCTCATTCAAAGTAGGTTTGATGAAAGTCTACAGAATGCGATGAGAACAGTCTTTTTCAATGGCACATAGCTCTATACGTATCAATGGCTTTTTACATGATTTCTTGACAGTTCCACCCCTGGTTGTCTTTTCTGGCAGCAGATCAATTGTGGAGATATTTGTGATAAGCTCTGTGGCTGATAAGACATCTTATCATGAATTTAATATCTTTCTGCAATGCTGAAGGAGCTTAATACAGCTTATTTTCAGTCTTGGCCTTGGAAGTCCTAATTTATAACTGGGGTAAGAGTTTCATAGTTCTGGTTTCCCAGCCTAAGAAATGATCTCCTGGTCTTTTTAGCTTTGCCTTTCAGCTTTGTTAGCTTGCCTCAATCCTTCTTGTTTTTCCACATCTGGGATATTCCTCATTTTCCCATTCCATTTCACCTGTCATTAAGCTTGGGCATATGGATGGTTCATCATGTATCTCCTCAGGCCTATCAGCAATTCTGGTGATTTTATGATTATTTTCAGATAATCAATCATGCTCATGCCTGAACTGTTTACCTATCCGGCCCTGTGTCCTCATTTGTTATGGTCTAAAAATAACATCCTGGTAAATTTGATCAATGTTTCAGTGATTCCAGAATTGGTTCTAGAAAATATTTCAGAATTGTAAAGCTTTCTCTAACAGAAATCCATTGATAAACTGGACAGGAATGTTTGCTACTAGTTCTTATTCAGCATATATATGAGTTTGATGTGAAAAATGATGTAATGACTCCGATAACAGCTGTCTTCACCATTGTTTTATCTGCTAAATGTTCTGCTGGCCTGTCTCAACCACCTGTAATTACAGGGTAATTAGTCCAGAAAGACACACACCACACGATAGAAGGAAAACCCAAAAGTCTTTATCAACAGAAAAACAGAAACAGCTCCCTTTTTAAACGTCAAAGGGATTTTCTGGTACACACGAGGCACAGGTTAAATGCAATCCAAATGCTCACCCAATAACTGAGAAATTGAGTCCAATTCTAAAGTCCAGAAAGTCCACACACAATCTTGAACAGCAAAAACCACAATCTCGAAGAAACTATGAATATTGCCATGAGGTTAAAACAGCAGGCTGCTCTTTTATCTGTAGCACAAATTACAGCAGCCCCACCCAACCACAGCTGGCCTCATTTATCTCTTGTAATAATCCTTCAGTTGTTGTCTCCTATGCATCACTCTACGGATGCGTGGATGTGTCATAAATTCTTGTTCCGAATCCAGGGATGATAAGGATGATTGATCTCCTCTTGGGCTGTCTGCCAAACTCCCCTCTTCCAAGTCTCCCCCACCTTCTTCTTCTTCCGAGGAAACTTCACTACCTGCCTCTGTCAGCAATAAAACAGGCCTATGACATGTTGATGTTTCCCCTGCTTCCACCTCCACAATCCTTGGGGCAGGAGGTGGGCCAGAGCCAACCACAACACTAAACATTAAAAAAAGTTTTAATAATAATATGCATTTTTAATTTCATACTTAAACTCCATTTTTCTTTGAGAGGACATCTAATATACTTTATATTTTGAGTAAAGCTAAGAGCAATGAAATTATTGCCCAAAATCTGGTGAGGAATCTATGCTTCTGTGTAATGTTTTCCATTTTGGACCATTTAATAAAAATAAGTAGGGACCTGAGAAGCAAAAGGTGTTTTTTTTAAAATGTACAGTATGTTTAGGTACAGATTAGGAGAACAGTGGAGCTTTAGAATAGGTTTATTTCATTTAGTTAAGATTATATCAGTTCTCAGAGGTAAATTTAACTATGTGAATAAGATATGTCAAGGCAGCAGATGATCAACAAGCTAAACCGTTTCTGTGTTTTTAAAAATTCTGAAAGATGTAGTGGCGGTTGATAATTACTTGTGATGTGGTGAGTGGAGTGGAAGAGAGGCAATCCATAGGGAAGTGGGAAAGTTCACCAGGATAACAAAATGTCTCTCGCAACTGAATAAAAGTAAATACAGAAAGACTATTGGTCTGGAAAACACACTATTAATGTTGTCATTTTCCCATAGGCAAATAAAAGAGCTAATCTCTTCAGATTTATTTAGCCCTTTTATTAAATTATGCTACAGTGTGTGTTCTTTCAGTCCCCGTACAGTAAATTTACCACTGCAATAGATAAGATTAAAAATACAAGCCACAACACACACACCCAGCAAATATACATTTGCTTTCAGAAGATAGACCACCATTTGCATTTGAGTATGTGTGGAATTTTATCTGCAACTTAGAAGTTGATAGTATTTGATTCCCAGTGCAAGTTATCTTCAGATGTTTTTCTATCAAGTATTTCTCCGTTTTTTCTAAGAACATTTTCCTTTTATTCCAAGCACAATTATTTCAGAGTGACTTGCAAGTCATTGCTCATGCGTGCCATTATGTGTGCATTAACCAATTCCTGGGTTCAGAATGGCTTTGGAATCAATCACATCTCATAAACTCAAGATGATTTTTGCCTTGTGATTTTGATTACAATTTGGATCTTACTTATGGCGTGGCAAGGGAGATGCATACTGAGAAAGAGGCAGTGAAGATGGAGAGAGGAGAAAGGGGACATTGTTTTTTAGATTCAGTTCATCTATCAAAACAATTTGCCCAATTCAGAATATAGCTCTTCATCGGGAATTCCCAATGTTTTCCCGACAATAAATTTTGGTAGAGAGGAGAAGGAGATTCAATCTACTGAAAAGTAAGTTGTGGGAATTGTTCTCAGAGGGCTCAGTCCTTAGCCCAGGGGTCAGGAACCTTTTTGGCTAAGAGAGCCGTAAACGCCACATATTTTGAAATATAATTCCGCGAGAGCCGTACAATATGTTTAAAGGGCCATTGACAGATCAATCGCTCCAATGTTCACTTAGTACAGCAAGGAATGCTCCTCCCTGCTGTATAAAGCCACAACTGGACTGAAACAATGGTAATTAGCAGTAAAAAAATTAAATAAATAACTTACATTGTGAGCTTGCGATGCATGACATCAGTCCAGCAGTCTGGCTTCTTTTTCCTGCGCATGACTGGCTTTGGCTTCCCCTCTGCAGAACAAAAGCTGGGGACCTCTCCCTCCACATACACTGGATCCCTATGGCCCATCCGAGGGCTGGCAAAATAGGTGTGCCCCCCCACCTGCTTTTCTATCTCTCTCTCTCTCTTTCTCTCCCTCTCTTTCTCTTTTTGTCTCTCTTTCTCTCTCTACTTTTCTTTCTTTTTCTCTTTTTCTCTCCCTTTCTCTCTCTTTTTCTCTTTTTCTCTCCCTTTCTCTCTCTTTCTCTTTATATCTCTTTCTCTCTTTTTTCTCTCTCCCAACCTCTCTCTTTCTCTTTCTATCTCTTTCTCTCCCTCCCTCTCTCTTTCACTTTCTCTACCTCTTTCTCTCCCTCTCTCCCCTTCTCTCTTTCTTTCTCTTTCTCTCCCTCCCCCTCTCTCTTTCTCTTCCTCTTTTTATCTCTCTCTCTTTTTTCTCTTTTATCTCCCTTTCTCTCTCTCTCTCTCTCTCTCTTTCTCTCCCCCTCTCTTTGTCTCTTTCTATCTCTTTCTCTCCCTCCCTCTATCTTTCTCTTTTTATCTCTCTCTTTCTCTTTCTCTCTCTCTCTTTCTCCCCCTTCTCTCTGAAGTGGGGAGGGCCGGGTTGGCACCAAGGGAGCTCGAGACGGGGTGCAAAAGCAAACTACTCTGCCGGCCCGGGCCCACATCGGAAGGAAGGAAGGAAGGAATGGTAAAAGGGGCGATCAAGAGAGGAATGGGTGAATGAATGGACGGAGGGTGGGAAGGAAGGAAGGAAAGAGGGAAGGGACAGGAACAGAGGAAGGGTGCAAAGGAAGCAAGGAAAGGTGTGAAAGGGGAGAGTAAGAGAAGAAGGAGTGAAAGAAGGGAATGAGGGAGGAAACAAGGGAGGAAGGAGAAGGAAAGCAAGAAATGGAGGGAGGGAAGGAAGGAAAGAAAGAAAGAAAGAAAGAAAGAAAGGGGGAAGGGACAGGAACAGAGGAAGGAAGCAAGGAAACTTATGAAAGGGGAGAGTAAGAGAGGAAGGGCTGAAGGGAGGGAGGGAAGAAGGTGGGAAGGAGAAAGAAAAGAAGAAATAGAGGAAGGGAAGGTAAAAGAGAGAAAGAAAAAGAGCAAGAAAGAAAGAAAGAAAGAGAGAAAGAAAGAATGAAAGAGAAATAAAAATAGAGAGTGGGGATGAAAGAAATGGAAGGAGGGAAGGAAGGAGAGAAAGCAAGAGAAAGAAAGAAAGCAAGAGAAAGAAAAAAGAATGAAAGAGCCAGAGAGAAAGAGAAAGAGAGAAAGAGAGAAAGAAAGAAAGAAAGAAAGAAAGGCAACTTCAAAGAAAGGCTCACTGAGCATCTCTCACTCTCTCTCTCTCTCTTTCTATCCCTCTTTCTTTCTCTCTCTTCCTTTCTATCTCTCCTCTTCCTTTCTCTCTCCTCTCTCTCTCCCTCTCTTTCTACCCTCCTTTCTCTTCCTTCCTTCCTTCTCTCCCTCCCTCCCCTCCCTCCCTCCTTCCTTCCTCTCCATTTCTCTTTCCCTCCCTCTCTTTCCCTTTTCTTTCTTTTGGTCCACTTCTCTCTCTCTCCGCTTCTCCACTTGCCTCCCCCTCGTGCCTCGCCCTTCCCACCCGGCCACCCGCGCGCGCTTACCAGGAGCAGGAATTCGAGTAAGCCCAAAAGAAGCCATTGGCTCCGGGCGGCGTTCATGGCCCCCCCGAACCCCCGGCCCAGCACTTCCGGAAGCCGAAAGGCGTGGCTCTCTTGCCCTTGCAATCCTCGGGGGGACACAAGGCTGGCGGAGAAGCCGGCCGGGCTCAGCCCTCTCCTGGCTTCCCCAATTCCGCTTCCCCAGCAGCGCGGCTTGGCTTCCAGAGGGCTGAGCCAACCCCATGGTCATTCCTCCTTCCGCGGCTGCCATCGGGGCTCCCTGCCTCCCTGCCGGCCTCCCTGCCTTCTTTCCTCATGGGGGTGGGAAGAAGGTGCGGGCCGCAGAGGCAGAGTTTGTCTCAATCGGAGTTGGGGAGTTTTTGGCGGGCACCGTGTCTGCGAGCCAGATACGGCCATCAAAAGAGCCATATCTGGCTCGCGAGCCATAGGTTCCCGACCCCTGCCTTAGCCCCTTTACTCAAAAATAGGGCTGGGTCCTTAGCCCTTTACTTAAGAATATGCCTTCTATAATTCATCTTCCTCACTAGTTGAGAACTAAAACTATGAATACAGTGATCCCTCGAGTTTTGCGATCTCGATCTTCGCGAAACGCTATATCGCGATTTTTCCACCCGATGACGTCACTCTCTTCCTTCCTTTCTCATCTTTCTTTCTCTCTCTCTTTCTCTCTCTTGCTTCTTCCTCTCTCACACTCTCTTCCTCCCTCTCTCATCTCTTTCTTTCCTTCTCTCTCTTTCTCTATCTCTCCCCCTCTTGCTGGCGGGTGGCGGGCGGCGGGCGGGCGGGCGCATCAGCGAGGAGCCGGGGTTTCCCCTTTGTGTGGGCAGCGGGGAAACCCCGATCTTCGTCTGCTCGCTGCTGCTGCAGGCAGGCAGGTGGCGGACAAGCGGCGGGCGGACAAGCGAGGCGGCGGACAAGCGGCAGGCGGACAAGCGGTGGGCAGGCAAGTGGCGGACAAGCGGCGGGTGGACAAGCGGCGGGCAGGCAAGCGGCGGACAAGCGGCGGGCGGACAAGCGGGCAGGCAGGCAGCGGACAAGCGGCGGGCGGACAAGCGGCGGACAAGCGGCGGGCGAACAAGCGGCGGGTGCGGCAGCAGCGAGGAGCCGAAGATAAGGGTTTCCCCTTTGCGTGGGCGGCGGGGAAACCCGGATCTTCGGCTCCTCGCTGCTGCGGCGCTGCCGAGCAGATCAGCTGCTGGGCGGCGGAAGGAACCTTCCCTGGGTCTTTCCAGGTGCGGAAGTAAAAACACCATCTGTGCATGCGCGGCCATGGAAAAAAGGGTGCGCATGCACAGATGGTGTTTTTACTTCCGCACCACTATATTGCGAAAAATCGAGTATCGTGAGGGGTCTTGGAACGTAACCCTCGCGATACTCGAGGGATCACTGTACTTCATAAGAGTCCTGCTTGCTCAGGATTTAGATCTCCCAGTATAAAAAGTCAAGTTCTATCCGTATTACTTAAGGGACCAGATTACTTTCGGGATCACCTCCTGCCGCTTGAATCCCAGCGACTGGTTAGGGACCTAGAGGAAGAGCCTTCTCTGTGGGAGCCCCAGACTTCTGGAATCAGCTCCCCCCAGAGATTCATGTTGCCCCCACCCTCCTCGCCTTCAGTAAGAGTCTAAAAACTCACTTATGCCACCAAGCTTGGGGGTCATTAGATTCTACCCCCTGGCCAATGAATGTATAGTGGGTTTCTTTGAATGGGTGCATGTTAATAGTCTTTTGCGGGTTTTTTTAATGTAATTCTTAATTTTAATTTTTCATTATTACATCTCGATGTATACTGTTTTTATATGTTGTGAGCCAGACCGAGTCTTTGGAGAGGGGTGCATATAAATATTATTATTATTATTATTATTATTATTATTATTATTATTATTATTATTATTATTATTATTATTTTAAACTCTCTATAGAACTCTCTGAACTGAAGGCTTCATGAGTTTAAAAGTTTCAGGCTATCATGAGTATAATATTTCTTCCTTTCATTCCCAAGTCATTGATCTAGAGATATTGGACTTCAAACTCTCAACAGGAAGACTAATGAAAAGAGATTTCAGGAGTGGCAGTCTTGTGAACAAGGAGAAGCATCCTAATATTACTCAGAAATGTTCTGTCATCAGAAATCAACATCAAGACCTCTGTCATGACTGTTCCTAAAGAAAGAGGAATTTATTTTATTTATCTTTTATAAGGTGAGGCGGATGTATATAATTTGACCTGGAGCAGAAATTATGCCATCTCATAGCACAGAAATGAATTATTCAAAGAGAAATCTACTAAAGGCATTCCCCCCAACCAAGAAATCTAGTGATGCCAATACCAGAGGAAGAAGAGAGGAATCGTTTGTGACATTTGTTGCATTCTAGAATTTCCAAGAGACCATTATCTGCTCTATATGTTGAAGAAATAACCACAGAGATGCCACAGCAAATAGCCTAAATATCTAATTCCTTGGGTTGATATCAGCAGTGGGCTACTAGCCGGAACGCTACATTGCGCTCACCGTAAGTGTTTACGGAGCTAGTGTGATTTTGCTTCTGCACCTGCAGAGGTAGCAAAATTGTGCATGGAGCCACAGGTGCGTCCATGTTTCAGTGAAGTTTTTTTGCTTCCGTACATTCTGAAACACAGTTGTACCTGCGGTTCCGTGCGCAATTTTGCTACCTCCAGAGGTGCAGAAGCAAAATCGCGTTAGTCCCGTGGGCACAATTTAGCCCACCGCTGGTTGATATATTTATTTACAAGCAAGTCAGCCCAGTGCAAGTAGATACCTACAGTGCTGTGCTTGAAAAAGGAAGCCCATTTGAAAATATTGAGATTGAAAATTTGCACATACAACTTGTTATAATCATAGCAGAAAGAGAAATAAACATATATTCCAAACAAACTCCGAAGACCAATGAATAGGCCATTCTATTTTTTAAAAAAAGTTGTCCAGAGTCATTGAGAGTGAGGAGGCCATATAAAATTTCTAAGTAAATAAATTCTGAACTCTTTTGACAGATAAACTTTGGAACAATCTGGACTTTTCATTGTCTATTTGTAATTCAGTTGGGTAAGTGTATCTCAGTATGCCATTTTTGAATGGAGATCTTTTATTTGTTATTCTTTACCCTCAGTTTATTTAGTGAACAGAGGAAGACTGTATTTCCCACTGTTTTTCTCCACATCCCAAAACTTGTGGCTTTGGTAATAAACCAAGCATCTTGTCAGAAGAAGGGGGTGGGGAGTGTTTAAGTAGCAGAGAAATTCTTTCCTCAGAATCCTGTCACCCTTCCTGTTTATTTCTGGAAACTTCAAAATCTACAGGAAGTATGGCAATTATAAAACTATGAGGAAATGCCTGAGTTATGTAGAAATCTGCTGAGGAATGTTATGGGACACTGAGTAGCAAGTTAAAATATTTTCATGATTCCGAAGCTTATTTTTGGAAACATCTATTGAAAAAAAAACACCACCCATAACCCAAATGTAAGCAGTGACTTGTAAAAACAGACCCTTACAAGGTTATTTAGGGTGACACTTTCATGGATGAACAATTGTATTTCTTGGGGGGAGGGAGTTGTTTGTAGGGTTCAATCAATGTAATAAGCATATGTACAGTGTACAATAATTGTCAAATATGGTCAGATAAGAAGCAGCTTAACTCTAGAAGGAATTTGGGCATAGTGAACATCTCTGAAGGGAATATCCCAATTTTCATGGATTGTAAATGCAAGAGAAGCACTTTAAAGATTGATGGCAGCCTTGCAAGGTAGTTCAGCAGGATACTAATTTTAAGGTTCTATTAACAGAATCTTGTAAATCTCCAAGTACATTTCTCATCCCTTACCTTGGTAGACGAAAAAGTTAGGGAGGCTCCCTTTATAATTTAGGGGCTAAGCTTCTTCTTATCTGCCCTTGCCCTGGCCATGGTTCTTCCCCATGTCTCCCAAAGTCATTCCTACATACTGTACAGACATTCTTTTGCTACTCCTAATCCATCTGAGCAATTCATGGCATAGCTCACACCACATATACCACCAGTTTTTAATAGACTAGACTAGAATTCTTTATTGGCCTAGTATGATTGGACACACAAGGAATTTGTCTTTGGTGCATATGCTCTCAGTGTACATAAAAGAAAAGTTATATTTGTCAAGAATCATGAGGTACAACACTTATTGAGTGTCATAGGGTTTAAAAAAGCAATCAGCAAACAATCAATATAAATAGTGATGGGCGAACCGAACCCGCACAATTCGGGTCCGTACCGAGTTTTATGGTGTTCGGTATGCTGAACCCAAACCTGAATTTTTTTCAAACTTCGGGCAAAGTTCAGGGTCATGTTCGGCGTTCGGAGCTTTGACGTCACCGGCAGGTTGCTAAGGACGCCAAGGTGATCACTTCCTGGATTCCATGGAAAAAAACTTCTGTGAAATCAATTCCATGGAATCCAGGAAGTGATCACCTTGGCGTCCTTAGCAACCTGCCGGTGACGTCAAAGCTGCGCCCCCGGAATCTCTTCGTGGGAGGGATTCCCTGTTTGGGTTCGAGTTCGGGTTCGGGTTCAGCTGAATTTTGCGTAAAGTTCGTCCGAACTTGCTGAATCTGAACACCGTTGGGGTCGCCCATCACTAAATATAAATCGTAATGATACAAGCAACAAGTTACAGTCATACAGTCATAAATGGGAGGAACAATGAGAAGACTAATACTAATAGCAATGCAGCCTTAGTGAATAGTTTGACAGTGGTGAGGGAATTATTTGTTTAGCAGAGTGATGGCGTTCAGGAAAAAAACTGTTCTTGTTCTATAGTGTCTAGCTATAGAACAGTGCTCTATAGCATTGTTCTGAGGGTAGGAGTTGAAAAAATTTATGCCCAGGATGTGAGGGGTAAATATTTTCACTGCACTCTTTTTGACTTGTGCGCCATACAGGTCCTCAATGGAAGGCAGGTTGGCAGCAATCGTTTTTTCTGCAGTTCTGATTATCCTCTGAATTCTGTGTCTGTCTTGTTGGGTTGCAGAACCAAATCAGGCAGTTATAGAGGTGCAGATGACAAACACAATAATTCCTCTGTAGAACTGTATCTTCAATAACACTACAGGCCACAGCCCCCGTAGCTGACTTAGTTTCAGAACTAACTAAAAAAACAAACAAACCTGGCTAGTCCGCTATTTTGTTGAAGAGGGGCAAATGGAAAGGGCAAATGAACAAGAGAGAGAGAGAGAGAGAGAGAGAGAGAGAGAGAGAGAGAGAGAGAGAGAGAGAGAGAGAGAGAGAGAGAGAGATATTCTGAAATATCCCCATCTCTTCCTTCTCTCTGCTGCCCTCTGGTGATTTTGTTGGTTCTTACAGGTTTTTTGGGGTTGAGAGAAGACAATCAGTTATTGCCATAGCCTTAGGAGTTTGAATGTCAGGAAATGTTTTCATTTGTTGAAACCACACCTGTAGGAGTCTGATGACACCATTTAGCTTAATCTATGACTGGGGGCTTGTCTTGGGGCATATGTGCCCCTTTCCCCCCATACCTTTTTAATTGTGAGTGTGGTGGAAGCATAATCTGTTGTTTCCTCAAATGGTTTTTGCTTTTATATAGTGTTGTTTCTTTTAACCCGGGAAGCCACTCAGAGTTGTTTGACCTAGACATGTGTTAAATAAATAAATGTTTATACCCATGGGTACAGAGACTTGCAGGCAAAGTTACAAAAATATTATATCTGCCAACAAGAACTTCTTCTGAACTAGAAGAACTTCCTTATTTATAGATTGAGGCCATAATCTGGAGATGAAATTTATTTTATAATTTTGGTAAAAATGTCTCACAATTATGAGAAAGTACACTGCTCAAAAAAAAATAAAGGGAACACTTAAACAACAAAATATAACTCCAAGTAATTCAAACTTCTGTGAAATCAAACTGTCCACTTAGGAAGCAACACTGATTGACAATCAATTTCACATGCTGTTGTGCACATTCAACTTTGTACAGAATAAAGTATTCAATGAGAATATTTCATTCATTCAGATCTAGGATGTGTTATTTGAGTGTTCCCTTTATTTTTTTGAGCAGTACATATTAAATCCATTCCTTCTCTTCTCCTGTAGTAAGAGAAAGTAATCTCCCACATTTGGTGTTATTTTAGTTTAACAATTCCACATTCTTCCATGCATGCACTTCTGACATTTAAAGAGTTTGCCACCTGGCACAAAAGGGAATTCTACCAATGTGAGTTTGTTTATATTGTTGTTGTTGTTGTTTCCACAACTTGCTTTAATCAAATTGAGTGTTTTATCTGAGAGGAGATTAAACTATCACACATCACTTGGGTCCCTTTTACCTGGCAGAAATTCCCCATTCATTTGAACAAAGAAGACAGCTTGATGATAACTTGAAACAGGTGGACCTGTCATAACCACAAGAAATGCTGGTTCCTCCCAGTGAAATTAGTTACACCTCTTTACCTAGACATGATAAATGTTTAAGCTGCCACTTTGACAAACTCGGCTATGTGGCACTGATAATTTTATAATCCAATAACAAGCTTTAAGCCTCTGCAACAGTGAGTACAACAGCTAAGGTATGTGTTCATCTATCTCACACGAAGCTTTAATCTTCTTATGGGCTCCATATATTTAAGTAATTTTTTTAAAATTAATTATTCAAAGTGGGGTTTGATTTTTTTTTAAAGAGGTGTGATTTCCTTGACTTTTCCCTCTCTTTAATTAAAAATAGCATGGTGCAAATGCATGGGAATGGGCTAAATGGAATAGATTGAGGGGATAAAGGCATGCAACAGAGCAGACTATGAACTTTGTTTTTATTTATTTTTTGTTCTTTTGAAGGATAATGATCCCCTATCCCCACTTCAGAAAATAATCATCTACTACTAAATCTTACTTTTCTATCTACTAAGAATTCTGGTGGCATTTCATCACATAGGCTATTAACTAGGAAATGAAAAATATCTGAGTGCCAGCAAGAATTAGGAAACCATAATTAGCAGGGGGAAATGACAGAAAGTTTTTAAAAACACTTTCAACATTTGGGGCAGAAATATGGATTATGGTCTGGGAAGCAGCTTCGGATTTTCTGCCTCATCTTTATAAAAGCCCCCTGCACACATGCTCCCATCTCATTCTGTATAGGATTGATTAAGATGTTAATTTGTTTTCATCTGTGTTAGAAAGCTGCCTTCTATAATTTGGGTTTTGTACAGTGTTGGCTGAAGTTAAATTAAGGGAAAAGTGAAAAGTGATACCTGCTCTCTAATAACAGGAGGAGAAAGACCCACTGAAGAGTTATGTAAATCCTTATGTGTAGCTAGGCAGGTCTGCATGTAGGAGAGAGAGGAAGCTTCAGTAAGCATAATGAGTTTTTAACACATTACGGTTAATTTAATTTGATTTAATTTATTGTATTTCTATGCTACCCAACTCCCAAAGGACTCAGGGTTACTTGCAGCAGGATATAGAAAATACATTTAAAAACATCATAAAAGTTTAAAAATCACATACGTACATATCATTCAGGCTGGACCTCGCAAATGGCAAGATCAATGGCCTCAAGCCTGCCAAAAAAGCCAGATGTTCAATACTTTCCAGAACGCCAATAGAGTGGAGGCAGTCCAGATCTTAGGGGATAGTTGGTTCCGGAGATCCAAGGCAGCCACAGAGAAGGCCCTTCCCCGTGGACCTGCCAACCAACACTGTTTAGCTGATGGGACATGGAGAAGACCAACTCTGTGGGATCTAACTGGTTGCTGGGAACTATGAAGTAGAAGGCAGTCTCGGACCTAACCTGGTCTTGAGCCATGTAGGGCTTTAAAGGTGATATCTAACACCTTGAATTGAGCCTGGAGACCAATAGGGAGCCAGTGCAACTCACAGAGGACTGGTAAAACGTGGGTGTACCTAGGTATACCCACAACCATTTGTGTGGCTGCATTCTGGATTGTAGTCTCCCAATGATTAACCCCATATACAGTGCATTGCAATACTCCAACCGTGAAGTGATAAGGGCATAAGTAACTGTGAGGAGAGCCTCCTGATCCAAGTAGGGTCACAAGTGCACCAGATGAACCAGTGCAAAGGTCCACCTAGCCACAGCTGTTACATCTTGGTCTAATCTTAGTTGTGGGTCTAGGAGGACACCCAAATTGCAGACCCATTCTGAGGGGGATAATTCCCCACCACCAAGAGCTAAGGATGGACAGTCAATACAGTCTTTAGGAGGCAGTACCCACAGCCTCTTGGTCTTGTCTGGATTAAGTTTGAGCTTGTTGACACCCATCCAGACCCTCACAGCTTCCAGGCAGCGGCACATCATGTCCACTGCTTCACTGAACTCATGTGGGATGGAGATATACAACTGGGCATCAACAGCATATTGCTGATACCACATCCCAAAATGTTGGATGACCTCATCCAGTGGTTTCATGTAGATATTAAATAGGAGGGGAGAGAGGACCAAGACCTGAAGCACCCTGCAAACAAGGGGTGTAGCAGTCAACCTCTGTTCTCCTGCCAACACCGACTGAATGACCAGAGAGATAGGAGAACCACTGCAGTGGCTCCCAACCCCAGTTTCCTTAGTTGTCCCAGAAGGATATCATAGTCAGTGGTATTGAAAGCTGCTGAGAGGTCAAGTAGACCCCTATCTCAGGCTTTCCATGCTATAGTCAGGTCTGAAGCCAGATTGACAAGGGACAAGATAATCCATTTCATACAATGACCATAGGAGTTTGTTGAAGTACCATCACTTTCTCTATACCTTTCCCACAAAGGGAAGGTTGAAACTGGATGAAAGTTTTTTAATTCTGCTGGATCCAGGGAAGGCTTCTTGAGGAGAGGTGTCACCTCTGCCTCTTTTAATGGTTGCGGGAAGAACAGTTGTCAGTTGATAAAACACTTGTAATTTGTTTTACATATAATCATTATCTAGATAACTACTCAGTCTTGTTTTTCTTCCCTCCCCCCTCCATCCATCCATCCATCCATCCATCCATCCATCTGAACAGCTGGAAGAGACCACGGAGGTCTTCTAGTACAAACTCCTATTCAAGCACTACTTGACTCTGTGGTTTCTTCCCCAAACCCCAAAAACTTTAACCTTAGACTGTCTACAGTCTACACCCCATTCCTAAGAGGTCTGTAGGGGGCATGCATAAATGCACCATCATTTATTTTATTTTATTTATTTATTAGATTTGTATGCCGCCCCTCTCCGAAGACTTGGGGCGGCTCACAACAGTAATAAAAACAATATAGCAGTGGAACAAATCTAATATTAAAAAACATATAAAACCCTATCATGCCTGCCATCCCTGTCCTATTGTCCACGTTTACCTATACCTACTTTGCTTTTGTTATACCTTGAGATTTATACCTATTATCTTGGACACATTTTGACAAATAAAACAAACAAACAAATCCCTTGCTCAAAGAGTAAATGGTCATCAGGGTTCTTGGCTCATCGATGAGAATCAATATTTCAGGAATTTAAGCTAAAGCCTAGATAGGCTTTTATATGGTAATGTGGACCCTATAGTAACCTACTAATGGACAGATTTAGAACCAGGCTGTTATTTTTATGCTTTTGTATCCACTAGGCTACAGATATAAAATGTACTTTGTAGATATCTTCAAGTTTGCTTTGAAGACATGATTTCAGCTGCAATTTGAATTGACCAAACTATGAACTCATTGTGGCTGTGGAATGTGTGGAAGATAAGGTAGAGGGCAGGGAACAAAACAGATTCTAAAGCAGTAAAGAACCAAAGGGGTGGCTTTATGTCTTCATCCTCTTCATCCTCTTAAACCTTGTGGGGTTTTATTGATAGGTATTAACCTCTCTTGATATGAATCAGGACTATAGGCATTAAATCTGACAATTTATGGTATGCTGTTAGATTGATTTTTTTTCCCCTCAAGAATGTATGTAGATAATTTCCTAATTCGTTTTTACAGATGAAAAAAATAAAGGAATAATAATAATCATTACTATTTGTATATACAGTACAATTATTTTTAATAGAATAGAATTAATTTTATTGCCCAAGTGTGATTAGACACACAAGAAATTTGTCTTAGTGCATATGTTCTCAATGTATATAAAAGAAAAGATAAGTTTGTCAAAAATCACAAGATACAACACTTAATGATAGTCTGGATGCAAACAAGGAATCAAATCATATTAGGAAGCAGTCAACATAAATCATAAGGAAACAAGCAAAAAAGTTACAGTTATACAGTCATTTGTGGGAGGATCTTTTGTAGATAAAAGATCATTTCTTTGATAAAGTGATGGAAAAGTAATATGTTGTTCTGTGATCAAAAGCATATCTACTTTATTTTTTTATAATTGTATATTTTATATTCCTTTTAAAATAGAATCTTTATTGTATAATCCTTAAAATAAAAAACCTGATTGCATTACAAAATGTTTTATTGTTATTTAAGTACAGTCTGTGATTAGCAACAGTTTGAAGCAATTGCTTAATAAGCAATTTAGATGTTTAGGTTAAAATTAAAACTGTAATCTAGCTTTATTACATTGATGATATCTTCAGTGGGACTATACATAAGCATAAAACTGCTCTATTTAAGTTGTGATACTACTACATGGCAACTTATTATGAAACAATCTAATACTCTCTTAAATATTTATTTTTGGAGATGCTTCCAAACGTTTGAATTTCCTGATCTTGCTCTTTAACAATGCACTGGATTTTAAAAAAAATATTCTGTTTTGAAGCTCTGCAGTGTTTGGTGTTTTAGCTGATTTGCATCACACCCCCTTTAACAATATTGATGCGTATAGGATCATTAAAAAACAAAATCTAAAACGATCTAATTTGAAACAATTCCTGCTGTGACTGTGGAGCCTAGAAGTGATGAGCACAATCTGAAGTGCCATAATATGATAAATAGGCATATAGAATACTACTCAATTCTTCAGAAATCTGCCTTTTAGGCCTTTTCAAAAAATGTGGATTAGGAAACATGTTCATTACACTTCCAACTCCTATTTTCTTCCCATTGCATATTGATATGACTTCCCTTTTTCTGTTAATTTTTGTCTGTTGAATTTGGGGACCCAGTGCCTGGACATTTGATTGCGGATCCAAAATACTTAAACTGGATTTTCTAAATTATATTTTAGTTACACATTTAATTAGCTTAAATGAAAAATCACCAGTGTATTTGGTTGTTCCCACTACTTACCCATACTTTGACAAGGGCAATTCAATTTTTAAATACTGGTTCTGTGAGTGTGGCTTGATGGATGTGGCTTGGTGGGCGTGGCAGGGGAAGGATACTGTAAAATCTCCCTTCCCATCCCACTCCAGGGGAAGGTTATTGCAAAATCCCCATTCCTTCAAAATCAGCTGGGACTCAGGAGGCAGATAATAATAATAATAATAATAATAATAATAATAATAATAATAATAATAATAATAATTATTATTATTATTATTTATTAGATTTATATGCCACCCCTTTCCGAAGACTCTATGGAGAATAGATGGCGGCAGGGCCAGTCAGAGGTGATATATATCCAGAGATGCTGAATACCATCTCTGGATCTTCCTTTTTGTGTGTTACCTCCTACCTCCCAATAGTCTAACTGACTCTTAACTTTTTAAAAAACACTGTTTTATCCTGTCTTTATTTCTTTATCGGTAACTTAAAACATTGGACTGAGAGAGATTAACTGGCCCAAAGCCAGCCAGCTTTCATGCCTAAATTATGACTAGAAATTATGACTAGAATTCGGGAGCTCTCGATTTCTAGGCTAGCATCTTAATCACTACACCAAACTCACTTTGCACCTTTGTAACCAATAATTTTGTTAATGTTTGGTCAATACCAAACATAAAGGACCAGGTCCACACGTGAAAGTTCAATTAAGCTGATTTATTGCTAAACGGTAAGCAGCCATGTACAGGAATCTTCCCAACTAACATTCAGCACATGGTTATACTGTAGTTAGATAAGTGTCAATGGAACACAAGGAGGGTTGGACTTAGTTTGCTTGTGGTTACATAAGAATTCTAGGCTGATTTCCCTTTTAACCGTAACCCCAAGGTTTTAGCATTCCTTCTAGAATATCTGTTGTCATCATCAATATTGTAGGCATGTTTCTTCCCCCCCCCTTTTAAATATAGCAGCCTCTTCTGTCTAAAAAAGCAGAAACAAAGTGTTAAATTATTACAAATTACACTGCTTAAATGTTACTTGTTTCTAATTTAACATTTTTTTCATAATCCCTGCCATGTATTTTTAAATTAATCATGGGTCTGCTGTTCGGGCAATAGATTTTCATTTGAATTAATAATGTCCCTGGAATTACATTTTGAAATTGGACCAAACTACAATGGAGTAAGTGAGCAAAATTCAAACTTATTTTTAATATTGGTATCTACATTAAAATGAATTCCCTTGTAAAAATTTTTGAAGCAAGCTGAAAATAGAGATTGGCTAATACTACTCTTACTGTAAAAGGATTTCAGACACAGCAGGGAATATCTGAGAACACAGGAGAGAAAATAACTGAAACTGCCTTCTCCATGTATATGTAAGCCTATGAAAATGACACTCTGCATGATCAAATGAAAAAGATAACAATACATGAATTTATCAATAATGTTTTTTTATGATTCCAGTTCTAAATGTATTCCATCCCACTTCTTTGTTTTGAAGTCCATTTGAAAATTATATAAACTTCCCCAAGGATGTGCTTTTAATCAATATACATATTTCCAGGTGTATTTTTTTCCTGATCAGTCCAGTTCTGGAAGCCACAACTGTAAAACATAAAGAATAACTGCATTTCAGCTTATGCACTGATTGGATTTCCCCCCATTTCTAGAAAACAGCAAGTTAGGACAAGAGAAAGGCTCTCCAGAGACTGCAAAACTAATGTTGGCCTGCTCCTAGTCTCCTTAATTTTTAAAAGTAATCTCCAAATTCTGGGAGGTAAGGAATAAGAATTACACATATCCTTATACGTACTACTAGGCTAATTCAAGCAGTGTGCTGGTTCTCTTTTGTGTGTCTAGAAATAAAGTTGACCTCTTTTCAGAGGTCAACACATTAGCGACAATAGTAATCATCAGCCTGTAAGCGTGACATTATGAGGCCGCTCAGATTTAAGACTATATAACATGGCTGAAAGATGGCTCACCAAAAAGGTAGAGGTGGCCCAAAATAAAAGGTTAATTTGGGCCAAAGTTGATACTAAGGCAATATTAGATTGCCTTAAAACAGAGACTGCTAATAAATGAGCTAGAACAATCCAGTTATTTACTACTGACTGGCTGTCAGCCTTCAATACATTATCTAATTTTCTGTAACATCCTGAAGAAATACTTAACAACTAAACTTGCAAACAAAAGGAGCCCAAGTGAGTAGACTCTGTTGGTTTGTTCCTGAATGCTAGCAACTGAAAAAGATTATGCTCTTGCATAACAGGAGAACAACTTAAAAAAAAAAAAAGAGCTGCGCAAAGAATTATGGATGTAGAAGCACGAAATAATATATACCAAATGACCCATTGGGATCTGCATATCAAAACAACTTACCTTATGTGTGGCCAGACCCTGAAAATAACATTTAACACAGCACAGTATTTAAACAAAATGGTTCACTTGAGATCTGCATATGTGAAACTGATTGGGGTAGATTGAAGGGGTAACATTGAAATATAATTTTATTATCTATATGTTAAATTACTGTATTTTATTCAATTTCATTCAATTTTATTCTAACATCATTTAAGATCATATTTTATTCCAATTTTATTTTAAATTGATTTTTATCAAATTTAGTAATAATTATTTTTTGGAACTTTGCACTTTGATGTGGCCCAAGGGCTAATTAAGAGAAACAGATGTTCTAGGGTGCCTTTAGGTTGGTTCAACCTAAATCGCTCAATAATAGTAACTGTAAGAGGGCTATTGGAGTCCTAGTGGACAACCATTTAAATATGAGCCAGCAGTGTGCAAGAGCTGTCAAAAAAGCCAACATACTTCTAGGCTACATCAACAGAGGGATGGAATCAAGATAACATGGAGAGTTAATACTACTTTATAATGCCTTGGTAAGGCCACACATGAAGGGCTGCATCCAGTTCTGGTCACCACAATGTAAAAAAGATGTGGAGACTCTAGAAAGAGTGCAGAGAAGATCAAAAAAGATGATTAGTGAATTGGAAGCTAAAACCTATGAAGAACGGCTGCAGGAACTGGGTGTGTCTAGTTTAATGAAAAGAAGGACTAGGGGAGACATGATAGCAGTGTTCCAAGATCTCAGGGGTTTCCACAAAGAAGAGGAGTCAACCTATTCTCCAAAGCACCTGAGGGCAGGACAAGAAATATGATGCCCAATCCCATGGTATTCCCTTTCATCCCAAAGAGTCTTAGGGCCAATCATAAGCTTGTTAGTTCTGCTGAAAATAAAGCTGCATAGATTTTTAAACCTGATAAAAAAATAAGAATCAGTTTAAGCAAGTCCATCCAAAGACTTGTGAAGAGTTAGTGTTCCAGCCAAGAAATGAACCCAAGGGCTTTGCAAATCTTCCTGCTCACAAGGATGACTTCATCCATAACCCTGTTCATTGACTTCACTTGTATCCTTTGCTATTTATGCTTCCTCAGGCTTCTCAGCTGGCAATCCAGGATCAGAATAAAGTTCTTTCCTTTCAAAGAGAACATGTCCAGAAACATGCCCTTTCTCACCTCAGATTTCACAGAATAAATCGTATCATCTCCTATCTTATGTCACATGTCATATCACATCACATCACAGAACATATATGTTCAGGTAAAGTTTTGCCATATAGGGGGATAATGTGTACTTAATCCATGAAAGAGATGCATTGTGTTATGCTTGCCCTTGAATCCAGTAAACCATACTGTAAACCAGGGGTGTCCAACTCAAGACCCAGGGACCGGATCCGGCCCATGGAGTGTTTAGATGTGGACCATG
Organism: Erythrolamprus reginae; assembly: GCF_031021105.1. Taxonomy (NCBI): domain Eukaryota; kingdom Metazoa; phylum Chordata; class Lepidosauria; order Squamata; family Dipsadidae; genus Erythrolamprus; species Erythrolamprus reginae. The sequence goes on along the minus strand of NC_091950.1, from coordinate 344,363,367 downwards.
GGGCCACACTGGAAACAGCAAAGGACCATCCCACAGTGCTTTACCAGTGAAAATTGAGCTCTTGAGAGCTGGATGTGGCCCTCCTGACCTCCGTTTTCAGCCACAACAGCCTCCTGCAGCCCTCTACAAATGAAAATTGAGCCCGGGAGGGCCAGATGTGTTTTTGCTGGCAGAGTAGCAAAACAAACTACTAGCAAAAGTGGCATTTTATCATGAGTGATGTCAAGATGGTCATATCCTCCTACCTCCCTGAGATCAAACACAACCCTCATATGGCCCTCAGTGAAATTGAGTTTGACACCCCTGCTGCAAATCATTATTTTAAATCATATAGTTTAATTATATGATTAATTTGTTAATTAATTAATTAATTAATTAATTAATTAATTATACTGAAGCTGGCTTTAAATCTGTAGGTCAGTGGTTCAAATCTCATCACCACCTTAAGGTTGACTCAGCCTTCCATCCTTCTGAGGTGGGTAAAACGAGGACCCAGATTGTGGGGACAATATGCTGGCTCTGTTAAAAAGTGCTAAATAAATACATAAATTTAATTTATTTAACTTTTAAGCTGCCCAACTCCTTGCGGACTCTGGGTGGCTTACAGTCATAACAATATAATAAAAATAAAAAGCCTTTCGGAAGGCTAGGAGGGCAGGGGCAGTATGAGTCTCTAGGGATAGCTGGTTCCACAGAGGCGGAGCCACCACAAAAAGGCCTCCCCATGTGGCCCTACCAACCTGCATTGATTGGCCGATGGGACCTGGAGGGGGCCAACCCTGTGGGTTCTAGTCAGTCACTGGGAGTTACATGGCAGAAGACAATCCTGTAAATAGCCTGGCCAGATGCCAAGTAGGGCTTTATAGATAATAACCAACCCCCTAAAATTGCATCCAGAGACCAATCGGTAGCCAGTGCAGTTTGCGGCAACATATAATCTGTTTTGCAATGCAGGTTCTATGATATCCCAGTGAACAGATTTTTCTCTTTATTGGCTAGCTGCTATTCTTTGGGCTCAGAATCATTATTCTGCCAATGCACCTTCAATTTTGCTTTGCAAAAATGACCTGCATTATTACAAGTATTGTTAGCATGGTGTAGAGATTAGAGTGCTGGATTGGAAATTTGTAGATTATAAATTTAATCCAAGAACCAATTGAATAATCTGGACAGTTATTCTTTGTCAACCCACTTCACTTTACATCACAGAGCTGTTATTGGGAAATAGAATACAGGATTTATATACAGTGGTACCTCATCATACGAACTTAATTGGTTCCAGGAGGAGGTTCGTAAGGTGAAAAGTTTGTAAGATGAAACAATGTTTCCCATAGCAATCAATGTAAAAGCAAATAATGTGTGCAAATCCTTCAGGAAAATCCCAAACTTTAGAAGGGAGGCGAACAGAGGGCAGGGAGGAGCAGCTAAAGGGGGCGGGTGGAAGAAGCAAGGCTAGGCTAAAGGGTGAGTGGGAAGGAAGAAAGGCAAGGGGGGCGCCCTCCCTTTTCTTTCTTAAAAAGACACCCTTTCAGTTCCTTTGCAAGCATGTTGTTCTCTGCAAAATGTTTCCTACTCCAAGCAGCCCCTCCCTTTCCTTTTTTCAAAAAAGGGGAAAAAAAGAAACCCCTTCATCCCAGCAGCAGCTGTTTGGGTTCATAAGGTGAAAATAGTTCGGAAGAAGAGGCAAAAAAATCTTAAACATCGGGTTCGTATCTTGAAAAGTTCGTTAGAAGAGGCGTTCGTAAGATGAGGTACCACTGTATATATATTGCCTTGAATGGAACAAATGAAGGTGGAATATAACTTTATTAATAGATAAATAACAAAAGCAAAACAAAGTTCTATGTTGCTTTGCTTTGAGGCATTTCCAGTGGTGGGAAAAGGCTTTTCTGAACATGAACAGCGCATAGGCAAAAATGTTTTCTCACAACTGGAATTGATGGATCTGGGGTGATACAGGGCACCTTACTAAGAAGAATTATATTTCTCCAGGCATCAAGAATGTGTGCTTTGCTTTCACACATTTAATAGAAGAATGATGTGGCTGAATGTCAGAAAGCCAAACTGTCTTGCAGAGAACTAACATTCCCTTTATATCACAGTGGCAAATTTCAACGGAAAAAGGGGAACAACTCAAAACTTGACCAGAATTGGAATAACTTTTAACATATATTTTTTATCATGCTGCTGTGATGATTCTGACATTCAATAAATGGCTGATATTTATGCCATGATATTAGTAAAATAAAAAAGTGATTATGATTCTTCATTTGTTACAAGAGTTCTGTTTATTATTATATATTTTAAATTATTTATATATTTTTAAAAAGAAAACTTGTCAAGTACACATTGGTGATCTTATGCCAGATGCACAGATTGATGAGCTTTGCTAAAGAAGTAGCATAGGTCAGAGTACATTGCATTTATTAAAATAGATACTAAAACAGATGGCACGAACATTTATGATACCTCCAGGATTGACATATGTATTGTATAAAATAAAGGCCCTGTATAAAAATGCCAAATCTCTTTCTTCAATTGAAAGACATCTAATTTTTGTCTTCAAATGAGATATTTATGCATGCAGTAATGTTTGGGTTGATGGCTTATAGCTTGGTGACACTTGTTTCTAACAAAGTACATGCTCTCTTTTGGGGGAATGTGTGACAAGCACATACATTCTTGGTGTCCCTCACGATATTATGTGCTTCATGGTGAAAAATCTCACAAGGTTGCAAACCCTCACGTCTTTTCCTTTGCTGATGTCAGAACAATTTGCCAAATGGAAGGGAACTCTTCAGACTGCATGGGATCAGTCAGCTACTAATGCCTCCACTTTTCCATGTCATTAAGGAAAGACACAAATGGCTGATGACAAAGAGAAAAATAAAGCTCCCTCATCACAAATAACAGTGAAAAGGGTTATCTTCTGTTTGTTGGTATGGGAAGAGGGGTGGATTCTAACTTACCTCGGTGCCAGTTTTCTTCCTCCCACATTGTGTGAGTGCGCCTTGTGGGTGGGCACATGCACAGTGTCCAAAAAAGCCAAAAAATTAAATAATTTTAAATAGCAAAAAAACAAGATGGCAACCACATGCACAGTGCTGGAAACTCAGCTTCTGCACATGCTCAGAAGAAAATTTTAAAAATAAAATAAAATTTAAAAATTAAAATCAAAAACAAGATGGCAACTCCATGTATAGTGCCAGAAACTCGGCTTCTGCACATGCTCAGAAGAAAATAAAAAGGTAAAATAAAATTCAAAAAAAAGAATTTAAAAAAAAGCCTAAAAGAAGGTGGCAACTGCATGGGGTTCTGCACATGCTCAGAAGGAAAAATTTTTTTTTTTTAAAGATGGCTACGCCACGGACTGGCACTGACCAATCTGATTCGGTGATGTTATCATGATGTCCCCAGTGGGTTGCTACCAGTTTGGGTGAACTGATCTAAACTGGGAGGAACCCACCCCTGTAAGTCCATGCAAAATATCAATATTTGTTCATTGATTCACTGCATGATATATATGTTAAATTGAGTGGATTAAATTTGCTTTGTGATGATATGATCAAACATAAGAGGTGATGAGGAATCTGTAACAAACCTAACCCCCCTTCCAATACTCTCAAAGGGCTTAGGTCTAAACACATTTCCACAGAAGATCAGATAAACTGGATGGTTGATTTCTCTGAATTTCTTCAGGCAGCTTCACCCATTCTCTAATAATTTCTCAAAGATAGGTTCTCCCTTAGATGGGATAGTTGTACCATTACTATCATAGGCTGTGGGAATTGCTAAGGAAGGCTTCTCAATAGGAAGCTTGAGAATGAAAGACAAATTGCATTCACAAGTTTTCCTGGCCTCTTTTGAAGTAAATGGGTGACCATCATACTCCACACAACAATTTTGCTTAAAAGTTAAATTGTAGGGGAAACAAAACTTTAAATATTTTTTTTATCATCAACTTTTATGAGAACTGGTGGGGAAAATGCAGGATTTTAAAAGATTTTTGATCCCAGCTGTAGTTGAGCTTATTTGGTAAAGATCCTGCCTCTAGTCTAAACTTTGAAAGCTGGATCAGATATTTCCAGTTTAAATGCTAGGGCTTTGTTTGTTATAACTTGAAGGCTTACAAATATTAATCTATTACATAAATATAGAATAGGAATGTTCCCTCTGATACTCACATACCTTTCTTACATGAAAGGAAATCTCATTATAAATATTTTTTTCCGGAATGTAGAAAATGTGCAAAAACAATATGAATGTTCTGAATTGTTGCCAATTTTCGGGCAATGCTTGGCTTTATTTTTAATTATGTAGAGTATCTGCCAAAAAGCTTTATATGTGTTTAAAAACTTGGTGGTGGATTCCAAAAGTCATTGTAAAGGAAATGTTCATTTGGCAAGAGTATGAGAGTACAACAAAATGTGTCACATGTTTTTATTAGAAATATTCATTTAATGCCGTAAACAGTGTTCCAAAGAGTTTTAAACTGGATTGAAAGTACAGTCCATACAATTTTCCTTTTGGGATATGCTAATGTTTTGCTATAGAGCTGGCATAGAAAGCCAATCTACTTAAAACGGAGCATATATATTGTTGTGATTCCGTCTGAGGCCCCTCAGGGAACGGCTGATCCTCTGCCGGCTTCCTGCTCAGAGGGGGAGAATGAGGAACAGGAGGTTCAGGCAGACGGGGAGGAGGAATCTCAGGCTGAGGGAGAGGGAGGACAGCCAGAGTCCCCCGAGAGGGAGCTCTCCCCAGCAAGCAGCCTGGATTCCTTAGATGAAAATGCACAAGCTATAATCGATCTCCGGCAGAGAAGAGCAACACAACGAAGGGGACAATTAGCCAGGTACTTTCAGCACTAAAGAGGCAACAGCTGGGTTTGGGTGTGGTGCTCTCTGGAAAGGCTGAAAAGGCAGACCCACCCTTCCTGGCTTGTGGAGTATTATCTTTGGGAGTCCTGGGACCTGGCTGTGATCTTTGGCGTCTTGGAATTCTGGTTTGTGACTTTGAATACTGAAACCTTGGGGGAAAAAGGTGTGGGTCTTATTCTCTACAGTGGTGGGTGTGCCAGCAAGAAGTCTGCTGTATTGTCTGGCCATCAGGACTCTGCTGTGAAGTTTCGAGTGGCTTATAACAGTAGAGGATAAAAGTATAAAAATGTAAAATGTAACAGTAGCAAAACAATGAAACAATAGAAATAAATAATGGGAATACAGCAAAATGAATTAAAAGATGACCGGGGAAGGACCAGGTTGCACAGGGGAGCAGATTATGCCCTAGTCTTCAGCTTTCAATTTGACTTTTCAGGGAATTATCTGCTTGATATGTTGGGAGAATTAAGTAGCTTTAATGACTCTGAGAATGATACTGGTTAGATCAAAAGGGTAGGAGTGAAGTTAACAGTAACTATTCTCGGAGAGGGGCAGCATACAAATCTAATTAATAATAATAATAATGATAATGATGATGGTGATGATGATAATAATAATAATAATAATAATAATAATAATAATTATTATTATTATTATTATTATCAGCAGTGCCACTAGATCAGCGGTGTCAAACTCGATTTCCTTGAGAGCTGCATATTTTTCTCTTGGTAGCCCTGCGTACTCTTGCATTCAGGAAAGGAGTAGCCCCTCCTTTCCCATCACTGTCAAAAGGTGCTGGAGGTTCCAAAGGCTCTGTCTGCACAGACTCTTTTTTTCTGCTATGTATTCTAAATGGTCTATCATTAATATGTGTATGTGTATTCTTTGAGAGCAGGCATCAGAATTTCATTTTTTAATGTGTGCCAGAGTGACATTAAAAGTTCTCTTCTCTTCTTTTCTCTTCTCTTCTTTTCATCTTATCTTATCTTATTGTCTGGTCACATCTCGTCCGATCATCTTATCATCTTTTTATCTTATATCTTATATTGATTGAGTAAATAAAATAATCATGAGATGAATTAATTCAGTTTTGTGAAGACATTTTGTTATTGCTAGTGCTTCAAACTAAAGACAGACAGACTGTACATCTGACATATAACATTAAAATCAAATAGGAAACAGAAGATGGAAATGCATAATTCAGCCAAAATTTCATAGAAAAAAGAGCTCAAGTGGTATTCAGGGAAAGACAGAGGATGAAAGTCTTGGGCTACTAGATAAAATATCTAATGATTGAATGAAGACTCTCAGTATCCAGCAACAAGGATACAAAATATATATCAATTAAATAATAATAAATAGATTAAAACGTATTGTTTACTATTTGAATAATAAATCTAAGAAACTGATAAGAAAATGAGAGATTTTTTAAAAAAGATTGGTAAATTAAAAATTATAGTTCAGGTAGCACTACTCAATAATAATTATGGAAGAATATTAATAAAGGCAAAGGAAAGATGAAAGTCTATACTGGAATATAAATGAGATCATAGAATATTATACATATTTGTATAGAAAGTATATATTCAGGAACTAATTACAATAGAAAGTTACCAACTATCAAAGGGGAAAGCAACATGCACAGTGAACTCTTTAAAGCTGCAGGTAAAGTATTAACAGTCCTGTATCAACATATGTGAACATGTGCTTGTGGCTTTGAAAGTGGCAAAAGTCGGCAGAAGAAACATGCAAGACTGTGCAAATAACTGAATTCTTGGGTTGATTCATCATGCCTTAGCACAGTGATGGAGAACCATTTTTCCCTCGGGTGCTGAAAACTTATGCACACACACTATCGTGCCTGCGCAAGTGCCCACACCCATAATTCAAGGCCCGGGGAGGGCGAAAATCACCTCCTCTGCCCCTCAGAAGCTCTCTGAAGGTCAGAAACAGCCCATTTCCCAACTTCTGGTGGGCCCGGTAGGCCCATTTTTCACCCTCCCTAGGCTCCAGAGGCTTCCCTGGAGCCTGGAAAGGGCAAAAACGTCCTCCCCCATTCTTCCAGAAGCCCTCCGGAAGCCAAAATGAGCTCCCAGAGTCTCCATGCAAGCTGAAAATCAGCTGACTGGCACACACTTGTGTGCTGTAGCTGAGCTAGGGCAATAGCTCACGTGCTGGCAGATATGGCTCCGCGTGCCAGCTGTGGCACCCATGCCAGAGGTTCGCCATCACTGACTACAACTGTACATATAGAAAGAAATGTCTGCAGAGCAGGCAGATGTGCACAAAATCAAATAGCTAATATAAGACGAATAATAATACAGCTAATAATAGAGAATGAGCAAGAAAACTAACTTACTAACTTCAGCAAGTTTTTTGTGTATATCATGCCAAAATGTGACCTATATTAAGTTTAATGAACCCTGGATTATTCTTCTGAGCAACTTTTATAATGAATAAAAAACCACTATAACAATTGAGTTTGGAGAAAAAGAGCAGTTCAATATAAGAGAGGGACTGGATATATTACTTGAATAACGGAACTGGAAGAGATGATAATTTGAATCAATATTGAAGGATAAAACATTTAAAAACTTGAGATATATGATTAAGACAAGCTTCTTAGCTGAAAATAAAGATGATTTAGAACAGTTAATTATAGATGTAAACATAGAAAGTGAAAAAAAATTAAGGTCAATGTTTAATGTTGACAAGAGATAGTGAATGGCAAAAAATTGAAGGTGGTTGATAACTTTTTTCTTCAAGAATTGATAAAGATGAATACAGCACTCAAGAAATTAAGGCAAATTAATTCTAAGGTGAAAGATTATGACTAAATGTAGGGAGAAGAAGAAGGTATTTAAATGCAATGTAGAATAGTTAAAACAACTATTTTTCAGCAGTAGCATGAAGTTTTGAAAATTGGTCATTGAGAAAGAGAAATATTGCACTGAATCATAAATTGGAAGATGTTTACTAAGAGTATCATGTATTACAAGAAAAACTATCAATCGATTCTGGACCTAATTTAGATCACTGCACCCTTTAGGATCAGTAAGCCGTTTTGAGAATGTCATTTAAGCATATTGAAAAGAAAAGAGAAATGTTCATATCTGGCAAGTTAAAGAAAAATAGAAGGGGAACATAATTATTAAAATGGATAAATAGAAAAAGGGTAGATTGTCATAGGGAATAGGCTGAGGCAGTGGACATTTGCCATTCAGCCAGGGTCGTCTACTACTACTACTACTACTACTACTACTATTACTACTTTAGTACTTTAGTACTTTAGTACTACTACTAATTTGCCATTCTGGTGTCCTTGAACTACTATATATTGAATTCTTTTAACCTCCACAAGTATAGCCAGTGAAACCCAGGATTAACGCCGGCTGACTCACCGGCCCCACGGCGATGTTGCTGAAGGGCCGGGCAGACTCGGACCCTTCAGATGGCGGCCGCCATCTTGTTTTCGGCCGAAATCTCGCGAGACGAGATTTCGGCCGGGAATGCCCTGCCCACGTGGCCGGGCATGACGTCGGGTCCGGGCGGGGCCTGCTGGCCCTATTTAAAGGGCAGCAGGCCGGGAAACAGCCTTTTCGCCCGGACCTGGTTGCCTGAGCAGACACTTGTTTGGTGCTGCTCGGCCGCCATTTTGAGTCTCCCTCATGTTGCGGCCGCCATTTTGTGGCCTACCGAGGGGGCGAAAAGTGCTGTGCTTGCTAATACTTCTTGCTTCCAGACGACGTTGAGGCTTACTCCTGTCACTCGGAGCTGTCTTCAGCGATCCCCCTCGGGCCCGAGGGGGACTGGTAACCTCCTCCCGGCTGGGAGGAGGGCGCGGTGGGGGGTGTTGGGTCTGGGCCCCCGGTCTTGAGGGTTGGTTTCCTGGATTGCAGGCCTTTAAGGCCTGCCTGCGCAGGGAGGCTTGCAATCGTAATAATACATTAAGCAATAAATACTGTGTCAATTGTATATAATTGTAAGTATTCCCCAATAAAGGGGTTAAAGGGGTAGCAGGGGCTCCCAGGCCCTAGGTAGGGCCCTGTGGTGTGGGAGTTGGGCCTGCCACTCGTGCTGGGGGTTTCGGCCTAGGTGGTTTTAGTGGATTATTGCATACGAAGGGAAAAAGTGTGATGGCTCCCAAGAAGAGGCCTGCCACTGCGCCCATGGCTCCGCCAGCAGCGCGCCCCAGGAGGGCCCTTAGGCCTTCTGCCCGGGCCCGGGCCAGCAGGGAGGGGACTGCTGGGGTGGTCCCTGAACAGGGGGGGGTGGTCTCGTTGCCTCCTGCCCCTCAACCTGATTTTTCTCCTGCTATGTCTTGGGCCAGGGTGTTGGAGAGGCTCGATGAGCTCGAGCAGTGGAGGAGCGGTGCGGTCCCCGGAGCGTCCAGCGATCAAGTGCCCGCGGCGTTGGGGAGAGATCCGGCGGCGGCCCAGGCTGGGCAGCCGGCTCCGTGTGGACAGCAGGCCCCCGCAGGGCCGATGGCGGCTTTCCCGGGCCCCACACCATTGGGCCCCCCGTGGATGACTTCAACCCCGTACGGGGCAGGTGAGGCTGCACCACACACCACATCCCTGTCTTTTCTTCCTCCCCCCGCCCCGGGTTTTCCCCCGGCGGGGGTCGGGAGTGGGTCCAGCTTTTTGGGGTCCCCCGCGGGCACCTGCGGGCAGGTGTGGGCTCCGCCGGTTCCTCCTCTGGGGCCGCCGGCGGCCAGCGCTGCTCCGTTGTCTGGGACGGGTCCTGCGGGGACACCAGCGGTGCCAGGGGCAGGGGGTGGGTTCCTCCGGCCCCTCCTGTCATGCCCCCGCTCCCGGTTTTCCCCTACCCCCATGGGGCGGGTGTTTTTGGCGTGGCGGCCAACTCGGTATGGGACCCCTTTGCTTGTATTAAAGCGGGGGCCATACCGTGCGGGCTGCCGTCCACCCCTCTAGGATGCCACCTTCACCCGTCGGTCAAGGAGGCTATTTGGCGGGGCGAATACGTTGATCTTTTTTCGCTTTTGAACCGTGAGGTTCCCAAGCAAGAGAAAGAGATTGTCCCGGGGGAGAAAACGAAGAAGACCAAGGTAACGAAATGCTTCAGCTCCTGGCTGTATGCCTTTCTTACCTATGGGTCGGTGGTGATCCAACGGCAGCCGGCTATGGCCTCTGCCATGTTTAAGTATATAGACTTGATTGCCAGGGCCCACTTTGAATATAAGGGCACCATCTGGCGCCATTATGATAAGGGTTTCCGCATGAGGATGTCAGTGGAGCCCAACTTGCCGTGGGATATGGTGGTCCCGGACATGTGGTTCCGGGCCACGCATATGTCCGGGAAGGAAGGGTGTGAGCGCACGGATAGTGGGCACTTTATGGAGGAGGAGCCTGGCGCGGCTTCGCCGGCCAAGGCGACTCCGGGTGTGGCTGGCAAGGGGGCCTCGCCCGCTTGTCATGAGTTTGCTGCAAAAGGGGCGTGTTTTCGTCCCTTTTGTAAGTACAAGCATGCCTGCGGGAATTGTGGGGGGTCCCATGCGGCTTCAGTCTGTCCCCGCCCCAAGAAAGGGGCGGAGAAGAAGGGCGGGGGTCCAGGAAAACCTCCCCCACCAGCTGGGGGAAAAGGGGCCCAGCCCAATTAATGTTTCTGTGCTTGAGGGTTGGTTGATCGACTACCACCCTCGCCCGAGAGCCGAGTTGCTCTTGAGGGGCTTCTCTGAGGGATTTAGGATCCCTTATGTGGGTATTAGGAGGGCCTTCATGTCCGACAACCTCAGGTCGGTTGTCGGACATGAAGACATTGTACGGGCTAAGATTCGAAAGGAGGTGGCTGAGGGCAGGGTCCTTGGGCCCTTCCCGGAGCCGCCCTTTCTGAATCTTCGTGTGTCCCCCTTAGGTGTGGTCCCCAAAAAGGCGAGTGGTGAATTTAGGTTGATTCACCATTTGTCTTTTCCGAAAGGGGAGTCAGTGAATGATTTCATTCCTGACGAGCTTTGTTCTGTCCGGTACGCATCCTTTGATGCGGCCGTGGCTATGGTTAGGGAGTGTGGGGTGGGGGCCCTTATGGGTAAATGCGACATTAAGTCGGCATTTCGGCTCCTCCCCATTCACCCAGGCGACTTCGAGCTGCTGGGCTTCCATTTCGAAGGTGGGTTTTATGTGGATAGGGCATTGCCGATGGGCTGCTCTATTTCCTGCTCCCTTTTTGAGAGCTTTAGTACCTTCCTCGAGTGGGTGCTCAGGAGGCGGAGTGGCCTGGGGTCCGTCGTTCATTACCTTGATGATTTCTTGATGGCCGGGCCTGCGCAATCGGAGCAATGCTTTGCTTTGATGCGGGACTTCGAAGCCCTTTGTGCTCAATTGGGGGTGCCTTTAGCCTCCGAGAAGACCGAAGGCCCTGCCACCAGGATTACCTTCCTTGGTATTGAATTGGATTCAGTGGAGCAATCTTCCAGATTGCCCCTGGATAAGTTGATTAAAATCAGGTCCAAGCTTGAGGCGGTCCTGGGCTGCAGGAAGGTTACTCTTCGGCAGCTCCAGGAGTTAGCTGGGATTCTTAATTTTGCCTGTCGGGTAGTGGTGCCTGGCAGGGCTTTTTCTCGCCGGTTGTATGATGCGATGAAGGGGCTAAGTTTGCCCCACCATCGTACCCGCCTATGTGCAGGGGTCAGGGCTGACCTCTGCGTGTGGCGGGAGTTTTTGGAACGTTTTAACGGGTTGTCGTTTTGGCGGCAGGAGCTTCTTTTGGAAGCGGAGCTGCAGCTGTGTTCCGACGCCGCAGGGACTTGCGGTTTTGGGGTAGTGTTAGGTGACCAGTGGTGCTGGTCGGCATGGCCTCCGGAATGGAGTGCCTGTTCATTGGTTAAGGACTTAACTTTTTTGGAGCTTTTCCCCTTAATAGTGGCCCTAGAGCTGTGGGGGGAGCAGTTCAGGGACAAGACTGTGCATTTTTGGTGTGACAATCTAGCGGTTGTCCATGTTGTGAACGCCCTGTCCTCTAAGAGTGATAGGGTGATGCGGCTTGTCCGCCATTTTGTGCACATGTCCTTGTCTTTGAACGCCTTGTTTTTGGCTAGGCACATCCCTGGTTTAGATAATGGGGTGGCTGACGCCTTGTCCCGTGGTCAGTTGTCCAGGTTTCGGACCCTGGCCCCGTGGGCCCGAGAGTCGCCAGAGGTGTTTCCAGCCCACCTGTGGAGCCTGGGCGGGCTCTCGAGAGCTGGAGAGACGAGGCCTCCAGGGCGATCGCCTTATCGGTAGCTCCTAGCACCCTGCGAGCTTATCAGCGTGCAGGTAAGGAGTTTGGGGATTTCAGGCTGGGTAAGGGTTACCCCCATTGCTGGCCTGCCCCGGTTGAGCACCTAGCTGAATTCTGTGTCCTGCTGAAGGGGCGTGGCCTTTCAGTGAGGACTATCAGGGCTAGGTTAGCCGGCCTCGCCTTTCTGTCCAAGGCGGGGGGGTTTGGTGATTTTACGGGTGATTTTCGCATCCGGAGGATGCTGGAAGGTTGGGTGAGGGAGCGACAGGGGTTCCCCTCTGACACTCGTCGGGCCCTGACGGTTCAGCAGCTGTCTCTGATTAATCAGATATTTGGCAGTCTGTGTGCCTCTCCTTACGAGGCTCGGCTGTTCAGGGCAGCGACTTGCGTTATGTTTTTTGGGGCCCTCAGGGTCAGCGAGGCAATGGCCTCCTCACAGTCTGACTTGTCGCTCCGCGCCTTCCAGCTCGCTGATCTGACCTTTAGACAGGGGGGTGTCTCTCTTTTGGTGAGACACTCCAAGACAGATCAGTTACACAGAGGGGTTAGACTTGAACTTAGCGCAGCCACCGATAAGTCTGTTTGCCCGGTGGCTGCTTTGCAGCAATTTTGTGTTTTGCGCGGGTCAGGGCGTGGGTACCTTTTTATACACCAGGATGGTTCCCCCCTGACCCGGTATCAATTCTGGGCGATAGTGTCTAAGGCTATGTCTCAGGTAGGCATGGATCCCGCCGGCTATGGAACGCATTCGTTCCGTATCGGCGCCGCCACTAGCGCGGCACTTTCCGGTCTCCCGGCCCAACGGATTCAGGAGATCAGCCGCTGGCGGTCAGCGGCATATTTGGGTTATGTTAGGCCCGCTGAGGATCCGGGGCAGGGTTTAGGCTAGGTAACCTCTCTGTGTGTGTCCTCTTCCAGGTTCCCAGTTCAGGCAGAAACCGACGGCGCTGCTGTGTGGCCACAGTATGGTCTTCTGGGCCGGCCGCTCAGCAGCCAGAAGTGCCATCGGGACCCAGCTGTCGTTGGGACGGTGGGTCAATGTTGTTTGGATGGGCCGGAGGGGTATGCGGTGGGAGGGCCTCCTACCGACGCTGCTGGGTACGCAGCATCTCAGGGCGGTACCCGGCGCTGCTGGGCGGGCGGCTACCCAGGGTCGCGCCCAGATGGGACTGGGTGGTCGGCAGCCCATAGCCGCACCCAGATGGCTGGTCTTGCACCTCGGTGGCAATGACCTATGCCTGCTTGGCGGTCTACCGTTGATCGTCCAGGCGCGCGAAGACCTGCGGCGGCTTCGCACGTTATGGCCCACCACGCAAGTGGTGTGGTCAGAGATCCTCCCACGGATCGTTTGGAGGGACGCCATTTCCCTTAGGGCCATCCACCGGGTTAGACGTAGGGTGAATAAGGCCGTGGGGAAAACTGTCAAAGAATTAGGGGGGATTGTAGTTGCCCATCCCCTCATCACTGTAGATCGGCCGTGGCTTTACCGGGCCGATGGCGTTCACCTGTCAGAACAGGGGAACGCCATTTTCTTACAGGACCTGCAGAGGTCTCTGCGTGAGCTGGCGCAGATAGAGGGGGGAGTCGGGGGGCCAAGATAGAGATCTGACCCCCGCTCCGTGGCAGGTTAGGGGCGGAAATCTGGGTGGTTTCAGCAACTGCGCGTTCTCCCTTGGGCATCTTTGGGGATGATTGACAGGTTCTCTCCAAGACCATGGTGGGTGCTACCTGCGCACTTGGGGGGAACCTGTCTTTGGGTCCCGCTATTGAAGTCCCAGGGTAGGGGTGAGCCGGCGGGACCCCCCTCATGCGAGTGTATGGCAGGGTCTCAGGTGAGGGAGAGATCCCTCACCTGGACCAGCATCGATTACGCCCATAGTTGCCCAGGAATGTTGACCTTTTACGTCATTTCCGCCCCGGAAGTGTTTGTTTGACCCTGCAGGTCCATTGGTTCCGGGTCATAGTTAAGTAGGTTGATTTATGCAAATTTATGCTAATTCATGCTAATTTAATTAATAAATTATGCAAATTTATTATAATAAAAATGACCCAAGTTTAAATCCAGCTCTTGTGTCCGAGTCGTTACTCCGTCTCTTCTGCAATAACGCCGGCTGACTCACCGGCCCCACGGCGATGTTGCTGAAGGGCCGGGCAGACTCGGACCCTTCAGATGGCGGCCGCCATCTTGTTTTTGGCCGAAATCTCGCGAGACGAGATTTCGGCCGGGAATGCCCTGCCCACGTGGCCGGGCATGACGTCGGGTCCGGGCGGGGCCTGCTGGCCCTATTTAAAGGGCAGCAGGCTGGGAAACAGCCTTTTCGCCCGGACCTGGTTGCCTGAGCAGACACCCACCCGCCCTTCCCTATTTTGCAGTGTGCCTAGGGGTCGCCTGCGGGGGCCGAATGGGAATTTTTTGCAGCCTCGCCCATTAGGCCAGGCTGTTTTTTCGCCCATTCCACACTGGGGAGATGGATGTGCGGTTAGGGGGTGTTTTGCATTTAATTAGGTTAATTGGCTTACCTCTGGTCATTGGGTAGGCAGGTTAGGGGCGGAAATCTGGGTGGTTTCAGCAACTGCGCGTTCTCCCTTGGGCATCTTTGGGGATGATTGACAGGTTCTCTCCAAGACCATGGTGGGTGCTACCTTCGCACTTGGGGGGAACCTGTCTTTGGGTCCCGCTATTGAAGTCCCAGGGTAGGGGTGAGCCGGCGGGACCCCCCTCATGCGAGTGTATGGCAGGGTCTCAGGTGAGGGAGAGGTCCCTCACCTGGACCAGCATCGATTACGCCCATAGTTGCCCAGGAATGTTGACCTTTTACGTCATTTCCGCCCCGGAAGTGTTTGTTTGACCCTGCAGGTCCATTGGTTCCGGGTCATAGTTAAGTATGTTGATTTATGCAAATTTATGCTAATTCATGCTAATTTAATTAATAAATTATGCAAATTTATTATAATAAAAATGACCCAAGTTTAAATCCAGCTCTTGTGTCCGAGTCGTTACTCCGTCTCTTCTGCAATATGGAAGTTTTACTCCAACAAGCCTGGAAGGTAATAGCTTGGGGGTGCTGTTTTGGAGTTACAACAGTAGAAGTGGAAGAGCTCATGCTATTTTTAGAATAATGTGACCTACATTTTCACTATTTACATAGTAGCAGAGTGCTTTCTGTTTCAGTAGTGCTTACCGCTTCACAGAGTTATGAAGTAGGACATCATTTTTACATTTAGAAAAAGAATAAAGTTAGCCCACATACTATAATAGGATAGGCCTGCTTCAGGTTCTTTCCTAGAAACAGTGTAATTTGGCAGGAACTAGAGGTTTTTTCATTTCTGATGTAACACATAAACTTTTTGGAATAAACCCCCACCTTTTCCAGCATAGAGCTGGCCCAGATCCTCACAGCTTTTACCAAGGCAGGGGTGGGCTGCTGCCCGAATGGGGGCACAGTGTGGTAGTAAAAATTTTGGCAGCTCTTCACTGTACCAAGGCATCAAAAAGTTAGATTTTTCTTCCAAATGTTGGGCCAGGATGATAATAGATCCTATTTAGTGCAATATAGTGGATATTGAGGTTTCCTGTTCTATTAATTGGTCCTGTTATAGTTTAATGGTACTTGATTTGTGTAGTAGTAATAATAATAATAATAATAATAATAATAATAATAATAATAATAATCTCAGCGGACATTTGAAAACCATCGGAATTGACAAAATCTCCATCTGTCAATTGCAAAAGGCTGCTTTACTGGAATCGGCGAAAATAATTCGCCGCTACATCACACAGTCCTAGGTGCTTGGGAAGCGCCCGACTGGTGATGAAATACAAAATCCAGCATAGTGATCTTGTTTGCTGAGTTGTATTGACATAATGATAATGATAATGATAATGATAATGATAATGATAATGATAACAACATTATTATTATTATTATTATTATTATTATTATTATTATTATTATTATTATTAATTGGTCCTGCTATAGTTTAATTGTACTTGATTCATGTCTTATATTGATGTATGCCGCCCAGAATTGCATTTATGCGAATTGCATGACTATGTAAGTTTATAAATCAATCAATACTGAGTTAAAGACTACTTTGGTAAGAGATTTGGCTTGGGTTCATCTTTTTACAGTTTTCTAGTTGTCATTCTCCTTTCACCTACAAACCGAAGTGGACAACCACGGAGTCAGGCAATTTGAGGGCTAGTGGTATATGACTCGTGCCAAGGCTGACTAATTGTAGAGGCACTGGCAGCTGAGATATCAATCTCTTTTATCTTCTGTCATAACATCTGCACCGTCTATCCCAGAGGAGCTCTTCAGGATGGTGAGTATCCTAATTAATCAAGGCTGTCTTGCCTTAAATGAATCATGTTCTGCTTGCTGTGATGAATTTGCTACTTACTTTGCAGATGCTTTTGTGTATGTGTGTGCACTTAATTTTGAACCAATGATATAACACAACATAGTCTTAGAGCTTCAGTGGTTTTTCCTATTTCAGCTAGTATGTATGAATGTATATGTATGTATGTATGTATGTATGTATGTATGTATGTATGTATGTATGCATGTATGCATGTATGTATTTATTTATTTATTTATTTATTTATTTATTCAATTTCTATGCTGCCCAACTCCTTAGGGACTCTAGGCAGCTCAGAGCAAAAATATAAAATATCAATAATAGTACACAAATCTCTAAAAACTGTTTAAAAGCAATTTACAATGCAACAGTTAAATTCCTGCATACTATTCATGGCTGGAACTTGCTGGTTACCACCATAAGACCAACAGCCCCAGGTCTATTGGAAAAGCCAGGACTTTACCACTTTCCATAAGGCCAATAGGGTGGAGGTAGTCTGGATCTCAGGAGGTAACTGGTTCCAGAGAGCCAGGGCAGCCACAGAGAAGGCCCTCCCCCACAGATCCAACAGCCAACACTGTTTAGTTGATGGGACCCAGAAAAGGCCAATTCTGTGGGTCCATACGGGTCACTGGGAGCTATGTAGAGCTTTAAAGGTAATGAGCAACACTTTGAATTGCATTTGGAGACCAATCGGGAGCCAGTGCAGTTCGTGGAAGATTGGTGTAATATATGTATTTAGGTGCACACACAGCAACTCACATAGCTGCATTCTGGACCAACTGGAGTCTCTGGACAATCTTAAGGGGTAGCTCCATATAGAGCGCATTGCAATAATCTAACCATGAGGTGACAAGGGCATGAGTTACTGTGAGACTGATCCAATTAGGGTTTCAATTGGTGCACTAGGCGAACCTGTGTAACGGTCCCCCTAGCTATAGTTGCCAAATGTTGGTCTAATCTTAGGTGTCTAGGAGGATACCCAAATTGCAAACCCGTTCTGAGGGGGGCAATTTCTCCCACATCCAGAATTTATTTATTTATTTATTTATTTATTATTTAGATTTGTATGCCGCCCCTCTCCGCAGACTCAGGGTGGATCAATCAAGGATGGAAAGTCGATATAGTCCTTTGGAGGCAATACACAAAGCCACTCAGTCTTGTTAGACCCTCACAGCCTCCAGGCACTGGTACATCATATTCACTGCTTCACTGAACTGACGTGGTGTGGAGATATATAACTGGGTGTTATCAGCAAATTGCTGATGTCATCGGATGATCTCACCAGTGATTTCATGTAGATGTTAAGTAGGAGAAGAGAGAGGACTGAACCCTAAAGCATCCCACAAAAGAGGGGTCTAGGGGTCGACCTCTGTCCTCCTACCAACACTGACTATAACCAGCCAGAGAGATAGGAGGAGAACCACCTCAACACAGTACCTCCCACTCTCAACTCCCTTACTCGCTGCAGAAGGATACCATGGTCAATGGTATTAAAAGCAGCTGAGAGATAAAGTAGCACCAAGCTGGAGGAATGAGCCCCATCTTGGGCTCACCAGAGATCATCCATCAGCATGACCAAAGCAGTTTCTGTTCTGTATCCAAGTCTGAAGCCTGATTGAAAAGGGTATAGATAATCCATTTCATCCAATGACCTCAGGAGCTGGAGCACCACTGCTTTCTCTACAAAGTTTCCCACAAAGGGAAGGTTGGAGACTGGACAAAAATTCTTTAATTCTGCTGGATCCAGGGAAGGCTTCTTGAGGAGTGGCCTCACAACTGCTTCTTTAATGGTTGTGGGAAGGACACCTGCTTCAAGGAGGCATTAACCAAAGCCTGAAGTCAGTCTTGTGTCACCTCCCTGCTGACTAAACTCAACCAGGAGGGTCACGGATCCAACAAACACATGGAGGAACCCATTGTCCATGTCCTCAAAATTCACTCACGAGCACAGCCTTCAACTATTTTGATCCGGACTCTCCGAGACACCTGGAGCCCCTCTTCTTCCACCATTATGCTTGCAGCTGTGACAGAGAGCGAGCTCTACTCTGCTGGCCATAGTTCCCTCTAAGCTGAGCAGTGAGCAATCGCTCACTTAAAAATCATCATCAACTCAGAGTTTTCCAAACCTGCCCAGAAGCCGAGAGGGAAAGAGTGAGAGGGAAGGAGAGAGAGAGGAAGAGAGAGAAACAGATAGAAAAAAGAGAGGAAGGAAAAGAGAAAGAAAAAGAATGGGAGTAAGGAAGAGAGAAAGAAAATCAAAATCTAGTTTGAAACTAGCTCAACTATTTAAGTGGCATTTTGATATTGATAGAGTTGCCCTATTATGAGCTCACTGTTATAGACACACAGAAGAGTATTTTATTTTGAAATTCTCTGAGGCAAAACAGGGTGGGTTTTTTGTTTGTTTGTTTGTTTGTTTGTTTATTTATTTATTTATTTATTTATTATTTCTGTGCCACCCAGTCCCAAAGGGACTGCCGCTCAGACGCTATACTTTTCCGCCCCCCCCCCAAAAAAAATTAGAGGGAACACTGCTGCTGGCCTGAGAGGCTGAGGTGGCGGTCAAGCAAGGGCAATGTGATCTAAGCCCTGAACTAAAGGGGGGGGGGGAAGATGCACAACCACCCCCACTTTGCCCCCACTGGGCAAGATGAGTGAGAACATTTCCAGCCAATAGAAATCTTAATGAATGCGGAAGGAAAATAAGAATGGTGCAAGAAAAAAAAATCAATTATTGATAAGTGACCGAAGAAAGTTGAAATCTTCCCTGGTTGGATTATGAAGATATGACAATCAGTTTTCTTGCATGAGTAAAAAATATTTTCCTAACATGATTATAATCCCCAAGTAAGTTTGTGTTTCTTTTTCAATTTTTTTCTCTCTCCAGAGAGCTGAACTTTCTGAAAGATCTAGACGAATCCTTCCCATATATTTGTAAGTGACAATATGGCAGGATTATTATTTAGTATTATTATAATTAATAATACTATTATTATACTATTATACTCGTGCATCCGGAATTTTGTACCAAAAGTTAAGAAGTGTACAGGTGTCTCATTGCTGAAAACTTTCCAGTTTATGAAAAGTTTTTTGAAAAAAAGATTCAAATGCTAGCAGATAAAGATAAAATGATTTGTTGTTTTGGTGCCTTCTAGTCAGTGTTGATTCCTGGTGATTGCCTGGACAGTTTTCTAGGTGAGATTCAAAAGTAATTTGCCATTGTTTGTCTCCTAGAGCTGAGAAATAGTGACTGGCCTAAAGTCACCGAGTTGGTTTTGAGCCTAAGGCAGGACTTGAACTCACTCTCCCAGTTTCTAGTTTAGTGTCTTCATTCCTATATCAAAGTAGCTTTTCAATTTAAGGTAATCTGTACTTAATGCATAGTCTTCCATTCATTGGTTAGGGCTCATACAATCATTCCTTTGTGGGACTATCAGGATCTTTATTGATTCTCAAATAAGAGCAACACTTTTATTAATAAAAACTCCAGCTATATACTTTATATTCCTTGATATGGTATAGGTTTTTTTAAAAAGCAATATCTGCCCCCAAGTGGAAACCTTTATCATTTCACTAAGATTTAGAGAAAATTTCGGTAATTATCTTTATTATAAACATACCATTATGTGTTCATTTATTAAACAGTACCAGATAAAAACAATGCAAGAAAAGTGTGGGCTGTATTCATTGTTCTTCTATACTTATTATTTGTTTAAGTTGCATTTATATAAATTGAATAGTTAATTTTGCCTTTTCTTTTGTCATTGTATGGAATGTTTTGTGGGGAGCCAAAGATCTATCATTTGCATATGGATAGCTCTTGCTCTAAAATGGCTGAAACATCCTTCAAAGATAGTCATAAATATGCAGGATATTTATACTCATTCCAAGCAACAGTGCCATTCAACAAAGGATCATCATGCTGAAGGAGCAAATTCAATCTTTTAAAACTTCCACTGAGGGAAGCCCTTCAAAATACTTTACTTTTAAAGTACTTCAGTGAGGAACACAGGTAAGCTAAGAGAAAAAGCATTATAGGTAATGGCTTACTACGGTAGTTAAAATAACTTGAGTTTAATTCTTAGTAATGGCATCAGTTAAAATGTTGGGATTTCAGTAGTTCTATCTCTGTAGGAGAAAGATGATACATACTTATCTCCTAGTTTGTATTCAAAAATGGACAAAATAAGATCCAGATAATTTTTAAGGATCTAAGGCAGTATTTTTCAATTTTGGCAAATTTGTTGCACGGTCTTCAACTCCCAGAATTCTTGTTCAATTCCCAAAATTCATGCCAAGGTTGAAAAACACTGGTCTAAAGTCTTAATCAAAGTCACATTAACAAGGATGCTTCCGGTCCCTGATTCTTCAGAAAAGCAGGCCAATACAATGGAACTAGTTTGGCTTAGGAATGAGGTTGGTGACTAGTGCAGTTGGAAGAGCGGACTCTACAACTTGAATGTGGGACAGTTCAGCAGCTATTAGAATTTCTTGGCCCGTAAATTGGTAGCAGGAAGAGTAGAGACCATCTCTCCACCAACCCAAATCAATATGACTGAGAGGACAGTACACAGTAACTGAAAGTACATCTGCAGCAGCAGCAGCTTAAAGCAGTCAGCAGAAGCTCATTCCCAATTAATCAGCAACATCATTAGGGAAATATTCTCTAATATTGTTGATCAATCACAAGACAGGACTAGTGTTTGAAGAAGATGGAAACTCGAATAGAATAGAACAATATAGTTGGAAGCAGCAGTGGGCTACTAGCCGAAAAGCTAAATTGTGCTCACCGCCACGGCTCGTAAGTACTTGTGGGGCCAGTGCGATTTTGCTTTTGCATCTGTGGAGGTAGCAAAATCGTGCATGGAGCCACAGGTGCACCCATGTTTCAGTGAGGTTTTTTTTTGCTTCCACGCATGCCGAAATACGGGCATACCTGTGGCTCCGTGCGTGATTTTGTTACTTCCACAGATGCAGAAGCAAAATCGCACCAGCCCCGCAAGCACTTACGAGCTACGTCGGCAAGCGCAATTTAGCGTTCCGGCTAGTAGCCCACTGCTAGTTGGAAGGGATCTTGGACATCTTCTTGCTTAGCAGGAAACCCTATTCCAGGGCTGTCAAACTCCTGGACCGTGCGCTGGATGCATCACACTCTGGCCACGCCCAATTTAACAAACAGGAAAAATGATGCCACCGTGATGCCGTGAGTATAATATCCCTGCCCTACACCATTTCAGATAAATGGTTATACAATCTCTTCTTAAAAACTTGCAGTATTGGAGCACTGAGCCATGGTGGCGCAATGGTTAGAGTGCAGTACTGCAGGCTATTTCTTCTGCCTTCTGGTTGCCTGCAATTTGACAGATCCCACCTTTATACTTTTCTGGAAGGCTCTGAAGATGTGGTTCTGTCAGTGGGTCTGAGAAAGCCATGTTGACTGGGAGCTGATCAAGTGGCTGGTTTAATTCTGTTCGTTGCCACTGCATGGATGTGGGGTATGGTGTTCATGTGTTTCTGCATTGTGAATTTTTAATTTTATAAGCCACCTAGAGTCATCATGTGTGAGTCCGGTGGCCATATAAATTTCATAAACAAACAAACAAATATATTCTTATGATTCTTTTTCTTCCTCTTCCTCCTGCTCTACCACCTTTATTGCTTCTGATCTATTTTGGAAAACTGCGTTCAACTGATTTGTGATATTGATTTTAATGAAGAAGCGTCACCTATGTGATGGTTTTAATTACTGAAATACTGCATTATTTTGACCCTTTCATCTCTCAATGGCACCATGAGAATGTATTCCCTTGATTCCTTTCAGAAAGGCTCCAGAAAGTCTCTTCCTTTTCAAGATAATCCTGATTTGGATGCCATCTCTTGTCTCTGGGCTTTGAGGTCTACTGCTGAATTTTTATAAAGGAATACAAGATCAGAGCATGATTTTCATCCTTAAAACTGAAACCAGAACATTTTTCTTAAAAAAAACATCCCATACAGCTGAAAAGAAGAAACAAGTCATTTTCTTCCATGCAATGGAGGTATGGATTTTTCCTTGTGTTATTTTAGCAGGTTTTTAATGGATTGGAAGTCAAGATGAATGTTTTATGAGACTTCTCAAATTAAAACAGGATAAGCTTCCAGAGTTCATCTCTTGTATTTTGATAGTCTTACAAATGACTACATTAACATCTAATTAAGATGTTAAGAGCCGGGGTGGCGCAGTGATTAGAGTGCAGCATTGCAGGCTACTTCAGCTAACTGCTAACTGTAGCTCAGCAGTTCAAATCTCACCACCGGCTCATGGTTGACTCAGTCTTCTGTCCTTCCGAGGTGGATAAAATGAGGACCCAGATTGTTGGGGACAATATGCTGATTCTGTAAACTGCTTAGAGATGGCAGTAACAGCACTATGAAATGGTATAAGTCTAAATGCTATTACTTATTAGCTCATCAGGGTTTTAAGGTATGATCTGACTTATCCTAATTGCTGAGATGTATAAAATATAATGTTTATATCAGGCAAGAAAAATATTACAATAATAAGTTGATGAGATGTACATATGCCCTTCAAATGAGGAAAAACCCTGGTCAGATTTTTTAAAAACCACTTATGAGATCGAATAACATGACTTAGTGATTCAACATAGAAATGACTATGAAGGAAGCTAATTTTTAAACAACAGATTTGAATTTGCCCAATCAGTTACCAAATATTATAGTATTAAAGGAATGCAAACAAAATAATTCATTGTCCATGTCAAAAAACCTTAGAAGTTTAAATGTGCCTTCAACGACATGCATGAACACACACAGAGATTTCCTACAACATAGTTTGCTGTGAATTATTCATGGAAAAACTCAGGGAAGATACTGTCTGAAACAGATTTCTTGCCAACTGCTTCTGTTCTTAAATGTTTTAAAATTTGAAGAGATCTTGCTTAAGAAATAGGATGGAAACTGTGGCTGACTTTTTAAAGACGCTTTTTCCATATTGAATTTTGTAAGACATGTTATTGAAAACTGATCCTTATTCAATCAGGTCACATCATTCATGGCTACTGCGGTACCCGCTCAGAAAAACAAGAACCTACACAGCCATCCCACCTCACTGGCTACTTTATATTCTGGGCTCGGAGCAGTGTGCAACTGGGAAAACACTCCCTGTCTGGGGGAATTGATTTGAGAGGGACCCCAGGATCACACATACCCCCTGGCATTGCTCTGTGCCCCCATGGGGCCACGCCCCACTATTTAAGAAGCACTGGTTGTCAGCATTCCAATTAGCATCCATGAAATAAATCAGAGTCCAAGCCTTGGCCTTCTTCCAAGTTTCAATTTATTAACAGAACCATGTTGGTTATGAACTGTAGTCAACCCGATGCCAACTTTTTCTACAGTTCTCGACCCAGGTTAAGGTTCACCCCTCATCCCCACACCCACAAGTTCATCACATGGACAATTCCGGTTCTCTCAATGTTTACGATCCTCCCATGTAATTCCAGCTGGTGTTAAACAAAGGATTACCTTGAATCTCTGGAAATTCATTAATTCATTAATTCATTAATTCATTAATTCATTCAATTTCTAGGTCACCCTTCTCCCGAGATGCAGTTTATTATGGCTAATATTTTTCCCTCTCATGCAACCACCCCTCCCCAATTCTCACAGTACTATTCTACTTGTGGCAGGCCAAAGTCTCCAACTTAAAATGATGGGTTCAGCCTGACACTGGTATTATCTATGTTATAGAAGAGGCCTTTCTGCAGGATTGGAGCTGCCCAGAGTTTGTTATAAGATGGGTAGCTGTATAAATGTTTTAAATAAATTTATAAATTGTGTTCTGCAGTGGATAATGGATCATGTACCTGTGTACATGATCTATTGATTTGCTTCAGGGATTTGACATGAATATTTCAGTTTGGAGTTTTGTTTTTGGAGTCATTTTCCAGCTTGTCTTGAAAGTGGTTGTCAACATTTTTGTATGCTCTGTGGTCTCAGATGTTATTCATGGTGTGCTGGTATTCATTTAATCTGAAGTGAGTATCCATGATCATTGGTCTTATCATTTTTGTCCTAGTTTGTTAAGGTTTTTTTTTTGTAGCCTTTTAATAGTCATCCATTTTTTAAACCCTGATCATGTGGTCCTATATAATCACAAAGTGCCTTTTGTATGATTACTGATACCATCGCCTGTATTAATGTTTCTCTTTTACTAATAACATGTATATAAATATTATCATATCTTTGTATATGACAATACGTGCTAGACAAAACAAACAAACAAATAAAATTATATTACATTTTCTTTTTAATGATTTTTTCCACTCCTGAAATAATAGGATTTTTTCCCCTCTAACTATAAAACAAATAATTTCATAACTTGATGGGTAATATTTGGTAAAGATTAATTATTTTTGTTCAGTCCTAAAACTAATGAAAAGGGAATCCCATATTTTTAAAAATGAAAACAACTGCTATCTAACAACAACAACAACAACAACAATAATAATAATAATAATAATAATAATAATAATAATTTATTAAATTTGTATGCTGTCCCTCTCTGAAGACTCGGGGTGGTTAGCTGATGAGAGGCTGTACATTACATGCAAACACATATATTTTCAGATGAAACATCATCATTTCTTACAATCAAGCATACTTTCTTTTGTTGTTAGCAATAAAACCTTAGGCAGACGTTAACATAATTTGAATAAAATTTAATGTGGAGTCAAGAGAGGCAGCTTGGCATGGTGGTTAAAGCATCAGGCTAGAAACTGGGAGAATGCAAGTTCTAGTCCCACCTTAGGCATGAAGCCAACTCAGTGAACTTGGACCAGCCAGTCTATTTCAACCCTGAGAAGAAAGCAAGTGCAAAACACTTCTAAAAATCTTGCCAAGAGAACTGCAGGAAGTTGGCAGAAGCACCAATAGACAGTTGGGAGGCAAGGTTGGGGATCGAAGCAACAACTGCTCTTTGGACCATTCCTTATTTTGAGGAAAGACTGAGCTAAATTATTTGGATTGCACAAGGTGAAGAAGCCACCATTATTATTTTTTTTCCTGTGGAGTAAACATGCCCCCCCCCCGGCAAAAAATACGATGGAAGTACTGTATGTAGGTCATGTCATTTGCTGGTTACATCATCATTCATATGTCCTCATTTGCCTCCTTGTCTTTCCCATGGAGGCCTGTATGTATCAATCCAGCTCATTTTCATCCCACCAGATAATTAATTATAAATAATATTGCCAGGGGCTCCACCTCAAATTGCTTTTTGTAACTGGGTAAAGTCTAAATCAGGAAGGAAGGAAGGGAAGGAAGGAAGGAAGGAAGGAAGGAAGGGAAGGAAGGATGGAAGGAAGGGAAGGAAGGATGGAAGGAAGGAAGGAAGGAAGGGAGGGGAGGAAGGAAGGGAAGGGAAGGGAAGGAAGGGAAGGAAGGAAGGGAAGGAAGGAAGGGAAGGAAGGAAGGATGGAAGGAAGGATGGAAGGAAGGAAGGGAAGGAAGGAAGGAAGGGAAGGAAGGAAGGGAAGGAAGGATGGAAGGAAGGAAGGAAGGAAGGGAAGGGAAGGAAGGAAGGAAGGAAAGGAAGGAAGGGAAGGAAGGTAGGAAGGGAAGGAAGGAATGAAGGAAGGGAAGGAAGGAAGGAAGGAGGGGAAGGAAGGAAGGAAGGGAAGGAAGGAAGGGAAGGAAGGATGGAAGGAAGGAAGGAGGGGAAGGAAGGAAGGGAAGGAAGGTAGGAAGGGAAGGAAGGGAAGAATGGAAGGAAGGAAGGAAGGGAAGGAAGGGAATGGAAGGAAGGAAGGAAGGAAGGGAAGGGAAGGAAGGAAGGAAGGAAGGGAAGGGAAGGAAGGAAGGAAGGGAAGGAAGGAAGGAAGGGAAGGGAAGGAAGGAAGGAAGGAAGGGAAGGAAGGGAAGGGAGGGAGGGAGGGAGGGAAGGGAAGGAAGGAAGGAAGAGAAGGAAGAAAGGAAGGAAGGGAAGGAAGGAAGAGAAGGGAGGGAGGGAAGGGAAGGAAGGAAGAGAAGGAAGGGAAGGAAGGAAGGGAAGGAAGGAAGGAAGGAAGAAAGAAAGAAAGAAAGAAAGAAAGGAAGGAAGGAAGGGAAGGGAAGGAAGGAAGGAAGGAAGGGAAGGAAGGGAAGGAAGGAAGGGAAGGAAAGAATGGAAGGGAAGGAAGGAAGGAAGGATGGAAGGAGGGGAAGGAAGGAGGGGAAGGAAGGGAAGGTAGGAAGGGAAGGAAGGAATGAAGGAAGGGAAGGAAGGAAGGAAGGAAGGAGGGGAAGGAAGGAGGGGAAGGAAGGAAGGGAAGGAAGGTAGGAAGGGAAGGAAGGAAGGAAGGGAAGGAAGGAAGGGAAGGAAGGAAGGGAAGGAAGGATGGAAGGAAGGAAGGAGGGGAAGGAAGGAGGGGAAGGAAGGAAGGAAGGGAAGGAACAAAGGAAGGGAAGGAAGGACCTCTCATAAGCCTAATTTTGAATTTGCTTTCTTCTATTTGATATAGTACTGCATTTTATCTGTGTTTTATCTTTGTTTTTTTCCCTTGAGTTTCTGATTTCTAGTGGACGTTACGCAAAATGGGATAATATATTGACTTTTTTTTCTTATTTTATTGTTTTATTACTTCTGAAAGCAAAGCAAAACATGTTACACTTTCTGTTCAGCAAATTAAAAATGATTGTTAAATGCCTCTTACTGGAACTTAACAAACTTAAAAATAAACTTAAAAATCCCACAATTGACACCCTCAGGACTTTACATGAAACACATTCAGTGTGGAAAAGAAGCAAGAATTATTTTTCACATGCAAAGAAACCGCTCTTTAGAGTAACATCAGCCTTGCAGCTAAATATATATATTTTATGTAAGCACCGCCTTTTCCCACCTAATATTTTGAAGGAATGAAGGGGATTACCAGAATATTTGTTTGTAAAGCAGGAATCTACATGTGTTTTCAGCCGAGTGGTTTTAATCATCAGACTGTCAACTATAATATTTCAACATATGTACTCCTTCAGTGGCAGGAAATTACAGGATTTTAAGGTCTGGGTGTGGGACAGCGTTCAACTGAATATGTGAATATTTTAGGTGTGTGCCTCCTGTTATAACAGGCAAAATGTATCTTTACTTTGACTGATTTAAAAAAAGCCATCTTGGAATGTGCTTTGGGACTTGAGTATGGGAAGATAAACCGCAGAACCTGAAATTCATTTGCTGCTAACTCCAAAATATAGTAGTCATGAATAAAAATGCAATATATAATGCAGTATATAATTTAAATCAAATCATTTTATCTTGATTTACCTAATGTCTTAGCCATGGCAAATGACATTTTTATAAAAATAAGCTGGCTTTGATTTGAAGATTGCATCACTATGCAAAAAAAGTGGGGTTTTTTTCCCTAAGGAAGACATTTCAGTGATCAGGACACAAAGAACATGTGGCAATTAAGGAGAAACCAGGGAAACTTTAAGGGTAGAGATAAGGTTTTATGGAGGGGTGGATGCAAATATAGGTGAAGGCTTAAGGAATTGTGATTGCTTTGTGCTTTAAAGTGAACTGGGTCTGATCTAAGCAACTGTTAAGATCAAAATCTCTACTTGCTTTGCCACTTATCATCACAGATGTGGCTTTTCTAATATGTCTGAACTCTTCCACTATTACAAGATGAATATTTCATGGTCATATTGTATATCATGCTATTCTGCTGGCCCTTTGTCTAGTGAGCTGCAGTGAGGTTTTGGCAAATAATATAGTGCTGTCATAGTTAGACATATTAATGCTTCTGTACTTTTTAAGAGTATATGTACTGTGCTGAGCATATGGAAAAGGAAGAAACAAAGTGTACATATATTTTATTTCAAGCTAGACACTTCCCTCCTTCTCCCCGAGTGCTAGAATATAAAATGAGCTCATATGTAGATTTTGCCTTGTCACATTTGCAAGTTTTGGAGTAATCTTGAATCCAAATACAATTATTCTTATGCAAATTTAGAGTTCAGTTCTTAATTTTTTTTAAAAAGTATGCAAATGTATATTTTGCAAATTCAATACAAAAACATTTGGCTACAATATTTACACAATATTAATAGCAGATCCACATTACAGAGTCTTCCTCCGAAAATAAATGCAATGTTTATTTTTGTGCGTTTTAAAATGTAAAATAACAGAAATGGATGGAATCAGCTTATAATTGGTATAGTAGAAAGCTGAATGGATTTTATTTCTTAGTAATTGTTATAGAATTGCAAGCTTGTAAAATATACTCTCCTAACTTGGAAACCACATAAATCTTTCTGATTCAGTAGAGGTCAATTGCTCATTCTGGTTTTCCCCATCCTTGTATCTTCTTTTCTCTTAATATACTTTATAGGATATCATATTTCTCAGCCCTGCCACTCATATTAATATCAATGTGACATTTTATGACAAAACATGCTTAAACCAAAGGTGCTTTTTCAAGAGGCAACTAGACTTTTTTGTGTTTGTTTGAAAACATTTCACTTCTCATGCAAGATGCTTCTTCAGCTCTGGTTGGATGGTGGGGAATAGAAGGATTTATACTCCTTGCAGACAGCTGGTTATTTGCATTTTTTAAGAGGTCACCTGGAGGTTTATCTGTCATTAGGGTCACCTGCGTAATACAAATGGGTGTGGAGTCTTCTTGGAATTATTGAAAGAACTATGTTGTAGACTGGAGATAGATGATGGTGTATCCCTCCCCATCTTTTGACAGAGGGCTGTTCAATTTTGACATAGATGGTCTCTTCAATCCCTTTTCCAAACCAGCAGTCCTCTCTCTCCAAAGTGTGGACTTCTCTATCTTCAAAAGAGTGGTCTTTATCTTTTAAATGGACTGCTGAATCGTGTCTTCATGGATTTGTCCTTCTATGTTGTGCCATGTATTTATAAAGTGCTTTATTTCCCCAATGTACAGATCTGTACATGGTTCACTGCACTGTACTACATAAACCATGTCACTCAGTTGTGTCTGGGTGTTTTATCTTTGGGAGCTACAAGCTTCTGACTTAGTATATTCTTTGGGTTGAAGCAGTAATGGGGTCTGAAACTCTTTATTACTGGTTTGTACTCATGCTCAAGGATGCACAATGTTTCTGTGCATGCCTACCGCTGTGGGTGCTGCCAATTCTTAAAATCTGGCTGAATCGGGAGCAACCCACCATTGGTTTGAAGTGAGTACATAAGAGCATAAGAACATAAGAAGAGCCATGCTGAATCAGGCCAAAGCCCATTGAGTCCAGCATTCTGTGTCACACAGTGGCCCACCAATTGTCCATGGGGATCTTGAGCAGAAAGAGAAGGCAAGACCCTCCCTTTCCCCTGACTCCCCAACAAATGGTACTCAAGGGAATCCTGCCTGCCTCAACCAACATAGAGGTGGCACATGGACATCCGTTTCAATAACCACTGATACACTTGGCATCCATGAATCTGTATAATCCAGCCTTGAAGCTATCAAGGCTGACCGCTGTCATGACCTCTTCTGGAAGTGAATTCCATAAATCAACAACCCTCTGGGTGAAGAAATATTTCCCTTGATTTGTCCTCACTTTCTTACTATGAGCTTTAGGAAGTGCCCCCTTGTCCTAGTATTGTGTGATAGAGAAAATAATTTTTCTCTATCCACCTTTTCTATCCCATGCATGATTTTATACACTTCTATCAAGTCACCCCTTAAACACCGTCTTTCAAAGCTGAAGAGACCAAGGTGAAGCAATCTGGTATCATAAGGGAGGTGCTTCATTTCCTTTATCATTCTTGTTGCCCTTTTTTTGCACCTTTTCCATATCTTGTGTTGGCTGAAGAGCCTCCTGAACTTTTCCTCCTGAAGAGCCTCATTGTTCTCTTCTTTATCTGTTAAGACAGGACAAAAAAGAAAACAGTTAATGAAGGGTCAAAGAGGCCATTTATGTCAAAATTGAGCAGCCCTCTCTCAACAGGGGGAGGGATACAACATCATCTGTGTCCAAAGTACAACACAGTCCATTCAACAGTTCCAAGAAGTCACCACAGCCATCTCCACTACTCAGGTGACCTGATGATGCAGATAAACCTCCAGGTCGCCTCAATGACTCTCTATAAGAGTGAAAATGACCAGCTGCCTGCAAGGAGTATCAATCCTTCCATTCTTTACCATCCAGCCTGAGCTGAAGAATCATCCTAGATAAGAAATGAAACACCTTCAAAGAATAACAAGAAAGTTTCCTGAAAAAAGCACATTTAGGACAACTATGACCTGGATGACTAACAATCTCCATAGATGTAAAACATGTTTAACTAATTATACCTATATAAATTATATATTACGCAGTGTAAAAGTAAAGGTTTCTCCTGTCCAGTCATGTCTGGCTCTGGGGTGCTTTGTGTTTTTTAGCAAAGGGAGTCAGCATTGTCCAAAAATATTTTCATGATCAGCATAACTATATGCCAAAACACAATAATGCTGTTACCTTCTCACCAAAGTAGTACCATTTAATTACTTGCATTGGCATGCTTTTGAATGGCTAGATGAAGCAGAACTGGGGCAAGAACGGGAGCTTACCCAGGCACATGACACTTAAGTCTCTACCTGGGTTGTCAGCTTTGTTGATATTTTGTTTGAAATCTAATAATAAGGAATAATAAACTAGCAGACAAAGGACATTTCTATGGGCCTATTTAGCTTGATTTTATCCTACCCTACTTGTTGATATTGACAAATATGAGGAATGCAAGGGATATGGGAAAGAGAGAGTAGTTAGTCCAGAAAAGGCAGATAATTTAGGAATGTATTGCCACCTTGAATAACATGATCCCAAGAGCCATAGGTAGCAATAAAGGAAAGGAACACATCTAAACCACTTAAGCCTGGATTTGTCCCTTCTTAAGTCTTGTGCCATGCTTTTCTCAGTTTGGGTGATGTCTAACTAGCAGAACCATGAACCTTCCCAGAGGTGGGTTCCACTTACCTTCGCTACCGGTGTGCATCATGTGCATCCCTGGTGGCAATTTCACTTCTGTGCATGCTTAGAAGGTAGTTTCAGGCCTAAACACAGCTTAGGTGCTATTCAGCTGTGCTTCAGATGAAGAAATAAAGGTTGCTATTCACCCGCGGGCAGGCGGGAGGGCTTTTCCACAGAAGAGGATGAGGAGAAGCCATAAAAACAACAAAAAAATCACCAAAAATTACAAAAAAGAGATGGTGGCACACATGGATTGGCACAGACAGAATTGGCTCTGTGACACCAAAATTACATCACCAGCGGGTCGTTAACAGTTCGGGTGATCTGGTCCGCACCCGAAACCCACCCCAAACCTTCCTTTCCTTGGCTTCTGTGATTTCCATTGAAAGCCATAGTGGAAAGTGATGATGAAAATTATAATTCAGCACATTTGGAGAGCACTAATTTAGGGGAAAGCATTTACAAGAACTCTTTTTACTTTTCTCTTCCTGCAGCAACTTGAACAGGACTTTAGTTACTATTGCTTAGAAATGTTAAGAAATGAAAGGGATGAGGACAACATTCCCTGGATGCTGATGGATATGACTCCCCTTTGCATTAATTGGCCTGTGATAGGAGTATCTTTTAAAAAAGCTTCCAGATTTGTTTGGCATTCTCGTTAGTGCTTGGCTCTGAATTCCTGGCTTTAGAGAATTACAAGGAGGGCATTAAATTTCAAAAGAGAGCAGGCTTAGCAGTAAGCTGGGTCTGAGCAGTACTAGAAAGCCCACTGCAGTCTGAAGGCCTTACCCTGCCTTGCCTCATGTGCTCCTGATGTTATAATATTTCAACAGTGGAAAAGGGAGACTTAAAAGAAGGTTTCATAGCTGCCCAGCTCTGCAGTAGGAATGATGATCATCAATCCTTCGCAACTGATACATTAAACCTTACGGAGTTCATGTGCTGCAATGTATTCAAATGTCAAGTTCAATTTAGGAGTAAGCACCACAACACTGTTGAAAGCAGAATAAGCTTCATAATAAACATGATTACACATAAGGATTTCTCATTGTGTGGGTGAACATTTCTCCTGTCTTTTTTCTCACCGTTTAGAATATTGCTTAGGAAAAGAATTACAACTATGTCAGCATAACGCAACAAGGGTTTTAAGGTGTACAATTTTGAGCCGCTTCCTTGTTTTCACATTTTTCAAACTCGCTGTACCTGAAAACCAAATAAACCTGCAGACTTCTTCAATGAAGTACGCTCTCTGTGAATTGAGAGCATAATTCAAAAGACCTTGGAATACTAATATCAAATGACTTAAGTGCCAAAGCCCACTGCAACAATATCACCAAAAAGGCTTCTAGAATTGTTAGCCTGATGCTATGTAGCTTCTGCTCCGGCAATCTCACACTACTCACCAGAGCTTACAAAACTTTCGGCAGACCCATCCTCGAATACAGCTCATCTGTCTGGAACCCATATCACATCTCGGACATCAACACCCTCGAAAATGTTCAACGATACTTCACCAGAAGAGACCTTCACTCCACCATTCGAAACACAATACCCTACGAAACTAGACTTACAATCCTGGGTCTAGAAAGCCTAGAACTATGACACCTTAAACATGATGTAAGTATTGCCCACAAGATCATATGCTGCAACATCCTGCCTGTCAACGACTACTTCAGCTTCAACCACAATAACACAAGAGCACGCAACAGGTTCAAACTTAATATCAACTGCTCCAAACTTGATTGTAAAAAATATGACTTTAGCAATCGAGTTGTCGAAGCGTGGAACTCATTACCGGACTCTGTGGTGTCAACCCCCAACCCCAACATTTTTCCCTTAGACTATCCACGATTGATCTCACCAGGTTCCTAAGAGGTCAGTAAGGAGCGAGCAAAAGTGCCCTAGTGTGCCTTCCATCCCCTGTCCAATTGCCCCTCCTATATCTATATATCTTTTCTTCCATTCATATATCTTTTTCTCTATTCTTCATTGACGTATTCTATTCTCATATCTTTTCTTCTATCCTTTCCCTGATATTTAATACTACATGTTTTTATTCTCTTTAACTTTCAATTTGTATTGGACAAAAGAAATAAATAAAAACAAATAAATGTCCTACTTATAAAGCCATGCTAATTAAGAGTTTGGACAGTTGCAGTCCCAAAACTTTTCCAAAAGTACCAGATTTGGGAAAAGCTGACATTAAAGCAACTCTAGAGTAGGGCCTAAGTATTGAACATTGCTCTATATGTTACAGCAGAATCTAGAAATAATGGAAACTATACTGTTCATGCAGCTCATATATTTTCGGAGCTGTTTTCCGGCAAACTTCTCTATGGTCTGGGATGCTGTTCAAAGTAAGGAGATATTTGAAAAAATAAAGTAAATGGCTGAAGGATGAGAATAATACCGGAGGCCTTTATTTTCACAAATCAATAAAACCTTGTCCTCCTGACTTAATACTGTAGAATCCTTAGTTCGGTATAACAAATTAATGGTCTTTTATAGTTTTTGTAGTGTCAAATCTAAAATGCAATATATTAATATTAATTGCACTTTCTTTAAATTTTAATAAAAGACCATTTTTCAAAGTCAGGAAAGTAATAAAATCTTCCTCTAATATCTGTAGAAACTGAGGTGCAAATGGACTGAAATATTTTAACATGCAAATGATTTCATTAAGACGGATTACTATTTTGTTATGTACTTGCTAATCATAATTTTAGAGCCAAATTAATTCTTTCTGTGTGCTTATAATTACAACTGCTTTTTTTCCCCCACCTAAGATTTTGAGAGTTAAGGGATTATTGAGTTGAGGTTTTATATTAACCTGACCTTTCAGCATGCTTAGCTAAAACTTTTCTGTAAGTAGAGTGCATTTCTTTGACAGTAAGACTCTAGAAGATTTGAAATTTTGAATATGGTTACACGGTCAATGCTTTGGAGTACTTCCACAATTCACAGCTAATGACAGGAAATGATTAGAGGTATATCCCAACAAAAGTTGGGGATCCGGAGTTTGAAAACTAATATTAAATATGTGATCTTCTAGTTCAGAGGTCCCCAAACTTGGCAACTTTATTTATTTATTTATTGTTTATTTATTTGAGTTCTATGCTGCCCAATCCTGAAGGACTCAGCTTGAGTCTTAAACTCAACTTTAAGACTTGTGGATTTCAACTCCCAGAATTCTTCAGCCAGCATGAATTTGGAATTACAGAATTTCATGGTGGTGGCAATGATGATGATCTTTCTTCCTTTATTCGTGACAGAAGCATCACAATTAAAAGACAGCATACTGTATCATATTTAAAATATAAAATGCAAAATTAAAATACGTACAAGTTAAACAGAAGCTTATGCAGAAATTAGTAACATTAACTGTGTACTGTCATGCTGCCACGAAGTACACAATTGTACTTTGTACAATATATGTCCCTAGGGAGTGGGTGGCATAAAAAATTAAACAAACAAACAAACAAATAAATTCACAAAGAAGAGTTATACACATGTCACCATGATCACAAAGGTCACAAGCCACTGGATAAATCCATTTGTTCAAAGTGTCTCTGGTTCTTGTTTTACCTGTGCGCAGTCTGTGCAACTTCCCACCTTTTGCCACATCCAGGTGCCAGTTCCTCCATTGGTTCCATTCAGTGTTGGTTCTTAGTAGCTTTCCATAGGTTCACTGTGCTTTCAAATTTTTTTAAGTCTTCCATCAATCTAATGAAGCATTTCCTGGATTTTAACTTCTGATGGGTTGGTTGTAAGCCCCAGAGAAGTTGTTGTCTACTTACTGCTGGTTTGAGACTCTCTCTATATGTTGCTGCTTGTCTTTTAACAGCAGATGGGCAATGCTAGATAGATAGTAGATCTTATGTAGTGGAGTAAGTTTTAGGCAACTGATAATAATTCTGCTAGCTTCATTCAGAGCAACATCTATTTCCCAGCAAGTGCACGTTCACCTGCTGAATAACAAAGAGCTCAGCTGTTGTCTTTTTTTAATTATTATTTTTTAATTTATTCTTTGTCCAATATACAATACATATGGAAGAGAATAGACATTAAGTAATATATATAAAGATAGAAAGTAAAAAAGAAGAGAAGTAGATGGGAGGGAGAGAATATATATGATATAAGAGATAAGGAGAGAATATATATGATATATGAGATAAGGAAAGACAATTGGACAGGGGACGATAGGCACATCAGTGCACTTATATACGCCCCTTACTGGCCTCTTAGGAACCTGGAGAGGTCAATCGTGGAGAGTCTAAGGGAGAAATGTTGGGGGTCTTAAGGACCTTTGGTGTGGTACTCTAAGTAGAGCTCATTAATTTCTTGTGGATGTTATGTCCTTCACTGACCAGCAGTTTAGGATTAGTTTACTGTTACTTACATGTTAGGGCCCTATCTAGAGTGACTCTTTAGGGTTGTAGCAATTGTCCCAAGGGGACGCAGAAGCTCAGTGGCTAAGACACTGAGCTTGTTGATCAGAAAGGTCTGCAATTAGGTGGTTCGAATCCCTAGTGCCACCTAAGGGACTGAGCTCCCGTTACTTGCCCCAGCTTCTGCCAACCTAGCAGTTCGAAGGCATATAAAAATCCAAGTAGAAAAATAGGGACCACCTTGATGTGAAGGTAAGAGCATTCTGTGCGTCTTTGGCATTTAGTCATGCCAGCCACATGACCATGGAGTTGTCATCAGACGGTGCTGACTCTTCGGCTTAGAAATGAAGATGAGCATTGCCCTCTAGAGTCAGGAATGGCTAGCATGTAGGTGCAAGGGGAACCTTTACCTTTAGCAATTGTCCAATAATGTCTCTTTTCATATAATATGCAGCTTCATGCTTATTATAAAGATGGAACGCATAAAAATGGAAGAGCCTCGGTGGCGCAGTGGTTACAGTGCAGTACTGCAAGCTACTTCTGCTGATCACCGGCTGCAAGCAGTTTGACAGATCGAATCTCAGTAGGCTCAAAGTTGACTCAGCCTTCCATCCTTCCAAGGTCGGTAAAATGAGGACCCAGATTGTTGGGCGCCATATGCTTACTCTCTGTAAACCGCTTAGAGAGGGCTGTAAAGCAGTGTGAAGTGGTATATAAGTCTAAATGCTAAATATATTTGATTTTTTTTTTTGCTTGATTTGGCCATAACTGGTTATCACAATAATATTGATCTAGCTCAAGGGGGTGAAACGGAATGGATGTGTCATGTTCTGGCCCCGCCTCCACTCAGTTTAGCAAAGGGGAAAAAGTTCTGATAAATCACGTGATGGCCTGAGTTTGACACCTCTGATCTAGCTGTACTAGGGCTTCGGTCAGTGTTCCCTCTAATTTTTTTGGGGGGTGGGCGGAAAAGTATAGTGTCTGAGCGGCAGTCCCTTCGGGACTGGGCGGCACTCTTTCCCTCTCACTCTTTCCCTCTCGGCTTCTGGGCAGGTTTGAAAAACTCTGAGTTGATGATGATTTTTGAAAATAAATTTATTAAATATATACAATAAAAACCAAATACAGAAAGACAAAAGAGATATACATATTGTACATTTTAACATTTACACTCTACTTATGTAATAATTGGGGAGTGGGAGAAGGGGGTTGTGAAGGGAGGGAAGTAGATATAGAAGGAAGGGGGATAGGGAAAAGAAGGAGGGGGGGATAGAGAAGCGAAAACCAGCGTTAGAGCTGGGTCTTTCATGATTTGCGGCCTGTAGTTTGAGCTCGTAGTTGGTGTGTTTTACCCTAAGGCTTTATCGATATGTTTTGTATGTAGTTTTTAGTGCCAATACGTATAATTGATTTAGGGGTTTATTTTCTTTGTAAAGTTGGAGTTCGTGTTGATCGATGTTTACAGTTTGTTGTTTCAATTTGATGCTATGATTTGTGATGTAAATTGCTATTTTTTCAAGTTGTTTTTTGTTGGATATTTTTCTTGATGAATAATTTTTAGATAATTCCTTTTTTTTAACCAGAGGTACCATTTATCCCAAGCTTTGTAGAAATCTGTCTCATCCTTGTTTTGCAGTTCCATTGTTAGTTTGGACATTTCTGCGCATTCCATTATTTTAATCAAGAGTGATAGGGTAGTTGGGGTTTTTTCTTCCTTCCAAAATTGTGCATATAAAATCCGTGCGGCTGTAATAATATGGATTATAATATATCTGTTTTCTTTACTAAAATTTTGTCTTGTGATTCCTAGTAGAAATAGTTCGGGTTTCGCATGGATAGTCTGAGAAGTAATTTGTTCTAGTATAGTTTTAATTTTTTCCCAATATTTTTGGGTGGTTTCACATGTCCACCAGATGTGGTAATATGTACCTGGGTTTTCCCTGCATTTCCAACATAATGGTGATAGATTTGGATACATTTTTGCAAGTCTAGCAGGTGGCAAGTGCCATCTGTAGAACATTTTATAATGGTTTTCCTTATATGAGGTTGCCATCGTTAGTTTATAGTTAGCAGTCCAAATTTTTTCCCATTCGTTTAAATAAATTGTGTACCCAAAGTTTTGTGACGACGCTATCATAGTTCCTTTAACTATTTCTTCAACAGTATCGTGTTGAAGGAGGATATTGTATATATTTGATATTTGCTTTTTTTGTGGACCAAAAATTATTTTATCGAGGGGGTTATTTTTTTGGAAGTCTGATTTGTTCTTATCTTCATTATATTTTGATTTTATTTGTAGGTAGTCTAACCAATCTACTTTAATACCTTTTTCCATGAGTTTTTGCTTAGGGATTAGTTCATTATTTTCGTTTAGTAGTTGGTCGTATGTTATAATTTTATCAGGGGTTAATGCATTCGGGTATATAATGGCTTCTGTTGGTGAAATCCATTTTGGGATGCAGAGGTAGTGGGTTTTTTTAATGAAGTGCCAGGTGTTAATTAAGGTTTTTCGGATGTAGTGTGATCTGAAATATGTTGGTATTTTATCTATGTCTGTCATCAGAAACTTGTGCCACCCGGATTGAAGGTCATAGCCTTCAAGTGTTAATATTCTAGAATTTTTAAGTATTATCCATTCTTTCAGTAGGTTTACAATTGAGGCATGGTAGTATAGTTCCATGTTTGGTAACCCAAATCCACCCCTTGACCTATGGTCTTGTAGGTCCTTAAGTTTTATCCTGGCCTTTTTTTTTGTCCATATGAATTTACGAATTTTTTTGTGTAAGTTTTTGAAAAAGGTCCTGTTTAGTTTAATGGGTGCAGTTTGGAAAAGGTATAGAAATCTAGGAAGTATATTGCTTTTAATTACAGCAATTTTCCCCATTATAGAGAGTGGGAGTTTCGACCATCTGCAAAAATCTTTGTCCATTTCATTGATTAGTTTATCATAATTGTCTTTCTTGATAGTGCTGCAATTTGCGGTAATCCATAATTCTAAGTATTTAACTTTTTTGGCGGTTTTTATTTTAGTGGATTCTTCTAATTTCGATATCTGCTGTTTTGTCATATTTTTTGTTATCATTTTTGTTTTTTCTCTATTAATTTTTAATCCAGCAATCTCTCCAAATTTATTTATTTCATTAATTAGGATAGGTGCAGATTTTAAGGGGTCTTGTACAATGAACACCATGTCATCAGCAAAAGCTTGAAGTTTATAGTGTTCATTTTTAATTTTTAATCCTTGGATTTCCTTGTTGTGTCTTATTTTATTTAGTAGAACTTCTAGTGCAAAGATAAAGATCAGGGGGGGGGCTAAGGGACAGCCCTGCCTCACTCCTTTTTTTTATATTTATTGTTTCTGTCATATCATTGTTTATCAGTATTTTGGCTGTTTGTATTGAGTATATAGTTTTAATGAGTTCTGTAAATTTATTACCAAATTGCATTGACGCTATTTGTGTTGTAAAGAATTGCCAGTATAAACTATCAAAAGCTTTCTGTAGATCTACGAATAGGAATGCTACTGGTTTATCTATGTTTTTATCGTAGTATTCTAAAGAGTCCAAAATAATCCTTGTGTTTGTTGTTATGTTTCTTGCCGGAAGGAAGGGCTGTAAAGCAGTGTGAAGTGGTATATAATTCTAAATGCTAAATATATTTGATTTTTTTTTTTGCTTGATTTGGCCATAACTGGTTATCACAATAATATTGATCTAGCTCAAGGGGGTGAAACGGAATGGATGTGTCATGTTCTGGCCCCGCCTCCACTCAGTTTAGCAAAGGGGAAAAAGTTCTGATAAATCACATGACACTGCCGTGATGGCCTGAGTTTGACACCTCTGATCTAGCTGTACTAGGGCTTCGGTCAGTGTTCCCTCTAATTTTTTTGGGGGGTGGGCGGAAAAGTATAGTGTCTGAGTGGCAGTCCCTTCGGGACTGGGCGGCACTCTTTCCCTCTCACTCTTTCCCTCTCGGCTTCTGGGCAGGTTTGAAAAACTCTGAGTTGATGATGATTTTTAAGTGAGCGATTGCTCACTGCTCAGCTTAGAGGGAACTATGGCTTCGGTTAGGTGTTGTTCCATTTCCTACAATGTTTTTCCCTGTGCCACTATTGCTTGATCATTAGCATACATATAGCTGTTAGTACCTACAGGAAGTGGCTGATCATTGATGTAAATATAGCTAAATAGCGGTATCAATCAGGCATGAGATTTATAAAAAGGAACAATCTTTTTGTTAAATTTGATTCCCAGTGACTATGCCTATGTACTTTTTTCGCAATATTATAGCATTGTCTTTTGGGATTTTTTAAAAAATAATTCCTTCATCTAGCTAGAAACCCAATTACTAATCAGGGCTGTTCCTGCTTAGCTTCTAAATAAGCCAAAGTTTCCAGGTTTATATAGACAAAGCATTAAAAAAAAATTGTCTCTTTAAAGTGGCCATCCCATAACTGGCACGAACTCACTGGAAAAATCATATCTTTTATGAGAATATAACTCCATTCTGATAATGATGAAAGCACTCCTTTAGCTATTTGGTTCCTAAACTAGAACTTTAGAAATAAGTAACAGCATTCCTACAAAGGCAAATGTATAGCTTGAGAATGATTTTTAACCCTATTTACAAATCTGATTTTCCTTTCTCCTTTTTCTGTCACCTGGGCTATTATTCACATACACACACACACACACACACACACACACACAGGGAGGAGAAGAAATATACACAGTTCTTAAGGAGTTCATACTGAAGTAAGGAAGAAGTTAAGTTTGGCCAGGTAATTTATTGATTCAGACAATGGCCAAGATTGGGTCTTTAGTACACTTTACAATGAGAAAAACAGGTTCTTTCTAGTCCAATAACAGCAAAAGGACTCTACCCATTTTTAAACAACACAGCAATAAGATGTCTTTTACAAAAAAACTTAGCACTGATATTATGGTGTTTATACACTTCTATTTTTCAGTCTCTTACCTAAGTGACTTTCTATCAGTCTGATTTCTATTCTGCATTGAAGAGTAATGCATAACTTCTATTAGGTAAGTTGATTGCAAGCGTACAAATCTGACATATTATTAAAATATTTTCACAGATGTCGGTTTCCTTCTTAGTGTAAACTTGGATGACTCATATTTCAGCTGAGTGTTCATAACTGTTGCTGACCTGTTCATATACATTTTCCAATTTCTTGATAATCATATGCCATATGACTGTAGTGTATCTCCTGAAGCATCCCGTTATGCTGAAATTGGGAATAAAGTTTTGTGACTTACAATAAGAAGATATTTTTGGATGCTGAGGAATGCTGTGTTGTATTTTCTGGGGGGTCTGTAGAAGAGGGAAGGGAGCATTCTCTCCATGCAGAGGATAGGTAAATCTCTCTTTTCCATCAAATCTTGGTGAGGTTGTGAATGTTCTGAATTATTGTTTGGATTCAACATTAGGCTGGATGTCTATGGAGATTATAAATCATTCAGGTCAGCTCCCAGAGTGTGCTAACGATTAGATGACTTCAAAAACAATAACAACACAATCCTTCCATTCCCCCCACCCCAACCATCTATTTCAACTTCAGCACCTGCCCTTCAGGGACAGGCTACCATTCCCAGCTCTACTGGAACCGGCTGGGAGTGCGCGCCACCTCTGCACGCCCCGAGCCCTGCATCTACATGCCCCACGCATGGGATTCAGCTTCTGTGCATGCGCACAAGCCTAATCTCGCTTGAGGATGAGATTTCCAGGTTTTTTCACTTCTGTGCATGCCCAGAAGCGAACCCCCCCCAGAAATAGCCTTAAAAAAGAGTAAGTGGCCACTTGCCATTGCCGTTTGCCCCGCTTGCCACCGTTCTCCCCCCCATGCGTCTGTCATGGTGGCTCCCTGCCGCCTTTTGCCCTGCCTGCCGCCATTGGGCCTGCCTTTTGCCCTGCCCACCTCCGTGCCTCTCGTGGAAGCCGTTCCCCACAACCACCCACTCCCGCCTGCTGTGCCGCGCTGTGAGCGGCCTGCCCTGTCCTTACCTTGCCTGCAGGGGCGCCATAGGCATGATGCGGCCAGAGATGGGCAGCAGCCGGAACAGTGCACGGGTGTCTTTCCGGCAGCAAAAATTGCCGTCTTCTTTGCATCTGCACATATGTGCACGAGCAGCTGGAACCAGAATGGGCCTACACGGTCCGCTTTCCACAGCTGAATGACCATTCTGGGCATTCTGGCTGGAGCCCACCCCTGCTGCCCTTCCATTTCCCCACTATCAGAACTGTTTAAGCTTTTTGGAGGAGGAGCAAAACATTTTATTCTTCTTCCTCAAGGGAAAAAAAAATCCAGACCAGTTGTCTTTTGAGGGAAAAAAGAAAAACCTTTGAGATTACTCTGGATGGAAGGCAATAAATAGTCTCAGATTATTCTGTACTTCTTTCACATGATTAATAGATTGTTTATTTCTCTTCTTTAAGTGGGATTACCTCTCACCAAGAAAAAACTAACTGTCCTTTGAGAGTGTTTTTTGTTCCAGCTTGATGTTCAAGTGGCATTGGTACCTATTATTACTGCTGTGCTTTGTCACCTAGTCAGCCAGAAATTTAGCCTGCACTTGACACTTTTATTCACTTATCAAGTCCTTCTCAAGGACCTACATAGGTAGATTTTGTTGCCTCAAAAGTATCATTGCAGGATGTAAGCAGTTTCAAGTAAACCTGCTTTTTGCAATTGATTGATGGTGATTTTATCACTGCCGATGATGTCAGTTATTGTTGTTCATCACATAGTCACCAAGATATTTACTAGTAGTATTATTGTACCAATGACTGAACTGAACTTTTCTGGAAGTATCACAATGTACTTAAAGGATTAAATATTTTAAGATGCCATTAATAATTGAGTTGGGAAACATAATTCCATTGTTCCAGTGCAGGACGAACCTTTAAAATAAAACAGAACATAAAACTGTTGGTTGTGGCTTCTGTCTACTTCAGTGCCAAAAGGGGGG
Organism: Erythrolamprus reginae; assembly: GCF_031021105.1. Lineage (NCBI taxonomy): Eukaryota > Metazoa > Chordata > Lepidosauria > Squamata > Dipsadidae > Erythrolamprus > Erythrolamprus reginae. The sequence continues at coordinate 344,320,554 of NC_091950.1, read as the reverse complement.
GGGGGGAGCATGGAGGGCTGCATGTATCCCCACACCCATAATTCTATGTGTCCCCTTGCATGCACAAATAATCCCCTGCTTTCAGCAGGTGATGGCACACTCGTTTTTCACTCTCCCCAGGCTTCAGAGCCTTTCTAGGAGCCTGAGGAGGGCAAATATGGCCTCTCCCCTGGATGCCCTCTGGAGGCCAGAAATGGCCCATTTCTCATCTTCCAAGTGGGCCATTTCTGGCTTCCAGAGGGCCTCCAGAGGGAGGCAAAAACAGCCTTCCCCAGGCTTCTAGAAAGGCTCTGGAGCTTGGGGAAAGGAAAAAAAATGGCCCTCCTCCACCCCTTCTGGAGGCTGGAAACAGCCTGTTTTCCAACTACCAGAAGGTCCCAAAATCACCTGAGCTCACGTGTCTACCAATATGGCTCCACATGCCACTTGTGGCATGCTTGCCATAGGTTTGCCATCACTGGTCTAAACAAAGATCAATGCATTAGTAAGATCCAGCTATTTAAAAATGTTTGAAATGGCTATGTTTAAGGATAGCTGAAAACTCCATTTAGGATAGTATAGAACAGCAAAACTGTTCCGTAAGACTCGGCATGACTTAGTAAGTCATTTTGAGCCCTTCACCTCCAGGGATAAAGCTGGTGTCAGTATCAAAGTGATAGTTAGTTGAGTTGATCTTGAAAGCCCTAAAGACTTAGGATCAGTACATCAACTGAAGGGGCACTCATTCCACTAATCTACAGAGGTTCTTTTGTAGATAACAACATTCACATGGCATAAAAAATACCTAGAACCAAAAAAAAAAAAAAGAGAGAGCATTTTCTGTAATGGTTTCTTATCTGCAAAAGGTTTGATGCTTGGACTCTTCCTGCAAGTGTTCATTGTTTAAGAGCTCTCTCAGTTTTCACTGCTGGTTTTCTTTCCTTTCTTCTTTTAAAAATATATTGGCTATATTACTGTCTAGTTTTATGGTTATTACAGTTTTTTCTAGTTTATGTTTGCAAACTGCTCTATGATTTTTACCACTCAGGCAAAATAAAAGTACACAAACAAGCAAACAGGGAAACAGACAAGTGTGAATAAATGTTTGGTGTGCTTTTGATTAGGGCACAACATGTAAGCAAAAAAAAAAAGTACATAGCCTTTTTATTTTCTGTCACGAAAATGTGAAATCTTAATAACCATCACCAGAGAAACGTTGCTAGTCTTAAGATAACATTTTAAGCTCCTCTTGAAATTCCTTAGATGTTTTGCTAGAACAGAAGCCTGCAAATCTGCTTTAAATTTTGCTTTAGGAGGATTTTGGTGGCAACATAATAACAAATACAGGCTCCCTTGGAGATATGTGAAATCTGTCTGAGGAATTTCATTTTTTTAATGCTTATCATTCCTGAAAATTCCTCTCGCATTTTGCCTAGGGAGAAACCTCCGCAAAGATTTGCAATTTCACTTTACATATTTTTTTGAGGTGGGGGAAGATGGATGACAGTTTTAAGCCAAGTATTTATTGTGAATTGGGTTTCTAAATTGGTGAGCTTTGGGGGTATTAGAACTGCCAGACTTGTGTGTTGCCCCTCTCATTCAGTCTGGAAGGCTGCTTTGCTATTCTAAGCTTGAAAACAGAATATTTATGGATGTAAACAATATGATAATATTGCTAACATTTACAAAGGTGCAGGGTGCTGGCACAGTTAATATCAGAAAAATACAAAAGAATGATAGGATTCCTTGAACAGATGTACCAATTAGTGCTTTTTTGATCAATGTTCTGTGAGTGTCATCAATGCCAACTACAATCTTATTAACCAGAGCTCTGCCATGCTACACTGCACATCACTACACATCACTGCACTTGCTCTAGCCTTTAAAGCAAGTAACTGCCAGTGATTGTACATCTGTTCTATTTCTTCTCTCCTAGTTCCCTACTATTGTATGATGGTTTCATTTGTTTACCCGACTTACTCAGTTTCCTCCTCCCAAAAGTAGTTGTTTACAACAGCTTTCAAAATATAAAAATGGGTATAACTAACACTTCACAATTATAACACAGCCCCCTCCCCCCAATGTTACATAAGCAAAGGTGTTCAGATAGCGAGTGGCTGAGCCATGTAGTATATTGCTGTATTTGACAAAAGAATGAATGGGGAATGGAGCATCTGTGGTACCAGGCCTACTTAATTAAAAGTACTTTTAGCTATAGATAACTGGATGATCATCTAATAATGATGTTTGAGCCTGGAATATTATCTGGCAATGTACCCATTTTTATAAGTACAGCCAAACAGATTGATATCTTATCCCTGGACAATAAATTCCTGACAAATAGCACTTATATTTAATCCTAGTAGTTTTATCCTGACCAATCCAAACTGATTCCAGGCACCAACTTGCAACTTCTAGGGCAGTGATGGCGAACCTTTTTTCCTCAGGTGCCAAAGGAGTGTGGGCGTGTGTTTTCTTGCATGCGCGAGTGTCCACACTCATAATTCAATGCCTGGGGAGGATGCCCCCCAGGAGGCTCTCTGGAGGCCAGAAATGGCCTATTTCTCAACTTCTGGTGGGCCCAGTATGCTCGTGTTTTGCCCTCCCCGGGCTCTAAAGCCTTCTCTGGAGCCAGGGGAGAGTAAACATGGCATCCCCCATCTCTCCGAAGGCTCTCTGGAAGCCAAAAACGCTTTCCCAGAGCCTCTGTGTGAGCCAAAAATCAGCTGGCCGGCACACGGATGCACGTTGGAGGAGAGCTAGGACAACAGCTCGCGTGCCAGCAGATAGGGTTTCAACAGAATAATAAGACTGTACATTATAATAAATCTTGAAAATATAGGGACAAACTATACTTTCAAGATTTGCTGTCAGTTGAAAAAAAGACCCAGGTCAGATTGTATATCGTTCACTTACCAAAAAACATTAATGGAATTGAATATACTTGACATACTCAAGTATTCTACTCAGAGATGAAAATTCTGATTCAAGTACTATTTCTTCCCATTGATCAACTTTTGGCTCTTTCTTAATTATATATCAGGTCTCGCAGTGTTCGCCTGAGAACAAGGACAGAAACACCAGCCTGAAGATGACGAGTGAGACCTCGTTGAAACGTCGCCAGAAATTTCCAAATCCTACACGGGAAGAAACCCGAATATACCAAGACCGTCATATATATGTAGCCTAGAGGATAATTCTCTGCCTTACAAGGCAAAGGTTGCAGGTTCAAGTCCCAGTGGGTATGGCTAGCTGATGAAGCCAAAATAAGGCCGAAATAGATCTATCCTAGTCTCCCTTAATTTTCAAATTCAGCTTAAACATGTGACATATACAGATAGAATTGTCGGCTATCAATAAAATTAACTGCCTTGGAAATGGCCCTGGGTTGGGCTGAGAGCTGAAGGGATTGGATACTGTAGCCTAGAGGATAATTCTCTGCCTTACAAGGCAAAGGTTGCAGGTTCAAGTCCCAGTGGGTATGGCTAGCTGATGAGGCCAAAATAAGGCCGAAATAGATCTATCCTAGTCTCCCTTAATTTTCAAATTCAGCTTAAACATGTGACACATACAGATAGAATTGTCGGCTATCAATAAAATTAACTGCCTTGGAAATGGCCCTGGGTTGGGCCGAGAGGCAAAAAAGGAGCTGTGATGTTCCTTCAATATACCAGGGTGATTCGACACAAAATGTAACCCTTCCCTGGTACAGAGCTGAAGGGATTGGATACTGTAGCCTAGAGGATAATTCTCTGCCTTACAAGGCAAAGGTTGCAGGTTCAAGTCCCAGTGGGTATGGCTAGCTGATGAGGCCAAAATAAGGCCGAAATAGATCTATTCCTAGTCTCCCTTAATTTTCAAATTCAGCTTAAACATGTGACATATATATATATATATATATATATATTCAAATTAATTTATATTTATATTTATATTAATTTTCAAATTCAGCAAAAAAAAAAAACATAACATGTGACACATACAGATAGAATTGTCGGCTATCAATAAAATTAACTACCTTGGAAATGGCCTGGGTTTGGGCCTAGAGGCAAAAAAGGAGCTGTGATGTTCCTTCAATATACCAGGTTGATTCGACACAAAAATATGTAACCCTTCCCTGGTACAGAGCTGAGGGGATTGGATACTGTAGCCTAGAGGTTAATATTCTCTGCCTTACAAGGCAAAGGTTGCAGGTTCAAGTCCCAGTGAGGGTATGGCTAGCTGATGAGGCCAAAATAAGGCCGAAATAGATCTATTCCTAGTCTCCCTTAATTTTCAAATTCAGCAAAAAACAAAAAAACAAAAAAATATGTGACATATATGTGTGTGTGTGTGAGAGAGAGAGAGAGGGAATACTGCTTCCTTTTTGCCACTGAGTCCTTCCAGGGGCCATTCAATTCAGTTAAATTTTTATAGCCGATAAACTATATTCTATATGAATAACTATATATGAATGGCAGTGTACTCCTAATACTTGTAAGACTTATTTTCATATCAGTCTAAAGATATTTATGTAGATTCTGGCCTTTTTATAAATGAAATGTGTCCATAGACATAATAATCCACACAATAATCCAAGTTAAACAACTAGCCTGATATTATAACATCTAAATTGATTTTGACAATTCCCACATTTCTCTTAGATTGTTTTAAAACTTTAGTCCTCAGTCTATCCATATTTTTCCCAATGATGAATTGCCATCATTTGGAAGTTATGTTCATTTTTATTGTCAATATTCTTCCCCACCAAGTTATGTTTTCCATTTAATTTCAGTCAATATCCTCCTCCAAATGTGGAGTTAATCCTCATTCATTTTAGCTAAGTATATCCCTAAGTATTTAATTGGTTTAACATGAAATTTTGTTCCTTTTCAAATAAATTCCATGTTATCATCTATATCTTATTCTTGTTAATTTGATACACTAATACCATTCTGAACTGTTGCATAGATTCCATTATCAATTGTAGATAATCCCCTGGATGAGCAACTATAAGTACAACATGATTAGCACAATTGATTATTTTTAAAGCTAAATCAGATGGTCTACTGGTCTAGGGCTGGGATATGCATAGAGCTGATTTCAGTGTCTAAGAATTTTATGCACATGTTTAATGTTGAATAATTGTACAAACCACTGCAGAAGAGAAATGATTAGACTTGTTACTATGAAGTTGATTGGAAAAATTATTCAGTAATAATTTTTATTGCCCGGATCTTATAAATTGGTTTTGGAAACAGGCAATATCAGACCATATTTTTGTGGCTATTATTTCTACTTACGTTACTTTTATTAGTGCAAGACATACACATATATTTATGCACCATCTTTTTTTTACCTTTTCATTCTCTTAACTGGATATTTTAATAGAAATATAGAGATAGATACTGTTCCGAAACTCAGTATTGAGCTGCTACTGACACTCTATATTCCAAGGTGCATTCAATTTGTATAGGTCATGGAAGAGACATTAAGTCCATTTTCCATATAAATTGCTGAAGTGCAAATGAGTGATACTATTATTTTCCTATCTCATGTGTCGGCTTTCTGTTTGTTTTGATGCACGGAGGCATCACTCATTGCTGGAGGGAGGCAGGCTAGATTAAAGATATAGGTAGCCATTCCTGAATTCTCTCGAGATCATCTTTGTGATTCTTTTGCCATTTGATTGCATTCAGAAGAAGATTTCATGTGAACTGATAAAGAAAGGAAAGTAGCATATAGAATATAGTAATTCAGTCTGACAGGGATTTGGCATGGCATTCAAAAGAAACCAATTATGATTTATGTCAATACAGCACAGATAATATCCTATTGATTGACTGCCAGAGCTTTGATAAAGTAATGAAGTAGGCTTGCAGCCAGGCTTCCGTGGGCTGGAATGGGCCTTTGATTCTGCTCTCCGTGCCCTTGACAAAGGTTGCCTGAAACTTGTAAATAATTTGGGCTGATGAATGGTTGTGTCAAATATGTAAAGTCAAATAAACAGCAGTAGCTGTTCTCATTTTCTATCTTTTGGTTCTCTTTGCTTTAATGATCAGGCTCACTTAGCGTATGCTTTGACTTTGAAGACTAAGCCCAATGACCATCGTTTTAAAGTTGTTTGAACCATAGTAGAATGCAGAGTGCAGCTGGCCAGAAGAACTTCTTCAAAGAATAAGTTGGATAGCTATTACATTCTAGCCACTTGTGAGCAGGTAGCTAAAACCAGTGGGCCAAGTATTCCCTTTGCCCATCGTACCTAATGATTCTTGAATGAAGAATTATTAAAGTATCCAGATGAATAGTTTCAGGGACACAAAACTCAGATAAAACAAATGATCAGGAAATTGTTGACAATAATGAGAAAGAGAATTTGCTACCCTTTGAATCCAGAGGGAGAGAGAGAAAGAAAAGAATGGTTTCAAGTAGAGGCACTTGAAAATACAAGATTCCCTACTTAAAATTAGAGTAGGCATATATATTTGTTTGAGCAGGGGCTTGGACTAGAAGACCTCCAAAGTCCCTTCAAACTTTATTATTTTGTTATGTTCTGAGCCACGCAGACTCCTGAAAAAGTTCTGAAATATCAGAGAAGCCACCAAGCTAAGGGTAAAAATGCCAGGTCCTAGACCAGTATGTGGCACGAAAGCTTATTTTTCTAGACCAATATTCCTCAGCCATGGGAACTTTAAGATCTTTGGACTTCATACCAGCTGGGAAATTCTGGGAGTTGAAATCCACATATCTTAGAGTTGGCAAGGTTAAGAAATTCCAACTTCATTCGCTCTCACAAGTAATCCAGCTTTTAATCTGTTGGGTGACACAGCAGAAGTATTACCTAGCCTATGTTCAGAAGATAACCAGATACACCTAAGCGGGATGGGGTGGGGTTGAAATGTATAGCTGAGAGGATGAGATTCCACCCATCACTCATCAGAGTTGTGCTCTTCCTCTGCCTATTCACATCAGTGTTCTTGCCTATTGATTTAATAAGGTGTAACTAATTTATCATCAGAATCAGAGGTGGGCTCCTTGTCCAGATATAACGAGATAAGCAGTTGGTGGGTAGGACTTGTCTAGGTACCAGAATTTATAGTGTAGCAATTCAGGAACCAGTTCAGATAAATAACGAAGACACTTTAGTAGAAAAACAGTAGTAAATAGTTTTACTCTTCCGTGCAAGCAAAATATCTTCTGCCTTAGTCTTCAATTTACAGGAACAAACTTTACTTTAGCTATATGCAGTAAAGCTTACTTACACATAGATACTAAACCAATCCAGGTTTCTCCGTATCAGCACCACAGCTCTAACTCAATACTTAACTCACACTCAAACTACCTCAGCCAGCCAACTAACAAACATATAAAAGCACCACAACACTTGTAAAAGTGCTTTACATTTTATAATGCTCTGCCCCAATCAAGTTGCAGTTTACTCCCTATGACTCAGCATTGATTACTGTTTAACAAACGTACAACCTTCTTTTACCTTATATGGCAACATAATAGAATATCACCTAGGATTGAGCTAATCCTTGACATTCCTATCAGTGTAGTTCGGTGCACAGCTCCGGTAGTGGCCTGCTGATTGCGCAGTTTGGACACAGCAGCTCCGGTGTTCTCTTTGCTGGTCTGTCTTTGCTGATCCGTGTGTGCCACCATCTTTTTTTCCTATTTTTGGCAATTTTTTGGGCTCTCTGAGCATGCACAGAAGTAAAATCATCCCTCTGAGCATGCGTGGAAGCAAAATTGCACCAGGGGATGTGCACGAGCATAGCGAGCACACATGCATGCGGAATTTCACGATTTTGTACGCAGTGCATTGTTAAGAAGGTAAGAAGAACCTGCCCCTGATCAGAATGTAATACTGATAAAATGTATTTTAAAGCAGAGCTTGCATGATATTGCTGATCCAGGAACGACATATGGTTATCATTTCCATTCAGCCCTCAAAGACTTCCACTCTATGACTTTGTTAATTCTAAAACAAACAGCAGTTAGGTTGCAGCACATAGTGGTAAAGATATGCATTATCTCCTTCTTTCTTTCTGACATCTTCTCTCACTCTCTGAAAAATCAGATTTCAGGAAAGAAACAAAGAGATCTGACCAGACATTCAGCTGAATATTTATGGAAAGATTCTAAAATTTGGCTTCAGGCCAAATGAAATTAATCTAAAGATGATATACAGCTCACCCTTATCAACCGATGTTATGATGTGTCACAATTTTTTAAAAATGTGCAAAAATTTAAAAGAAAAAAATAGAGATGTACAATGTTGAAATGTTAAATAATATCAAAAGTTTGTATTGAGCTTCCCATAGATATATGATACAATATGTCTGTCATAAGTCTTTCATTTAGTTTTATCCCATTAAGAATACCTGTGGAATCTACAAAGGAATTAACTTGTCTCAGGGCAAAACAAATGAGTCTGCAATAGATATATGTGAGCAACCTGGTACTTATGTATATATAAAAACATCATTTAATTTATAAGTTAATTTTATTTTTATTTCATTAATCAAGAGCTTTGAAATTCCAAAACAGAAGGATTCTTTATTTAACATTTGAAGTATTTAAAAGGCAGTCATCACTGTCTACTATGCAATATCATCATCAATCACCACCATCATCGTCGTCATTATACAACGGCGCTGTTGTTTCGTCCCAAAATCCTCAAAACTTTAACATTAGACTGTCTACTGTTGACCTCACTTCATTCCTAAGAGGTCTTTAAGGGGCGTTCATAAGCACATCGTTGTGGCTATCATCCCTGTCCTAATGTTCCCTTTTCTTCATATCTATTTCATGTAGCAATAGCATTAACTTTTAAACTTATATACCACTTCACAGTGCTTTACAGTCCTCTCTAAGCAGTTTACAGAGAGTAAGCATATTGCCCCCAACAATCTGGCTCCTCATTTTACCAACCTTGGAAGGATGGAAGGCTGAGTCAACCTTGAGCCTGGTTAGATTCGATCTGCCAAACTGCTGGCAACCACTGATCAGCAGAAGTAACTTGCTGTACTGAACTCTAACCACTGCACCATCGAGGCTCTATGTATTCATAATCATTTGTACTTGTATCTGTTTTCTAATACATGATTGATGAAATAAAAAAATAAAAAAATAAAACCTCCATTTCTCAGTGGCAAAGCTCCCTTGCACTTTGAGCATGTATGAAGTTATAGCAGTTGAAAGATGGCTCTGGTGCAGGTTGGACTATCTGCCAGAAGCAAATTGTACTTGTAGCTTCACTCTGTACTAGAGAACAACAAGGCTAGGAATTCTACCTTTTCAAACATTGGGCTGGAGAGGGAGGAGAGGAAGTAATAAGCAAATATGGCCCATTTTGTATTTTGTTGTCATTGATAGCCTCTTTTAATGAGGAGTAGGAGGAACCTAGTAAAAAAACATCATATGAGATTTATTTTATTTTATTTTATTTATTTTGTCCAATACACAATGAGGGTTTTAGTGGGTATATATCTATATACACATAGTAAAATACATGATGAAGGTTATAGAGAAGATACTCATACTAAAATGTATTTAAGAGATAATAGAAAAGAAGATATAGTAATAGAACATATCAATGAAAGAATCGAAGAGATATAGGAATAGAAGAAAGGAACAGGAGATATAGGAGAGCAATAGGACAGGGGATGGAAGGCACTCTAGTGCACTTGTACTCACCCCTTACTGACCTCTTAGGAATCTGGATAGGTCAACCCTAGATAATCTAAGGGTAAAGTGTTGGGGGTTTGGGGATGACACTATGGAGTCCTGTAATGAGTTCCACACTTTGACAACTTGGTTACTGAAGTCATATTTTTTACAGTAAAGTTTGGAGCGGTTAATATTAAGTTTAAATCTGTTGTGTGCTCTTGTGTTGTTGTGGCTGAAGCAGAAGTAGTCGCCGACAGGCAGGGCGTTGCAGCATATGATCTTGTGGGCAATACTTAGATCTTGTTTAAGGCATCTTAGTTCTAGGCTTTCTAGGCCCAGGATTGAAAGTCTAGTCTCGTAGGGTATTCTATTTAGAGTGAAGGGCTCTTCTGGTGAAGTATCTTTGAACATTTTCAAGGGTGTTAATCCTTTAGATCAGATATCTCAGATCTAAAAGAACCAGGTAACAGCTAATGGGAAACAGCTTTATCCCTAAGAACTTTGGTCAGGGGTGGGTTCCTGTGCTGATTCACTTTTCGACATGTATCTGCATGTGCAGTGCTGAAAAAAAAGGTTCTGCTTCATGCACAGAAGCAAAAAACCAAGATGACAACAACTATAGTGCCACCGAGAGAGCCGGTTCAGGGGCATGGCAGGTCTGGGTCACTGGAATTGGCAGCCAAATTACTACCAGTTCCATAGAAGGGAGGAACCGACCTCTGACTTAGATGCTGCTTCTAATTAAGGTAGACAGCACTGGGTAATTTGTCAGTAGCAGTGACTTTTCAACAATTGAAGGGTCTAAATTATAAGTGTAGTTAGAAATGCAATTGAAAGATGGGTGAAATGGTATACAATCTATTAAGAACAACCTTTTAATAAATTACATGATAATTATTAAATAAATGTATTAATAAATTTTAGGATTTGTTCTGGAGCAGATTGTTGATGGAGATTCTCAGTCATCTAAGTCATAGTTGTCTGAGAGGTGCTTTTTTTCAAAAAGCAACTGGACTTTCTTTGTTTTTCCTTGAAGACATTTTGTTTTTCATTCAGGTTCTGAGTCTGACAGGTTATGAAGATACATTCAGTAGTCCTAAATTCTGCATAATTTTTTTTTACAGTTCCTCAAGGCTGTGCCATGCTGGTAAGATATTTTTGATTTTCAAAACATTGATCTAGTAACTGGAATTTCCATAATTCTGTCTATGCAATAGACACGGTGTATGGGGACCAATTACATTTTTTTTTAAAAAAGGATGAACTAAGCTTTATTTTATAGTTTTAGGAAAATAAAATTCATGAGTGAACAGGTCTTAAAGTAGGATGACATCCTTATCCAATTCTGGTAGAGTACTATGCTGTGTTTTGCAAATAGGACTCAACATTCAGAAGGCATTTTGCTTGGCTGCATTAAGGTTAATAGCATTTGCTATACTCTAAAGGCATTGCAACTTATATATTGCACACATATTTCACCAAAATTAAAGAAAGAAGTCAGTAAAGTGAGGAATTATTTCACTTTACTTCAATATCTTTTGAAAACAGATTTACTAATGAGTGCCTATCTTTATTTTTTATGTTGGCATACTTTAATTATAGTCTGGCATCACCAACACACATCAGAGGAAACCGATTCAAAAACATGAAGGACATCAACCTTATTACCAGTTCTGCTCTCTGTTATTAGTGAAGATGTGAGCAAAGGGTTGAATCAGACATTTGAAATTGACTGAAAAAGAAGTGTTATTTCAAAATTGTTTGTTTAAGGGTTGGATCTATACAAGAAGATTGGTTCAAAGAGCAGACATTGTTCCCCCCAGGAGCTGCGATGGCATTCAGTGCAATTAATCTGGAGAGCAGGAATATAACAGCGATGCTAAAACCACCTAGTTCTAACTCTCAAAATTGCTATTGCGGCTTGTACTTGTATGGTAAATAATTGGGATGCATTTATCAATAAACTGCTGAGGGGAACATAAGGCTTATTCCAGTTATTACTTTGGATGACAGAAAAATAATGGACAATGAGAGATTTCGGCTATTTTTTTAAAAGAAAGATTCAGAGTGTACAAGTTTATCACAGGTATTATTTGTCAATAGGTGGATGTTCATGACTGCCTTACAGGCTTAGTTTTGAGTAATATTTCGATGAGAGAGACCAGATTTATTGGTTTTTATATCAAAAACAGCTTTAATTCAAAATTTCATATATAGAAAGTGGAAAAAGCCCTTAAAACATTGTAAGGTTGCATCTGGATGGGAATTTCTCCAACTGTGGTTTGGTTCCAAGGAACAGTGAGAAGAAGAATCTACCTGGATTTTTCCATCTCATTTTAATGAATGTACATTTTTTACTCATCACATTTAATTCTTGATTTCAAAATAATGCAATAGATAACACACACACACCAAAATAAGCAGAATGTACAATGCTTGTTGTGCAAGCAGAATCAGGCAGTCATTTTATTACCTGCTAGTACTATACAGCAGATTTTATTTATTTATATAACTATACTTATACAGTTTCATAAATTTATTAGGTACCCATCTCCAGGGGACTCTGAGTGGTATACAGCACTAAAAACAGCTACAAACTTTAAATCGGGCTGACAGCCCAGATTAAAATAACCAAGCAAAAAATGAATTCAACAAAACAACAAAAAAGAGTCCTTAAACAAACCCACTCCAGTTTTTCAAAGCTTTCTGAAACCCCAGAAGAGAGGACACCATCCTTATCTCTGAAGGGGATGCTCTTCCAGAGGGTGGGGGCCAAAACAGAGAAGGCTTGTTTCCTCAGTCCTGCAAGATGACAGTAGTTAATGGAAAGGACCCAGAATGCATCCACTTTGCTGGAACGTATGAGGTGGGTAGAAAGAAAATGGGATGAAGATATAATGATGTCAAATGGGTCAGATCAAAGAGCTAAGCGTGAAACATTGAAGTGATTGACTGGACACTGTGGAAGAGCAGAAGCATGGCATGGGAGCAATTTTAAGTCCTCCCAGTGCTCAGATGGGAAGCACTGCTGAGAGGCATTCTTGTTCTGCTGCCAGAATAATACTAGGACTAGGACCCATAGATATCACCAGCTTTCTTGGGAATGAGCCTCATTTTTAGGGTGTATTTTCATGCTCAGTGTCCTGAAAAGGTATGAGGAAGGTAAAAGTAAGGAAGGAAAGAGGAAGGGAGGGAGGGAGGAGGAAGGAAAGGAAGAAAAGAAAATAAGAAGGAAGGAGGGAGGGAGGGAGGAAAGGAAGGAAGGAGGCTAGGAGCAAGGAAGGAAGGAAGGAAGGAAGGAAGGAAGGAAGGAAGGAAGGAAGGAAGGAAGGAAGGAATACAAGCTGATGACTGAAGCAAGCCAAAAGGCAGAAGATAGTATGCTGGTGGACGTCGATACTTCCTCAACTCCTCAAGGAAGCCTTTCTTCCTTGAGGGGGAGATGATCCATTGCCTCAGTCAGGAATGCCAGCTGGGAACCAAAAGAGTTAGATGCTGTCAGATAAAATCACTGCCAAAATCTCTTCAGTTGATGGTAGCATTCCAAATTTCTCTGCTGCCAAAATGGCTTGTCTTTTTAGTTAAGTATTTCCATTTAATAATGTGACAGATGGAAGTTTCAGAAGAAACTGGATTTTGTCTAGCCTTGTCCCTAAATGATGGGTATACCGTAAAGTGGCATGGGTGAATAAATGAATCCAATTTCCTACTCTTTTTTTGGTATTGGTAAATACTTCTCCGTTTTCTCTATTGACACATGTCACATTAAAATATTTAATGCCACACATGTTAGTAGTGAAAACTATGTTATGCATTTCCATTTGATAATATGCTAGGTAAAGATGAACTTATTTCTGCCCTGAATCTCTTATCTTTGGAACTGCCAATGAAATAAAAGAATTATGTGCTAATCTTACCCTTTCTCAAAGTCTAAACAAAGCAAACAAATAATTTGATGATCAAAGCAAAAATATTATGGAAGTACATTCTCTTGTTTTTAAGAGAGCAGCAAGGTTATTAAACTATTGAAAGCCTCGGTGGCACAGTGGTTAGTGTGCAGGCTACTTCTGCTGCCTGTCAAATGCCTGCAATTTGGCAGATCGAATCTCACCAGGCTCAAGGCTGACTCAGCCTTCCACCCTTCGGAGGTGGGTAAAATGAGGACCCAGATTGTTGGGGGCGATGTGCTAGTCCTATAAACTGCTTAAAAAGGGCTGTAAAAGCACTGTGAAGTAGTATATAAGTGTAAGTGCTATTGCTATTGGATAAGAATATATGTGAAACTTAACACCTGTGATTTCTCAATAGCCCATGGCTCTATAAGTTGTTTGTCTATGACAAGTAAAGATTTTTTAAAGTTGAGTTTAAATACTGGTGAGCATTTTCAACAAATGTAGCATTATTATTTATGTTATTTATGACATTGTTTTAATTATTTTAATTGTATACCTCATGCTTTTGTTTTAAATCATTTTGATTTTTTTAAATTATGTACACCACATATGTCACAAGTGTGATATGTGTTTTTATATCAAAGTAATAAATACTTCTGAAAAAAATATATTTGTTGCTATAAAGCTGTGGCAATGAGAGTGAATACGAACAAAACTTTAAAAAAGCATTTTTTACATATGCCGTACTGAGAATATGAAATAGATATAAATCTAGGTTGTGTCTGAAAATACCTTTATGGCTGTCACCCTAAGAAGCATACTATAGAAGAGAAATTATTACTAAACTTAAATGGTTAACTTAAAATGATATATTGACTCTTCCAGGGAGATTTCGAAATAAAATCAATAGAGGATTTGACACCAGAATAATATCTATGACAAGTTTTCTATGTACATTTGCTAGCTAGAAGGATTTAAAATAGATAAAAGGACTTTTGGTTTTAAATGTAGTAACACTGAATTTGAAATAGAATTATGTACAAACCTGAACATGGCATTCCTAAAATGCATAAATGTTTATCAAATTTTGAAACAGAAGATAAATAAGTGAAAAAAGTATGATAAAATCGGCCAAACACTTTGGGTAAAATATAGAAAGGGAACAGTGGAAGAGTATGTGGATGAAAGGACTCACATTCACATTGTGTTGTAATCTTAAAGAAAAAAATTATAAAATAATGTTTAATTGTTATTTGTCATCATAAAAAATGTCTAAAATGTTAAATGTATGTTGGAAATATGAACAACAAAAGAGACTGTTTATCATGCTCAGGGGTCATGTAAAAAAATCTACATATTTTGGGTTCCTATTAATTCAGAAGATCTTAAAATCTAATTTTAAAGTCTAATCTACAATTGAAATAAGAAACATTCCTTTTGGGACTGAGGAATAAACAGCTGGAAAACAATCTCAATGAATTGTTTCTATATATGATAATAACAGCAAAACTTTTATATCCACAATTATGGAAAGATTTACTGTGAATGATGAAGTTGTTGGAGCTGGCTAAGAGTGAAATTGATGGCTTTGATAAGAGAAAAGACTGATTAATTTTAATGCTGATTAGAAGCCCCTTTTGGGCTATTTACATGAAACTCAAAAAATATATATGAAATATGCATTTTATGATTTAAACAAATGCTAGATAATAGGATGAAAGTTATAGTTGTATGTTGTAAAGAGTAAGCATTTCTGTTGTATCTTGAAATGGCTACCTTGTATTTCCTGTAGATAGTTTGTTCCGTCTTCCAGCGCTGTCTGAGCTAAGCAGGAAGTCGCTCCTGATTGGCTCAGACGCGGCTGGCTCTTGCTTTGGCGGGAGCCGCAAATGTATAAAAGAAGCGGTTTCTCCAAGCAGAGCCAGTCGGTACTAGCTGAATTGTCACTTACCTTGCTGAGCTGTTACTTGTTCTCTGAGCTGAATAAAAGTACCGATTTGTTTGAACCCTGTCTCTGGGTCTACTTCACTGGCGACGACGGACGAAAGAAAACCTCGCGTGCAACATGAGCAACGTCCAGATCGGCCGGGCTCCAGAATTCTTCGACCCCGAAAAAATGTCCTGGGACGAATACCTGGCTACCTTCGAGATCTTCCTCGAAGCGGCAGGAATACAGGACGCCGACGCCGATCGCAGACGGGCTATTTTTTTGAATTACTGCGGCCCAGAAATCCGTGGCCTTGCCCAGACTCTCACCGACCCGCAGCCAGCAAGAACCGTCGCTTGGGACGTCCTACAAGCCAAGCTAGCGAGCCACTTCAAGCCGACCAAACCAGCCATGGTTTTTCGGCATCAGTTCTCCATGATGGCTCAGAAGGAAACAGAATCAATCAACCAGTTTACAACGCGACTTCGGACGGTACTTGCACAATGCAAGTTTAAAGACCCGGAAGCTCGCCTCACCGATGCCTTGGTTTTCGGCATGAGAAGCGCCACGGTGAGGAATAAACTCCTCACCGAAGACGAACCGACTCTACAAACCGTAATTAAACTAGCGCAAACCGCAGAAGCCGCCGACGCAGCGGCTAAGGAATTAAAAGAACACGGAAGGCGAGAACTCATCGCCAAGATTGACTCCGTGTCTCCCCGCGCTGAGGGATCAGACGACCTCAGCCAACCAGCTCACAACGAGGACAACTGCTTCCTGGTACAAGACCAGCCAAGACACCACAGAGCTACTCACCCCCCAGCCCCCTGCGCCGGCTGCCGAGGGAACCACCAGCGCCATCGATGCCCCTTCCGGGACGCCACATGCCGCCGCTGCAACCGTCGAGGCCACATCGCCATCGCATGCAGAGCATCGGCACCAGAAGAAACATTCGCCACACCGCGCCACCAACGGCCACAAAACCAAACGCCGCAGCCGCGAGAAAACCGACCGCTCCGCTATTCGGGTCAAAGGAACTACTTAGCCGCTAACCGCGACTACTCAAAAGGTAACACTCAATTTTCCGTGAATAACACGGCAACCAAAAAAGGGGGCAAAATTGTTATCTCGCTGTTACTTAACAACCAACCATGCTCGATGGAGCTTGATACAGGGTCTAAGTATACCATTATGCCATGGGAGAAGTTTAAACTGTACATGCCTAACCTGTCTAAATCTGATCTAAGGCAAACCTCTGTAGTAATCAGAGATTTTCAAGGGGGGGTAATCTCGGTCCTGGGAACAGCAAATGTACCTATTGTATTCAAGAATGTCAAATGTACCCTACCCATGCTCATTGTCACAGGGGCTAAGCACTCTCTCCTGGGTTTGGCTTGGATGGAACCTTTGGGGATTGAAATTTCTGGTGTTTGTACTGTAAACTGTGATAATATGCCTAACTTCGTGCAAGAGTTCCCTGAAGTGTTCAGCCCCACCTTGGGATCGTATAAGGGGCCCCCTATATCATTTTCTATTGACCCCAAGGTCCCACCAGTCCGGCTCAAACCTCGCAGGGTACCCCTCCCGCTTCTCCCCAAGCTAGACCTGCAGCTAGATAAACTTATAAGCCAAGGTATTCTGGTCCCTGTGGAACAAGGGCCATGGGAAACGCCCATAGTTACGCCTCTAAAGCCAGATGGCTCGTTAAGAGTTTGCGCTGACTATAAGTCCACCCTTAATAAGGCTCTACAGCATCACCCATACCCCATCCCGGTGGTACAACAACTCCTACACTCCCTGGGGGAAGGGAAAAGGTTTGCAAAAATCGACCTCGTGCAGGCTTACCAGCAGCTTCCGGTCGATGAACAAACAGCAAACGCACAAACGATTGTAACACACAGGGGAGCTTTCAAATGCACAAGGTTACAGTTTGGGGTAAGCATAGCCCCAGGGATATTCCAGAGTATTATGGAACGCCTATTGTCAGGGGTAAATGGGGCCATCCCATATTTTGATGACATTTTAATAGCAGGGGAAAACCAAGAACAAGTAAACAAAAGAATAAGGGAAGTACTTAAGAGGTTACAGGATAAAGGCTTAAGGATCAAGCCTGACAAATGTGTCTGGGGAACCAACAGTATAGAATTCCTGGGATATAAAGTGGACAAAGAAGGTATACACCCCACAACAGAGAAACTGAGGGCAATTAGGGAAGCCCCAGAGCCACAAGATAAGAGCGAGCTGCAGGCATTTTTAGGCCTCCTTAATTTTTATTCCGTTTTTTTGAAGCAGAAGGCAACAGTAGCAGAGCCTCTACATCGTTTACTCCAGAAAGAAACCCGTTGGACCTGGGGGAAAACTGAACGTGAAGCTTTTTTCCAAATAAAGCAATTACTAACTTCTAAAAGTGTGGTAGTCCAATACAGTGCTTCACTACCCATTAGGCTCACGTGCGACGCTTCACCGTACGGCATAGGAGGAGTCCTAGCTCACGTTCTGCCTAATAATACAGAGGCCCCAATCGCATTTTTCTCCAGAACCATGACCAGCACAGAGAGGAATTATAGCCAGTTAGATAAAGAGGCTCTAGCTTTAGTGGCAGGGGTGAAGAAATTTCACAATTACATTTTTGGAAGAAGTTTTGAATTGGTTACAGACCACAAGCCCTTACTAGGCCTGCTAGCCCCCAACAAGCCCATTCCGCCATTTATGTCTCCAAGACTGATCAGGTGGGCCCTTTTCCTCTCAGGGTACCAGTATGATCTCACCCACAAGGGGGGGAAGGAAATCAATCATGCAGATGGCCTCAGCAGGTGCCCCATAACAGACTTAGTGGAGGACCCTGCTCCTTCCACAGATGTACTAATGATAGAGCTCGAGGATAACCCACTAACCACGGCCAAAGAGGTAGCTGCACACACGCAGCAAGATCAAATCCTTAAACAAGTGGTCAACTGTGTACTTAAGGGATGGCAAAATGACTCTGTGAAACCTGAATTGTGTGACTTCAAAACCAAAAGACATGAGTTATCTTATGTAAAGGGTTGCCTGCTGTGGGGAGATAGAGTGATCATCCCCAAAAGCCTAAGGGTAAAGGTACTAAAAATGTTACATGTGGGCCATCCTGGGATTGTCAGGATGAAGAGCCTAGCAAGAGGGCATTTATGGTGGCCAGGTTTGGATGCTGATATTGAAAACTGGGTATCAAAGTGTGACCCATGCCAAGAATCACGGCCCAATCCCCCCAAAACAACTCCAGCAGAGTGGGAGCAGCCTGCTGGGCCTTGGTCAAGAATCCACATTGACTTTGCTGGTCCAGTGGGATCCCAGTATTTCCTAATAGTGGTTGATGCGTTCTCCAAATGGGTGGAAATAATAACAATGAACAACATAACCACAAGTGCCACCATCAAGGTATTGAGTAGACTGTTTGCCACCCATGGTTGCCCGGATATCTTAGTGTCTGACAATGGGCCACAGCTAACAGCCAGACAATTCGAATTGTTCCTAGACGGCCTAGGGGTCAGGCATGCCCTCATCTCGCCTTACTCGCCATGGGCTAATGGCTTGGCAGAACGTTACGTTCGTGTGGCAAAGGAGGCATTGCGCAGGTCAGGCCCTGGGGATGTACAACAAAACTTGGACCAATTCTTGCTCACCCAACACATCACCCCTAACTCTCACACACATGTAAGCCCTGCAGAGTTATTAATGGGAAGGAAATTAAGGTCACCACTAGATAGGTTGAATCCAAGATTCTGTGTTAATAATCAAATGTTTGTAAAACCTGAAAGAGAAATGTACTTGGGACAAAATGTATATGTAAAAATTTTTGATGGAGGTGTAAACTGGATAAGGGAATTGTTGTTAAACAAAATGCACCAAAGACTTATATGGTAAAACTAGAGGATGGTCGACTGTGGAAATGGCACATCGACCACATTCGGAAACGAACAGAAAATCCTTTGCCACAAACCGCTGACATGGACTCTCCCCCTTCAACAGACTTTAACACATTGCCCGAATTAAGAGACACGCAAAGGAACTTATCGGGCCAGGGGGAGCCATCCAGCGACGCCGAGCCATCCTCCTCCTCCGAGGTCCTCGTTGGGCCCGCCAGGCCAAGTCCACCGCACCGGGAGAACAACGGCGAGCCATCCTCCACCGTCGGTGTCGAAGGAGAAATTGAATTGCGCAGGTCAGAGCGAGCTTCACGGAGACCCCACCGATTGGACGACTTTGTCACATGGCTGTCGTGATGGATGTGTCCAACTATGAGGGGAGGGGTGTTGTATCTTGAAATGGCTACCTTGTATTTCCTGTAGATAGTTTGTTCCGTCTTCCAGCGCTGTCTGAGCTAAGCAGGAAGTCGCTCCTGATTGGCTCAGACGCGGCTGGCTCTTGCTTTGGCGGGAGCTGCAAATGTATAAAAGAAGTGGTTTCTCCAAGCAGAGCCAGTCGGTACTAGCTGAATTGTCACTTACCTTGCTGAGCTGTTACTTGTTCTCTGAGCTGAATAAAAGTACCGATTTGTTTGAACCCTGTCTCTGGGTCTACTTCAATTTCTGTTTATGATTTAAACAAATTCTAGATGTTGAATCCTTGCTGGAATGAAGGACTGCAATCTTGTAGTAAGTAACAGTTCTTTATTAAACAGGAAGTAACGGTGTACAGAACTAAACAAGACAAACATGGCCGTGCCTGGCAGCTATATATATACCAGGCTGCCAGGCTGAGCCAACCAATCACCTTGCAGTATTTTCCCGCCCAAGGAATATGGGGCGGGTACAAGGCCTAACTGTCCTCTGGACACAACACTAGATAATAGGGAAAAATGAAAGTTATAGTTGTATGTTGTAAAAGAAAATAGAAAATCACTTCTTCGATACTTCTTTTTTCTTTGCCACTTCTCACTTTGATTTCTTTTTCATTCTTTACCTTTTCCTCTCTTCTAGCTTAATTATTAAGTTTTTATTAGCTTTTATCTCTCTAGTTTAAAATTTTACAGTGATTTAAAAGAAAGAATGGGAGCAAGAGAAATTGCTAACAAAGGCTTCAGTTAGCCGGACAATATAACATTGCTGGTTGTAATTTCTTACTCATTCTTTCCTATATTATTCCAATTTGGGATTAGCACTGGCATTGGTGGGATCTTATTGTCAATACAGAATTATAGATATCACTATATAAATTTTAACTAGGTGTAGCAGACTGAGTTTGAGGGTTTTTTGTTGTTTTGCTAATTGGATGATAAAGCTGCCAGACTGTTTCTTTCATATAAACTGGCTTTCCTTTTCTTGCTGCCCAAGTACAGACAAAAGTGCAGTCACTCTGGCTTACTGAAATACACAAAGAAAATTCTCTCAGGACTAGACCTCTATTCTTTTCTGGCACTCGAAACCTCCAGGAGACATGTAATGAAGAAATATAGTGTTACTTCTCATCAAAAAGCACTAACTGAATTACAGGCACTCTGGGAAGAGGGAGTAGTTGGTTCTTTTAATGAATCTCTACTAAACAGCCATTGAATGAAGCCAAAAGTTCAGTATTCCCTAGATGATTGAGTGACTAAAGGTGGTCTGTCTGCTGCTCACCGACATAATGAAAGTAGGTTTTGGAATAATCAGGATTGGTTATTGTTACTCTGAAGGGTTTTATGGTGTTCCACCAGAATCCTACTAAATGCATTGAGCAAGTATTGATAGAATAGCTGATGCACGTCTTGCCCCTATCCAACAATAATGAATACTGTTGGATATTTGGCTTCTACTCTTCCAGTTTTCATTCTCTTCTACAAGCATGTAGATTAATGGAATTTGGAACTAATTTGGAGCAATTAATGGAATTCATGGGGAAAGATGTTGAGACTCTGAAAAGGAGTGCAGAGAAGAACAGCAAGAATGATTAGAGGCCTGAAATCTAAACCATACAAAAAAAAATGATTACAGGAATTGAATATGTCTAGTGTGATGAAAAGAAGAACTAGGAGAAACATGATAGTGGTGTTCCATATTTGAAGGGCTCCTACAAAGACAAGGGGATCTATAGATTGAACTCAATCTGTATAGTCTGGAGGACAGAAGGAAAAGGGGAGACATGATCGAAACATTTAAATATGTTAAAGGGTTAAATAAGGTCCAGGAGGGAAGTGTTTTTAATGGGAGAGTGAACCCAAGAACAAGGGGACACAATCTGAAGTTAGTTGGGGGAAAGATCAAAAGCAACGTGAGAAAATATTATTTCACTGAAAGAGTGGTAGATCCTTGGAACAAACTTCAAGCAGACATGGTTGGTAAATCCACAGTAAGTGAATTTAAACATGCCTGGGATAAACATATATCCATTGTTAGATGAAATACAGGAAATAGTATAAGGGCAGATTAGATGGACCATGAGGTCTTTTTCTGCCATCAGTCTTCTATGTTTCTATGTTTCTATTTTCCAAAATCCCTAAAGGCAAGATGAGAAACAATGTGTTGAAACTAATCAAGGGGAGAAGCAACCTATAACTAAAGAAAAATTTCCATATGGTGTGAGCAATCAATCAATGGAACAATTTGCCATCAGAAATTGTGATGCTCCATTACTGATGGCTTTCAAAAAGAGACTGGATGGTCACTTGTCTGAAATGGTGTAGGGCAGTGATGGTGAACCTTTTTTTCTTCAGGTTCCAAAAAAGCGCAAACACGCGCTTTTGTGCATGCGTGAGTGCCCACACTCATAATTCAATGCCTGGTGCTGGGTCCAGAGGACAGTTAGGCCTTGTACCCACCCCATATTCCTTGGGTGGGAAAATACTGCAAGGTGATTGGTTGGCTCAGCCTGGCAGCCCGGGATATATATAGCTGCCAGGCACGGCCATGTTTTTTTTAATTATTTATTTATTCTTTGTCCAATATACAATACATATGAAAGAGAATAGATATTAAGTAATATATATAAAGATAGCAAGTAAGAAAGAAGAGAAGTAGAAGGGAAGGAGAGAAAATATATGATATATGAGATAAGGAAAGACAATTGGACAGGGGACGATAGGCACATTGTCTTGTCTTGTTTTGTTCTGTAAACCGTTACCTTCTGTTCAATAAAGAACTGTTATTTACTCCAAGATTGCAGTCCTTCATTCTGGCAAGGATTCAACACCTGGGGAGGGCGAAAACAGCTTCCCCCCCCCCAGAGGACCTCTGGAGCCTGGAAATGGCCTGTTTCCCAACTTGTGGTGGTCCCAGTAGGCTTGTGTTTCATCCTCCCTGTGCTCCAAATGCTTCCCTGGACCCAGGGGAAGGTAAAAATGCCCTCCCCCATCCCCCTGGAGGCTCTCTAGAAGCCAAAAACACCATCCCAGAGCCTCTGTGTTAGTCAAAAATAAGCTGGTCAGCACACACATGCACATTGGAACTGAGCTAGGGCAATGGCTTACATGCCAGCAGATATGGCTCCGCGTGCCACCTGTGGCACCCATGCCATAGGTTCACCATCACTGGTGTAGGGTCTCCCACTTGAGCAGGGAGTTGGATTAGAAGACTTCCAAACTCTCTTCCAAATCCCTTATTCTATGTTGAATTAATTGATTTTATATACCATACATATGTTAGCACACTGCATGTACCCTGGGAATTGGATGGCATATACATGTGCTCTTGATATTTGGTTATATTTCCTGATCCTGCCTTTTGTCACCAACTGGCAGGTGGGTTGCTTTTCTCCCCCTTTCCTGATCCTGCCTTTTGCCACCGGTGGGTAGTTGGGCTGCTTTCCTTCCCTCCCATCCCATTGCTTCTGCCTTTTGTGACCAATGGGCAGGTGGGCTGCTTTCCTCCTCACCCATTTCTGATCCTAATTGTGGGAGAAGACGATATCCAAATGTACATGGATACTTGGAAGACCATTGTTTGTTATACCATTGTGTTGGAGGAATAATACCTCATTAAAAAATGTTGGTTCAGGGCCCCTTTCCACAGTTACAGGAGAAGATGGTCAACAGATTTGAAGGTGGAAGAGGGCTCTACACCCCAATGGTATATAAAGCAGAAAAACCATCTTCTGGGAGAAGGGAAACTCTGATTCCAAATCTTCACTGCCTTGTCCAACTTTGGAAAAGGCTTCAGGAGTAAACCTTGGGGCAAAATCCAGAGCCGGAATCCCAGAAGCAGTTGGTGACTATACAGACATGTTCTGATAACTCCTGCAATGTACCTGGAACCAGTCTTCTTCTTCTTCTTCTTCTTCTTCTTCTTCTTCTTCTTCTTCTTCTTCTTCTTCTTCTTCTTCTTCTTATTATTATTATTATTATTATCATCATTATCATTATCATTACTATTACTGTTATTACTATTACTATTATTACTATTACTATTATTATTATTAATATTGGCTTTGCCATTCCATTGGATTATTTCAGAAACGTGGAGAAGGGGGATCTGCTGCTTGGGTAACAGTCTATCCTCCATACTAACCTACCCAGGCCTCTGAAGAGGACACTCCAGCTGCATACGCCACCTTAGGAACTCTTTCCAGAGCACGATACCACAGTCTTTTGAGACTGAAGGATGCCAATGATGATGTTATTTGGTGGGACATAGACAACAATATATTGACTTGCAAAGATCCTAGTTTACTTAAGCTAGTGTCAACAGCTTTGGAATAAAATAGGCTTTGATTGTGCTGATAATGTGCTGCAAAATGTTCCAAAATGTATGAATCCAAGTATTTATTTTGAGATTCTAAACAGATGTAATATAGGGACACATTTTTCTCTTAGGTGATATAAACAGATGAGAGGGAAAGAATACCTGTTCATATACCCAATGTCTAGAGAACACTGTATCCATTTGGGGAATAAAAATCTTGCTTCCAATATGTAGCATACATTTATTCAGAGGTAAGCATGGGCAAGGAATATCTAAAGCATGGCTGTTTTTTATGATGAAAGTTTGAGAAAATTAATGAAGGATAGAAAATGATAAAAAGTTTTGAATGTAGGACAGATTACTTTTTGATTGTGTCAGGAGTGAATCTTGGCCAAAAAAAAAAAAGATAAAACATTTAAAGAAGAAAGAATAATACATGAAATGCTGTATGGTTATAATAGGATGAAGCACATCTTGCATAAATAAAAAATGGGGATAGATTTAGGTAAGTTTCCATTTGTTATTTCCTTTTAATTTCTTTGGCTTTACTAATTCATATTTTTTTTTCTGTTGCTTACCCTGAAAAGGGATAGCATAATGAATGTCTGCATTTTGTGTTTTTAATTTTATCTCTTCTTTCAATAGCATTGCTTTTATTATTTTACATATTTTGACATTTTAATTGTTGCCAGAGCCCTTGGACTTTGTATGAATTGAGATGCAGAATACAAATTAAACAAACAAGGAAACAATGATTATCTGAAGTCATCTGTCAAATGAGAAAAAGGTGACAATGAATGCTAAAATAGTTTGGCCAATTTACTAGATACATTTCTATTTCTACTTAATCTCTAAAAGTATTTCAAATATTGCTGGCTATGAATAGTTCACAAAGTTATCATGCTTTTCCAGCAGGGAAAGTAAGAGAATAAAAAAAATCTACTGTTTTAGGTCAAGGTTATTCACTCAATGTTATTTCATTCCAGTCTTTTAAAAACAGAAAAGCAATTTAACATCTAAATGAATCTTCCTTTCTAATAGCGTTTTTTTATAGTTCTTTTATTTTTATGTTTGCAAAATATTAGAATCTATGTATGCATAATATGTTTTTCATTTTCATACTATTCAAACTAACATTTTTCTCCACACTTACCATTTAATGCCTTGGTCACATTATCTCATATTTATTTTCCTGGGAAATGGCATTTATTTTATTTTATCGTTTCACAGACAGATTAGCAGTGAGAAAAATAAATCGCAGAAGTAATTTGGATTTATGGCCAACTGTCACCTGAAAATATAATGCTAGATCTTGAAAGAAAAGCTGAAGCTTAAATTTGAAAATCCTAGCTGGACTATTGCCTGGACTTTTTAATAAGATTATAATTACCCTGGATTTGAGACAATATCTTTAACAATGATTTTGAGCCAACGTTAATTTAAATAAAGGTCTATTGAATAAACAAATGTAGTATTTCATTGTTTACTAAATTAATTGCCTATTGAGTTATAATAAATTGGAATTTTGGTGTATATTAATAAAAAAAGTACATTGTCAACCCTAGAAGGCAAAAGATTAATGGGCACAAGACTTTCCATTGTCAAAAATGCCAAATGCCTGGCTATACTTTGAGATAAAAGATGTTGTGCTGACAAGGTGCCTTTTCTTATAGCAGGATCAATAAGCACTTTCCACTGAAAGAGCTGGTTTATTCATGATTTACAGCCAACATTTGCACCAACCAGTATTATAGAAAAATGTTTAGGCAATGGCTGAATGAGCTCTTGTTGGCCATGTCTAGAAATCCAGGTACCACTTCCCATGATAATGTTAGGTTAAACTAACAATAAGTGGTGTATCCTTCACTCTTTCACTTTTGGAAGGGGTTGGATTAAACGTGATTTCCCAGTAGTAATTTATAGCATCTCCCAAAAGGACAATTTGGACATATCCTGGGTGGTGATGGTGATAAATGTGTATGGAGATTCTCAATCATCCAGGTGATGGTTATGTCAAAGGTGTTTTTCCAAAATGCAATGAGATTTTCCTGGTTTTCTTTGAAAAAAGTGTTTCTTTCTAAGGGAAGAGACTTCTTAGATGAGAAGTGAAACCAAGAAATCCCAGAAAATCCAGTGTCTTTTGGAAAAATGCCTTTGGGACTATCTTGGGAGTAATAGAACAATTTGTACTTGCTTGTTTGTGATTCCAGTTAGGGGCTGCCTAGTGTAAAACAACAGTTTCTTTGTTTTGTAGGGGATGATCAGTTCTGGGTTGATCTCAGTTTAGCCCGACTCTAAGAACTGGTAGCGCCAGCAGCAGGAGGCTCCGTCCAACCATCTGGGATGCTTCTGTGCATTTTGGAACCCACTATTCGAGATAATGACTTTGAGATGGAGAAAATGGGTAATTGGGTAAACCAACTTCAAAACCCCTGTGAGTCATCCAACCACTGCTGTGCCAAAGGACTGGTAATAAGAACAGGGTTTTAACCAGTTTAATGGTAGCTCAGTGTAGAGGTATAGCTACTAGACAGGAAATAGTCACAATAAGTGACTGTGTGTGAGTGTGTTTATTTAACTAATGTATACAGCCACTCATTTCACAGCCAGGTAACTCTGGACCGTGTACAACAAAACTAAAAATATGCAAAACCATTATCTAGAATATTTTAAACTAATATTAAAAACATTAAAGCGATAAAAATAAATAACACAAGAATAGATGAAAGAATAATAGAGGTACGTCATTAATTCACCACTTCCCCAGGCCTTTTGCCATGATTGTTTTTTTATATATCCAGAAACTACTTAGTTTAGGACATTTTCTAAATTTTATTCAAGAATGGTCCAAGGAGGAGAACTGTCTGCTAAAGATGCAAAAAGTACAGTAGATTCAGAACTTTTGACTTTCAGTGCAGGGGAATCCCACAGCCATCTTACCACAATTTTTTCTAAAGACTCTTTCAGGTAATTTTTATACTCAAGCCACTCTGAAAAATTACATATTGTATCCAAAAGGAAACAGGTGTTCTGGATAGTGGACTTAGAGAAACAGGTGATCCCTAGTCTTTCCATCTTACTTAACTGTCCCAAATAGATACTTTGTTATTCCTTGCAGCCTGTATTCATTGCTTTTTCTAGATCCCACTTTGTACTTTCCTGATAGTTTTGTGCTAAAAACACAAGGAGCTTCTTTAAAATGTAGAAAAAAGTTAAGAATCTTAGAACTGGGAAAGTAGAGGTGCCAATGAATCTTGTTTTGAAAATAACAATCTTGTGGAATACTAAATCCAAATCTCTATAAATTTCAGTTCAGTTCAACAATAACCTTGGATCTGTTCTAAACTGAGCTACCATTTTCATTGTGGACTGTGGGATTTTTTGCCAATTATAGAAAATACAATGCTTTGATTGGAAAATCTTATAGTTGAATGGTTTTGATTAAAGTGTAAAAGCCCCAGTTATTTGGTGGAAAGCTCAGTTGCATCTAAACAGCACACATTGTGGATCTAAAGACTAAAATTTAAAGCAGTTCGGCACACCCAGCAAAGTTTTCTGTTTTGTTTTAGAACAATGTTGGCTTCATATCATTGGGGTTTTAATCCTGTGAAAATTTATGAAAGAGCTCACTAGCATCCTATACACATGTACGGTAGGGGACGCCACACCTAATTTAATCAAATTAACTTCTGCACTAAAGGTTTGCACAGTCAGTGCCACTGAACCAAATAAGATTTCTTTTCCAGCCAGCACGCAGGGGAGTTGGACTTCAAGAGGTACAAATGACTGATAAACAACATTAAAAGGAATTTTCCCAAGAACAAGATCAAAAGCATGGGAAAAAAAATATCAACCAGAAGGGACAGGGAGGGGAGGGGAGATTGAATAGACCATTGGATGTACATGATTCCAAATGATAAGTTGATCTTTTAATGAATGCCAACAGTACTCTCTAATCACCTCTTCTTTATTAATCAAGCTGCAAAACTTGCTTGGCTGAATGTTGAGATTAATGGGTCTTAATGATCAGGCCAAGCAATGATTCTGAACTTGGTAGAGTCAACTCCAGGGGCCAGGAGCCCAAGAAAACCCTCTGGGGCTTAGTGTCCTGACAAGAAGCAGCGAAAGCGCTAGTCACCCAGAACAGCAGCTGCTTCTTTCTTTTTTTCAAGGATAAAGGCAGATACAGGAATGTTCAGAGAGTAAAAAAAGTCAAGATGGCTGCCATGCCAAAACCCTGTCTGTTGCATTGGGAGGCACTTAAAAAAGGAGTGTGGCTTATACTACATAGTATAAGTGGCTTATACTACATGGTTGTCACCTTGACTTTTTTGACTCCCTTATAAATGTCCCTAATCCAAACAGTGGCAGTGTTTTCAGTCAGTTACCAAAGGCAGCTTCCACCCAAGAAATACAAATTATTTAACATTATTTTTAAATGCCAGGGTTAGCATAGGTTAAATATTCATTCATTCATTCATTCATTCATTCATTCATTCATTCATTCATTCATTCATTCATTTATTGTTAGAGTTGAAAGGGACCATGAAGGCCATCGAGTTCAACCTCCTGCCCAAGCAGGAACCTTATAGTACACCAGTCGTGTATTTCTGAGGCCTGTTAATTTATTTTGGTTTGGGGTTTTTTATTCAAAAGACCTGGTTGAGCTAGGAATCTAAAAATTGCTAAAATGTCCTGGATTACTGTGCCTATTGGTTTCAAATAATCTGAAGCCACTTCTGAGAAGCAGCAGCCCTCAACTCTATTTCTCTTTTGTCTTGTTAGAAGCCAATGATAGCCATCGTGCTTCTCCTCAAACCAACCCAACCCCATATTTTCTAGACCAGATGTACCACATCCTTTGAAACTGTGGGGATTTTAATGTTTCACTTTCCATGGCAATAATATTCAGGAACTTTTAAAAAAATCTTTCATAAATTTTTATAATATGTATTATGTTTTGAAATACATTTTTTGTATTATGATTTTAAAAATTGTTAGCTCCCCAGTGTTGGCACAGTGAGATGGGTGGCCATATAAAATCAAACACATTCAAAAATATATTAAGTGTTTGTCCTATAGGAAATCCTAAACTTAAACCAGTTCAATTAGAGACCGTTCAAAGTGACGAAAAGATTGAAAAAAGTGACTTATGGCCATTTTTCACCCTTATGACTGTTGCACCATCCTCACGGCCATGTGATCAAAATTCAGATGTTTGGCCATTGACTCATACTTATGACTGATGCAGTGTCCTGGGGTCAAGTGATCGCCTTTCTGACCTTCTGCCAAGCAAAGTCTATGGTCACAATGACCACTTCAGTTGTTACATTAGTAACACGGTTGTTAAGTTTATCTTTATACGTGTTACTAACTTAACAATTGCAGTGATTCACTTAACAGATGTGGCAAGAAATTTGTAAAATCAGGCAAAACTCACTTAACAAATATCTCATATTGCAACAGAAATGTTGAACCAAGGTTGTGCAGTGGTTAGAGTGCAGCACTGCAGGCTACTTTAGCTAACTGTTAGCTGTAGTTCAGCAGTTTAAATCTCAACACCAGCTCAAGGTTGACCCATCCTTCCATCCTTCCGAGGTGAATAAAATGAGGATCCAGATTGTTGGGGGCAATATACTGATTCTTGTAAACTGCTTAGAGAGGGCTGTAAAAGCATTATGAAGTGGTATATAAGTCTAAATGCTATTGCTAATTATGATCATAATTCGAGGACTACCAGTGACCGATAAGGTCCCACGAAGTTGGCCTTCTCTGGGTCCCGTCGACTAAACAATGTCATTTGGTGGGCCCCAGGGGAAGAGCCTTCTCTGTGGCGGCCCCAGCCCTCTGGAACCAACTCCCCCCGGAGATTAGAACTGCCCCCACACTCCCTGTCTTTCGTAAACTACTCAAGACTCACTTATGCCGCCAGGCATGGGGGAGTTAAGATATTCCTTCCCCCTAGGCCATTACAAGTTATGCATGGTATGTTTGTGTGTATGTCTGGTTTTATAATAATGGTTTTTTGTTGTTTTATTAATTGGATTGTTACATGTTGTTTTTTATCATTGTTGTTAGCCGCCCCGAGTCTACGGAGAGGGGCGGCATACAAATCCAATAAACAATTAAACAATTAAACAGTTAAACAGTTAAACAGTTAAACAGTTAAACAGTTAAACAGTTAAACAAACAGTTAAACAGTTAAACAGTTAAACAGTTAAACAGTTAAACAGTTAAACAATTAAACAATTAAACAATTAAACAAACAAACAAACAAACAAACAAACAAATAAATAAATAAATAAATTTGGATTTTCCTCAGCTTAAAGAGCAATAGGACTCTTTAAAGACAATCTTTCCTTAAATTCTTTCCTTCTAACGGATAGTTCCTGCTAATACCACAGTTCATTAAGTGAACCCAGTCATTTGGGCTTTT
The DNA here is from genome assembly GCF_031021105.1 of Erythrolamprus reginae. Taxonomy (NCBI): domain Eukaryota; kingdom Metazoa; phylum Chordata; class Lepidosauria; order Squamata; family Dipsadidae; genus Erythrolamprus; species Erythrolamprus reginae. The sequence continues at coordinate 344,290,035 of NC_091950.1, read as the reverse complement.
TAGTGGAGGGGGCAGAAACGGGCAAATGGTCTCATCCCCATTACATGAGCACATGCCCTGTTAAGGAATTCAGCAAACAAAAGCATTGCGAATTATGTCCATATGATCACAGAATACCGCAACGAGATATAAAGTTAAACCATCCAACTTGCCATGTGTCTTTGTATGTTTACAGGTATCGCTGCAAACATTTACAATGGCTGGGAGTGTTTTACAGAGTGTAAAGCATCTACTGTACTTTGTAGCCATTGTAAGTTTGAATGGTTGTGAAGGGAAGACTGCCTGTAGTTACACAAAAGACTACCTGATTGCTTATTTGTACCCTATGACAATTATTAAATGTTGTAGCTCATGATTCTTGACAAATGTATCTTTTCTTTCATGTGCACTGAGAGCATAATGCACCAAAGACAAATAGAAACATAGAAGACTGACGGTAGAAAAAGACCTCATGGTCCATCTAGTCTGCCCTTATACGATTTCCTGTATTTTATCTTAGGATGGATATATGTTTATCCCAGGCATGTTTAAATTCAGTTACTGTGGATTTACCAACCACGTCTGCTGGAAGTTTGTTCCAAGCATCTACTACTCTTTCAGTAAAATAATATTTTCTCATGTTGCTTCTGATCTTTCCCCCAACTAGCCTTAGATTGTGCTCCCTTGTTCTTGTGTTCACTTTCCTATTAAAAACACTCCTGAACCTTATTTAACCCTTTAACATATTTAAATGTTTCGATCATGTCCTCCCTTTCCCTTCTGTCCTCCAGACTATACAGATTGAGTTCATTAAGTCTTTCCTGATAAGTTTTATGTTTAAGACCTTCTACCATTTTTGTAGCACGTTCAATTTTATCAATATATTTTTGTAGGTGAGGTCTCCAGAACTGAACACAGTATTCCAAAAGTGGTCTCACCAGTAGTGATGGGCGAACCCAACGGTGTTAGGGTTCGGCAGGTTCGGACAAACTTTATTCAAAATTCGGCCAAACCCGAACCGAACCCGAACCCAACTGGGGAATCCCACCAAAAGATTCCGGGCGCGGAGCTATGACATGACGTATACCAGCAGGTTGCTAAGGATGCCAAGGTGATCACTTCCTGATTGGCGTCCTTACCAACCTGCCAGTGATGTCAAAGCTCCGCCCCCGGAATCTTTTCGTGGGAGGGATTTCCCAGCTCCTTAAAAGGGAGGTCTTCCCGTAAAAATAACAATGTTTATTTATTTATTTATTTTCATTCATTCATTCATTCATTCATTCATTCATTCATTCATTCATTCGGATTTCTACTCCGCCCTTCTCCAGCAGACTTAGGGCAGCTTACAAGATAAAATCAGATACAAAATACAAAATCTGTAAAATCCAAACATAAAATGTCTAAAACCTCAGACAATTAAAACCATTCAACCAAATTCATCCAATCGCAGTCATACTATCAGCCAGAGCAGAATGTCAGAGCTCAATTGGCCCCAGGCCTGTCGGCAAAGGTGTGCTTTTAAAATCCTTTGAAAGGCCTGGAGGGTGAGGGCCGTGCAGATCTCTGGGGGGAGTTGATTACGAAGGATTGGAGCCACCACAGGGAAGGTCTTTCCTCTAGGCTCTGCCAGGTGACATTGCTTGGCTGATGGGACCTGGAGAAGGCCAAATCTGTGGGATCTGACCAGCCACTGGGATACATGAGGCAGGAGACAGTCCCATAAGTAATCTGGTCCTAAAACGTGTACTTGAGCTACATATTCAAATCACTTACTAAAAAAAGCTAAATATAAGCAAGTGTTAAATTATTTTGCTGGAATTGAGCCTTTAGATAGTATTATAATATAACAGTAAAAGCGTCCAGGCCAAGATGTATAAGAGATGAATGGATGTTCTATTTTATTAGGAACCGTCCTTAAATCATGAAAAAGAAATGGACTCTTTCCTTGTTTTTCTTGTTTGCTTTAATTGTATTTTCCAAAGGGTCAACCCTGGCTTTGACTGATAAGCTCCATGCCAGGGGCCACAGTTATTTTATCCAAGTAATGGGATGATCAAATCACTGTGTGTGCACTGCATTTAATTTCAGCGCCCTGTTACCATTTAAGAACAAAAATGCATGAACATTTGCATTAATTTCCTATGCTGTGTTTGAAATGTTCAATGTTGTAGCTATCAATTTTCTTAATACTGTATAATCCAAAGCACAATTGTGTTCTTATCCAAATATTTGTCCCAAAATTGGTAGCTATACTATACTAAACAAACCATATTCCCAGCTATGCCAACATGGGAAAATGTGAATTTGAATATTTTTATATTATATAGTTTTAAATATTTTAAATATTTAATAATATGTTTTTAATATTAAAATTTAAAAGAATGAACTGAATCAAATGTCACAAAAATGTGCCTTTTTCCTTCTTTTGTAAAGATTTGGGTAAGAAAAATGTACAATTCAATTTTGCTTAAAGCTTCTGGTGTCATTGGCATCCTACAAGCACCAGGGAGTTTTTATTTACTCAGTGAAGTAGCATTTGGTTCATTTTCTTGCTTGATTACTGGCTTGGGAGAAGAAGCAGTATGAATTCCTAGAAGAGCTTGATGCTTAAATGTCACAACTATTCTTCCTGTCATAATATACCTCCAGATACCTGAGGAGTGACATAACAGATCAATAACAAAGCGAAATCCTATATTTTCTTCCAGTTATTGCTAAAATAAATCTTTTTTAAAAAAAACAACAACTACCCATGACTTGTATTTATACTCACATTGCTGGCAATATGAGGCAATGTGTTGGTTGCATACTATGATTTCCTATGAGAATGTGATACATTAATAGAGTTCAAACATGAAAAGTGAGCCATGTTTGATGAACATTTTTTAATCCTTTCAGGACATGCTCAGTTTGGGGGGCTAATTATTTACAAGGAAAAAAAAATAGCTAAGCAGAATGGGGTTGCTTAGTCATAGCAAAATGGAGAGAAGTTCCTCTTGTGGTGACCTAATATAAAAGAGAGAGGTTTAGTGGAATGATTAAGGCATCAGGCTAGAAACTAGAAGATTGTGAGTTTTGGTTCCACCTTGAGGCACTCACTCTTTCTCATTCATTGGAATAAGGCAAGGGAAAACCACTTCTGAAATCTTGTCAGGAAAACTTTAGAGACTCGTCCAGGTAGTCAGCAAAGGCACACATACATTCCCCTCCACACACAGTAACGTTTTTGTTCTTGTCCATTTAATCCCTCCATTCTTTCTTCTCCCTCTTTCGGTCATTTGGCCTTGTCAAATATAAGAGTAAGGTTACTACTGTTTCCCTACTATAAAGCTTTTAATTTGGTTTATTTATTTTCATTCAAGATTTATATATTGCAGCATCTGCAAACACCTATCTATCTATCTATCTATCATCCATCCATCCATCCATCCATCCATCCATCCATCCATCCAAACATGTATAGGATAGTAGTTTGTATAAACATAACATAAATAAAAAGTAATGATAAAAGAACAGTAGGACAGGGACGGTAGGCACAATGGTGCGCATATGCATAGAGACTACCAGGTGAGCACAAGGCTGGAAGGTAGGCTGGTAAGTTGGAAGCTGTATGAATAATGAAGATTGAATGGAATCTTTTCTTTTTCTTTTGCCCTTCCAGGCATTTAAATCTGTAAACATAGTATTTCTGTCTTCAGCCTGGTTCCTCCCTGTGTTTAAAGAAAGTCCACATGTTAGAAACATAGAAACATAGAAGCTTGATGGCAGAAAAAGACCTCATGGTCCATCTAGTGTGCCCTTAAACTATTTCCTGTATTTTATCTTAGGATGAATATATGTTTATCCCATGCATGTTTAAATTCAGTTACTGTGGATTTACCAACCACGTCTGCTGGAAGTTTCCTCCAAGAATCTACTACTATAAATAATATAAAATAATATTTGCTTTTGATGTTTCCCCCAACTAACTTCAGATAGTGTCCCCTTGTTCTTGTGTTCACTTTCCTATTAAAAACACTTCCCTCCTGAACCTTATTTAACCCTTTAACATATTTAAATGTTTCGATCACATCCCCCCTTTTCCTGCTGTCCTCCAGACTATACAGATTGAGTTCATTAAGTCTTTCCTGATAAGTTATATGCTTAAGACCTTCCACCATTCTTGTTGCCCATCTTTGGACCCGTTCAATTTTGTCAATATCTTTCTGTAGGTGAGGTCTCCAGAACTGAAACAGTATTCCAAAGGTGGTCTCACCAGCGCTCGATATAGCGGGATCACAATCTCCCTCTTCCTGCTTTTTATACTTCTAGCTATGCAGCCAAGCATCCTACTTGCTTTTCCTACTGCCTGAACACACTGTTCACCCATTTTGAGACTGTAAGAAATCACTACCCCTAAATCCTTCTCTTCTGAAGTTTTGTTAACACAGAACTGCCAATATAATACTCAGATTGAGGATTCCTTTTCCCCAAGTGCATTATTTTACATTTGGAAACATTAAACTGCAGTTTCCATTGCTTTGACCATTTATCTAGTAAAGCTAAATCATTTATCATATTAAAGATGCCTCCAGGAATATCAACCCTATTGCACATTTTAGAGTCATCAGCAAATAGGCAAACCTTCCCCATGTCACTCACAAAGATATTAAAAAGAATAGGACCCAGAACAGACCCTTGTGGCACACTGCTTGTAACAAAAGAATGTTCAAAAGAATACCACAGATCTGAAGTCAACGGCATCTCTAGTGCCATTACATTTGCTTCCAAAAGGCATTTGGGTAGGATGGCCCAAAGGAATGATCAGGAATAGAAGGAATTTTCTCCCAATATTGCCTGTAAGCCATATACATTCTTGGCATTGCAAGTGGCAAGGAGCCAAGGAAGGCCTGTGTATTTCCTGCCCTTACATTCCAGAGGCCCTGGACAGCAAACTGTATGCATGATCCTCAAAACCTCTCTGCTACTCTGCTTGCTCTAGTGCATCCAAATTGCCAGGTTTGGCCTGATAAAGTTAATTGTAAAGCCATTAAGATCTGGCTTTTCCAGTAGGCCTGGGGCCGTTGATCGAATGAGGTTATTACCTTGATCTGGCCATGAATGATTGAGAGATATGCATGGTTTTATTAAGAGCTATTAATGTATTCTTAAACTGTCTTTTAATTTTTGCTTTTATTGTAAGCCGCCCAGAGTCCATGTGGAGTTGGGCGGCATACAAAATGAATGAATGAATGAACAAATAAATTTTGTTTTAAAGTTAGCTCCTCATAACCTTAATGACTCTGTCAAGGTTATTAATGGGTTTCTTCTTAGAGGGGTACAGAGGCAAGAAAGGAGATATCTACTTCAGGAAACTCTATTGTCCCTTAGATAGGTCAGGCCAGGAATGGTTTGTAATGTATCTTGCTACTGGTTCACACGCCACCTTCTGCCAAAACCTTCTGCACTTGCACAGTGGCAAAAAATCCAAAGAAATTCCAACTCCCTCCACCTGAAAACAAGATGGTGACTGCATACACAGTGCCAGAAACCTGGCTTCTGAGCATGTGTAGAAGAACCCCCCTCCCAACCCACCCCCCAAAAGCCAAAAATATTATGGTGACCACATGCATAGTGATGGAAACTTGAAAAAACCTGGATTTTTTTAAAAAAATATTTTAAAAATCTGAAATGTTTTTTTAAAAAAAGGTGTCAGCGCCCATAGACCAGCACCAACTGAACCGGTTCCATGATGTCATCATAATATTACCAGTGGGTCGCTACTGGTTCGGGCAAACTGGTCCAAACTAGAAGAAACCACCTCTGGGTCAGACTTCTTCTTTCTTGGTCTTCAGGAAGCTTCCAGAAAACTTATTTTCTAAGCATTATTTGATGAATTTAGAGGCTTGATCAGAGAGAAGCGCAATCATCATTTTTTACTGTTGTTTATTATGACCACTTTATGTTGTAGTTTCATTCTGAAGTTTTTGCAAACCACCCAGGTGTGAGCTTGCAGTTTTATTTGTTTGTTTGTTTGTTTTGTCAAGTACGTATTGTGGTATACAAAGATATAATATTTATATACATGATAGTAGTAAAAGAGAAACATTAGGACAGGGGACGGAAGGCACTCTGATGCACTTATGCATGCCCCTTAATAAAGAAAGCCTTTTACTGTACATTTTGCCAAATATTCAATTTTTTTGCTATCGTTGATGTCTAACATTTGTTGGCTCACTGTATCCAGATAACCCTGTTAGAGGAGAACAACAGTGTTCTCTTCTCTCATGTGGATTTTTCACGGGTCCCACTTTCCGAGTTCCCCAATTTGTTGTACTGTAGCTTTTCACAATGAATGCAAATGTTTTGGAATGCTGGAGAAGAATCTGGCTCGTTCTCATGTCAATAAGAACAATGGGCAGTTTTGTTCTGTTGTTCGCAAAATATTTAGATGGAGCTCATTAGTCATTGCTTGTGTCCTGATGCTTGCAGAACTGTCCTATTTAAATACAACTGCATGACAAATTTGCTATTTGGCAAATATATTCTTCACATGTGATGAAAAATGTGTTACCAAATTCACATAAACAGCAATATTCAAAGATAATACTGGAAAGCACATATGTGCAGATGCATAAAGATTATGCCTGCATGCATAGTTGAATGAAATCCTTTCTCCCATCCTCAAAGAGCTATAAATTTATTTCTGTGGACTCACTCTCCAGTGTAGATGACATAATGGACTGTTACTGTACTGTATATATATTTTCTGCCATCCAGCTAAGAACTTATGAGTTATGGTCACAACTGTGGAAAAAAGTCATATCCAGCATCTTACATCGACTTACACTTAGATGACCCCGATCAGATATTGGTCAAAGAACTGTCATCTGTTGGTTGTATAAGGTGTATAGATTTCTAATGCCCAAATTTTAAAAAATGTGGTAAAACTCTGTGCCGAGCTATAGGAAACTTCTGATTTTCACAAACAGAGAATAAATGCCAGGGAAATGTGGATTTTTATTAGTGAAGATCCACAAATAGCCTTGTGGAGTTTTTAATTTGGTGAACCTTTTGTGGACTGGAGACCACTTCATGAGATATATATACAAGCTTACATTGTAATAACTTTGTTCATCTTTAAGAAATTTCAAAAAATTCTATTTGGATTTTCAATGGACTAACAGAACTACCCCATCAGAAATTAGAAATTTCAAAAGACTAAACATGATTTTAGATACTGACAAAGTTAACTTTTTAAATTGTTTATTTACTGACTTCTATTTGAGGAGCATACTGTGCTTTTATTTATATGTTTATTTATAAAGCACCTTATTCAAAGGCTCTGGTGGTGGTGTAGTGATCACAATACAGCACAGATAATAAACTAGCATATTAAATTCCTTTCCTCTCAAATACACATACATACACAGACCTACGCATACACTGTTTTATATCAATATTTATTTTTTTGTTCATTTATTTGTTTGTTTATTTGATTGGTCAAGTATGTATTGGTAGTATACAAAAATGTAACAATGTTTATATACAATGTTTATACATGATACTAGTAAGAGAGAAACATTAGGACAGGGGACGGAAGGCATGCTGGTGCACTTATGCACACCCCTTACTGACCTCTTAGGAATCGGGAAAGGTCTACAGTGGATAGTCTAAAGATAAAGTTTTGGGGGTTGATGATACTACAGAGTCAGGTAGTGAGTTCCGTGCATCAACTACTCATAAAACATGTATTATAAAATGATGTTCCAAGCTCAGAAGTCAAATATACTTGTATTTAACCAGCTTGTTTTGATATTTCAGTGTTTGTTCTTTCACTTCAAGTATTTGTAGCATTTTCCCCAGCTCTTTTGAAGCTTTTGCCAAAATTAAAAGGAATGGTAGTATATCAGCACTTAGAGATGTTAGATAAGAAACAAGTAATTATTTGCCAGAACATTATGAATCACTTAAATTTCTCCTAGTCATTGCTCTGATCTGTGATATGGTCACCAGAAAGTTATTTCTGCTCAAATTGTACAGTTAAAATATCCATGGCAGTATCTGTTTGATAAAGATTTTTTAAAGATAAATATGCTCGATAGTCAAAGGCACCATTGGGAAATGCTGCAGTTTATTGGCAGTGACATTAAAGTCAGTGCTTAATTTAGGTTGCAAAAACTCCACATTCCAACCCAAGAAAACAGCAAGTGAAATTCATATGTTATTACATAGAAGTTTGCAGGAAAGCTGTGATAGTTGAATTTTGCAGACATGTATAAGCAGGCATTTTAAAAATGACAGCACCCACGATCATAAGGAAGATGGGATAAGCTGCTGTTTTGAAGTATGCACTTCCATTATTGGAACAGCACGAAAGGGGAGTGAAGTAAATTCTACAGGCTTAAAATTATTCTTTAGATAATTTCACAATTTCAGAAAATCCGGCAAATCTCTAATGACCTAGTCTTAATTAGGCAGTGAATATAGTTCCTCAGTTCTGCCTTACCAGTTCTCACTAGGTAGACATTGTAGGGCTCAGACGTCAGAATGTGCTAATTAAATAGCAAGGTTTTGCTTCTCAGAGTTTGTCGCCCACTGACAGATAAGGTATCACATTTGCATAAGATATTCCTCATTTGCCAACAAGAAACTCCTCATTCCGTTTTTTTTAACGAACTGACAAGATTTGTATATTTTAGGGCACAAATGGGTAGTATATGGTGACTAAAGCGCATTAAACAATAAGTAATATTTTCAATATTCCTATTTCTTGAAAGAAAATATGCACAAAAACTAAATGGAGGATTCTCCATGTTCTCTTTCTTGTTCCACCTTCACACTTTCCCATGATATTTTCTTATTTATTATTTATATTCCACTTTGTTTCTGGAGATTGGGTAGTTTAAAAACAAAAATAAGTAAAACATTTTTTATAATGGATTTGTTTTTAATGAACTAATTATGAACCAGGATGGGAAATTATTTTAACAGATTCTCAAGATTCTGTGTTTATCCCAGAGTAACATTTAAGATACAAAAGTCTATACACTTTATGGTTTTTGATCTCATCCAGTCTTGTGGGGTTTACAATTTCTAGAGCTCTCCAGGTTAGACTAAAACATCTGTGCAGGGTTCCAGGGAACTTCAGATTTTCACAAACAAAAATGTAAATGCTAGGGAAGTGTGGATTTTTAGTAGTGAAATTCCACAAACAGTCTTGTAGCATCTTTAATTTGCTGAACCTCTTGTGGACCACTTTATGAGATGTACACAAAAGCTTACCTTATAATAACTTTTGTTATTATAACTTTCACTGCTAAGGCAGGCCACGAGATGGCACTGCTAGAATTAGAGCAATTCCAGCCAATATCCATCAGCCTTACCAGGTAGACCAAACAGGAAACACAACCAGATAAACTAATTCTACTTTATCATAAAGCTACATTAACAAAATCTCGGAAGTCTGAAAGTACGGTACTATTCTTCTGTTGTCACCTTTACAGCCTGAGAACCTAGGGAAGGCCCTTTCTGAGCATTTTGCCCCCTCCACTATGCTGCTGCAGTCTATGCTGTCTCTTATCTGACTGTCTCCTAGGCAGCTTCTTTTGTCCCTGTTTCCCAAGGTCTTATAGTAACTTGAAATAAACTTATAGTAACTTATAGTAACTTGAAATAAATGAATACATTGAAATAATGAAATAAAATTCATTTTCAAGGACTTCCTCTAGATCTGAAAGGAAATTCTACTTTAATCAGAGGCTGATGGAGACATGGTATAATCCAATCATGTTCAGATTTTGGTCCTTTCTAGAATAACAGAGTTGGAAGGAACCTTGGAGGTCTTCTAGTCCAACCCCTGCTCAGGCAGGAAACTCTATACCATTTCAGACAAATGGTTGTCCAATCTCTTCTTAAAAACTTCCAGTGTTGGAGAATTCTGAACTTCTGAAGGCAAGTTGATCCACTGGTTAATTGTTATAACTGTCAGGAAATTTCTTACTAGTTCTAGGTTGCTTCTTTCCTTGATTAGTTTCCAACAATTGCTTCTTGTCCTGCCCTCAGGTGCTTTGGAGAATAGCTTGACTCAAGAGCATGTGATTTGTTAATACCATTTTATAATGGTGTACCATTTTATATTGGAGTACTGTCACCCTACATACACAATTCCAGCAAGCTTTATATTTTTTAGCCTCCAGTCCCCTAATCATCGTTGTTGTTCTTCTCTGCACTCTTTCTAGAGTCTCAACATATTTTTTTACATTGTGGTGACCCAAAACTGGATGCAGTATTCCAAGTGTGACATTACTAAGGCATTATTATTATTTATTTATTTTATTTGTTCAATTTTTATGCCGCCCTTCTCCTTAGACTCAGGGCAGCTTACAACATGTTAGCAATAGCACTTTTTAACAGAGCCAGCATATTGCCCCCACAATCCGGATCCTTATTTTACCCACCTTGGAAGGATGGAAGGCTGAGACAACCTTGAGCCGGTGATGAGATTTGAACCGCTGACCTTCAGATCTACAGTCAGCTTCAGTGGCCTGCAGTACAGCACTCTACCTGCTGCGCCACCCTGGCTCTTTATAAAATGGTATTAACAATTCACATGGTCTTGGTTCTCTCCCTTTGTTAATGCAGACTAGAAATTTAAAGCATGTGTGAGCTTTGTGCAGGCTTCCGAACCATTTGGGAAGGTCGGTAGATTTCACCACTATCTGGAATTACTCTGTGTTTAACAAACCCATGGCATTTGGTTATGTTTGCTTCTAAGTGTTCACTGATCTGTTGCTTGTTAATCTTTCCCAGAATCTTCCCAGGTATTGAGGTCAGGCTGATAGGTCTGCAGTTTCCTGGATCTATCTCCCCTCCCCTTTTGAAGATAGGAACTATATCAGATCTTTTCCAATTCTATGGTAGTTCCCGGAATCCAGGATCTTTTAAAGATATAGTGCAATGATTTAAACTCATCTAGGGTGGATAGGTGCTCACTTACTATTTTCTTGTCAATTTTAACTTGTGTTTTAGATCTGTTTTTTTACAGTACTATTTTTGATAGGTTGGGCTGTTTTTTCACTTTGTGTAAGAATGGATGCAAATAATGAGTTAAATATTTCTGCTTTCTCTTTGTTGCTTCTTGCCACTTTCTCCCACTAGTGCATTCGATGACTGGGGAATTCTGGGAGTTGAAGTCCAAATATCTTCAAGTTGCCAAGGTTGGGTAACCCTGCATTAGTGGACCAATAGTTTTCTTGATTTTTTGTTTTGTTTAAAATGATAAAACTTTTCTGGAAGTGGCTGTGGCATCCATATTTCTTGTACATAATAAAGAGCCTCCCTTCTTGGAATGTGTATTTCATGTATGATTGGTAGCCTTCAACCTCCAATTTTTTGTGTTATTGTACACATACATGTATGGGGAAAATCAGAAGATTAATCCTGAATTATTATGAAATGTGCATAGAAAAATTTCAATCTTAACTTACAGATTTAATTTTCATAGTGTTAACTTTGATTTGCTTGATTTTGTTTTAGTTTCCCAACTCCAATGAACTTAATATCTACTCTATGCATCCAAAAGCCTTATTTTTAGTTTCGATGGATCCAATTGCATCTTATGTTGAAGTAGCAGCAGAAACGAAACAGCATTTCCCTTTCAGCTTTGGATTTCTGTATTAGTAGTTGCTCAAGCTAATACACATGCATATAGAGCCAGATTTGTTCAAACATACATGAATTACATCTCCTAAGTTGTAAATACTTTATAAATATTTGCAAGGCTACATTCTTAGAAACATTCTGAAAGGCTATGATATATTTCTATGTTGAACAGTAGATCAAAGGTGTAGATTTGTTATACATCCATAAATTCATCTTCTTTAAGGGATTAGCTGCCTAGAGATGTTCTGAAAGTTAATGGACAGTTTCTTCTAAAATAAATACAGTGCCAGCAGAGATGTTCAGTAGGGGTGGGAAAATTAAATACAGAGATTATGATACATTATACATTTTAAAGAAGCAATTTGTTTGAAGTGCAAAGAACACAACTTGAAGTTAAGAGCCCATCCCTTCTTATCATTACCAATTTTACAAGCTAGGAAACAAACACCTTATGAAACAAAGTTCGGCACATATATTTTTATTCTCCCCCTCCCTCCCTTTTTAACAAAATAAAACCCTTTCGGTATTGTAGCCACCATCAAATGCAGTTCTGCTTTCCAAGGCAGTCATCCATGCTGTTGATGGAGTGATTGCCATTAAAATGACATGCTAAAGGAAAACAAAATGTAAGACTGCATTATGTGGTTAGCGCATCTTTTTTCAGATATATTCTCCAGATGAAGCTATAAAAGTAGTCCATCGGAGTTTAAAATATGCCAGTGTGTATGCAATCCACTGAGGTGGTCATTTTGCTTACATTACAGTATTTTCCCAAGAAGCCCTGTGTAAGCATTTGTATTGAAACCAGGTAATATTATGCAGGCTTCTCCCAAATAGGCACCTGAATTTAAGGTCATAATTCTTGGTAATATAGCTTTTGTTATAGAAACTATAAAAGTTGTTACCATGAAGAAACCCATTTTATTTACCTATTTTTATCCCATCTGTTCTGCCAGCGTGTTTCAACTGCCCGTAATTACAGGGTAATTAGTCCAGGAAGACACACATCACACGATAAAAGAAAAACCCAAAAGTTTTTATAAACAGAAAAACAGAAACAGCTCCCTTTTTAAATGTCAAAGGGATTTTCTGATATACAAAGGCACAGGTTAAATGCAATCCAATTGCTCACCCAATAACTGGGAAATTGAGTCCAATTCTAAAGTCCAGAGAGTCCACACACAATCTTGAACAGCACAAAAACCATGATCTTGACGAAACAATGAATCAACTAAACTGCCATGAGACTAAAACACCAAGCTGCACTTTTATCTGTAGCACTAATTACAGCAGCCCCACCCAACCACAGGTGGCTTCATTTTCTCTTGTAATAATCCTTCAGTTGTTGTCTCCTATGCATCACTCTACACATGCGTAGATGTGTCATTAATTCTTGTTCAGGGTGATACAGATGATTGATCTCCTCCTGGGCTGTCTGCTAAACTCCCCTCTTCCCTGTCACTCATGGTTCCTTGGTCAGAGGAGGCTTCGTCGGCAGATTCCATCGGGAGCAAAACAGGCCTGCGGCATGTGGATGTTTCCCCCACATCCACCTGCACATTCCTTGGGGCAGGAGCTGGGCCAGAGCTAACCACAGCACCATCTTTATTATTTTTTGTAAATATCTAATGTAGGAGAATATACTTAATACGTATCTCAAGGTAGTGAATATTCCTCCTTTATTTTTCTCTCAACAATAACCCCATGAGGTAAGTTGGAGGTAGAGAGAATGACTTGCCTAATGGGAGACCATGAGCCATAGTAACTACCATGTGGGGTTTTCATGCCTGTAACTCAGTGTCTCTGGTTTTTTATCTTGGTGTCTTAACCTGTTCTGAATCAGCTCCTCAAACATGACAAACCCTCTGAATAGAATAGAATAGAATAGACTTTTATTGGCCAAATGTGATTGGACACACACAATGATTTGTCTTGGTGCATATGTTCTCAGCATACATAAAAGAAAAAGATACATTTGTCAAGAATCATGTGGTACAACACTTAATGAAATGAACTCAATGATTCTTTTATTAGGAGCCCCAGCAAAAAGTTTCTCTCTCATCACAAACTGACAAGTCTGTCTGGCAGGGAGATGAATAGTTGATCCCTTCATCTCCACCCCCTGCCTTTTATCCCCAGAACGAGGGTGGGGCTTTGTTAGCAGTGGTGGCTCTTCCTTCCCAAGGATCAGCCCATGGATTTTCACTGCTCTCCTCTTCTCTGCTTTTTGTGCATCCATGCATCAGGCACTGGACCCAACTGTTCCTCCTCTTCCTCATCAGCCACCTCCAGACCTGGGGGCTGTTGACTCTACATCTGAGGGCTGACAGATGGCCCAGGCCCTGCCACACTCTCTCTCTCTGACAGCTCCATTCCCCCTTCTCCCTCAGAGCTCTCAGGTTGACTTGATGCAGACCCTGACTCTGACTCCTGCTCCTCATCTGATTTGAGGAGTTGGCGGCTGACAGACCACAACATAATCCCTAGCCAAAACTGACTCCTGCAATCTATAAGATTCAAGCTATTTATACAAGAGGCTCAGGGGTGGGCTGTTACTGGTGTGGTCCGGTGCGCTTTGGTAGTGGCCTGCCAATTGCTGTCTTTGTCAGTCCATATGTACCACCATCTTTTTTCCTAATTCTGGATGATTTTTTGGGTCTCTGAGCATGAGCAAAAGGAAAATGGTCCCTCTGCGCATGCAAGGAAGCAATGTGTGCACATATGAAATGTTGCAATGTGCCCCAGCGCAACAGTAGGAAGGTAAGAGGAACCTGCCCCTGAACAAGCTCATAATTTAAGTCTTGCATTTCTTCCTTCCATCTAATGGCTAAGATTCATTCAGAGTTTGATAGAAAGAATACCTAGGAGGGGAACGCTAATACTGATATAATGAAAGAAGTGAAAGAAATGAATTGAGTATGAAATACATTTTATAATCTTTAACAACAACCCTTCCTCCTATGTATAGATTAAGATACGATATGAATAGTGCTTCTTTTTTTCTTTCTTTTTCTTTCCTTCCTGGGCTTTTAAAGAGAAGCAAATTCAGATATTTCTATTGTTAAGGGCAGGTATGATAAAATGAGGGTTTTTTTTCAAATGAAAGCAGAAATGTGTTTATTCAGAATGCTAGAAAGGGACTGTAGCACGATGGCACAGTTATGAAAAATAGCAAACAGCCAAGATAAATTTAGATAGCTATATCACTTTAAGTACAAATGAAAGTGAAGAACAATATCTAAAATCCAGATGATAGTATTTGGAAAGGAGGTAGCACAGGATGAATGACATATACCAGAATAAAGAATAGATAAATAATTAGAAAAATTTGATTAACTTGACTAAGAATTTGGCATTTGATATTGTATTGTATTATATTTTTATTTGAGGTATGTAAATTGGAATCTCTGCAAGGTGTGAAAAACAATTAAAAAAAATTATAGCCCCCCCCCCAAAAAAAAACACACAAATAGCTAGGAGGGGAATACTAATAGTTGATGTCAATACATCTTAAAGAAATGCTGATCTACCTGACTTTACCCAGGAGATAATAAAATACTAAAATAAGGGAACACCATGGTTGAGATGACTGACTTACTTGCTTCATACCCCCAGTAAAGCTCCTATGGGAAGAAGAATTCTGGCTTTCATATCCTGTATGTATGTATGTATGTATGTATGTATGTATGTATGTATGTATGTATGTATGTATGTATGTCATATCTGTATAGAGTTGGGGAGTCTATATTTTATGTGTAGGAATCATTACCACACTGAATAAAGAGAGTTGAAATCCAACACATCTGGAAGGTAAAAGTTTGGGGAAGGCTGCTGTAGTATCATGGCATATTGGAAACTTCCTTATTAAGAAATTTAGAGAGCTGCAATCATTTCTCCTGGCTACATAGGGCATTACAGTAAAATAAAAGAACTATTTTAGGTAGCAGTTGAAATGGATTTGTGCTGAATATTTAATAACATTAATAAAGGGGATTAATACACATTATTTTGCAGCCCTCAGTAACGTATATGTGCCAATTGTTGATTACTAGTATTCCTGTTCTTCTGTAAATCAGCAGTTTTGGGGTCTGTTCAATTAGTACAAATTAAGTTTCCCTTATTATTTTTTGTTTCTTTAAAAAAATATTGCTCATCATTCTGAGATATACTTTGTTAATTGCCTAATTATCCATGGTAATGCAGCAAAAATACCTTCTTAGATTTGTGTCCCAAAGTTGCTTTTTCAGGACACAAATGGACTTTTTGGTTTTTCTTTGAAGATGTTCTCTGTCTATCTCTATCCATCCATCCATCCATCCATCCATCCATCCATCCATCCATCCATCCATCCATCCATCCATCCATCCATCTATCTATCTATCTATCTATCTATCTATCTATCTATTTGATTTTTAATGCTGCCCTTCTCTTTAGACTCAGGGTGGCTTACAACATGTTAGCAATAGCACTTTTTAACAGAGCCAGCATATTGCCCCCACAATCCGGGTCCTCATTTTGCCCACCTCGGAAGGATGGAAGGCTGAGTCAACCTTGAGCCGGTGATGAGATTTGAACTGCTGACCTGCAGATCTAGTAGTCAGCTTTAGTGGCCTGCAGTACTGCACTCTACCCACTGTGCCACCTCGGTTCAATCTCCTCAATCTTCGGAGATTTTACTTAAGCCTCCAGGAGGGCAAAAACATGGCCCTAGAGGTCCCCTGTCCTTCTCAAACTTCCGATTGGCTCTTTTTAAACTCTCCCTGAGCCTCGTGCAAGCCCTGCATTTACCTGAATCCAAAACAGGCCCTGTGGGGACTTTTATGAAAGGCGGGGAAGGGCAGGTAGTAGGGCCCACCAGGAATGGGATTTGGGGGTTCTATGAATTACACAGAATCTTAGCTAGAGGTTGTCCCAAATCCCTGTAGTGGTGTGTATTGCAATTAAAAAACACCAGGGTTTGATTGCATGACTGTGGCCACTATCTTTACTTTTTAAAAAGCCTATCTCTCCCTGCTCCTCCACTTTTTGTGACTCTTGTTTTAACTAGTTTTTCAACCTTTTTCTAAGAGATCAGCTGCTGCATACCCTTAGATAAATGTGAGCTATGAAATTGAATTACGGGAACTGTTTTGAATTCATGCAGATCTTTCATTGCCTGTAACTTTAAAAAACTTTCTTATGAATCCCATCTTCTAAATTTGAAGCCTGTGGGCAGGAATTGTCTCATAACTTGATATTTGATCCTTTTTGGCTGAGGAGCAGGATAAAAATGTTTCAGATAAACAAAAGGCAAGCTACAATCCTGCTTGACTATTTTTAATGTGGTTGAGCTTAATAAATGATATTATCCTATTAATGTTCTTTGTTTATTACTCTAATGGACAATGTGGCTGGAAGTATGTGATAAACAGATATTGTTCCTTCTTTAAGATCACAATAATCTTGTTTTTGTTCAGCTACATCCCTAGTTGTGTTTTCCTGGGCCAAATTGCTGAAAGGCCTTTTCTGTTTTGAGAAACTGCAGTACTGATTGATGCACTTGAAGTTCATTTTGTTTCCTTTTGACCTTCCTGTTTCACCTCCTTTCTGGCTCCTTGATTTATATATATCATTGCATGTGGCAGTGGGATTGATCTACGTGTGGATGGGAGGTTGACATAGAGTGATACTGTGGACTAGAATTAATAAGCGGAGCAGGTACAATGATCAGCCATTGGTCTCATATGTTCAGATGAAGATCTGAAAAAGCTAACAACATTGGACTTGACCCAGCTACAACTGCGGGATGCATGCTCATGCAATTGAATCTGTATTGCATCCAGTTTATGTATACAGTTCTCAGTAAAACAATGAAGGAAGGAAACTTCTGTATACAGAAAAAGAAGCCATGAGAGTTTAAGAAGAATATAGATTAAACTGAAAAAAAGCAACTGGCTCATATTTCTCTTTCTTTTTAAAAAGGACTTTATTCAGCCTCTTGAGAGCTTCGTAAACATTTATGCTGTATCCCTGCTGCTATCAGGAATTTTGAATTGGAGTTTGGATTGGAGAAGGCTGGACAAGATGACGTTTAAAGTATTGTCTATCTGCCTGTGCCTCGACCTATCCCCCCCTTTCCTCTACCATCTGTATGGCTTCCTACTCCTTCTCAGTGGCTTAAAAACAATTAAAAACCCAATATAAAAAGAATGAAAACAATAACTCCCATTCCTCTGGTGACAACAAGCAATCAAACAAGCCACATGATGGCTTCTATCCCACTCTAGGTTTGCTAGGACAGTTGGTAGAACCAGATATTTAGGGCCTTGCAAAAGAGTGTCAAAGGATGCCAATATAATCTCTGCCCAAAGGGAGGGGGCTACTTCAGAGAAGGCCTTTCTTCTGGGTCACACCAGATGTACCTTCTTAGGCAGAGTGCTAAAGTGGAACAGTGATGTGTGTTCACCCCCATGGCTCTGAGTGCTAGCGGAGTCCAGCGCGATTCTGCTACTGCACCTGGGCAATTTTATTACCCGCCCCGGTGCAGTAGCAGAATTGTGGTAGACTCCGCTAGCACTCAGAGCAACGGGGGCAAACATACATCACTGTTCTACCTTAGCAGCCCACCTCTGTCCTTAGGACACTGCACTCCCAACATTCTTTGCCTCCCCACCCTAGTGGGTCAGATGAATGTAATCAGGAGGAAACAGTTTGATGTTGTGTTGATACTTTTCTGTTTGCTTATGAAGATATTTTTCTTGACTTCTGTGGGATGGTGATATCTAGGCCTTGTTCTGGCTTCTGGTAGAAATTTAGCAATTACAAATAACTCTTATTAAATGCATCATTTCATGAATAAAGAAACTCCATTTATTTCTCTGCTCTCCTGTAATTCAAACACATTCCATACAGGCACTCGGTCCATTATCTCTCTTACCTGCATTCCTCACATTCCTTCTCCTGCTCCACTTAACAAAATTTATTTTCCTAACAGCATGACTTTGAAAAACAGCAGAACTGACTATTAACAACACAGAATACTTTTGCTTACTTTAGCGTGGCAAAAAACACATCCATTTTCCCTTCGGCAAGGTTGAAACTCCACCCTTCTTCTCTACTGACCCCCTGACGTGCCAAATACATCACTACAGTATTTAACCCATTCCTCTCCTTAATATCTTCTTCCAGACCTCTGTTCTCTACGTTTTTGGGCCCTTCTGAATTTAGGGTTAACCCAGCGAGCGTCTGATTCTCCCTCGCTAGATCCTGAACTCATAGCCCCATCCTGTGGCTGGCCTCCCACCTGTTCTATTACCTGTAACCCCGGCCCCCCAACTAATTCATAAACACTATCTGAATCCGAGTCCTCAATATCTTCATCATCCTCCAACTGATCAGGAGTATGTACAAGAGGCCTAACTGTAAAAAGAAAATAAAAAATAAAAACTACATTTGAAAGAATGGTTTTAGAAACTGCATAATAATGTGATATTCACAAGGTAAACAGTCATTATCTATTTCATGGCTTTGTTGCCCAAATTATGTATAATTATCATCCTTTGCATTATGTTATAATGACAAATATGGTATCACTTGATATCTGGTTTCCTTCCCTTAAATATGAGAATAACAATTGCCTGGTATTTTAGTAAGAAATAGACCTGTCAATTTAAGGGAATGAAAATACCTAACTTTGCAAAGCTATGCTTTCTGGTTTGCAATAGTTATCTTCCATTGCTAACACCCCAGCATTCTTTATTTGCTTAAGCATGTCACAGTACAGGTTTTCTTAACTACAGTATATGAACTACAATAAATCTCCTTCAGGGTAAGTGATTCACTGTCTGCAACGTTTTCAGTCCTGGGCTACGTGAATTGCTAGTGGCCCATAAATCAAAGGCAAATGGCCATGATTTTAGTCTCTGAGGAATTATCTTGTGGAATACTGATTTTGGTTCTAAACCTATTCAAAGAGATCATTTGTAAGCTAACAAGCAAAGGAAGAAGAACATAGTGGATGACCTGGTTGTGAAGGACCCTCCTCTGTAGTAAAGAAGCAGGTCAGCTGGTTTCTTCTAGAACAGTGATGGTAAACCTATGGAACCTATCTGAGGGCATGTGAGGCATTGCCTTATGTCAGCTGATTTTTGGCTTTCTTTTTGACCATCTTTGCTTTCCCCAGGCATCACGAAAGCTTCAGGAACCCTGGAGAGGGCAAAAAATGGCCCAATGGGCCTATCGGAAGTCCAGAGGCTTCAGTGGGGCCTGTGCGCATGCGTGGGGGGAGAGCAGCAAGCATGGGGGTAGTAGTGTGTGTGTGTGTGCGTGTGTGCAGGGGGAGGCATTATGGGCATGATCGTGCAGAATGCAGCTGCGAGGGCAATCATGGGCTTCCCTAGCTATGCCCATGTTACACCAACACTCCGCAGTCTGCATTGGCTGCCAATCAATTTCTGATCACAATTCAAAGTGTTGGTTATGACCTATAAAGCCCTTCATGGCATCGGACCAGAATATCTCCGGGACCGCCTTCTGCCGCACAAATCCCAGCGACCGATTAGGTCCCACAGAGTTGGCCTTCTCCGGGTCCTGTCGACTAAACAATGTCATCTGGTGGGTCCCAGGGGAAGAGCCTTCTCTGTGGCGGCCCTGACTCTCTGGAACCAGCTCCCCCCAGAGATTAAAACTGCCCCCATCCTCCTCACCTTCTGCAAACTCCTTAAAACTCACCGCTGGAGAAGGAATTGAGGCATTCCCCCCTCCCCCGGACCTATACAATTTATGTATGGTATGTCTGTGTGTATGTCTGGTTTAATAATGGTTTTTTAAAAATTTTTTATTAGATTTGTTGTGAATTGTTTATTGTATGTTGTGAGCCGCCCCGAGTCTACGGAGAGGGGCGGCATACAAATCAAATCGATCGATAGATAGATAGATAGATAGATAGATAGATAGATAGATAGATAAATGTGTACTATCATGCGCATCTTTTTGGCACCTGAACTGAAAAAGGGTTGCCATCATTATTCTAAAATGTTTGGTACACACAAGGAAAGTCTATCTTTAAAAGACTCCAGATAGGAGAAGTTGGCCTACAGTTTCAACAAATAAATAAAAAGCTATTAGAAACCTGAGACAATGTAATGAACAAAAAGCACAAATGAATACGTACTCCAAAGGCACTGGATTTCTATTTCTAAACTCTTTGCACAGACACCAGTCTAAAGGAATGTTATAAAATATCAGCAGGTGAAATTTATTAAATGCAACCAGGATCTGTAGCAGGGATTAGAGAGGATCCTTTTTTGATCTCCGTTTTAAGTTGCAGAAATGTGAATGTTTAAGGTGTACTCTAGCCTATTATTTATCACAACATTTCAGAGCTCAGTGGTCATAGTTTTCTGAAATAATTTTATAAAAGTCAACTTCTTCTGCTAGATCATCAAATCCTAGAACCAGATCAAAGGTCCTGGCAGGTATTCTAGTTAGCTCACTGAACAAAAGTAGCACCTGTGATTTTTGCCAATCTTTTCTTAAAACCTCCAAGGAAAATAATTTACCAGTAATTTATTCCAGACTTTTTTTTTTTTAAAAAAAATTAAATAGCTTTGGATACCATCTTTTTGTGCTTAAGCTGGTTACAGGACTTTGCTGTATTTTCTGCTTCTTGGCAATATCCCATTGGGATAAAAAGAAAATGTTTCTTCCAATCACACATTACTTGTGGAAATTGTGTAGGGAGATACAAAACAGTTTTTTTATGGGCTTATGCAGGAATAGTAAACAGAGCCAGTTTCTATGGCCTCCACTGTATGCTATACCAATTTAATAGCTCTAATAAGATCCTTGTATTGACTAGTATTTTTTTAAAGCATACTTTGCCCTGAAAATTATGTTAATTAATTAATACAATGACTTGTAATGCTTTTTCTGGTCTGGAAACAGTTCAGTTGAGATTTCAACTTTCATCTTTCTTTATAGAACAAATTAGTGGGGGAAACTGTAAAAAAACACATCTTTTTTCACAGCTGAAAAGAATCAATAGCTGCTCAAAAGTTCATTCTTAGGAAAAAAAACGACCTTTACGAAGATAGAAGTGGCAAGAAAGGAGGCTAAAATGCCCAGTGGATTTGTCTTATTCTGCAGGGTCAGGGAAAGCAGTTTCATAACCTTCAAGATTAAAAGTTAGCTTTTATTATATTGCAGCAAGCAGTAAAGATTTATAATCAGATCTCCAAAATGCTTTTCTTGTATAAGTGTTGCATTGCTGAATATAGGTGTAAACAAGAACTCTTTTACTCATGCCACATGTAAACTTGTGGCATGTTTTAATGCTTTATCCTTGTCAAAGTATATACTTTTAAACTCTATATTTAAATCCATTTAAAAAGAGAAGCACTCTCTCAATTTTTGTACTTAGTATTTCACAAGCGTGCCTGCAATGCATTCTTTTTATTTATTGTATGTTGTATTAATAAGTAATATATTATATATTTTATGACATCTTATCAAAATTAGCCGCCCTGAGTCCCATGGGATTGGGCGGCATAGAGGTAAATAAAGAAATAAAAAAATAAAATTGAGTCTCTTCTGGTATTAGCAAGAAAGCTCCTATGCTTTCACAAGTTACCAAATGAGCTATTCTACAGATACTACACTTGACCTTAGCCAAGACGCAGAGAAGCTATTCAGATCATCCAGACATTCCAGACTAGAGATTTCGTACACATGGAAGCAAAAAACCACACCGAAACACAGGAGCACTTGCGTGTCCATGTGCGATTTTGCTACCTGCCCAGGTGCAGTAGCAGTGTTGGGCTACGAACCGCAATGCTAAATTGTGCTCGCCGCCGCGGCTCATAGGTTCTTGTGGGACCAGCATGATTTTGCTGCTGCACCTGTGAAGATAGCAAAATTGTGCATGGAGCCGCAGGTAAAACTGTGCAGTAGCATAATTGTGCTTGACTACACTAGCACTCAGAGCCACGGGGGCGAGCATACATCATTGTTCCACCTTAGCGGCCCACACTCTGGTTGTAAATAACTGTAAAGCAATATATAAATCTAAGTGCTATTGCTAAGTGCTATTGTGCCAGACCATGGTTCTTATGGATCATGACTGGATTACTAGATTACTAGAAATATAGATTTACAAATTTCTTATTTAATCAAAGAACATTTAGTTTTCAAATCTGCATCCATATCCCTTAAAGAGATAATTACTATTTTACCTAGAGGAAAAAGTATTTGGACTATTCAATGAGCTCTTGACTTAACTATACACTTTCATGTAATCAATTTGGAATACATATATGTCACCATGAAAACCAAGGTTTTCAAGATAACCACATACTATGGTTACCTCACATAAAGATATCAGTGCTCTTTATGAGCATAAACTATGCTCATAAAGATATCAGTGTGCGTGATCCATTATTCCTTGGCAAACAGAGCAGGGTGGGTTATGCAGTATCTATGGTTGACCTTCTAAAATGATACTCTTCAGCATTCAGAACATTTTTGGATGTTTTGGACTGGAATGGGATAACTCATCATGGACAATTCACCATAGGACAATTCAACAATTCAATTTAATTATTTACAATATTTTTTTTAAAAAATCATTTTAATTTTTGTCATTCACATTTTATTTTGTCCCTCCTTTGGCATCCTTTCTTTAATTATTCTATTCCATCATTTCTTTTATTTTAATGTAATTCTTGTCCTGCAGTGAATTGTCCTGAAGCAAGTCATCCCTAGTGAGCTCTCCTGTGATGGGTTGGTTGGGGCAAGTTGGCCACAATAATTTGTCCCAGACTAGTGATGGCGAACCTTTTTCCTTGGGTGCCGAAAGCATGTGTCCATGCATTATCACACAAGCATGCGTGCCCACACCCATAACTAAATGCCCCTGCTCCTCACCCCCACACATGTATGTGTGACTCTCTCACACTGCCCTACTCCCCTCCCATGATGCCCCCTGCTTCCCTGTTTCCTGACTTCCAGTGGGCCTTGCCCCCACCCTCCTCGCCTTCCGTAAGAGTCTTAAGACTCACTTTGGCTGCCAGGCTTGGGGCAATTAGACCTTAGCCCCCTGGCCAACGAATGTTATGCATGTTTGTTGTTTGAATGGGTATGATTGATTTTTAATATAATTAGAATTTTAGAGTAGTTTAGTTAGTTTTAGATTAGATTAGATTAGATTTATTGGATTTATATGCCGCCCCTCTCTGCAAACTCGGGGCGGCTCACAACAAGTAAAAACAATACATAATAACAAATCCAATACCCACCAATCCAATTACAATGTTAAGCTAAAAAATTCATAAAAAACAACCCCAGAATATTAAACAACAAGCACACAATCAATCTAACACCAAAACAACATGGGCAGGGGGAGATGTTTCAGTTCCCCCATGCCTGACGGCAGAGGTGGGTTTTAAGGAGTTTGCGAAAGGCAAGGAGGGTGGGGGCAATCAGGGGGGAGCTGGTTCCAGAGGGTCGGAGCCGCCACAGAGAAGGCTCTTCCCCTGGGTCCCGCCAGATGACATTGTTTAGTCGATGGGACCCGGAGAAGGCCAACTCTGTGGGACCGAACCGGTCACTGGGATTCATGTGGCAGAAGGCGGTCCCAGAGATATTGGATTTAGCCTGCTGTGTTTTATTGTTTCTTTCATATGTTGTAAGCCACCCCAACTCCTCGGAGAGGGGCGGCATATAAATCCAATAAACAAACAAACAAACAAATAAATAATGCTTATTTAGATATTTTAGATTAAACATTTTTATAATAACTTCTTTTTTTAAAAAAAAATATTGCATCAATGGAAGCAGGGAAATCCATTGTTACCATTAAGATGGGGGGGGGGGGGGGAGCAGGCTTTTCTAAGGCTTCCTTCACCTTTGAAACACATTTGTGAAGAAAATTTTCATTCATTGTACAACATATAGCTAAAATGCAGCAGAATTTCTTTGCTTAGTACAACCCATAAAATTTAAGACTGCCAGCAATGATGAGGTAGGGATTTAGAGACTTGTAGGCCATTAAATCCCCTGAACAATGCTCAGATTTGGAAGTAGAGGGTGTGTGTGTGTGTCATATTTGACTTGCAGCCTTTGCTGCAGCTGATCCTTGAAGTGAAAAGGGCAGACCCTTAAACACCCCAGAGTTTTTCAAGTAGTGTATTTTTGGCTGCTGTTTTAGACCTCGGTTTGCAATAGATCAATGTGCAGCAAGGATGGTGGAGGATTATTTTTTTCCCCTAAGCTCTTGGTTCTTCAATTTGGTGAACTCGCTGAGTTTTGCATTATAGATTACCTTATTGGTTTCTGACCCTTGGTAATTAACTCTGACTTTGCCTTGTGCAACAACTTGATACTGCTTCCTGCTTTCAGTTCCATGCATCATATGCTGCTCTCAACAGCCTGAATATGACTGTTTTAACCTTTCCATGGTCCATTGCATACATTACTGACTGTGCTTTCTACCTAATTAAAAAGCTAATGAAAATCTAAAAACATTTTACATTGATTTTTATATGGCCCAAAGCTTCCTCTTTATATTTTATTTTTTTTAATAAAAACTGATAGCGAGTACTGTCATGTATGTATAATGAAAAACTGCTATTAAGTGTTCTTTTGTCTTACACTTAATCTTTTTATTCTCCCAGACTTACATGTATACTTAGTGTCTGGTATGATCTGCATATCACACATTGTACACCCAAATAAATATCCCACAAAGTTGGAAAATGATACAAATACAATTGTAAGCAGACAATGGTTCATGTAAATAAAAGCTATTTCTAGTACATGTGGATTATTATTGCTTTTGTTTCTCTCATTAAAACATAAAAGAAAATTAAGAAAATCACAGGCTTCTAAGGCCAATTTAATTCATCAACATGACACTCAATCAAATGGTTTCAATTTGATTACAGCAATAGCTAAACACAAGAGGGAATATGTGAAACAAAGTGCATGTTATCTTTTCATAACTAATTCCTTGTGTTAATAAATGGCTCATGAAGTTAAACCCTATAATCTTTAGTACATGAACTAGCTAGCTTTATTTCTGTTATCTGGGATGACTATGGCATTAATGGCATTAACTATAATGATAGAAGTTACCTATTGATTATTTCAGTGTTTATTTCAAAAGGACATATCTATATAATTAACAAGATTTCAGTCTTGCCTGGATTATCCTTCAGGAACCTTAATCCCATGTTTTTGGTGAAGAAAGGTTTCATTGTGGTTTGCTGTGAGACACTATCGCTGAAGATATTCCAAAGATATTTCACCAGAAGAGCCCTTCACTCCTCCACTTGAAACAGAATATCCTACGAAAATAGACAAACAATCCTGGGCCTAGAAAGCCTAGAACTACGGCGCCTAAATCACGATTTGAGTATTGCCCACAAGATCATATGCTGCAACGTCCTACCGGTCAATGACTACTTCAGCTTCAACCGCAATAACACAAGAGCACGCAACAGATTCAAACTTAATGTGAATCGCTCCAAACTTGACTGTAAAAAATATGATTTCAACAATCGAGTTATCGAAGTGTGGAACTCATTACCGGACTCAATTGTGTCAACCCCTAACCCCCAACACTTCTCCCTTAGACTCTCCACGATTGACCTCTCCAGCTTCCTAAGAGGCCAGCAAGGGGCGTATATAAGTGCACTGGTGTGCCTTTCGTCCCCTGTCCAATTGTCTTTCCTTTCTTTCACCTAGCTTATATATTCCCTTCCTTTCATATATCCTCTGCTCTAAGCTAACTTTCACCCTCATATATATTACCACATGTCTATTTTCCTTCCTATGTATTTGTGTATTGGACAAATGAATAAATAAATAAATATAAATAAATAAATAAAACTTGATAAAGGTTGGTTTGCACACTGGAAAGTATGTCTCAATGGGAGCAATGATGTTCTGAGAAAATCAGGGAGATGGATAAAGATGACCTGTCCTTATTCTTTCCATTAGACCAGAGAGAGGAAGAAAGGGAAGCTTGTAGATAAGCATGAAAATAAAGGGCAAGCTTGCAGGCAGTCTTTAAAAATTTTAAATATGTAACAAAGCAACATCAACTGGGTATTTGTAATAAATATCCTAGGGTTGTCCCAGAAACTGAATTGAAAAACAAATATGTTGAAGATTAATGCTGGAAATAGTATGAGTGCGTATCTAGCTATATTTAGATTCATGTACATACAAAAGGACATACCATTAGTCTCACAAATGCATAAACCTCCTGAGATAATTTTTCCAAGGAACCAACTCATGAGTAACATGACAGCCATGGGATTCTTGCTACGGTAATAAGATATTTTAATACACAAACACACACATACACTATCCATCTTAATAAAGCAAATTAAAGGAACTTTTAATCCCACATGTGATTAGACTGTTCTCTGCAAGAAAGAATTCCTAAGGATGATAAATACCTTTAGGTTGTTTAGCTCTTAGTCTTCAAATAATTCATTAATTATTTTAATTAATTCATTTTCAGTATTGTAGAAGCCTGTTCAATGGCAATGGTTAATGGGCTTAACAGCTTTAAAATTTGATATATTTATTTTATTTTCAAATTAGAGTGGAGGGATCTTAAAGACAGTAGGGATTTGAAAGTAGTTCAAATATTAATGCATAACGATATATTTTCTTGAGAAAAAACAAATTTGATTACTTGTCTTGACAGCTGGTAAAAGTATGTTTGTTTTAATTAGCTCTTTTTAAAGTCCAGCTTCCTTTTGTGGCCGATTTACAACACCATGTGAAAAAAGTAATACTTTCAGCATCTGTTAATATAGGCTTCACCCAGGCTAGCTGTTTCAGTTCTTATGCTTGTAGTTGAGCAACCTAGCATACAATTCGGAGTGCAGAATGAGTACTATCAAAGGAACCTGTCCTCACAACACACCTCCATATTCCCCATCCCCCACAAGAAAGGAATAAACCACATGGCTTGTTCTAATCTTCTTTTGTGGATTAACAGGGTAGCTTTTCCCACGAGAAAATTTGCATTGGATTTTCTTCTCTCAAAATGATATTTTCTTAATTTAATTCCTTATCCTTCCTAAATATGACAGCATTCTATCCGGGGAGTTCTAAATCTAAGATAAAAAAAGCAGTTGACATGATCACAAAGGAAAGGCACTAAAGCTAAATTATTAGTAATGGCATTCTACAAATTATTTCCATTTTTCAAACATCTGTGGGATAATGTGAATAGCTCCTCCTCTAAAGAGCCTGGATGTATTCAGATGTGAAAACCAATAGCATCTAGTGAGAATTTATTTCTGAATAACAGCATATATTTTCCAAAAAAAGATGATAACTCTTCTTTATCCCATCTAAAGGAAGACAGCTCAATGAAAGGAAGTACAGTGGTATCTCTACCTACAAATGCTTCTACTTGCAAACTTTTCTAGATAAGAACTGGGTGTTCAAGATTTTTTTGTCTCTTCTCAAGAACCATTTTCCACTTACAAACCCAAGCCTCCAAAACTGTAACCAGAAAAGGCAGGGAGAAGCCTCTGTGAGGCCTCTCTAGGAATCTCCTGGGAGGAAACAGGGCCTCCACCCTTCCTGTAGTTTCCCCAATTGTACACATTATTTGCTTTTACATTGATTCCTATGGGAAAAATTGCTTCTTACAAACTTTTTGACTTAAGAACCTGGTCACGGAATGAATTAAGTTCAAAAGTAGAGATACCACTGTATTTGCCATATATATATATGTATCAACGACAAGCAGTTTGGTATAATGGTTTAAGTCACTAGAAAATAGGAGACTGTGAGTTCTCATGCCACCTTGGGGCATGAAGCCAGCTGGGTATCAGTATGGACACTGATTCACTGATGTGGAAAATCTCTAAATTCACCTTGGATTAATTCAGGTACAGATCTAGACCATGCTAACTAAATTTTAATATCCATGGTTGACCTTTTTTTGCCCTTTTTTGATACTGTTGGATGAAATACATGGGCTTAATTTATGGAGAAATTGGAAGAAAGCCATCAGTTCTTGCAAATGCAAAATCTGCTAGACATGTGCGAGCTATAGAAGAAGCATTTGGTTTTGATGAAGCTTTGACCCATACTCTCCCTCCAGGCTGCCTCATAAAGCTACATGGCCCTTTCATTTCCAAGAATAGCATCAGACAGCCATGCTGGTTGATCTTACTCCATTTCAGAAGTCCTCTTGGTCAGACCTGTATCTCTAACTCCCAAGGAACTGTTCTGGAAGGCATCTTACAGCATGGCTAAAAACATTATGCTGAACAAAGTCAGTGCCAACACGTACCCTTGCTTGATGGCGTTTATGACAGAAAAGGACTCTGAAGTTTCTCCATTGTCCAGCACAAGGGCCATCATAGTGGCGTGAAATGGATGTGCCACCAGGATGAATTTGGCATGATACACCACAGGCCTTCATGACTGACAGTGTCAAAAGCCTTAGCGAGATCCACAAAGGTGGTGTACAATTCATAATTCCGACACTTCTCTTGGAGCTGTCAGGCTGCAAAGATAATGTCCACAGTGCCACACTTTTTGCAAAAACCGCACTGTGCTTTGGGTAATAGATCCTGATCCAGGTAGTCAGTCGGGTGGTTTAGCAACACTTGTGCAAGAATCTTGCCTGTGATGGAAAGCAGTGATATTCCTCTATGATTATCACAGACTTGTTGATTCCCTTTCCTCTTGTAGAGGTGTATGATGGACACATCGTTCAGTTCCTGGGGAATGGTTTCTTGATTCCAGAAAACCTGAATGTCAACAAGCACTGCATCACCATCCTTATAGATCACTGCTGGTATTGCATCAGATCCTGGAGCCTTACCACTGGGCAGCTTGTTGATAGCCTGTAGGGTCTCAGTCTTTGATGGTGGGGAGTCCAAGCTATGGTTGATATCCATCTGGAACATTCTGTCAATCGCCTCATTGTTGATGAGAGTTGTACCAGCTGTGTCCAGTAGAAGGGATATCCCTGAGGGCTAAGGTCCATATATAGATCTGAGGGCTTCATAGAATTGTTTAACATCATTTCTATTGGCAAACCTCTACATTTCACCTGCTTTTGTACTCAACTGGGAGTCCTACATCTTGTGAAGCTTGCTCTGTAGGATCCTGCGAGTATTGCTGAAGGTATTTTTCTTGGCTGTTGATGATGGGTCATTCTGATAAGCACGATGGTTTTATCCGCTCAGTCCCCTGGAATCTGTCTTCACGTGCTCAGAATAGACAAGTCCCTATCTCACCGAAGGTCAATGACCCAATGGCTACTCTCAACCTGGTTTGGCCAGCCTGTCAAAGCTGTTGCCCTTCTGATATGCAGAAGTTGAAATGCAATCTCTATGACACATTTTTAGGTAGGCCGAATTGC
Organism: Erythrolamprus reginae; assembly: GCF_031021105.1. Classification (NCBI taxonomy): domain Eukaryota; kingdom Metazoa; phylum Chordata; class Lepidosauria; order Squamata; family Dipsadidae; genus Erythrolamprus; species Erythrolamprus reginae. Next base: position 344,260,031 of record NC_091950.1, on the reverse strand, counting down.
TTTCGTGCAAAGCATAGTTGTGGTTTTTTTAAAAAAATAAACTGGTTAAAAATAAGCTAAACTGAAAACCTGTCTGAAATAATGATGCCTTTTGTCATCATGACTTGCAGAAAAATGATTTACCAGTAGTGTTCATGTTCATTATGCCAACTTCTCATCGGGATTCAGATCAGATTATTGTCTCCTGCAAAATGTCTAGCAGTTTTTAATGTGGGGAAAAAAATAACTTGAGTTGTAACTAAAAGAGGAACTAAGACTCTGCCAAGATATTAAAGGCACAAGATAATGGCATCCTAGTTCTGACCATAATGGGATTTGAGAGAAATTACTTGTGTTCCAGGAAGGAATAGCTGTCAAAATATAAAGGGAATGATATAATTAGAAATTGGAAACATTAAACCTTATTTTTCACATGAAAGTAATGTTTGTAAATCTAGTGGTTTTGACCATCCCATAAAACCATGCCCAGGCTGTTTAAATTATTTACAGGGATTAACATTGGAAGCCTTCTAAGGTTATATATTATCACTGAAGGAACCTTCATTTTAACACTTATTCTTCCCTCCGATTTGGGGATTTTTAATCATATATTATTAATTAATATTAATACAACATAACAGTGAAAAATGCTAAGCCTTACTAGCAAAGAGATGTGTCAAACCTTTTCCCCCTCCCATCCACAATTCCCATAGTTCATGGCAGACTGACCCTTCATAGTATCGAAGCATAAGTGACTGTCAGGTGGCAGATGACAAGATACAGGGTGCATTCCAAAAGTAATGCAATTATTTTTTTTTAAAGTAATTTATTGAACAGATTTGCACAGACACTTAAAATTCTTCAAAGTACTGTCCTTGGGCCTCTATACATTTTTTCAAGCGACTCTGCCATGACCGGTACACACCCTGGAAGGTGTCTTCGGGGATCTCTCGCAAGGTCTTTGTCACGGCTGATTGGATCTCTTCTATGGATGAAAAAACAGGGTCCTTTCAGGGCTGGGAACGAAAAGAAGTCTGCTGGGGCAACGTCAAGACTACAGGGTGGGGTGGGGTGAGGCAACGTTGGCACCTGGTGTTTGGCCAGGAACTTGCGGACTTGTAGCACGTTGTGGCAAGGTGCATTTTTCGTCCATAAAAGAGATCCAATCAGTGTGATTAAGACCTTGAAAGAGGTCCCCGACGCCACCTTCCAGGGTGCATACTGGTCATGGCAGAGTCACTGGAAAAAATGTGTAGAGGCCCAAGGACAGTACTTTGAAGAATTTAAAGTGTTTGTGCAAATCTGTTCAATAAATTACTTTTAAACAAAATAATTGCATTACTTTTGGAATGTACCCTGTATTTCTAAGTATAATTATTCTAAATTGTTTAATGGTGGTCTCTGAAATTTGCTTATTTTCTTGCAAATGTTTCATTAGCTTAACTAGGTAACATCATCAGTGCTAATAAGGACTGCTGCTTGCTGTCAGTTTATATTCTGGTGGCTTGCCTGTCTATGTGAGTGGGGGTAGTCTTAGAGATTCTTTGGTTGGGCTGACTAGTGATATAGTTGTGGGTTGCTCCTGGTTTGGACTGGTTCTTAGAGTAGTTAGCGTCAACAGCAGGAGGCTCCACCCACCCATCTGGCATGCTTCTGCACATGCGCGTGAGCATGCACGCCAACTGGTAGCAAAAATATTTACAACCCACCACTGCACTGATGGCTCTTTGGAAGTTTCTTGAATGGGATATTGCTTACTTGATTGTTGATCTGAAGTTAAACTTGTAAGCAATACTCATTTTTACAGATGTCCAGAAGAGCATTAAAACCAAATATAATAATAGTACCCTAGAAATACTGCACTTATCAAAATCTCTAAAACACTTTTGAAATATCTACAACCTTATTAGCTGTTTGCAGTCATGCCACCTGTGGCACAGGAGTGGAATAATTAGCTCCATTGCTCACATCCTTTTTAATGCCAAAATGACTTGTGCCTATGTATGCATTTATATTTCAAGTGGAAACTCTGTGAATAGAAGAGGGGGGCTAGTTGGTGGTGGTGCATGATAGGCCTTATTATTTCTAGTCTTCCAGTTTCTTCCTGTCTACATGAACAAAAGAGGTTTAGCCTTATACAGTATATTGGTGTTGGGAATTACAGCGCTCGGGCTATACCCACCTCTGCAATTACTGGGGGATATGCTGCAATTTAACCAGTATAGGGCCGCTCATCTTACCTCCTACCGTGGTGCCTGTTGAGGCCATTGTGGGTGCCTGCACACCTGATGGTGCGTTGGTGCAAGATTTGGCTTCTGCACATACACAGCAAGCGAAATGTCGTGTAAGGACACATGTGTGAGTGAGATTTCGGCAATTTTCGCCGATATTCCCATGGTCCTCTCACCCCAAAATTGTGCCCCACTGTGAGACCTGCATTTCTCCTAACCGACCCACCCCCTTCCCGCTTCTCTTTTACCTTTCTTTAACATTCCCCCTTTCCCTCCTTAAGGCAAGGTGAGCATCTGAGCAAGCTGCCGTCACTGCCAGTTTGGAGAACCAGTCTTTATTTTATTACCAGTTCTATAGAATTGGCCCAAACCAGGAGGAACCCACCTCTGGTTCTCCTCCAACAGAGGAGATACAGCTGATGACTGGCTCAGTTACTCCAATGAAAGTAGTCCAAGCACACTTATTCATACATATAGGCAGTAATGGGCAGCCAACCTTTTACTGCCATACTGTGGGTGTGGCTTATTTTGTGGGTGTGGCTTGATGGTTATGTGACTGAGTAGGAGTGGCTTGCTGGCCATGTGACCAGGTGGGAGTGCCCTGAATGATCATCATAGTTCAAGTGAACTGTTAAGTCCTTGACTTACAACCTCACCAGTGTCTCTCTCTGGAGTAACAATTTGCTTTGCTTTTCCCATGCTCTCCTTCCTGGGTCGCCCCCTGCCTCAGGCTGGGTAGCTAGGCGAATGGGTGCTGATCAGCTGTTGAGAAAAGATGGGGGAGGAAATGGGCCCCTTGAAACTCCTGCAGGTGCTGGCCTCCCTGCCGCTTTCCGAGGAGGAGGAAGAGGATGGGAGAGGGGAATAGTCAGCTGGAGCTGGGCACACAGCTTCATTTCTTGCCGGTGGAACTGCTTTCCACCCCGTCCTGCCTGCTGCCCATCCCTGCATATAGCACATTCCTTTCTTTCTCTTGATAAATTCTAGAAACAGGGAAGGGACACAGAGCAAAAAGGTAGGAAGTTAAGCATTCAGGAGGAGAGTTAGAGAGGAATTGTCTATGACCATGATAGTGAACCTATGGCATGTGGAGCCACATCTGAGGGCACGTGAGGTCAGTTCCAACACTCATGTGCACACTGGCCAGCTGATTTTTAGCCTTTCCAAGGGCAGTGGAGACCGGTTTTGCCCTCCCAAGGTTTCAGGAAAGCCTCTGGAGCCTGTGGATGGTGAAAAATGGGCCCAACTTGCCTACTGGAAGTTTCTTTCCTAACTTCTGGTAGGCCTGTTGGGCCCGTTTTTCACCATCCACAGAGTCCAGGGGCTTCAGTGAGGCTTGCACGTATGCATGGGTGGGACAGCGTGTGGAGGTTGTACACACATGCATGGAGAAGGGCATTGCATTATGGGGGTGGGCACCTACATGTGCAATATTGTTTGGGTTATATGATTGTTTTTTAATAAGGGTTTTTAAAACTGTTTTAATATTGGATTTGTATATGATTATTGCCTGTTTTGAGCCGCTCCAAGTCCTCAGAGAGGGGCAGCATACAAATCTAAATAATAATAATAATAATAATAATAATAATAATAATAATAATAATAACAACAACAACAATAATAATAATAATAATAATAATAATAATAATAATAACATTTATTATTATTATTATTATTATTATTATTATTATTATTATTATTATTATTATTATTATTATGTCAGTATAACACAGCAAACAAGATCACTATGCTGGATTTTGTATTTCATCACCAGTCGGGCGCTTCCCAAGCACCTAGGACTGCGTGATGTAGCAGCGAATTATGTTTGCTGATCCCAGTAAAGCGGCCTTTTGCAATTGACAGTTGGAGATTTTGTCAATTCCAATGGTTTTCAAATGTCTGCTGAGATCCTTTGGCACTGCGTCCAGCGTGCCAAGTACCACTGGGACCACTTTCACTGGCTTATGCCAGAGTCGTTGCAGCTCGATTTTTAGATCTTCGTATTTCACTAATTTCTCTAGCTGCTTCTCCTCAATTCTGCTGTCTCCTGGGATTGCAATGTCGATGATTCATACTTTCTTTTTCTCCACAATCAGGATGTCTGGTGTGTTATGCTTCAGAATTCGGTCAGTCTGCAGTCGGAAATCCCACAGTAGTTTTGTTTGCTCATTTTCGACCACTTTTTCGGGCTTATGATCCCACCAGTTCTTTGCAAGTTCTTCTTCTTCTTCTTCTTCTTCTTCTTCTTCTTCTTCTTATTATTATTATTATTATTATTATTATTATTATTATTATTATTATTACGCGCACATGTGCTCTTTTGGCACCCAAGCAAAAAATAGTTTGCCATTACTGGTCTATGGTAAGGAATCCCAAAATGAACCCTGAACTTGGGAAGAAGCTGGGATTTACAATTTGTATTGCAAATAGCTTTTGCTCTTTCTAGTAAAGATCAACCATAAAAGCTTCCAATTTCTCCATATCAATTTTCCCTCCTCATAAATATACCTCCAGTTCTAAAAATATATATATACCTCCAGTTCCTCCAGGTAAATATACCTCCAGGTAAATATACCTCCAGTTCTAAAAAAAAATCCAGTTTTCATCATTCCACATGTTGTGCCTGTTTGGAAATTATGGTAGCTGTGCTCTCAATTTAATTGAAATATTCAAGTTAGATAAGCCAATCATTAGCAAACAAACATAAAACTCTGGGAGACTGCACCGCAAGCCATGATACTGAAGAGAGGAAAGATTTGGCTGCTTTCACTAGATGCAAGAGCTGTACCTATCATATCTCTGTCATAATTTTATTGATATGAGTTCCCCTCCTTGAACATTATTTACTAGAAAAAGAAATTAAGCCAAGTGAAGTTTTATGCTTTTTCCCCAAGAAAGAAAACAATAAACTTATCATACGTACAAGACTATTTTTAATGAACACCTTGCTAAGTGGGGAATAGTAATCAAATGCAAGCTTGACTTTAATGCTGTTTCATCGAGACAATGGGATTTGCAACATTAACTTTTTATCTTGTTTTTGGTAATGATTTAACTTCCTAATGGAGTCAGAAGCATACATAAGCAGATTTGGGGGAGTGTTATTGTATAATTAAACCATGAGCTCCAATTATTATGAATCCAGTATGACTGAGCATTAATATGAATTATATTAGAAACGGGTGTGTGGGGGGGATTCTTTCTTTCTTTCTTTGTTCATTTCAGATTTCAACTTTGAAATCATTTGCTCAAGACCCTTTTTTAATTGTAAGTGTGAGAGATGAAATTTTCCTCTTAGGAATTGCTAGAATGAATGTGGTTATTCGTTCTCCATTTAAATATTCCTCTTGCCCTTTTATAGATCATTAGTGCATGTTTGGGGCCTGAGACACATGGGCATGTGGGTTTTTTTCTCCTATTTTGATGATGCAAGACAGTTATAAAACCAAATTAATAGTCCAGTTGAAAGATTAGAGGTTCTTTGAAGGGCAAAGCAGCCTAATTTTATTACTACGTTTCAAATATGAAGGCAGATTAGTCACCAATGAATAAGTTTTCAAAATATGAGATGGGATGGTTTGCAAAACCTTATATCAGCTGAAAAAAAATTAAAACATCAATTCCTTTGAAGGAGTAGGTTGAAAATAGGGACAAATGTTTAGAATGAAATCAGAAAACACTGTTATGGTTTGAAATATTTTGGTGATACTAGATAGATAACTTGAAAATGCCTATATGACAACTCTACAAGATGAATGGCAAACTAGAATCACTCCTAAGGAAAAATAAGCAATTCTTAAAGAAATAAACAATCCACTGCTTTCCAAAATAGAAACAGACTTTGTTTGGGAACATTTAATTTTTCCCCCCAACACACATTTTGCATCAGTAATGTCCAGAAGTGATGCAATAATGATGAGTCTGGGAATTGAATCTACTGTGTATCTGACCATCTTATATGAGACCTTGCCTTTACCTACCTCAGATTATTTGAAGAGCCATCACTTTCCATCCTCATTGTTAAAAGAATCCTGCTGTTTTATGGAGTTGCATGCTGTATTGATTTTGTGCAGCTGTCATTGCTTTGGAGAGCCTGAAATGTTTTTGTTTACTTGCATATACATATCTCAGATTAACATTTTAAAGGTCAGAATTGTGGTCCTCAAAGCTGTTATGGAAATCTTGATGTTCTGTCAACAATGTTTGGAATGAAGAATGACTGGCCAGAGGTCTATGAAGGGGTCATTGTTGGAATTTCTAAAGACGCCTTCACCTTTCTGGATTAAAGATTCCTTAATAGTGGCCCCAGACAGACAAAATAAAACTTTTTATCTGAAAGTAATTTGTACATGGATTTTTAGCTCTGGAAAGCAAACTCCCACTGATTCCTTTTAATCTTAAGGGAATTGATCTTTTCTTTTTTTAGTGTGTCACAAAACTGATTCCTCCTTCCCTCCCTCCCTTCCTCTCTTCCTTCCTTCCTCCTTCCCTCCTTCCCCCCTCCCTTTTCAGACAAATGAAGGCAGATAGAAAGATAGCCAGGAGGTCAATCTTCTAAAGAAGAAAAGCCTGTCTTTTAGGCCCAAAGAAGCAATTCATCATTTCACGTGATAAACATAATACATAATACAGTTTCCCTCCTTTTATGTGCAACCTAACAGTAGGGAATACATAGCAGAGTGATAGCCCCCAAGTCAAGTAGTTGCCTGTCTTAAAGAATAACATGAATGCCAAAATGGATCAAGCTGAGTGTCAGACATATGTCATAGTACTCATAAGCCAACGACTACCTGTATCTGTATATGCATGTTCTATATCAACAAAATGCACATGAATGTGTACAAAGAAACACAATTGTTAGCGTCTGAATAACTGGACCTATTTGGAAGTATTTAATATGTCTGAATAACAATTGTTTCCTTGCCATGATTACCCATACAGAGGCACTACAAGTGCCCCAAATTTTTCCAAGTGATCCAGCAGTTCACAAGAAGTCGGAACATGCTATTGCATTGCAGAGTAGACATTCCATGTTGTCTTGGCAGTTTCCTCTTGCTCCTCTAGCAAATTTAATTTAATTTATTAAATTTATAGGCCGCACAACTCCTGAGGGACTCTGGACAGCGTTCAACAATAAAACAATATACAACAATATAAAACCCCAATACTAAAAACATTCATCACTTCTATGCCGAAGCTAGGTGATATTGCTCAATAGTCCTAGGCGTCTCAGCTAAGCTACATTTTTAAGGCTTTCCAGAAAGCAAGGAGGTTGGGGAGGTATGGACCTCTGGGGGTAGTTGGTTCCAGAGAGATGGCCCCACCACAGAGGAGGCCCTCCCACGTGGTCCCACCAGTCGGCATAGTTTAGCTAACAGGACCTGGAGAAGGCCAACCCTGTGGGCTCTAATTGGCTGCTGGAAAGTGTGAGGCAGAAGACATAAGTAGTCTGGCCTTAAGCCATGTAGATGTCTTAAGATGATAACCAACACCTTAAATTGTGTCTGGAGACTGATTGAAAGTCAGTGCAGCTCACAGAGTGTTGGTGTTATGTGGATGTTCCTAGGCACACTTACAACAGCTTTTGTGGCTGTGTTCTGGACTAATTGTAGTCTGCAAACATTCCTTAAGAGTAGCCAAGACTCTGTAATGTCCTTTCCGAGCACAACTGTGAGAACTCTCCATTTTTATTTATATTTTGCACTGTTAATTTGGTCATTTTAAAGCCAAAACTGATAAAGATTTCATCATTACTATATATAACAGCTTTTGAAAAGATTATACTGTCTGCCTGCATGATCCTTGTCATTACAGTAGTACCTCTAGATACGAGCTGCTCCACATGTGAGTATTCCAAGTTACGAGCCGCAAGGCGAGCGAAATTTCTGTTCGACACCCGAGCTCAAATTCGGAATATGAGCTGAGCTTCCACTAGGTGGCACAAGAATCTCCTTGCTTCCGGTTATCTCGCCGTGAAAAATAAAGTCTAAAGGCATTCATTCGAGATGCGAGTTGATCAACTTACAAGCTCGGGTCTGGAACGAATTAAACTCGTATGTCGAGGTACCACTATATAGGACATTGCTTTAGAGCAGTGTTTCCCAACCTTTTGGGAGCTGTGGCACATTTTTCATATTTTCAAAATCCTGGGGAACATTGGGGGGGGGGATGGCGGGGGGCTAAAAAAGTTTGGACAAAAAATCCTCTCTTCCTCCCTTTCGCTCTATTTCTCTCTCCCTCCCTCTTTCTCTCTCTTCCTTCCTTTCTCTCTCCATCCCTCTTTCTTTCTCTCTTCCTTCCTTCCTCTCTTTCTGTCTCCTCCTTCCTCTCTCATCTCTCTTTCCTTCCTCTCCCTCCCTTTCTCTCTTTCCTTTCTCTCCCTTTCTGTCTATTTTTTCTATCTCTCACCCCTTCTCCCTCTTTCATTCCCTTTCTCTCCCTCCCTTTCTCTCTCATTCCTTTCTCTCCCTCTTTCCTTTCTATCTCTTTCTTTTTCTCCCTCCTTCATATCTTCTTTCTCTCCCCCTTCCTCCCTCTTTCCTTTCTCCCCCTCCCTTTCTCTTCCTTTTTCTCTATCCTTTCTACCTCTTACTCTTTCTTTCTCTCCCTCCTTCATTCAATTTTCTCTCCCTCCCTTACTCTCTCTTTCCTTTCTCTCCCTCCCTTGTTCTCCCTTGGGGCTGCCTGTGCCTGCCCTGCACCACCCAACACGGACGGACAGCCCCCAGTCGTCGGTTCGTCGCCCCCCCCACACGGAGGGAGATCAGGCTGGCGAGGGCGGTAGATCTGTGTCCCCAGCCACTGGAGGGAAATCAGGCTAGCGGGGGCGGCGAATCCACCTCCCCAGCTGGGCGGAGGGAAATCGGGCTGGCGGGGGCGGCGAATCCACCTTCCCAGCCGGGTGGAGGGAGTTCGGGCTGGTGAAGGCGGTGGATCCGCGTCCCCAGCCGCGCAGAGGGAAATCGGGCAGGCGGGCGGGTGGCCGCGGCTCCCTGCGCGCCCCTGGAAAAGGGTGTGCCCCGCCCTGGAGCTCTTGCTCGCTGCTGCCATCCCCCTGCAGCCGGCAGCCTCCCGTTCCTGTTGCCATTGCCCTCCCGCCGGGCCCGAAAGGACACTTGTTGCCGCCTCCACTGGGAAGCTCCAGCTGGGTGAGAAGAATAAAGCTCAGCTTCCCTCAGCTTCTCAGAAGCTGAGCTTCACGGCACATCTGATGATGTCTCGCGGCACACCAGTGTGCCGCGGCACACCGGTTGAAAAACGCTGCTTTAGAGATATAGCAATAGCAATAGCATTTAGAGTTATATACTGCTTCACAATGCTTTACAGCCCTCTCTAAGTGGTTTACAGAGAGTAAGTATATTGGCCCCAACAATCTGGGTCCTCATTTTACCGACCTTGGAAGGATGGAAGGCTGAGTCAACTTTGAGCCTACTGAGATTCAATTTGCCATACTGATCAATAGAAATAGCTTGCAGTACTGCACTCAAACCACTGCACCACCGAGGCTCCTGGATATGGTGATAGCAGAACAACCAGCAGCAATACTCAGCCAGCAGCTAAGGAATACAGTATCTAATATCTAGAATATCTAATATCTGGAATATCTTGATGCTACTGTCCAGGGTGCTAAGAATTTCCAGAAAATGACTCTGGCTCATAAAAAAAAACCCTAGTACTGAAGGATCAAAACAATTTATAAACAGTAGGAATTTTCAGTGTAGCAATTCAATAGAAAGTTTTTCAACTTAAGAAAGAAAGAAAATTATCTCTAAATGCCAGAAGTCACTAGATGAAGACCTCCCTGACCTCAGTGTTCAAATTAAATAAATAAAAAGCCTAGGCAGATTGACCATCGTGTCCATTCTCAATTCCTACGGGGAAAGAGCCATACAGAGATAAATAATAAATGATGTACGGCAGATTCTATGCAACCTGAGAAAATGCCTGAGCTCCATTTGCGAATCAATTTTTAAAAAACAACCAAAAACAAATAATAAGCCTCAAGGAAGAAAAAAATCCCCACATAAGTGCTTTGGTTGCATAAAAGAAACCTTAAAAAATACTAGGGAGAAAAATGTTTGGCTTGCAAATTCATGTTGCCTCAAATTCCAAGTGGTCACACTCTTTAACCTTGGTCTGCATTTCATTCATAATTTATATTAATGCATTTTCAAATGGGGTTCAGTGTTTATGCTAAATACTTTCTATCATGTAATGGTGAATAGAGAGATCTTGATTGATTTGGTGAATGATTCTCCTTGCAAGTCATCTGGCATTTAACCAGTGGTGGGCTCCTACGGGAACGGCCAGGAACACAATCCGGGTAGCAAAATTTGAAGCTCCACCCCAGAGCATCCAATTTGCACTGAAAGATGTTGAAACAAAATGCATAAGCCACACCCACAGTGTGGTTGTAAACATTTTGGTAGCCAATCACTGCATTTAACCCATTCTGCCATGATGGTGAGGATGTAAGCAATGGACATGCATTGCAGAGTCTATAGATGAAGTCGCTATGGTAGAAGGTAAAACCAAATGTAAAGCATCTTAATGTAAAGGAATCCCTAGCATTAAATGGTTTTTAATTGTATGTCCTTGTTGTTCTTTTGCCCATGGTTACACAAGGTTGCCAGTGAGATACTTAAAATAAATGTCAGTTTCCCAAAAATAGTAGTTTTATGACCATTCTTAAAAAAAGAAAATTAGAACAAAACCACCCTCAAGAATTCCATTTTTTATCAAGCAGTATACAGATAAATTTCCACTTAATTATTATAAAATTAAATCTGATCAAGAAACAATGGTGATCATTTCAGCAACTGCTATCCTAAGCAAATAGCATTCAGAATATTTTATTTCTGAGCAAACTGCAATCCATTGAAAAAAAATTGATGTGACATATCCTCAGAAGTCTTGGCTCCATTAATTTAAAAGACACATGGAGAGGAATACCAAAAAAAGCACAAATAGTAAAACATATTCCGTGTTTGGGCTTTATTTTAAAGAAAATATGAATTTCCTTCTCAATCATTATTTTCTGAATTTCCTAGTACCATGTATCAAAATTATTAAATTGGTTAATTCCTCCAGGCATATGCAATTCTTTATGTTGTCAATATAAGAAATATTCTCTGTCCATTTCTCTGCATCTTGCTAGCATGATGTTCGTCCATCATGTTCGAAGAGAACCTTGACATCTAAAAGATTGTGGGCTGTCCACGATGTGTCTTCAGGTGGCTGGTAAGGCCTATAAGGGCACAAAATGTTCTGACACATGTTGGGCAGACATGTGTGGACACCATTGTTGCAGCATTTGCAACTCTGGCTTTGTGGAGTGTTTGCTTCTCTTGTGCTATGGTGGCTCTTCTGTTCTCAGAGGTCTGGTAGCTTTGGTGGATCAGGGTGCACCATGTTGATCAATTTTGTGCCAAGGTTTCCCAGGAGGTGGTGTCGATATCCAGGGACCTGAAGGAGGCTTTTAATATGTCTTTGTATTGCTTCCTTTGTCCCCCATGCAAATGTTTTCCTTGAAACAGCCCACTATAGAGGAGCTGTTTGGGGATGCGATGGTCTGGCATCCTTGCAATATGGCCTGCCCATGGTGTCTGAGCTTTCATCATGCCCAGGGTGGGAACTGATGGCAGACCTGCTCTGGAGAAGACTTCTATGTCTGATACCTTGTCCTGCCACCAGATCCTCAGAATTCTACAGAAGCAAGTCATGTGGAAGTGGTTCAATTTCCTAGCGTTCCTCCTGTATACAGTCCAAGTCTTACTGTCATACATCAGGATAGTTAGCACTACTGCTCAGTAAACCTTGAGTTTGTAGCAAGGCTTATTTCATGGCGGTCCTACACATTGCTCAGTAGTGTGCCAAATGCAGAGCTTGCCTTGGTGATTCTGCAGTTGACCTTATTAGATATTTGCCTGGGTGACCTACCCAGACAGGGTAAAAGTCAAAAGTTCAGATTTGTTTATTGCATGTTGATTGGTTGCCTTCTTTTAGTGCTTAAAATGTATCTTTGTAAAACTGCCCTGTTGCTGGGCTAGATTGTATAAATAGGAGAACTGTCAATGTATAGAGTTCTCAATACTCCATTGCTTCTTGACTGAATTGACTTCCTTGTCCTGTTAGTGAAATAAACCTTGCTTGATTCAACCTTGCTTTGAGAGTTATTACATTGGCGACGAGGAGTTATTACAGACCTCAATGTCAATTGTCACTGCATGGGAGACGGTGCTGCTAAGGTATATAAATCGATCTATTGCTTGCAGTTTTTCCCCCTTTACTGTGATGGTGGGCTCTTGGTGTTGGGCTTTCAGTGGTCTTTATGTTGATAAAGATGTTCACATTCTTCTGCAGAGGACAGTGGTATGATGTACCTATGTTTCATGGACTTTAATGGACATTTTTAGATAGAATTATACAAATTGGCTATTTTTATTTCCTTTATTTATTGTGCTTTTATGATTCCAAATTGTCTGCATTATTTTCAGACAGATTTCTCATTTCCTTTGTGTCAGGCCTACTTATAATAATTCTGCTTAGGAAAGTTGGAATAGAGCCTTATTTTAAAGTAATTCAAGCAAATCCATCTGATCAGCTTCCATAATTTTAATGTGAAATCTCTAGTTCGCTGAAATAAACAGCAGCTCTAATTTTAATTTGCCAAGTGAGGCCTTCATAAATTTTATTGTGAGGAAAGAAAACAATGGCCTTGGGGCTAAGAGACCTGTTTTCCTGAAGTAACAAAATCTAAGCATCTGATTCCCATTTATAACATTAAATTACCCTACAAATACCTCTTGCTGAGAAGGTTAACAGGAAAGGAAATGTATTTATCACATCTTTCAATCCTCCACCTCACCCCAGCACTTAGCTACCCATGCCTTAGTCTAATTTTGCATTTATCTTAATTGAAAGATTCCTTGTGCATGACATACTTCTTCTGTGGGTGTTCACCTAAGGAAATTCTTTGTGCACCTTTTCACAAAAATGGGTTTGGTTTTCTGAATGATGGAATCCGTAGGCAAGCATTTTATATATGGAATCTGCTTTTTACCTGTTTTTGGACATTTATGAATGTAGGACTTAGTTATGATGTGACAAAGTTACCTGTATTCTTTTGATAATGCCCTGCATGCAGACCATATCCAGAAAGTGTATGCAATCTATTTGACTAGGAAAAGTCTACTTCATCACAGTTATGTTACATAAATAATTGTCATTTAATAATTGCAACTGGTACTGGCAACTCCGTTATTAAATGAAGCTGATGGTAATGAAAACAGCATACGATTATATGAGTGCAATGGACTTATGACATCAATTCTGCTGCAGATATCAATGAAATCACCCACAGTCATTAAGCAAGTTGTCCCTATAATATCACTTGTCCCAAAGATGGTTTTTGAACAGGTAACTAAACTTCGTTAGTTTTTTTCTTTGAAAACATTTTGCTTCTTATCCAAGATGCTTCAGAACTAAAGAAGTTTCTTGGATGAGAAGTGAAAGAGCTATTTTCAAAGAGCCAATAAAGTCTAGTTGTCTTTTGGAAAAAGCTCCCTTGGCACAACCTTGACCTAGATCAGGGGTGTCAAACTCATGTTGTCAAGGCGATTTCATGTGAAATATTATGACTTTCCCCGCTTCACTAAACTGGAATGGCCAGCACATGACACATCCCACAGGACGGGAGTTTGACACCTCTGACTTAGATTATTGAGAATCTCTATAGACAACATAACTTGTCATTTTAGTTCTGGCTTCTCTATTGACTTTACTTGTCCGAAGCTGGCTGAAGGAAACTCATGAAAGGCCATTTGAGGACCCATTGTACAGTCCCTTTTTCAGTTACACTTCACCTTTATAACTTTGAATGATTGCTAAACAGGACAATTGTCAACTGAGGACTACCTGTATTGGCAATAACTGTACTTGGTTAAAGATCAATAGTGGAAACATTAGTTAAAAATTAACCATACTGAAGAAGTTTTATTATCATACATATGTCTGGGTGTGATGCATTTTATGAAAGAAGGTTTTATTTGGTTTCAGTGCAAGCATGGTCTCTGTTCTAACACAAGCCTCAAGTGTGATTTTATACTGAATTCTAAAACACTCACAGGCTGCTGAAATTCCCAAGGTTGCAGGCTATTATTAAGATACCGAGTTTGTTAAAGTATCGCCATTCCCTAAACTGTTGATTAGATGCTATTTACTAGTTCAGAATCAGAATTGTTGTATGAAAATGGGATTCCATAGTGAGATTCCATTTAAAGCACATATTACAATATTAAACAGCTGTGCTGCAAGAAAAATGGACAGCAGTACCTTGAAATACTAATTTTAAAGCTTCAAAGATGTTCAAGATGATTGGACTGCTCTAAGTGAACAGCAGCTTGAAATGAAATAGGCAATTGTGATCTTATCTGATGTAGATTACAAAATTGTCGAACGGTAACTGATTTTATTGTATTAAAATAACTTTAAAGGGAACTTCTATTGTTGCAGAATTCTTTGGCTGTAGTCTCTGTTCTGGCCAGATTGCTACTAATACATTTGTGCAGCTATTTACCCAACTTGGCATTTGCAAAACGTTTTAATGTGTTTGCTAAAATCAGTCCTGCCTGAATTGGCAGAGCCATATAAATTTGCACAATATTTGTTAACTTGTCTCCCATTCTTCCCCAACTCTTTTATATTCCAATGAAGAGCTACTAGTATGTGGGAAACAGAAAAAAAAAAAAGACAAGCCTGAATTCATATCCACACTCAGGATCATTAGGGGTCCTTTTATTCTATCTGACTTTCAGGGGTTATTACAAGGAGAGAGGCCTTTATAAACATGCTCAGCCTTAATATGCCACAAGATGCTTGTAAAATGTAGAATTACAGTTCCCATCCTCTAAGTTCCAAAACTCTTCAAGTAGGCAGAGAAACCGAATGCACTTTTCACATTGAGCAGTACTGAAAATGAATACAAGTAGCCTAATCTGTGTACAATCTGTATTCATGGGCTAAAGACCAACTTCAGGGTGACCCTCCTCTCTTTAATATTGTCTCTAACAAGCTCTGAAACTGGAAAATGAAGCAAGTAGCAACAGGGGGAATTTGAGGAAAAATTGGAAGTCAGGGGAATGAGGACTACTGAGGAGAAAGCAGATCCTGAAAATCGGGGGTGGTTCTAACTTCTAGCCGCCACTTCATTTCCTCCCACACTGTGTGGTGGCACCTCCTGGGTGTGTGGGCACTTTGTGCATGCATGCATATGCAGTGCTGAAAATTTTCCCCAAAATCCTCCCCCCACAACCCCCCCCCAAAAGCTAAAAACAAGATGGCAACGCAGTGCCAGATACTCTGCTTCTGTGCATGCCCAGAAAAAAATCAGCAATTTAAAAAAAAATATCTCTTTTTTAAAGATAGCTGTGCCCATGGACCTGCACCAACAGAAAAATGTTTTTCTGACATCACTGTGACATCACCGGTGGTTTGCTACCAGTTCTGTAGAAACAGTGTGAGTTGGGAGGAACTCACCTCTGCTGAAGATGTTACTAATGCTACTTTTATGTGCTATTGAATTAGTGTTGACTCTTGGCAATCACCTGGACTGGTCCTTGAAGTTTTTTGGCAAAATTTCTGTGGCTTGCCCATGCCTAAGGCTGAAAAGAAGCGATTGGCTCAAAGTCACCAGTTGTATCTAAAATGGGGTTAGAACACACAATTTCCTGCTTTCAGGCTTGATGCCTTAACCACTACACCCAGTTGGCTCTCTAATACTATATTATAGAGTGAATGCTATATTTACTATTTTTTAAATTAAGTTGGGATCTGTCGCTTTGCATGGCAAAACCTGGGAAGTCTTTACAGCAAGCAACCAGCTCAGAAATATTAGTTAAAAAAATGAGTCAAGATTGTCCTTACTTCAATTTATCCTTCCTTCCTTCCCTCCCTCCTTCCTTTCTTCCCTCCCTCCGTCCCTCCTTCCTTCTTTCATTTCCTTATTTCCTTCCCTTCCTCCTTCCTTCCTTCCCTCCTTCCTTCCATATTATTGCTCCTTACTCCTGCTATTTTCCCCACAATTGTCCTGTGAGGTGGATTCAGCTGAGGGAGAGTGACTGGCCAAAAGTCACATAGCTAATTTGAATGCCTAAGGAAGAACTATAACTCACAGTCTCTCGGTTTCTAGGCGGTGTCTTAACCACTACAACAAGGTGGCTCGTGCTGAGAATATGAAAAATGAGTATTATACAGTTGAATATGGTTGGGTCTTTTCTTTGTGCAAAAGGGCAACATCATTTTTCTGTTGGGTCCTCATGAAGTTGTATCTCTTAATTCTCAGCCTGTGAGCAAGATCGCCTTATTTGTACCAATATTCAATAAATTCTTCTTTTATTCTTCCAATGATATCCAAGGGCAGCCTCAAGGTATACAATATCTGAAACAGCACTTCTATAATTAAACTTAGGAGTTAAATACATTACAAAGTCTTTTCCTAGGTGGAAAAAATGCACTTTGGTCTTTTCAGGGTTATTTCTCCCTTTGAGTATTAAATTCAGTTTGTCTTGTTTCAATATTTATTTGAAAAATGCTTTATAACAAAAATGTGTATGTGGGAGGTTTGAGCACATTTATCTTGTGACTTACACAGTGTTAGACACAATTTTGCCTACACACACATTTTTGCAAGCCTGTTTTACTATAATTCATTTTTCTGGTTATTTAATATATAGTTTTTGGTCCCCTTTTAGTAATGCTCATAGTTTTGTAGGATTATTTGTGCTGGATCATTGCATTCCCAAATTTGAGCTGCGCTGAAAATCTTGTCAGCTGAGCTTTAGTTTGAAAGGACAAATCGGGGCAGGTATTTTATGTTAGAATTTGAGAGAAACCTATTTCTTTCTCTTCTTACTTTATTATCTGTGGTTATAGGTGCAGCTCCCTTCAGAGTTGATTGACGCACCCTAATAACATATTAAAATATAATGGGGGAATAGGTAAAAAAATACTTTGTTTTCATTTACATTTAATTAAAATTAATTAATTAATGTGATTATTCTCCTATCATGTATTTAATTCTTCTCACTTAAATTTAGCAAATTAGAATAGAATAGAATAACAGAGTTGGAAGGGACCTTGGAGGTCTTTCTAAACCAACCCCTGCTTAGGCAGGAAATTCTATAACATTTCAGACAAATGGTTATCCAATCTCTTCTTTAAAACTTCCATTGTTGGAGCATTTACAACTTTTGGGGACAAGTTGTTATAATTGCACAATAACCCAATGAAGTGAAGAAAAAAGAACTGTTCTTCAGTACCCTTGTTTGGTAAAAGGAGGACTTGTCATTCCCACTCTCACTCCATTAACATAATCATAATCCCACAGAAGCTCTCATACTTAATATTTAATAACTTGCTTTAGAACCATTTTGGTATCCATGTTTTCCCCAAAATAAGACCCTGTCATATATTTTTTAGCCACCAAAAAAGGCACCAGGTCTTATTTTTGGGGTGTGCTTCATCCACTCACTTGCACACATCACCCTCAGCTTCATTTTCACTGTCAGAGCAGAATTCTACTATCTGCTTTGCAGGCCTTGCTGGCTGCAGAAGAAATGGGCCAGAAAGACAGGTGTCTGAAGGTGTGAGGCCTGACTGTAATTGTCCACATGTAAGAAGAAGGGCAGCTCCACTTCCCCACCCTAGCTTAATTTTTACCCCTCCCTGGAGTGGGCAGGGTCTTAATTAGGGCTTATTTTGGGTGCACGTGTAAAAATCAAGCAGGGTTTACTTTCAAGGTAGGTTGTATTTTCAGGGAAACACTATATGTTCATAAAATCCTTGGTCTCAAGTAGTCTATTTTTGCTCTGATATATGATATACATGAAATTGCTATTTTCAGGATCTTATTGGCAACAAGTGACATCTTGAATCAACATAGCCTATTGGGTGAATAGTAGGGCAGTGTCACCACATTACAAAAAAGATGTTGAGACTTTGTAAAAAATGCAGAGAAGAGCAACTAAGACGATTATTATTATTTTATTATTATTTATTAGATTTGTATGCCGCCCCTCTCTGTAGACTCTTAGAGGATGGGAACTAGATTAAGGGCCTGGAGACTAAACCTGATAAACAACGGTTGCAGAAACTAGGTATGGTCAGTCTAGAGAAAAGAAGGACTAGGGATGACACGGTAGCAGCGTTCCAGTACTTGAGGGGCTGCCACAAAGAAGACAGGGTAAATTATTTTCCAAAGCACCAAAAGGCAAGACAAAAAAACAATGGATGGAAACTAATCAAGAAGAGAAGCAACCTGGAATTAAGGACAAGCATCCCAGCAGTGAGAACAATTAACCAGTGGAACAGCTTTCCTTCAGAAGTTGTAGGTGCTTCATCACTGGAAGTTTTTAAGAAAAGACAAAAGTCATTTGTCTGAAATGATATGGGATGCCTGCTTGAGCAGGGGATTGGACTAGAAGACCTTCAAGGTCCCTACCAGTTCTATTCTGATTGATTGTGTATCTTTGAATGAGTCTCATATTTAACATTAAATGCCTTGTTCCCTTTAAGCTGCTTTACAAAGCAACATGGCCCCTTGCTACTAAAGCTGCTGCTCTAGCTGTGTCCTTTGGTCCTTAGACTTACATTTAGAACTGGAAAAGTGAAGTGCCTGGCCTATTCTCCTTTGTGAGAAGGCCTGGCATTGCCTTTGTGAAGTGTCTCCTTGAGAGAAATCCAATCAGCTTGCACAGCCTAATAAATATGCAAAGGGGATCATTATGAATCTTTGGTGGCCTGCTTCAATCAAGGGATGAGCATCTGAACTGTGGATCACAGAACAAGGGATCCTTCCCTTCAAACTTAGCATGCTTTATGAATTATAGAAACCACTGATTGCAATCTTTTCTTTGGAGTCCCTTTCCCCCATTATGCCAGAATCTAATTTCCCCTTGAGGGTCCAGGGGGGTTAATAAATGTTTATGTAAGAAGTGTGATGATTTGCTTGAAATGGCTTCTGGTGATGAAAGCCAGTCTTTTGAATCATATACAGTAAAGAAATAAACATGCAGTCTCCATCTAGAATGTTAAGTATGTAAGTAGTGAATGATTGCCTTTGACAGCTGGCATAAATAGGCCTGGCACCCAGATGCAATTTTGTTGCAGATTGTTGTTCAGGTATTTATTCCTGGATGGTGTTGCCATTTTTCTACTTTAAAATAAGATTACATTTTGTGAACATGACCATTGCTGACTTGAGGCTAATCAGATGACATCTTTGCCACCGATATGTTGAAATTCGGCTATGCTGAAGAAAAGCAGAAATCTTTGGGAATCACTGTGGAATTAGCATCCTTGTTGCATTTTAAATCGTGCATAGGGGTTGCTTTTTGCTTTTTAAAGATATCTGAAACTCCATCTTTTAATTAATTGCAACTTAGCTTAACAAATGTTCACTGTAGTAATGGCATGTTTGTCTTGATTTCTGTGTGTACAGAGTTCACCTATAAACAGTCTGATTAAACAGACTGATTAGGTGAGAGTTAAATATATGTACTGTGTTGGGAGAGGAACTCAGGAGAGCTAAGATATTGACTTCAAATTATGGCGTAATTTGACTGCAAAGTTTTCACATCAGAATGTCTGCAACTTTGTTAACATTCTGTAACATATACTTCCTGCCAGATGTGGGTTCCTTTCGGTTCAGACTGGTTCTAAAGAACCAGTAGTAACTTTATGGTTGGGTCACTAAAACTGGCCATCATCAGATGCCCCTGAGCCATCTGGCTTTTAGCTTCTGCACATGCGCAGAAGCTTTTAAAAAGTACTACACCTGCATGCGCACAAATCCCAGCAACCGGTTAGGTCCCACAGAGTTTGCCTTCTCCGGGTCCCATTGATGAAACAATGTCATCTGGCGGGACCCAGGGGAAGAGCCTTCTCTGTGGCAGCCCCGACCCTCTGGAATCAACTCCCCCCAGAGATTAGGACTGCCCCCACCCTCCTTGCCATTCGCAAACTCCTTAAAACCCACCTCTGTTGCCAGGCATGGGGAAATTGATTCCCCTGGGCCGTTTCCGCTTTGTGTATGGTTTGTATGAGATGCATGATTGTTTTTTATATTAAGTGTTTTAAAGTGTTTTTAAGTATTGGATTTGTATTGTTCTTGGTTGTGAGCCGCTCCAAGTCTGCAGAGTGGGGTGGCATACAAATCAAATAAACAAACAAACAAATAAATAAATAAATGAACGAATGAACGAATGAATAAATAAATATTAAATAAATAATAAAATAATAAATAAATAAATAAAATAAAATAAAATAAAATAAAATAAAATAAAATAAAATAAAATAAAATAAAATAAAATAAAATAAAATAAAATAAAATAAAATAAAATAAAATAAAATAAAATAAAATAAAATAAAATAAAATAAAATAAAATAAAATAAAATAAAATAAAATAAAATAAAATAAAATAAAATAAAATAAAATAAAATAAAATAAAATAAAATAAAATAAAATAAAATAAAATAAAATAAAATAAAATAAAATAAAATAAATACACACTCACACCCATGCAGCGTGCCCCTGGATGAACTGGCAGCAGGACAAATCAGATCCCACCTCTGTTTCCTGCTTCCCTTATAAGAAATAGCTTCAGATTCCTGGTTCTAAAAACCCAAATAAGATGCAAAATATAGAATGACTTTGATTGGGGAATGTTTGTAAATAGAGAAGGAAGAAAAAAAAAGAAGGAAGGAAGGAAAATTGTATAAAATGTGTCAAAAATTGAAATAGGAAAGATGTGTGACTTAAATTACATATTATTTATTTATTTTATTTGTGCAATTTATATGCCGCCCAACTCCAGCTGGACTTTGGGCAGCTAAGAAGGTTGTGAAGGAGGGCATTGAACATTCACAAAACATGATTTTGAGGAGTATGGATCAGTATACACATGCCTGTCAAACTGGTGCCTGCAGGCCAGATGTGTCATGCGCAGGCTACGCCTATCCCAGCTCTGCAAAGGAAAAAAATGTTGTGATACATCGCGATACATCATGTTTTTTAAATGCTGCATGTGACATGATTGAATTTGATACCCATATATAACACATTCATTTTTCAGAGACTTCTTAATTTACATCAATTTACATTAATTTTTTCTCTGATTATGTTTACTTCCAAAACTTTAGGATTACTTATTATATTTTCTCTTTTAGTTGCTGCTTCCGGTATCGCTCCAATTGATGATTAATAGTGAATAAAATGGTACTGCAAAGCTGTGTATTCCAATAGTTTTGGTTCTATGGTGTTTTTGTGAGCAAGTGAGAATAATGGAAAATGAAGTACAAGGTAGTCTGGAGCAGTGTTTTTCAACCAGTGTGCCATGGCACACTAGTGTGCCGCGAGACATGGTCAGGTGTGCCACGAAGCTGAGCAAGAGAGAGAAAGAGAGAGAGTGAAAGAAAGCAAGAGAGAGAGAAAGAAAGAAAGCAAGAGAGAGAAAGAGCGAGAGAGAGAGAAAGAGAACAAGTGAGAGAGAGAAAGCAAGAGAGAGAGAAAGAGAACAAGAAAAAGAAAGCAAGAGAGAAAGAGAGAAAGAAAGAGAGAAAGCAAGCAAGCAAGGGGGAGAGAGAGAAAGAGAGGGAGGAAAGGAGAGAGAGAGAAAGACATAGAGGGAGGTATGGAGGGAGAGAGAAAGAGCAAAAAAGAGGAAGGAAGGAAGAGAAAGAAAGGGATGGAGAGAGAGAAAGAAAGATGAAGGGAGAGAAAGAGGGTGGGAGAGAGAAATAGAGTGAAAGGGAGGAAGAGAGAGATAGAATTTTTTTGTCCAAACTTTTTTTAGCCGCCCACCCCCCTCGCTCAATGTGCCCCAGGGTTTTGTAAATGTAAAAAATGTGCCGCGGCTCAAGAAAGGTTGAAAATCACTGGTCTGGAGGACAGAAGGGAAAGGGGGGGGACGTGATTGAAACATTTAAATATGTTAAAGGGTTAAATAAGGTTCAGGAGGGAAGTGTTTTTAATAAGAAAGTGAACACAAGGACAAGGGGGCACAATGAGGTTAGTTAGGGGAAAGATCAGAAGCAACGTGAGAAAATATTTTACTGAAAGAATAGTAGATGCTTGGAACAAACTTCCAGCAGATATGATTAGTAAATCCACAGTAACTGAATTTAAACATGCCTGGGATAAACAAATATCCATCCTAAGATAAAATACAGGAAATAGTATAAAGGTAGATTAGATGGACCATGAGGTCTTTTTCTGCTGTCAATCTTCTATGTTTCTAAGTGAAAAATAGCCAGAGGAGAGGCTTGAAAAAGTAATTTCCCCCAGTTCTAATCTACCACAGTGAATTGTAGGTCATAACAATTGCATATCTATTGTAATTATCATATGAGTAACTGGGAATAAAGGGAGCAATTAAAAAGGAACTATAAAAGAGCCAAATAAATTGTCAGTGATGACAGTAATTGGCCTCATATTTAGACATTTGAGTTGATTGTTCTTCTCAAGACATCCAGGTGACTCCATAAGGCTATCTCAGAGCTGTTCAAATATTTTCAGTCAGATGTTCATATGCTTTGTGTCAGATTTATGTCTGTTTCTTTTTTTAAAAAAAAACCCCTTGGGTTTCATATATCATTTTCCTTCCAGCATTTTAAATTTCTGAGGAGAAACAACAGTCTCCAAAACAAGCTTAGAAGTTTGGAGATCTAACATGTGATCCTAAATGTTGCCTATAGAATCAGGCAAAGTTTTACTTTATTTAATAAAAGGATTTTATCTGCTGATCTGCTTTATATTTTACATTAAAAATGCTGCACATAGGACAAAAATGGAAGTACTGTATATTTCTCCAACAGTATGTGCAATTTAGAGAACAGTTTTCTGTCAGCATTATGATAAGAGAAGGAAGAATTAAACCCAGTGGGATTATATTGTATTTCTTATCAAACAAGCAATAACAGTTGCACGTGAAGAGTCACAAAATGAATTAAAACTGGAAGCAGAAGTGCTGAAATTCATGCTCACTTGACATTTCCTTACTGAAAGAAAAAAGGGCTTTCCTTCAGAGTAAAAAATAATTTATGAGGCAACTTCAAAACCATACAATAGCAGCTCAGTGTGAAGTTGCTACACAAAACCAGTAAGGACTGACAACTGATTAAAGTTGTTGATTTATTACGTTATTATTAATTAAAAACAGTTGATGAGCTCATTAATTCTTCGCAATACTGTAGGACATTTTTGATCTTTTCCCCCCTAGTAATTACTCATTATTTCCAGGGACTATCCAGACCTCTTACAGTCAATACCGGTTCAGTAAGCAACCAATGCAGGTATGTCCTGCCTCTATTTTTATCATTCAGAGGTCATCCATCACAATTTGCTGAAGGTTTAGCCTTCATTTACAAGAAAAGTAAAAAGAAAGTATATTGGAAAATCAGTGCTTTGCTGTAACTTCATCAGTCTAATTGTGAAGGACATTAGCTGGCAGTGCGAAATGGTGAGGAGCCTGCATATAGTTCATTAACTACAGGTAGCTCACTGTGCTTTCTGAAGTAGACCCAGAGACAGGGTTCAAGCAAATCGGTACTTTTATTCAGCTCAGAGAACAAGTGACAGCTCAGCAAGGCAAAGTGACAATTCAGCGAGTACCGACTGGCTCTGCTTGGAAAAGCCGCTTCTTTTATACATTTGCGGCTCCCGCCAAAGCAAGAGCCAGCCGCGTCTGAGCCAATCAGGAGCGACTTCCTGCTTCGGCTCAGACAGCGCTGGAAAGCGGAACAAACTATTTACAGGAAATACAAGGTAGCCATTTCAGGATACAACACCCCTCCCCTCATAGTTGGACACATCCATCACGAAAGCCACGTGACAAAGTCGTCCAATCGGTGGGGCCTCCGTGAAGCTCGTTCTGACCTGCGCAGTTCAATTTCTCCTTCGACACCGACTGTGGAGGATGGCTCGCCGCTGTTCTCCCTGCGCGGCGGACTTGGCCTGGCGGGCCCAACGAAGGCTTCGGAGGAGGAGGATGGCTCGGCGTCGCTGGATGGCTCCCCTTGGCCCGATAAGTCTCTTTGCGTGTTTCTTAACTCGGGCAATGTGTTAAAGTCTGTTGAAGGGGGAGAGTCCATGTCAGCGGTTTGTGGCAATTGATTTTCTGTTCGCTTCCGAATGTGGTCTATGTGTCGTTTCCACAAACGACCATCCTCTAGTTTTACAATATAAGTCTTTGGTGCATTTTGCTTAACAACAATTCCTTTCATCCAGTTTACATTTCCATCAAAACTTTTTACATATACATTTTGTCCCAAATACATTTCTCTTTCAGGTTTTACACACATTTGGTTATTATTAATACAGAACCTTGGGTTCAACCTATCTAGTGGTGACCTTAATTTCCTTCCCATTAATAACTCTGCAGGGCTTACATGTGTGTGCGAGTTAGGGGTAATGTGTTGGGTGAGTAAGAATTGGTCCAAGTTTTGTTGTACATCCCCAGGGCCTGACCTGCGCAATGCCTCCTTTGCCACACGAACGTAACGTTCTGCCAATCCATTAGCCCAAGGCGAGTAAGGCGAGATGAGGGCATGCCTGACCCCTAGGCCATCTAGGAACAATTCGAATTGCCTGGCTGTTAGCTGTGGCCCATTGTCAGACACTAAGATATCTGGGCAACCATGGGAGGCAAACAGTCTACTCAATACCTTGATGGTGGCACTTGTGGTTATGTTGTTCATTGCTATTATTTCCACCCATTTGGAGAATGCATCAACCACTATTAAGAAATACTGGGACCCCACTGGACCAGCAAAGTCAATGTGGATTCTTGACCAAGGACCAGCAGGCTGCTCCCACTCAGCCGGAGTTGTTTTGGGGGGATTAGGCCGTGACTCTTGGCATGGTTCACACTTCGAAACCCAGCTCTCAATGTTAGCATCCAGACCTGGCCACCATAAATGCCCTCTTGCTAGGCTCTTCATCCTGACAATCCCAGGATGACCCACATGTAACATTTTGAGTACCTTTTCCCTTAGGCTTTTGGGGATGATCACTCTATCTCCCCACAGCAGACAACCCTTTACATAAGATAACTCAAGTCTTTTGGTTTTGAAGTCACACAATTCAGGTTTCACAGCATCATTTTGCCATCCCTTAAGTACACAGTTTACCACTTGTTTAAGGATTTGATCTTGCTGCGTGTGTGCAGCTACCTCTTTGGCCGTGGTTAGTGGGTTATCCTCGAGTTCTATCATTAGTACATCTGTGGAAGGAGCAGGGTCCTCCACTAAGTCTGTTATGGGGCACCTGCTGAGGCCGTCTGCATGATTGATTTCCTTCCCCCCCTTGTGGGTGAGATCATACTGGTATCCTGAGAGGAAAAGAGCCCATCTGATCAGTCTTGGAGACATAAAAGGCGGAGTGGGCTTGTTGGGGGCTAGCAGACCTAGTAAAGGCTTGTGGTCAGTGACTAATTCAAAACTTCTTCCAAAAATGTAATTGTGAAATTTCTTTACCCCTGCCACTAAAGCTAGAGCCTCCTTGTCTAACTGGCTATAATTCCTCTCTGTGCTGGTCATGGTTCTTGAGAAAAATGCTATTGGGGCCTCTGTCTTATTAGGCAGAACGTGAGCTAGGACTCCTCCTATGCCGTACGGTGAAGCGTCGCACGTGAGCCTAATGGGTAATGAAGCACTATATTGGACTACTACACTTTTAGAAGTTAATAATTGCTTTATTTGGAAAAAAGCTTCACGTTCAGTTTCCCCCCAGGTCCAGCGGGCTTCCTTCTGGAGTAAACGATGTAGAGGCTCTGCTACTGTTGCCTTCTGCTTTAAAAAAACGGAATAAAAATTAAGGAGGCCTAAAAATGCCTGCAGTTCATTCTTATCTCGTGGCTCTGGGGCTTCCCTAATGGCTCTCAGCTTCTCTGTTGTAGGGTGGATACCTTCTTTGTCTACTTTATATCCTAGGAATTCTATACTGTTGGTTCCCCAGACACATTTGTCAGGCTTGATTCTTAAGCCTTTGTCCTGTAACCTCTTAAGTACTTCCCTTATTCTTTTGTTTACTTGTTCCTGGTTTTCCCCTGCAATTAAGATGTCATCAAAATATGGAATGGCCCCATTTACCCCTGACAATAGGCGTTCCATAATGCTCTGGAATATTCCTGGGGCTATGCTTACCCCAAACTGTAACCTCGTGCATTTGAAAGCCCCCCTGTGCGTTACAATTGTTTGTGCGTTTGCTGTTTGTTCATCGACTGGGAGTTGCTGGTAAGCTTGCGCGAGGTCGATTTTTGCAAACCTTTTCCCTTCCCCCAGGGTGTGTAGGAGTTGTTGTACCACCGGAATGGGGTAGGGGTGGTGTTGGAGGGCCTTATTCAGGGTGGATTTATAGTCAGCGCAAACCCTTAAAGAACCATCTGGCTTCAGAGGCGTAACTATGGGAGTTTCCCATGGCCCTTGTTCCACAGGGACCAAAATACCTTGGCTTATAAGTTTATCAAGCTGCAGGTCTAGTTTGGGGAGAAGCGGAAGGGGGACCCTGCGAGGTTTTAGCCTGACTGGTGGGACCTTGGGGTCAATAGAAAATGATATAGGGGGCCCCTTATACGATCCTAAGGTGGGGCTGAACACTTCAGGGAACTCTTGCACAAAGTTAGGCATATTATCACAGTTCACATTACACACACCCGAAATTTCAATCCCCAAAGGTTCCATCCAAGCCAACCCCAAGAGAGAGTGCTTAGCCCCCGTTACAATAAGCATGGGTAGGGTACATTTGACATTCTTGAATACAATAGGTACATTTGCTGTTCCCAGGACCGAGATTACCCCCCCTTGAAAATCTCTGATCACTAAAGAGGTTTGTTTTAGATCAGATTTAGACATATTAGGCATATACAGTTTAAACTTCTCCCAAGGCATAATGGTATACCTAGACCCAGTATCAAGCTCCATCGAGCATGGTTGGTTATTTAGTAACAGTGAGATAACAATTTTGGCCCCTTTTTTTGTTGCTGTGTTATTCACGGAAAATTGAGTGTTACCTCTATAGTAGTCGCGGTTAGCGGTTGAGTAGTTTCTTTGACCCGAATAGCGGAACGGTCAATTTTCCCGCGGTTGGGGCGTCTGGTTTTGTGGTCGTTGGTATTGCGGTGTGGCGAATGTCTCCTCTGGTGCCGTTGCTCTGCGTGCGATGGCGATGTGGCCTCGACGGTTGCAGCGGCGGCATGTGGCGTCTCGGAAAGGGCATCGATGGCGCTGGTGGTTTCCCCGGCAGCCCGCGCAGGGGGCTGGGTGAGTAGCTCTGTGGTGTCTCGGCTGGTCTTGTACCAGGAAGCAGTTGTCCCCGTTGTGAGCTGGTTGGCTGGGGTCGTCTGATTCCACGGCGCGGGGAGACGCGGAGTCAATCTTGGCAATGAGTTCTCGCCTTCCGTGTTCTTTTAATTCTCTAGCTGCTGCGTCGGCGGCTTCTGCGGTTTGCACTAGTTTAATCACGGTTTGTAGAGTCGGCTCTTCTTCGGTGAGGAGTTTGTTTCTCACCGTGGCGCTTCTCATGCCGAAAACCAGGGCATCGGTGAGGCGAGCTTCCGGGTCTTTAAACTTGCATTGAGCAAGTACCGTCCGAAGTCGCGTTGTAAACTGGTTGATAGATTCAGTTTCCTTCTGAGCCATCATGGAAAACTGATGCCGAAAAACCATGGCTGGTTTGGTCGGTTTGAAATGGCTTGCTAGCTTTTCCTGTAGGACGTCCCAAGCTACGGTTCTTGCTGGCTGCGGGTCGGTGAGAGTCTGGGCAAGGCCACGGATTTCTGGGCCGCAGTAATTCAGAAAGATAGCCCGTCTGCGATCGGCTTCGGCGTCCTGTATCCCTGCCGCCTCGAGGAAGATCTCGAAGGTGGCCATGTATTCGTCCCAGGACGTTTTTTCGGGATCGAAGAGTTCCGGAGCCTGGCCGATCTGGACTTTGTTCATGTTGCACGCGATGTTTCTTCCGTCCGTTCGTCGCCAGTGAAGTAGACCCAGAGACAGGGTTCAAGCAAATCGGTACTTTTATTCAGCTCAGAGAACAAGTGACAGCTCAGCAAGGCAAAGTGACAATTCAGCGAGTACCGACTGGCTCTGCTTGGAAAAGCCGCTTCTTTTATACATTTGCGGCTCCCGCCAAAGCAAGAGCCAGCCGCGTCTGAGCCAATCAGGAGCGACTTCCTGCTTCGGCTCAGACAGCGCTGGAAAGCGGAACAAACTATTTACAGGAAATACAAGGCAGCCATTTCAGGATACAACACTTTCCACTTTAAGATTTTCATGATGAATGGTTAAAAATTTTGGGTAATTTTAAAGATCAAATGTTTGAAAAGGGCTTTGTATGCTGTAACAAAAGTAAGTACCAAAGCAAACAAGTGTGACCCATAGACTATATGGATCTTTTAAACTGTTAGAATGGCTGTAAATAATATTTTAGTTATTTAGCTATTTATTTGGATTTCTAGGCCACCCTACTCCAGTGGACTCAGGGCAGCTTACACTATAAAATCAATACAAAGTACAAAATATGAGAAACCCAATATAAAACCTAATCTAAACCCCCCAAACAATTAAAAAACAATTTAACTAAAATCCAGTCATAATCATTCATTCATTCATTCACTCAAAAGTGAAAAGGAATTGATAAGTTAGTCATAATGTAAATCAATATTTCTCAATTTATTTTGACCATGGTCCACTCTCCCTCCCCGCCAACAGATATAGGACAGTGTGTGTTTGTCACCCATTATATATCTTTCACTCTGCCCCCCCCAACAATTGAAGCATCCTAGCACCCGGAGGGGCCACATGGTCCCCGGTTCATGACTAATATACTACTGATGTGTATCATTGCCTGATGTAGATAAACAGAGGCGATGGATATGTAGCTCAGGGTTATATCTAGGTCCCTCTAGAGAGCAGAAGTGTTGATTCCAAAAAGCTCAAGATTCAGTGCTTTGCTATTGATATCCATATTGCAAAATGTGGCTAGTATTATTTATGATGGATGTCAGGTGTCGTATGTTTCTGGATTCACTGTGAAATGGGTACCTTGCAGGTGTCTTTTCCAACTGCTTCTGTGGTTGTGAATCTAAACAGTATGAGCAGAGGAATACATAGGACACTGACCTTGAAGGAAATCAAGCTTCTTTTTTTAAAATTCCATTTTTCAGTGACCATCTCACATTGGGTTTTGTTTTGGAAGTAAGTAAGCACCAGTTGTGGGCTGAAAGTTGAATTAATAGCTAGTAATATTGTAGTGTGATCAATCAAAACTTCAAAACCATGGCCCCTGTAACAAAAGTGAAAAGGAATTAATAATGGAAACAGAGTAAAGAGAGGTACCACTGTTACAGTAAGGAACATATTTATATTCTTATGAGAACCTTTTCAAGAAATATATTTTTAAGAATAGCTAGCAGCCTAAACTGTCTCAAGAAATGTATTGCCCAAAGCAAAAGAGATGGTAGTTCATCCATATCTCATCTACAAAAATCAGCTAGGCTTATTTTGGCACTGGAAATATAATAATACTTTCTATATATCTGAAGCAGAATATTTAAGGAAACTGATACATATCTTTACTGGAAGACAATTGCTAAGGATTTAGAAGAAACAGCCTTGCTATTTCTAATATCTTTTGCCTTAGAAAATGGTCTCTTTATTTAATTAAGAATATACTACAGGTATTAAAAACAGATCTGATTATATGCTAAATTAAGGCAAATAAACCTGTGTTGCAAAAATCCGAACAACCACTAGATGCCTTTTTAGTTGAGTTTTCTATATCTCTTTGCTGCCATTTTGTGGTCATCAAAAATTTTGCTCCCCAGAACTGGTGTGTGTGTGTGTGTGTGAATCAGTTTTGATTACTGGTGCTTGCCAGCAGTTTTTGCAGAAGAATTTGGAAATGGTTTGCTGTTGCCAGGATCCCTTTGTTTTTCCTTCTCTCTCTCTCTTTCTCTTTTGCAGTTAGCTGGATGGCGTTCATGCCCTCATGGGAGGGCTATGCTGGCTGTCGCCTTTTGTCTCTCTCCCGGAAGTTTGAACCCATGTGGTCGGCTTGGCAAGCCTGTGGAGAGAACAAAGGAGAAGCTAGTGAAAATACTGCCATGTGGCTGCCTTTGATAAGTTTCGGAGGGGTGAGGGAGGGTTGGGGGGTATAGCTGGACTTATGGGTCACCCCTGGCTCTGCACCTATGCAGGCACCTCTGAATGGCCACCAGGAAAAATAAGCCGCCCAGGAGCCACACCCACGTGGTTCCTTTAAATCTGGCGGCAGGAGCCAGTGCTGTTAAAAAAAACATGGAGAAAATTATTTCAAGCCAAATAAAAATATTTTTCCATAACCTCTGTGTCCTCACTAAGGAAGGAAAGGCACGCGTACTATTAGGTCATGGACTGAATCTAAAGAGGGGGATTACAGGAAATGGAACAACTTTTAAAAACTACAGATTCAGTCGTTATTGGTCATAGGGCAGTCGTAACCCATACTTGAAGGCTAGATCCACCCAGCTTGGAGAAAGACTAGCAACCCCAATTTCACCTGCTTGCTTCATGTGCAAAGTAGAATTAAAATTCAGAATTCCCCAGTTCTAATCTGATGCCCTAACCAATATAATTGGTAGCTCTAGTTTAAAAAAATGAAAGGGCTGGGGATATAACTTTTAAAGCATATGGTAAAAGCGCTTAAATAATAACAGGAAAAAAAACCCAGCCCTCACCTGTTTTTATTAATAGTTATGTTTTTGGATTTGCTGGTTGTTTTAGTTTTAATAGTAATAGAGTTTTGTTTTATTATTAATTTCTTTTAATAAAAAAGAAGGGATTTATTTATTTATTTATTCATTCATTCATTCATTCATTCATTTATTTATTTCTGCTCAGACACTATACTTTCCCGCCCACCCCGAAAAAAAATTAGAGGGGACATTGGTCAAAACTCAGAAACCACTATTTATTTTTGTTATCTTTGTTTTTTTGTGCGTGTTATGTGTGTGTTAAAATTAATACAAGTTTTAATGAAAACTAATCAAATTTACCAGATTGATAACACTTTGTTTTAGTAGAAGAAATCTGTTGAATTCATTTCCTGGGGATATTATGGACCATTTCATTATTTGCTGTATAAACTAAGTCCACTGGAATATATTTTCCTATCTTGAATGAAATATTTTGCTTTTAGAAATGATCATTAAGGAAAGCCATTGCTTTTCTGTCTGCCCTCATAACTGTGCTTTGTCTATGCCTCCAAGGGAGGGGGGAAATTCAGATTTTGGAACTGAAGGTTCAGTAGTTTCTTCATAACACAGTTAATATCTGAAGTGTATCTCTAGGTCACTTTTGGCTTGATGAAGATGTTTTTATCAGAGTCAGCATGTTGACACTGTTTGACTTATATATCTGCAGCTAGATTTGCCAGTGAGATTCTGTTGTCCTACATGTGGTAATTTCAGTCTTGAAACAGCCTCTCATGGGCGACATCTGTTTGAGTTATGGCTGTGACAGTTAGTGTGAATGACAGTCTGTCTCTGTGCATTAGACACTACAAGATTATTGCAACAACACTGCTAAAGCATAAAATCTCATCAGGAATAATGAGGGAACCCGCTCCCATCTAAACTCAGTACCTACTTTTGTTCTCCCTGTTTTGGCAATTGCACACAGAGAAAGTCTAATCACAAAGCGCTTGAAATAACATGAGTTAATGTGACAGTTTTTGACCAGATTGCTTAGCCTTCTTTTACAGATTATGGAAAACAATTTAGGACTAATCCATACAGTAAGTGCAGTGGAGAGAGATTTGCAGCAATTCTAAAACCTGACATTAGTGAACAGATGGTCATGGCATTGTGGATACATGGAGCTGAACCCTTCCACATATGTTCCTTAAAATATTGGTGGTAAATATGCAGCAAATATCAACAGACTCCTCAATTCGACGACCAATTCTGTGCTTGGGCAGATCAAAGAGTATAGATGTCATGAAAACATAGTAAAAAATAATGAAGTGATATAATGAATATAATGATTATTGTTGTTCATGTTGCCTATGTACTGTCAGAAAGAAGCATTCATTAAATTTCCCACCTGAAATTCCTTAATAACCTGGGGCAGTTCTAGATACGGTGACAATAACTTGGTCAAGAGAAAGTGCCATTTGCTTTTCTATTTCAAATATTAGCAAATCTTAGATCAATCCCTGTGTAATGTCTGCTGCAGAGAAGCTCTGAGTCTATATCTGAAGTCACAAGGGTCAGAATGAACGTGGCAGAAAATCTAGATATCTAATGGACTGTCTGTCATGTCCTTTATATCTGCTGAAAGAACTTTGTTATCTGGAAACACCAAATTTATGGTATACCAAGGAACAACAACAACAACTAAGCCAAGACACCAGAGATATATTCCAAGATTACACCTCTGATAATTTTCTACCTAAGATATTCTTGTATCTTATATATTAAACTTATCTCTAAAATAGCCTGGAAAACTTCAGTAGTTTCAAAGTCTGGGACCAACATTACTCCATGGGACTTGGCAATACCTCATAATGATGAATATTGAACATGGAGATCTTTTTAAGGTCAGCCATGGAGCCATGAAGTGAAGTAAGGATAAAACAATTGCAGTCAGAATAGTCTGTTGGATGTGCATGTGATTAAAATATTTACTGACCCCTCACATTCTGGACATAAACTGTTTCAATTTCCACCCTCAAAATGTTGCTACACAGAACTGCACACCAAGACAACTAGACACAAGAACAGTTTTCCCCCAAACAGCATTACTGTGCTAAAGGGCAGCTTTCAATGGTATAAAATTTCCATATAAAAATTACAATATTACAATAAAAAGAAGTCAAGGAAAAATATAATAGTAAAACCATGATTAAAACTCAAACAAGGCAACCCGCAACACACATACATACCATTCATGTAGTCATGTTCATACAGATGGTCAGGTTGTTGTTAATTTAGGGTCCCCATGCCTACTGGCACAGCCAGGTCTTCGTGGCCTTAGGGTAAGCCAGCAGGGTGGGAGCAGTGTGGACATCGGGTGGGAATTGATTCCAAAGAGCCGGGGTGGCAACAGAGAAGACTCCCCCCCCAAGGTCCCGCCAGTCTACATTGCTTGGCTGACGGGACCTGATGGAGGCCAACTCCGTGTGCTCTAATTGGTCTCTGAGAGGTATGTGGCAGGAGATGGTCCTGTAAATAATAAATAAATAAATTATTATTATTATTTTATTATTATTATTATTTATTAGATTTGTATGCCGCCCCTCTCCATAGACTTATAGATAATAACCAACATCTTGAATTGTGCCTGGCCACTAATAGGCAGCCATTGCATCTCGTGGAGTATAGGTGTTATATGGGTGTACTGAGGTACACCCATGACAACTCGCATGGCTGCATTCTAGATAATTTGAAGTCTCTCAACAATTTTCATGGAGAGCGCATTGCAATAATCAAGATGGGAGGTGATGAGGGCCTGAGTGACTGTGCGACTAATTCCCTCAACACTGTCAAACTATTTACTAAGTCTGCACTACTATAACTACTATTTTTTTCTCATCATTCCTATCACCCATTTCTTCCTATTTAGAACTGTATGACTATAACTTGTTGCTTGTATCCTTAAGATTTTTATTAATATTGTTTGTTTCCTCATTGCTTATTTGACCCCTATTATCATAAGTGTTGTACTTCATGATTCTTGACAAATGTATCTTTTCTTTTATGTACACTGAGAGCATATGCACCAAAACAAATTCCTTGTGTGTCCAATCACACTTGGCCAATAAATAATTCTATTATTCCATTAAATATTGTTTGAATTCACAAGATGGAGGGAGTGCTTTCCAGAGGAACAAGGGGCAGTGAAATTTAGACAGTCTGCTATAGTTCGGAAAGATTTCTCTCTCTAGGTGAAGAACAATAAAATAAACTACAGGTAGCCCTTGTTTTGTGACCATTAGAAGTTACAACGGCACAGAAAAAATGATTCATGGCTATTTTTCATACTTATAACCATTGCAGCATCCTCATGCTCATGTCACCAAAAGTCAGATGCTTGGCCACTGACAGTTATGACAGTTGCAGGAATCTTATCGTGTGATCACCTTGTATGACCTTCTGTCAAGCAAAGTCAATAGGGAAGCCAGATTCACTTAACCATTATGTTACTAACTTAACACCCACAGTGATTCACTTAACAAGTGCCGCAAGAAGGGTCATTAAAATAGGTCAAAATTCACTTCACAAATGCCTTGCTTAGCAATAGAAATGTTGAGCTCAATTGTGGGTTATAAGTGAAGGATTATCTTTACTTAAAAGAATTTCAATGTGTATTTCTTTTCTTTTTTTGAGATTGGCAGTGTATGATATCAACACATATATTACAAGAGATGGAACCCTGTTGTGACCTCCATCTTTACACTGTTGACGTGTTCTTTGGAGATGTTGCTGGCGTCAGCACTTTACTTGTAGGGTAATTTTTTTCTTTTAGTGGTGAGTGACTAACACTTTTGATCTTTCTCGAGTAGGTGATAGCTTTAGAAATATTTGCATAAATTAAATGAACACCTTTTTTCATCCCTTCTGCAGTGTTTCTGAAGTAGCTAATTCAGAACTACTTTGAATTTTTTTAAATTGCTTGTTGTGGTGTCTACATTTTTTTAATGGAAGTATGTCTGTTTTGGGAGTAATATAACATATTGTTCCCTACAACAAGACTGTAGTAAAAGAGATAATTGAGTTATGGAAGGGGGGAAAAAAACACCAAGAGCCACTGAAAAGCCTATTTACAGATATTTCTCTCCAGCAGTTAGAAAGAGTTTCACAATGGCTTGCAATAGAAAAATAACAGGGCTATTTCACAAATCTGTGGAGAAAAATGTAATGTAGGAGAAATATTTCTCCCCTAGGGCCTACTAAAAATGATAGCAGAGTAGTTTTTAATCCCTTTCCTTCTTTCTTTTTCTTTCTTGCTTTCCTTATCTGGCTTTTCCATCGCCATAATTTGCAGATGACACCAAGCTGGCGGGGGTAGCCAACACCATTGAAGACAGGCTCAAATTACAGAAAGACCTGAACAGACTAACACAGTGGGCCCACACCAAAAAAATGATGTTCAACATCGACAAGAGCAAAGTCCTTCACCTAGGTAAAAAAAAACCTGGACACACATACAGCCTGGGAGAATCCGCTCTCAGCAGTAGTGACGGCGAAAGAGATCTCGGAGTCTTGGTGGATAATCAACTAAACATGAGCCAACAATGTGCAGCAGCAGCCAAAAAATCCAATACAATCCTAAGCTACATCAACAGCAAAATACACTCAAAGACCAGGGAAGTCTTAATACCACTCTACTACGCCCTAGTCAGACCACACCTGGAGTACTGTGTTCAGTTCTGGTCACCACACTTCAAAAAAGACATTGAAACTCTGGAGAAGGTGCAGAAAAGAACAACCAAAATGATCAGGGGTCTAGAAACCAAGACTTACGAAGAGAGACTGCGGGAACTGGGCATAGATAGCCTAGAGAAAAGGAGGGCCAGAGCGGACATGATAGCAGTCTACAGGTATACGAGGGGTTGCCACAGAGAGGAGGGAATCACTTTATTCTCCAGGGCACCGGAGGGCTGGACGAGGAACAAAGGCTGGAAGCTGACCAAGGAGAGATTCAACCTGGAAATAAGGAAGAACTTCCTGACGGTCAGAACGATCAACCAGTGGAACAACCTACCAGCGGACGTTGTGAACTCCAATACTCTGGACATTTTAAAGAGGAAATTGGACTGCCATTTGGCTAGGATGCTATAGAGTTTCTGCTTAGGCAGGGGGTTGGACTTGATGACCCTCATGGTCCCTTCCAACTCTAACAATAAATGAATGAATGAATGAATAAATAAATAAATAAATTCTCATTGCTGTTGATGGGAGCTCAGTTCTGAAGGTGGAGTAAGAAAGTTTCATGAGTGAGCAGAAGGGCCTTCTAATAATACTAGATTTTCTTCAGTGGGTATTATATAGACCTGATGCACCTCCTTTCTGTGCTCTCAATGCTTTGACATCAAATAAATGGGCACTATGGGGAATTCACAGACTCATAATGGAATATCCTATAACATCAAAGTGACCTTCATCTATGACCTCAAGACACCTTTTTCTAGGCTAAGGCAAAGCTTGTAATGGTATGTACAAATGACCTTCAGGAAGGACAAGAGAAAATGTGGCCTAGGAGTGATCAGTCAAAATCAGTCAAGAGAGGAAGAGCCCCCCTCCCTGGCTTAATGGTCAAAGGAAGAAATTTATAAGGGACCTGACCTAATCGATCAGCTTTTAAAAAGTGAGGGCAGCAGAGACTTGCAACAGTCTGCTAATGTAGCCTTGCAACAAAGTATAGGAATAGAACAGAATAGAATAGAATAGTTGGAAAGGACCTTGGAGGTCTTCTAGTCCAACCCTTGCTTAGTTCATGATACACTACACCATTCAGATTGGTTATCCAATCTCTTCTTAAACTTTTCCAGTGTTGGAACATTTACAACTTCTGGAGGCAAGTTGTTCCACTGATTAATTGTTCTACCTGTTATAAAATTTCTCCTTAATTCAAAGCTCCTCCCCTTGATGAGTTTCCATGCATTGCTTCTTGTTCTGCCTTCAGGCACTTTATAGAATCCCTTGACTCCCTCTTCTTTGTGGCAGCCCCTGGAACATTGCTATCATGCCTCCATTTCATCTTACTAGATATACCCAGTTCCAGCAACTGTTCTTTATATGTTTTAGCCTCCAGTTCCCTAATCATTTTTGTTGCTCTTCTCTGCACTCTTTCTAGAGTCTCAACATCTTTTTTCCATCGTGGTGACCAAACTGGATGCAATATACCAAGTGTGGCCTTCCCAAGGCATTATAAAATGGTATTAACACTTTAGATGATCTTGATTCTATACCTCTATTAATGCAGACTAGAACAGTGCTGTTGGGGTTTTTTTTGTCAGCTGCAGCACACTACTATTGAGTAAGGTACCACATGTACTGTACTTTTGCTTTTGTTGCCTAAATATAGAACCTTATTTTTTTCACCATTGAATTTTATTTTGTTAGATAGCGCCCAATGTTCAACTCTGTCAAAGTCCTTCTGTATCTTCAGCCTATCTTCTGGAGTGTTGGCTATTCCTGCTAACTTTGTCTACAAATTTTATGAGTTCTCCATCTATGCCCTCGTCCAAGTCATTGATGAAAATGTTGAAGAGAAGTGGGAATAAAACAGAGCCTTGGGGCACTGCACTACATACTTCCCTCTTTGTAGATGCAGTTCCATTGAGAAAGTAGAATTCCATTGAGGAAGTAGAATTAGTCCATTTGGTCATGCTTCCTATCTGGGAACCCCAGCCCTGGGGACTTCATACCTCTATGCCTCCCACTTGGCTAGAGACCCATTGGAAGACTCAATCTTTTATCACACTTAGCTAACTCCATATAGACGGGCCATTCTCATTGGTTCAAATTATCACCAGCCAATCCAAATGCAGCTCCTATCTTTTTCACCAGCCAATCCAAACACGCCTCCTATCTATTTCATCATCCTCAATGCCAAGCAAGTCCCTGTTCGCTGTGTCAAAATAAATAAATGAATTTAGTGAAAATAAAAATAACCATAGGAAATTGAGAATTAAAAGCTGCATTGGGTGTAGGAGTCAAACCCCCAGCCGTGGAGACTTGACACCTCTACACCTCCCACTCAGCTAGGGACCCATTAGAAAACCCAATCTTTTACCACAGTTAGGTAACTCTGTATAAACAGACCATACTATTGGTTCAAATTATCAACAGTCAATCCAAATGCGGCTCCTATCTTTTTCACCAGCCAATCAAAATGCTCCTCCTATCTTTTTCACCAGCCTCAATGCCAATCAACTCCCTGTTTTTACCTGTCACAGGTGTTGTGACATCTATATAATATAGGTACATAAAACACATGTATTCGAATGCAATTCTATGTCAAAATTTCAAAGCAATTGGTGAAGAACTTTAGGAGATTTAAGATTTTGAACAAACAAACATTTACATTTGTCTTTATACAGCTATTTCATACTAGCAAGCCTGCAAATTACATGCCTTATATTTATTTTTCAGTAGTTTTGAAGAACCTGAGACTTAGTGTTCAGTGTATGATTTAGGGGTAGTTGAGTCCTATTGCCACACTCTTCATACCTGATTAAACCTTCATTTTCCAAAGTGCCGGTTTAGTACCATGGAGGTGATTCTGGAGAATTCACAGTGAACTGCTTTCTAAGTGGCAGTTATTTTGAATGAGTGGATGAAAAAGATTTTTCATCAAACCCTTTCAATAGAGGCATCATGTTCATAACTTTTAGAACCTATGCTAGTTTATCACATTTTTAAAAAAGAAAAAAAAGAAACATCTGGCTATGAAAATCCTAGCTCTAACTCCAATATTAAATGTTATTAAAACAATAATTTACTGCATGAAACAGATATGGTTAGGTAACTACACTTGAACTGGGGATGATAGAGGTAATAGTTAAAACTCATTTTGTCTTTCCTCCTTAATAAGTCTATTTTTATTTTTGAGAGGGAGTGGGGATGAGAGATGTTTACAGTTCCACTAATAAAATAAGACAAAAATACCATAGTATAAATTCAGCAGAAGATATTTTTTGCGGTCCCAGAACTGTTTTGAGTATTTTATTTTATTTATTTATTTTATTTATTCATTTGTCCAATACACAAATACATAGGAAGAAAGATAGACATGTGATAATATAAAAGAGGGTGAGAGTGAACTTAGAGGAGAGGATATATGAAAGGAAGAGAATATATAAGATAGGTGGAAGAGAGGAAAGACAATTGGACAGGGGACGAAAGGCACATCAGTGCACTTATGTACTTTTGTTTGATTGTTTATTAAATTCCAAAGTACTGCGGGTGGTTTAACAACAGAATAAAATATTAAAAACATTTTAAGCATTAAAATAATTAAAACCCATACATATCATTCCATGGCCGGATCTCGCCAATTATGACCATAAGCTCAAGGACCTCCGGCTTGCTGGAAAAGCCAGGTCTTAACTGCTTTTCAGAAGGCCAATAGTGTGGGGGAAGCCCTGACCTCCAGAGGTAACTGGTTCCAGAGATCCGGGAAAGGAAAAAAGTGTATTATCTGTATATTAGGGGTAAAGGAACCATACATCTCTGGGGAGAAGCTTTGTCTATTGCTTTGATTTTTTTTCTTCATTTAAATGCAAAAAAAAAAAAAATCATTAGAGGTTTGGAAAAGCTAGCCAAGGCAGTCTAAGAAGAAAAATTAAGTTAAACATCTTGGGTCAGATCATGAACAGTCTCTGTTAAGAAATTGATCCACAAAGTAGAGTATGAAATATGGGAGAGAAAGAGTTGTTTAGAAATTCACTCTCATTGTATTGACTTGTCCCTATTTTATGCAATTAACTCTTATTATAAGCTTAAAGCTCTTCGTAAGACAAGGATAATAAATATCTTTTTCATGTGCTCTAGGAGAATGTGTGGCTGTCCCTGGGAACCCTGCCATACAAAGCAAAAAAGAATTGCTTTAAGCTTGCCTTCCAAGGATAACAATTGCCTTCTGAGAACTTGGTCTTGTTTCCTAATGTTTTGTGTGTGTGGAATTTATCATCTGCTTTTAAATACATGGTTGTAAAAGTGGTGAATATATGCAATAATTTAGCTTTTCCCGGTTTGGTTCCCTCCTAATATCTTGGCATTCCTATTAGGGAGTGACGATTTAAACAAATTGTGAGGTAGCAAGTTGTGAACTTGAGCTGAAATGGGACAATTCATATGCTTAAGCTAAATCAGTACAGTTTAAACCAGTACCTTTGCTACTGGTTCGGGAATGGGAGCTGTGCACAGGTGCGCAGCTGCTGCACATGTGCAGAATGTCTGTGAGGATGTCCAGGTGGGTGGGCGGAGCCTTCCATCCAGGTGGGTGGGCGGAGCCTTCCACCCAGGTGGGTGGGTGGAGCCTTCCGTTACCACTGCTTCCAGTTCACCTTAATTGGGTTGAACCAGTAGCAACCCATCACTGGTTTAAGCCAGTATTTTTTTCAAACTTGCCAGCTTTAAGGTCTGTAGATTTCAGCTCCCAGAATGCCTAGAGAATTCTAGGTATTGAAGTCCCTAAATCTTAAGTTTTCTAAGTTTGAGAAATAGTGGAATAAAGGGATGATATGACTTTCTTTGAAAAGATGGTATATTTCTTATCGTGGAATGATCTTTTATTCATACCTTACTCTTCAATGAGAGTGATAATTACTGGCAGATACATGTTTATTTTTTATTTATTAATAGAGTTGAAAGGGACCGTTAGGTCATCGAGTCCAACCTCCTGCCTGAGCAGGAAACCCTACAGCACCCCAGCCAAATGGAAGTCCAATCTCCTCTTGAAGGTGTCCAGAGTTGGGGAGTTCACCACCTCCCCTGGCAGGCAGTTCCATTGGTTGATCGCTCTGACCGTCAGGAAGTTCTTCCTTATTTCCAGGTTGAATCTCTCCTTGGTCAGCTTCCAACCATTGTTCCTCGTCTGGCCCTCTGGTGCCCTGGGGAATAAAGAGACCCCTTCATCACCGTGGCAACCCCTCATGTGTTCTATGCAGTAAATTATTGTTTTGATAGCATTCAATATTAGAGTTAAAATTTGGATTTTCATAGCCAGATCTACATTTTTTTCTTTTAAAAATTTGATAAACTAGCTTATCTTTTAAAAGTTATGAATATGATGTCTCTATATAATGTACACATAACATTTTGATATATTATAATTGCATATTAATGTATATTACTAATACATTAAAGCAGATTGTATCTCAATGTTAAAATTTCCTTGGAAGTATATGTTTACTTATTTTAATAAAGATAGAATTGAAAACTTAGGGTCAGTGAAATGAAGGAATTAGCAATCTTCCACGAGTTTGCTATGTTTAATCTTAATTTCATGGTACATTTTGATTTAAGAAACTTCTGCTTTATTTTCCATTATTTTTTCAAAATAATCAATGTAGTATAATAATACAGGGAAAAACAATATATTTTTAAAATGTTAGAAGAGAAACAAACTGACCAGACTAAATTATACAAAGATTTTACGTTCAGCAAGAAATCAAGGAACTAGCAAGGAATCAAGGAACTAGCAAGGAATCAAGGAACTAGCAAAGAACTACCTGAAGAGAAAACCATAACCTCATCCACACTACCAGGGCGCCACTATATGTAAACAGGGAGAAAACCCCATACTCAATAGCACTGATGATGTTACCTAGTGGGTAATGAAATGTCTGGAAGCAAAGAAGGTTAGAGAAGAACCAATTTAACAGTTTTGGGAAAGTAAGTCGAGAGGAAGCAGATTTTTAAGAAGTCTGGTTTGAAACAATTGAAGGATACCAAAGTTAAAAATCACCATCTTGAGTAGATTTATTTATTAAATTAGATTCAACCTTTCATTTACTGTATATGGCATCCCTGCTTGTTAATTCCTGTCCCCACCCAACAACAGCTCCCTGGGATAGGTTGTACTTGAGAAAGAGAAATTGATCCAAAGGTCATGAGTAAGCTTCCATGATTGAGAGTGGGCTAGAACTCAACCTTTGCTTATTCATCATCACCTTTATTCATACAATATACTGGGTCATTTTATGTCTTCAGACAGAGTTGGCAGTTATAAGTCCCTGTGTATGATCCAATTACCATCAATACATAAGTCTCACTTATTTACTTATAAAATATATTCTCTGTGGCGGCCCCGACCCTTTGGAACCAACTCCCCCCAGATATCAGAGTTGCCCCCACCCTCCTAGCCTTTCGTAAGCTCCTTAAAACCCAACTCTGTTGTCAGGCATGGGGGAATTGACACTTTCCCTCCCCCTAGGCTTATAAAATTTATGCATGATATGCCAGTATGTATCATTGGTTTCTAAATTGGGGTTTTTAAAATTAACTTAAATATTAGATTTGTTTACATTGTATTATTATTGCTGCCCCGAGTCTGCGGAGAGGGGCGGCATACAAATCTGATAAATAAATAAATAAATAAATAAATAAATAAATAAATAAATAAATAAATAAATAAATAAATAAATAAATAAATAAATAAATAAATAAATAAATAAATAAATAAATAAATAAATAAATAAATAAATAAATAAATAAATAAATAATAAATAAATAAATAAATAAATAAATAAATAATAAATAAATAAATAAATAAATAAATAAATAATAGCAACAACTAAGGTAATTAATTGACTAAGCAAAGTTTAGACAGGCACACCTTCAAAATAGTACCCTGAAGACCCTTGAACTCTT
Source organism: Erythrolamprus reginae (assembly GCF_031021105.1). NCBI lineage: Eukaryota > Metazoa > Chordata > Lepidosauria > Squamata > Dipsadidae > Erythrolamprus > Erythrolamprus reginae. The sequence continues at coordinate 344,217,406 of NC_091950.1, read as the reverse complement.
AGGCATGTACTGGGCCTACATCTCAGTAAAGGGTTCACTGCCAAATCTTTTTGCAATTAGAGTAACAGAGAGAAATGCTATTTGTGCATTGTAGATACAGTGGCCAATATGCCAGCTGTTTTCATGCAGCAGTGGATGTTGAACAAAATGGCATTCTGTGACAAATCAATACAAAAAAAGAATGGGCCATTTAACACCATTTGCTGTGATTACTATAATTGTTATCACTCATAAAACTGAAAGCAACATTTTTCTCATTCTCTATATTTTGGGGGAGAGGGATTGGTGCCTTTGACATTTTATATGAGGACAACAGCATGGTGCCATTTGCTAAATCTCAAAGTTGGGAAGTCCTTTATCTGTAAGGTTATAGCTGGAAAATATTCAGGCAGCATCATCTTCTGATGATGGACTCAATTCTCATTCCACATTGATCTTTTTATATGTGCAACAGTCTTACACATGTGACGGGAAAACATTTCACAACACGTAAGAGTGCATTATTGTAACATTTGAGCAATGAGTGTAATTGTGTCTTTCTAGTTTCTGATACTGGTATTGTTTTCCCCAGGGTAATGAAAATAGCATCAACTTAACGGACATATCAGATTAGTAAACAATTATTTTTTTCTTTATGCATCATATGTGTACAATGCGCGCTGGCTTAATAGAATGATTTCAAAGATGTCTGTTCTAGGCAGTTAATATTACTGTCAGTGTCAAACCAGTAACATAAGTAACCTGTCACAAATTATTTGTTTGAGTGAAAAGCACCTGGGGCAGAACCTATAGACCGCACCTGACATCAGAATCCTGCTCAAATATACAGTGGTACCTCATGATACGAACTTAATTGGTTCCAGGAGGAGGTTCGTAAGGTGAAAAGTTCGTAAGATGAAACAATGTTTCCCATAGGAATCAATGTAAAAGCAAATAATGTGTGCAAATCCTTCAGGAAAATCCCAAACTTTAGAAGGGAGGTGAACAGAGGGCAAGGAGGAGCAGCTAAAGGGTGAGTGGGAAGGAAGAAAGGCAAGGGGGCGCCCCTCCCTTTTCTTTCTTCAAAAGACACCCTTTCAGTGCCTGTGCAAGCACGCTGTTCTCCTACTTTTTTAAATGCAAACTTTTCCCCCCTCCAAGCCGCCCCTCCCTTTTCTTTCTTCAAAAACGGGGAAAAAAAAGAAACCCCTTCATCCCAGCAGTGGCAGCTTCGGTTTGTAAGGTGAAAATAGTTTGGAAGAAGAGGCAAAAAAATCTTAAACACCGGATTCGTATCTCGAAAAGTTCGTTAGAAGAGGCGTTCGTAAGATGAGGTACCACTGTAGTTTGGAAATCTCTAACATAAGTTTACTCCCCTACATCTTTAGGAGGAGGACTCTATGTAAATATTCATTACTTGACAACTGCAGCATCCAGTGTCTCATTGTATCACCTCGAGTGTAAGGATTTCAAGTGAATAATTTCACACACTCCTGTGCCAGGGATTGGAGACAGAGAAATAACAACAGCTCTTCGCCTCATATAAATGATGTCACATTATTTTTTTCAATATGAACTTCGATTGCATTTGATTTTTATACTGTAAGAGCGTATCCTAATCTAGCTACAGTTTATATCTTTGGAATATTTTTAGAAGAATACATATGATTCTTTAATCATATGACTAATGATTCAATGACTTTAATATGATTGTCATAAAAATAACTTTTGATACACTGGAAATTAGGTTGGCAAACATTCCATTTTTGTGCAATGCTCTGTCTGTGCAAACTAGCTATGAACTATTTCATGACTTGTTATACCTCTAAATAAGCGTGATTTTGTAAATGTCAGGAAAAATACAAATGTTGATGATTACCAGTAATTAAGACCATTAAGAAATGTCAGGAACCATATTTATTTGTGCATTTGTTGCTTTTTGAGGTTTACTTGTCTGTTCCATTCATTGCCTTAATTCTTTTTCCATTACCAAAAGAGGAAAGAACTTACCAAAAAATGCAAATAGGCTTGCAGCCAAAATAAATTGTGAGAAGCTGTATACACAACATCCCTCTGGATGCAATCTCACATACCTCCTGTCCTGACAAGATGGTTCCAATTGACAATCTTGGAAAGGAGGCTGCGATGGAATTTAAGTACCTTGAATCTGAGAAAGGGGGAAGTCCCTAATTAAATCAAACTGGGTTCCACTACTTCAGATCAACACTAAATGAGGAACAATGCAAGAAACAACATCTAGATGAACATTATTTTAAACACAGTTTCTTACCACAGCGACATGAATGGACCTTTCAGTGGTCAAAGAAATGTATTTTGATCCTGGAACTAATTTAACCTGAATGAAGTGGGTGAAAAAAATCCTAGAGGAATTATTCTTGCAGTCAGATTTCAGATCTGGGAATGGGTAGTGTGTCCATCTTTGTTCTTGACCTCTCAAAAACACCTGGTGCCACTAACCACGGTATCTTTCTGAACTATGTAAGGGGGTTGGGGATGGGTTAGCATTGTATTGTGTTGATTTTCCTCCCTCCTGGGCCAGTTCCAATCAACATTGATCAGGAATGAAATGTCCTGATCCCTGCTCCTCTTCTGCAAGTTCTTTCAGGGTTCAGTATTTTCTCCACTCCTGTTTAACATCTGTATGAAGCCAGTGAGCAAGGTCAAACTCAACCCAGATAAGACGGAGTGGCTCTGGGTTTTGCCTCCCAAGGACAATTCCATCTGTCCGTCCATAACCCTGGGGGGGGAATTACTAACCCCCTCAGAGAGGGTCCGCAACTTGGGCGTCCTCCTCGATCCACAGCTTACATTAGAGAAACATCTTTCAGCTGTGGCGAGGGGGGCGTTTGCCCAGGTTCGCCTGGTGCACCAGTTGTGGCCCTATCTGGACCGGGAGTCACTGCTCACAGTCACTCACGACCTCATCACCCCGAGGCTCAAATACTGTAACGCTCTCTACATGGGGCTACCTTTGAAAAGTGTTCGGAAACTCCAGATCGTGCAGAATGCAGCTGCGAGAGCAATCATGGGCTTTCCCAAAAATGCCCATGTCACACCAACACTCCACAGTCTGCATTGGTTGCCGATCAGTTTCTGGTCACAATTCAAAGTGTTGGTTATGACCTATAAAGCCCTTCATGGCACTGGACCAGATTATCTCCGGGACTGCCTTCTGCCACATGAATCCTAGCGACCAATTAGGTCCCACAGAGTTGGCCTTCTCCGGGTCCCATCAACTAAACAAACCCAGGGGACCCAGGGGAAGAGCCTTCTCTGTGGCAGCCCCGGCCCTCTGGAACCAACTCCCTCCAGAGATCGGAACTTCCCCCACCCTCCTCACCTTTCCTAAGCTCCTTAAAATCCACCTCTGCCATCAGGCATGGGGAAACTGAGATATTCTTTCCCCCTGGGCCTCTACGGTTTATGCATGGTATGTCAGTATGTATGTCTGGTTTTTATAATAAGGGTTTTTAGTTGTTTCATTATTGGATTGCTACATATTGTTTTTATCACTGTTGTTAGCCGCCCATAGTCCACGGAGAGAGGCGGCATACAAATCCAATAAATAAAAATAAACATTGGTCACCATAGGTGAGATATCATCAATATGCTTATGATACATAAGAGTACATCTTCACCTCTGGTAAATTAAAGGATGCTATTGATTCTTTACCTCAGACTGTGGATGGGGGAAAAATAATTAAGTTTGACAATAGCAAGACTAAATGGAGTTTTGTGACCTTCAGATCCAGGAACCTAACATCCTTGGAGCTGGTGCACTTGGAACACTAATAATGTTCATGAATGAAGGTGAATATACACATCCCAAATAATATTGCAGGATCCAGTCTAGTTTGGTTACGAGAACCAGAGATTTTGTCTTCTGACGTTTTGGACTCATGCTGGAGCCCATCTTCAGAGAGAGGTCCCCTGAATATGGATTCCAGCATGTCTGAAAGCTTGGAAAACAAAACCTCTGGTCCCAGTGACTTATCCCAATTGAATCCTGCAACTTGTGATGTTACCTAATTTGGGCAATGAAACCTGCAAGAAAATAACTGAGTTAGAAGAGCACAAATTCTCCTCCTATCAATCCAGCTATTTTTTGGAATCTGCTAAATGGTTGAATGATTGATTGACACATAAGTTGAACCTGTGCCTATTATGTTTTCTGGTTTCAGATTTTGATTTTAAATTCTGGCTTTAACTGAGTTTTTATCCTTTATATTTTCTTTATTGGTTGTGTTGATTGCTTAATTATGTGAGCTGCCCAGAGTCACAAATATGTGATGGGGAACTATTCAGAATGAATGAATGAATAAGGTAAAGGCCTCGTTTTCTTCTTTATATCTTTAGTTAAAGGAATTTTTCAGATAGTAGCTTATTTGAACGTTCTGATAATAGAGTGCAATTATCTTATTTTCCTGAGCAAAGAATGTTATATTCTTATTTGAGACCATTCTGTGCAATTATGCATGCAACTTTGGGAAGGTTGAAAAAGATCAAGGAATAAATAAAAGGGCTTATGAAATAGCAGATGTTGCAGACAGATTCAGGTTGGGAGGGGAAGCAAAAGCTTAGGTTATTGGAAAAGCTATTGGTCAGTGAGAATATGACTTGGCTAGAATGTCATTGGTCTGATTCCGTATGAAGCAAAAAGAGCACTATCACAGCTCTTAATTCGTTGTTTTGGAGAGGTTACAGATTATAAACATCATTAAAAAACTGCAAATGACACTTAATAATTCATATCAGCAAATAAAGTCAAGTTTCAACAGTAAATTAAAGTAATTATCTAATCATTTAGTAATTAGCGGAGTGTGTTAGTTTTGGGATATTACTGATAGAATTCATGACTTTCTGGCTTTTTATAATTGACTTAGAATTTGTAGTTATTGTAATATATAAGTCATCATAGATTTTTCATCCTACCACCTGTTTGCAGATTGATTTGTAACAGTCCAAAGGAAGATCGGAACCATCACCGGTTTTCTGTATGAGTAAAAAGTTCAATTCCTTGCAATCCATCAGGATTCATTTTTTTCCTATTCTTCAGAACATTTCTTCTGAGAAGAGAGTAACAGATTCGCCTGAGAGGTCATGAGGACACTTAATAACTTCCATCATAGAAATGAAGGTGGGGGTTTTTTTCCTGGAAGATCTTCAATTCCATCCTCAATCTCATTTAGCTCCTTGATTCTCCTCTCCACAATAAGATGATCTAACTGTACTACTTTGGAAATTCTGAAACTCCCATTTATGTCACCAGCAATGTTCTCACTTTTTAGAACTTTACTGACAACACAAATGGGAGTTTCAGAATTTCCATAGCAGTGCAGCAATGTAATTCCAGTCTATATAATTCTAATCCAAAGCATACTGTACATATGTGTGCAGACATATTAAAATAATGGGCTCAGTTATAAGTAATGGTTTCGGTTATAGTTATAAAGAATTTCAATTTATAGAACTGGGAAAGATTTATGCCTGAAAGCTTTGAAAGCTATGACCGGTTTTAATCAACAATTCTAGACTAGATGGACCAAACACCTACCTTAATTTCAAGCAAATTCATATGTTTAGGTACCATTATTCTAAAAAGTACTGACTCACTGAAAAGTTCAGCAAATATTTCTTTTAGCTCGAGCACTGTAGTCTATTATTAGACTACAGTATTATTAGTTTCTATAGTGTTAGAAACTGCTAGCATTTGTCTTTAATGCTGCAGCATTATCATACTTCCTGTGATGGAATGTGCGGGAGAAGGAGTGGAGTGAATCCCATCAGGCTCACCAAAGAGTAGACAGAGAAGCTCAAATTGCAATGTCCTGAACTGGGTGGGGGAAAAAGGAAGAGGTTCAGAATAGAAACACCCCAGAATCTCTCAAGTTATATCTATTAGGATAGATGGATGTAGCTTTAGTTCATCAAGATTCTGTCTATTAGGGGTAAGCAAATAAAGAATTGAACTTGATTATATTTCACTGTGTCAACTTTGGGCTTGGGCCTGACAGTTCCTGTCTTATTGGGCTGGTTGATCAATCCAAGTAATCAGGTTCCTGATGATTTGCAAGGGACTGACCACCCATTCATTATTTAGTTTGTTTTCATGCCTAAGGTAGGATTAAAACTCCCAGTTCCCTACTCCTCATCCAGCACTTTAACCACTAGACAAAACTGTCCTCATCTCTTTCTTTACCTTTTAAAAAATTAACCCTAAATGTACATCCTGTAAGTTAAACATCTAAGCTTCACCTGAATTAATTTCATGTTCAGTAATTACTAATTTATTAATTGAATTTATATGCCACCCCGAGTCCTTGGAGAGGGGTGGCATACATACAAAGAAGCAAAGAAGCAAAGAAGCAAAGAAGCAAAGAAGCAAAGAAGCAAAGAAGCAAAGAAGCAAAGAAGCAAAGAAGCAAAGAAGCAAAGAAGCAAAGAAGCAAAGAAGCAAAGAAGCAAAGAAGCAAAGAAGCAAAGAAGCAAAGAAGCAAAGAAGCAAAGAAGCAAAGAAGCAAAGAAGCAAAGAAGCAAAGAAGCAAAGAAGCAAAGAAGCAAAGAAGCAAAGAAGCAAAGAAGCAAAGAAGCAAAGAAGCAAAGAAGCAAAGAAGCAAAGAAGCAAAGAAGCAAAGAAGCAAAGAAGCAAAGAAGCAAAGAAGCAAAGAAGCAAAGAAGCAAAGAAGCAAAGAAGCAAAGAAGCAAAGAAGCAAAGAAGCAAAGAAGCAAAGAAGCAAAGAAGCAAAGAAGCAAACAAGCAAACAAGCAAACAAACAAACAAACAAACAAACAAACAAACAAACAAACAGTATTCCTATTTCTAGAAGAAAATATTAAGAGCCATGGTGTAACACAGTTAGAATGCAGTACTGCAGGCTACTTCTGCTGATCACTGGTTACTATCAATTTGACAGTTGGGTCTCACCGACTCAAGGTTGACTCAGTCTTCCATCCTTCAGAGGTTGGTAAAAGGAGGACCCAGACTGTTGGGGGCAGTATTGCTGACTCTGCTGTAAAAACAGCTTAGAGAGGGCTGTAAAAGCAATGTGAAGAGGTATCTAAGTCTATGTACTATTGCTATTTCTAAAAATATACAATCACATTGAATAGGAAAGCATAGGATAGGATTCTATCTATGCAGGCATTAATAGATAGAATTGCTGATTGATAGCAATTCTGGGAAGGCTGATTTCCCCCCCCCCCTGTTGTTAGATTTCTCATTTTCATAGTCATGTGTTCCTGTTGGCTTCATTTCAAAACTGGCTTGCATATTTGGCCTAAAGAATGTGCAGTAGTATTGTATATGTTTTCATGAATACTATAAATGGACATTTTGGAACTGTGCAATACTTTGGATTTATTTAAAAATATTCACTGCTTTTCACATGTTTGTTTCAAGGAGTTGGAGGCAGAAATACGCTTCTGTATCCTATGGAGTTGTTTCTAAATGCTATGCAGCATGACATTACGTATTGTATCCAGAATTTACTAGCATTTTTAATAGAAGTTTCCCCTAAACATGTGGATTTCTTGCATATATTTTCTAAGCTGCAAAGCAGGGGACAAAATTCTGAAAAATGCAGAATTTAAAAAAAACCATGGCGTTCTCGGTTCTCTTTCATATTCGGGGTCAGAAGATTTGAAACTTTGTTTAATCCTCTCAAAGTCCTCATGGAGTAGTTTGAAGCATTAGAGAAAAGCTGTCCTTTTGTCTAATGGTCAGAGATTCTTGTAAGTAGTAAAATAAGTTAAATTTGAGGTTGAAGGTTCATTCTCCAAGCATATGGGTTGGTTTCCAAAGGTTTCATTACCAGGCTAGGTAACACCTTCAGTAGAGTTTAGGGGATGTCAGCGTTCTTCTGTTTATAAGGGCTTCATGTGGTCAGTTGGTCTTGTGATGAATCAGGAGAGGGGATGTCAAGTGAGGATCTTGCATAGGTCTTATGATGCCTCAGGTATGAGTCTTCAGTGGGAGTTTAGTGATGGATCTTGTGATGGTGATATTACATCAAGTGAGGGTCATTGGCAGATGAAATGCTGATGGGTGGGGCTTGCATGGATTGGTTGAAGGCAGGGATGGGTTCTAACTTACCTTGCCATGGTTTGCTTCCTCCTATACTGCATGGCTGCGCATGCATTGCATGCCATGTGGCTGTGCCACGTGCGCACATGCTCACTTTGTGTGCATGGATGGGAGCAGGGCCAAAAATTCACACACACACACACCAAAATAAGCCAAAACCAAGACAGCGGTGCATACACAGTGCCAGGAACTTGCTTCTGTGCATGCACAGAAGGAAAAAAAGAGAGCAATCCCCCAAAAATTTGCAAAAGAAGATAGTGGTGTCTATGGACCAGCACCAACAGAACCAGTCCCGTGACATCACTGTGACATTTATAGAACCTGTGCAAACTGGGGGGAACTGACCTCTGTTTGAGGATTGGTGATGTCTCTGGTTAGCTGTGTGGATGATTTAGATTCTGAAGGGTGTTTAGGCTGGTTTAATTCAATGTGTCTCTTGATGGAATTGCTTGTGGAGTACTAGGCTTTGATGAACTCTTTGGCAGGTGGGGACATGGCCAATGTTTTTTGTATTGGTCCAATTGAACTGGTGCTGTTTGGTGTTGATGTGAGTAGAGATTAAGTATTTGTGATTGTGGCTTTTCACTGCCAGCCGATGTTTGTGGATCCTGTTTTTTAATTGATTGATGTTTGTCCCACATATAATTGGTTACAATTGTTACAGCTGACTTTAGAGATTACATTGTTTCTTTCATCCTTTGGTATACAGTGTTCCCTCGATTTTCGCGGGGGATGAGTTCCGAGATCGCCTGCGAAAGTCGAATTTCCGCGAAGTAGAGATGCAGAAGTAAATACACTATTTTTGGCTATGAACAGTATCACAAGCCTTTCCTTAACACTTTAAACCCCTAAATTACAATTTCCCATTCCCTTAGCAACCATTTAGATTATTACTCACCATGTTTATTTATTAAAGTTTATTTAAGAAAATGTTTTTTAAAGGCAGACAAAAGTTTGGCAATGACATACAACGTCATCGGGCAGGAAAAACCATGGTATAGGGGAAAGAACCGCGAAGTATTTTTTAATTAATATTTTTGAAAAACCGTGGTATAGACGTTTCGCGAAGTTTGAACCCACAAAAATCGAGGGAACACTGTATTGCCTTTGATTCTGGACAATTCCTGGTGGAGCGTGGTTGTGGGTTTGTGGTTCCTCCACTCATAACAGAATATTCTATCCAACTAGACTTACAATCCTAGGTTTATAAGGCTTAGAACTACGTTGTCTTATCTTATCATCTGCTACAGCATTCTTCCTGTCAATGGCTACTTCAGCTTCAACCACAACAACACATGTGCACACAACAGCTACAAACTTAAAGTAAACTGCTCTAAACTCAACTGCAGGAAATACGACTTTAGTAACCGAGTAGTTGATGCATGGAACTCACTACCAAAGTCTGTAGTATCATCACCTAACTCCCAAAACTTTACCCTTAGATTATATCCACTCCCAATTCCTAGGAGGCCAGTAAGGCGTGTGCATAAGTGCACCAGAGTGCCTTCTGTCCCCTGTCCTAATGTTTCTCTTTTACTAGTATCATGTATATAAATATTATATCTTTGTATACCACCAATATGTACGCGACAAAACAAACAAATAAAATTTATTTATTTATTTATTTATTTATTTATTTATTTATTTATTTATTTATTTATTTATTTATTTATTTATTTATTTATTTATTTATTTATTTATTTATTTATTTATTTATTTATTTATTTATTTATTTATTTATTTATTTATTTATTTATTTATTTATTTATTTATTTATTTATTTATTTATTTATTTATTTATTTATTTATTTAAATATTTCTAGAGGTTGGAGAATTCCCGGCTGTCATTTCTGACAGTCCTTTTGTGTGTGGTAAGATTAGTTTTTGCAATATTGGTTGTCTTGTATTGTGGTTTGGGTACTGTGTGTTAGAATACAAAGATTTGGGGATAAGCTAAATTTGTGAATTTAAGTCTACCACTTTAAATAACTTTAGATAAAGGCAAGGAAGAGCACTGAAACATCTTACTGAATGTACAGAACTATCATGGCACTACTTAACAGCTGAATCATAATCCTCCCGATGATATTCATTTGTCATGTCAATGCGAGTTCAGTCTTGATGATTTATGCTTGTCTTGGGTCTCTCTTACAGTAATGAGGACAACATTGGTGGCATTATTAAAAATAATGTGTACTCAAATGTTTCATGCTTTTGAAGGCACAGCTTTGAAATTAGAAGAGAACATGTTCACAATTCCTCTGCTATTGTAATGATACTGAACTCAATGAACAGATAATGCAAATACATACATCTTGGAGTTACAAAGAAAATTGTAGTTGGGTTTAAAGGCAGAAAAATCTTCAATCGAATTATTATAATACAATGTAAGGAAGGACAAATGACCTTGAAGCTGAAGACATGTGATCGAAGCCTGAAATTGCATACTGCTTCCCTAGAAGCACAGGCCACACCCCTATGATATATACAACAATTTCCTTGGATTCTGTGGCATGTTTACTTTCACAGAATGCTTATGAATTCTCCATATGATCACACTATTCAGGATGACTCTAACTGATCAAGCAGAATAGGAACAATGATGCTGTGGAGAAAGATTCCATTCAAAATTTTATTAATGAAGTTTGGTCTTGCCAACCACCCAATTGCACATGATAGTAGGCAATGTACAAAGGGTTAAAAACAAATGGGTATGACAGAAGATTATTATTATTATTATTATTATTATTATTATTATTATTATTATTATTATTATTATTAATTGGATTTGTATGCCACCCCTCTCCACAGACTCGGGGCGGCTAACAGCAATGATAAAAACAACATGTAACAATCCAATTAATAAAACAACTAAAAACCTTATTATAAAAACCAAACATACACACAAACATACCATGCATAACTTGTAATGGCCTAGGGGAAGGAATATCTTAACTCCCTCATGCCTGGCGATAAAGGTGGGTCTTGAGTAATTTACGAAAGATAAGGAGGGTGGGGGCCATTCTAATCTCTGGGGGGAGTTGATTCCAGAGGGCCGGGGCTGCCACAGAGAAGGCTCTTCCCCTGAGGCCCGCCAAATGACATTGTTTGGTTGACGGGACCCGGAGAAGGCCAACTCTGTGGGACCTTATCGGCCACTGGGATTCGTGCGGTAGAAGGCGGTTCCGGATGTATTCTGGCCCAATGCCATGTAGGGCTTTAAAGGTCATTACCAACACTTTGAATTGTGACCAGAAACTGATTGGCAGCCAGTCATATATTATGTTTATATGGTTGATAACTTCTATTTCTTGACTCAGACTAGACGTTTTAGTGCCTTCTAATATTTGTTAGGTTAGCAAACAGGTCCACAGGCTTTCATTCAACTATAATCCCAATCCAGGGGCAAGGATTAACCCCACCAGGCCTTTCCCCCACTTAAAATAGCCTAAAGTAGCTACTTTCACTGGAATTGCCTTCAATATCTCTCCTCCACCAGTCATGGATAATAGAGCAAGGGGAAGTACACAAAAGCAATTTAAACTGAGACTAGCATTTGGTACAGCAGCCAAGACGCCCTTGGAAAAGACATTGAGTTGCTGTCATGTATGTATACCTACAAAGATCAGAATGGTATTAGACACAATATTCCTGGAACACTCTACGGAAGCAAAAGTTGAACTTTGAAGGTACAGACTAGGGGGAGTCTTGATGCTTTTGAACTTTGACATTGGAGAAGACTTTGTGAATACCATGGACAGAAAACAAACAAATATGTCATCAAACAGAACCACTTGATGTGCAAATGATCCAATTTTGGACAAATGATGCAAAGAACTGGTTTCCTAGAGAATTCTGGGAAAGATGAAAGGAAAAAGCAGAAGAGGATGATCAGCAGCAATGTGAATAGACTCAGTTAAATGGCAATGGATGCACCATCCAAAAACCTGAAATAGCAAGCTAGAGAAAATCTACCTATGGGATTATTAAGACTCAACACTGACTCTTTCAGCAATGGCATGTAGTAACATCCACACCAAAATGGGACAGAGGAAGGGGAGTGGCAAAATAGGCAAGATGATGGATCAAGATTCAATTGTTACGCTACAGTCTCCATCTTGCCTGCTGTGTTAGTCTGTCTGGCTCCCTGATACCATATGAATGAATGTGAAATGCTAGATCAAGAACTGGATTTTAAAAATAGTTAAATAAAGGCAAGTCTCATTTTTTAAAAAATGAAGATTAAATTTGAGAGGAAAACTGAAAGGCAGTCCAGGCAAGATTTTGAGCACATTTAAATAAAAGAAAATAAACTAGCACATTTTGCAATGCTTAGCTTTGCATCTAGACCTCTTTCTGGTGTTGATTCTAATCTTGCGTAGCTTCTTCTCTAGTAATATTGTAGTCTTAACCAGAATATATAAAATATTTCTTAGACTAATGCTTGAATATAGTTCATCTGTCTGGAACCTGCTCTACATATCGGACATTAATACAATTGAGAATGTCCAGAGATATTTTATGAGAAGGGTCCTCCACTCCTCTGTTCACAATAGAATACCTTATATGACCAGACTTGAAATTTTGGACCTAGAAAATTTAGAATTATGCATCCTTCAATCTGACCTAAGTGTAACACACAAAATTATTTGCTACAATGTCCTACCTGTCAATGACTATTTCAGCTTTAACCGCAACAATACACAAACACACAATAGATATAAACTTAATGTAAACTGCCCCAAACTTTGCAAAAAATATGACTTCAGCAATAGAGTGATCAATGCCTGGAATGCACTACCTGACTTTGTAGTTTCAACCCTCAAAACTTTAACTTTAGACTGCCTACAGTCAACCTCATCCCATTCCTAAGAGTCTGTAAGGGGTGTGCATAAGCGCACAAGCGTGCCCACCATCCCTGTCCTAATGTCCCCATAATCATCTCATGTACTCATAAGCATGCTTATACATCTTATGTATTCACAATCATGATTATACTTTGCAAGCCACCCCGAGTTTTCGGAGAAGGGCGGCATACAAATCTAAATAGTAGTAGTAGTAGTAGTAGTAGTAGTAGTAGTAGTAGTAGTAATAATAATAATAATAATAATAAGAATAAGAAGAATAAGAAGAATAAGAAGAATAAGAAGAATAAGAAAAATAAGAAGAATAAGAAGAATAAGAATAAGAATAGGAATAGGAATATTATACTGTTGACAAAATAAATGAATAAAATAAATAACAATAATAATTCTTCTTTTCCTAAATCTCAAAACATTCTTCTCTTCCCCAGAGTGTACATTGTTCTTTCTCCAGGAAGCTTCCAAGATAAGTGCCTCTAGCATGCTCCTCTTTCTCATGTAGTTAATTTCCAAGGAGGAGCAAAGTTGTGGTTTCAATGGAATTTAGTGAAATATTTTTCTCTGGGTTTCCTTACCAAAGATAAATATAGCAGGCTACAGGCAATCGTGTGTGCATTCTGAGTGAATGAGGATTCTAAAAATGTCTAGCAGACCATTGGGAAAAAACCTCTCATTTTCCATTGTTGTTCCATAGCAGTGGTAACCATGTCAGGTGCAAAAACTGGAAGATTTCTCTCCTATCTTTCTAATAATTACTGGATTGGGTTGATAATGGGATCCTATTATATCAGGTCCCAGAAATCTTGGGCAAAACATTTTCCCCACAATTCCCCAAACACATATAAGTTTATGTTGCTAAGATTTCTAGGATGTATAGTATTCCGCAAGTCTCTCATGTGTGTCAGTGTTGTTGGCATCTTGGGTTTTTCTCTTCCCACAAGATTACTGATATTACCACTTCAAAACTTTGTAGTACACATGAAGGCAGGGAAAGACAGATATGCAAGATTGTTTCCAGTATCATTTCCATTATCAGAGCAATGGGAATGGACCTGAAGAGCTAATAGAATGATATTTCATTTCATTTCATTTTATTGGATTTGTATGCCGCCCCTCTCCGTAGACTCGGGGCGGCTAACAACAGTGGTAAAAACAACAAGCGACAATCTAATACTAAAGTAGCTAAAAACCCTTATTTTAAAACCAATCATACATACAAACGTACCGTACATAAATTGTAGAAGCCTAGGGGGAAAGAATATCTTAATTCCACCATGCCTGACGACAGAGGTGGGTTTTAAGAAGCTTACGAAAGGCAAGAAGGGTGGGGGCTATTCTAATCTCTGGGGGGAGTTGGTTCCAGAGGGTCAGGGCCACCACAGAGAAGGCTCTTCCCCTGGGTCCCGCCAAATGGCATTGTTTAGTTGACGGGACCCGGAGAAGGCCCACTCTGTGGGACCTAATTGGTCGCTGGGATTCGTGCGGCAGAAGGCAGTCCCGGAGATAACCTGGCCCGGTGCCATGAAGGGTTTTATAGGTCATAACCAACACTTTGAATTGTGACCAGAAACTGATCGGCAACCAATGCAGACTGTGGAGTGTTGGTGTGACATGGGCATATTTAGGGAAGCCCATGATTGCTCTCGTAGCTGCATTCTGCATGATCTGAAGTTTCCGAACACTTTTCAAAGGTAGCCCCATGTAGAGAGCGTTACAGTATTTGAGCCTCGAGGTGATGAGGGCATGAGTGACTGTGAGCAGTGACTCCCGATGCAAATAGGGCCGCAACTGGTGCACCAGGTGAACCTGGGCAAACGCCCCCCTCGCCACAGCTGAAAGATGTTTCTCTAATGTGAGCTGTGGATCGAGGATGACGTCCAAGTTGTGGACCCTCTCCGAGGGGGTTAGTGATCCCCCCAGGGTAATGGATGGACAGATGGAATTGTCCTTGGGAGACAAAACCCACAGCCACTCCGTCTTATCAGGGATATGTTAAGAGATATTCAGACTCTTCTGACTATGAAACATCAGGAATCAAAATAGGTTTAGGAGATTCCATAGAACTGTTTTCTAGGATTTTGGAATCGGTGAAATACTCTTGCAAATCAATATTGTTGGAGTTTTGCCATTTCCGTTTTTGCCACCCAACTGTTGGATGGCAAAAAGGTTCAGTTCCTCCAGGTTAGGACTAGATCACCCGGACTGTTAGCGACCCACTGGTGACATAAGATTGGCATCACGGATCCACTTCTGTTGGTGCCAGTACATGTGAGCCATCCTGTGTTTGGATGGCTTCTGCTCATTCTCTGCTTGGGAAAAAGCCCTCCCACCCACCTTGGGTTAATACTGACCTTTATTTCTTCTCCCGAAGCACAGCTTATCAGCTCCTCAGCTGTGTTTCGGGCTGAATCCGTCTTTTGAGCATACATGGAAGTATTTGTATTTGTATTTGTATTTATTAGATTTGTATGCCGCCCCTCTCTGAAGACTCGGGGCAGCTAACAACAATATAAAAAGACAATGTAAACAAATCTAATATTAAAACAATCTAAAAAACCCCAATTTAAAGAACCACTCATACATACACGCATACAATGTATAAATTCTATAAGCCTAGGGGGAAGGGAAATTTCAATTCCCCCATGCCTGACGACAGAGGGGGGTTTTAAGGAGCTTGCGAAAGGCAAGGAGGGTGGGGGCAAATCTGATATCTGGGGGGAGCTGGTTCCAGAGGGTCAGGGCCGCCACAGAGAAGGCTCTTCTTCTGGGTCCCACCAAACAACATTGCTTAGTCGACGGGACCCGGAGAAGGCCCAATCTGTGGGACCTAATCGGTCGCTGGGATTTGTGCAGCAGAAGGCGGTCTCGGAGATATTCTGGTCCGATGCCATGAAGGGCTTTATAGGTCATAACCAACGCTTTGAATTGTGACCGGAAATTGATCGGCAACCAATGCAGACTGCAGAGTGTTGGTGTAACATGGGCATACCTTGGGAAGCCCATGATTGCTCTCGCAGCTGCATTCTGCACGATCTGAAGTTTCCGAACACTTTTCAAAGGTAGCCCCAGGTAGAGAGCATTACAGTAGTCGAACCTATGAAATTGCATGAGGGGACACGTGAGCAAAATGTCATGATGTGAACTGGTGGCAAAGGTAAGTGGAACCCACCCCTGATCCAACGTGATGGCTTACTACCTGAAGTTGAGAAATGGTTGCTTAGGCTGTTGTGATATAAGCATTTCTTATAGAGTAGGAAGAAAATTATGGCTCTCTAGATTTATTGAATTACAATGCTCAGTGTTGATCACTATCCTGAGTAGCAGTCTTACTCTGCCACACGGAATGAGACTGCCAGGAATTGTAGTTTAGCAATATCCTTCACATACAAAGGCCACTCTGATCTCATTATATAGGATATCTATCCTGCAATATAGCAGTATCAGTTTAATACAAAATCAAACTCTTTTATTTGTTCCCTCAGTAGATTTCTGAAACACATGCGGAAATAATATAATATATATACAACCCCTCCCACCCCAGAGTGAGAAGTCTCCCCCCCTTCATCACTAGTTGCGGTTTCCGTAGAAACAGATGCTAGTTTCACAAAAGTGGGGTAAGTACTTTACAATGGTAGATATTAATCACCATTACAATCACTGCTATTTTAAAACATTACTGCTAGCAAAGCAAGGAGCGCTGTGTTTTCTTTAAAACAAGATTTTTAGTGATTTGCACGCAAACTAACCTATGGCCAAATCTTATTTAAAACATTTGGATTAAAAAGATGTTAATCGGGTACACAGCAAATCAATATGAACAGGTCAAAACCTATAAGTAGCAGAGTAGTGTTATATGCATGAAAATATTCTTCCCACGTAGTCAATAAACTGTAAAATTAAATAATCACCTCAGCCTTTTGATTAAAAGACCAAAGAACTGAATGGAAATTTGTTAAGTATTCTTATAAAACTAATCTTAAACTTGAAATATTTGGGTATCTTTTGTCCATGGCTGACAGCTCTGAAGAATGAAAATCCAAAATAAAAGTATGTATACTTTGATACATGTGACTTGTTGCTTAATAGAAAACCACTTTATCAGCATTGCATTTCCAAAATTTCAACCAATGGAATGTCAGTCATTTTAGTTTCAGTTTTGTTTGGGTCACGTTGAACATTATTTTTTAAAATGTTCTTCAAAGTTTTGCTATTTGACTTCACAACTGGACCATAAATAGATGCACTAAATTCAAAATACAGTAGTACCTCTAGATACAAGTTTAATTCATTCCAGAAGGGAGCTTGTATGTCGAACAACTCTTATCTGGAACAAATGGCTTTTAGACTTAGTTTTTCCCCTCCGAGATAACCAGAAGCAAAGATTCTTGCGCCACCTAGTGGACACTCGGCTCGTATCCCGAATTTGAGCTCGGGTCTGGAACAGAAATTTCTCTCCCCTCGTGGCTCGTAACTTGGAATACTCGCATGTGGAGCAGCTCGTATCTAGAGGTACTACTGTACACATTTCTGTCTTTATGGAGATTCTCATTCATCCAGGTCATGGTTGTCCCAAAGGTGCTTTTTCAAGAGGCAACTGGATTTCTACTAATGTATAATGAATGCATATATTTCTTCCCATCAACAAAGTTTCTTCAGCTCTGACTGGATGACGGGGAATGGGAGAGTTTATGCTCCTTACAGACAGTTGGTCATTTGGATTCTTTTAAAGAGTCATTGAGGATACTACCTGGAGATTTATCTGTGTCATCAGGATCTTCTGAGTAGTGCAAATAGGTGTGGAACATGGGTGGGTTCTAATTTTTTTTGCTATTGGTTCTGTGAGTGTGGCTTATTTTCTTGCTGTGGCTTGATGGTCCTGTGATGATTGGAGTGGCTTCATGGTCATGTGACTGGGTGGGTGTGGTCAACTCTATGTCACTCATGTCAAGGGGTTTTTCACCTGGCACCTCCCCTCCCAGCCGTTCCTTGTCACACCCAGCCTCAACGTATCTATAGTTCTGTAAAAAACTATGCTTTTAAGGACTGCCAGAAAGAAGGAGGAGGCAATGCATTTTCCAAAGCACCAAAAGGCAAAACAAGGAGCAATGCATGGAAACTGAACAAAGAGAGAAGCAACCTAAAAGTAATGAGAAACTTTCTGACATTGAGAACCAATATAGGTGCAAAAATATTTCAGTAATATCACATATAAAATAGCCATTCATGTAATACAACCTGCATATTGTTCAAAACAGTAATTAGTTTTATGGTTGATGTTCGACAACAAGCGTAAAAGTCAAAGATCACAAGAGTGCTACTTTTCCTGTATATATACAAAACTTCACATACCAGGAATAGAATATTAAGGTGGAGTTATGCAACCTGATGTACAAAATAGACTCATACACATTTGTGCTCTGGACTATAGACATTGAATGCATGTAAATCCCTGAAATATATGTGGTAGCCCTGGGCAAAAGAAGGCAATAAAATCACTCTAGGTGTAGGGACAGTATAAAATATTAACACATGATAAATAATGGAACAATTAAAAATAATCCTACGGATGTGTTTTTTTCTCTCTCTCTCGCTTCCTTTCTCTTCCTTCCTCTTCTCTCTCTCTCCCCTCTGTCCTTTCCTCTTTTTTCTCTTTCTCTTTCTCTCTCTGTCTCTTTTTCTTCTGTCTGTCTTCTCTGTCTTTTTCTTTTCTTTTCTTTTCTTTTCTTTTCTTTCCTTTCTTTCTTTCTTTCCTTTCTTTCTTTCTTTCTTTCTAAATCACTCTAAGGTTTGATGAAAGCAGTCACAAGCTTAGGGTGAATTAAGTCTTTCTCCAAAACTTAACAAAAACCTCCAGGTCAGCATCAAACAAGGAATGGAAGGCAAACTAGGTTAGGAGGCATCAGAATAATTTTAGGCACGTTCAAGACTCTGTTAAGAGATAGCTGCATTCTCTCTCCCCCCTTTCTTCCTCTTTCTCTTTTCCTCCTCTTCTTCTTCTTCTTCTTCTTCTTCTTCTTCTTCTTCTTCTTCTTCTTCTTCTTCTCCTCCTCCTCCTCCTCCTCCTCCTCCTCCTCTCTCTCTCTCTCACACACACTTTCTTTCTTTCTCTCCTCCTTCCTTTTATTCCTCTGTTCCTTCCTCCCTCCCTCCCTTTCTCTTTTTTTCATTTTCCTTTCTCCTTTCTGCTTTCTGGTGAAGAAGCCCAGAAAGTCTTTGGTAGGAAGAAGAAAAGCTAGACATTTTGAAACTGAGAACATGCCCATTGATCATCTGGAATTTTTAGAGCTTCACTGTTGATCAGCTTAGCCTGAGCAAGGATAGCTAGCAGCACTGGTGAAAAGGCAGAAGTGCAGTATCAATTGTATTTCTCCAATTTCTTAATTAGGAAAATGTACTCAAAAGTGAGCAATGTTTAGGGACATCTTATTTTTCCCCTCAACACTAAACTGGGGGTGGGATGGCAAGTAAATGGCGCATCTGGCCTGTGGGCCATGTGTTTCACAGCCCTGGTCTGGAGTGAATTTTCTGCAGTCCAGATCTAGCAGATCTAGCATCCAGCTGCCTTTCAGCTGTAATGTCTCCCAATATCCATAGGATGTCAGTTTGTCATTCCTTACCCGGAAGCATCAAGGTTGGTTCTTAATACAGCTTTTTTGGGTTGAGAGAAGACAAGAATCAGGTATTGCCATAGCCTTAGGATATTTATGTATGTATGTATGTATGTATGTATGTATGTATGTATGTATGTATGTATGTATTTATTTATTTTCTTATTTAATTTTATTTATTTGTTTATTATTTATTTATTTATTTGTTTATTTATTTATTTGTTTATTGATTGCAGTGTTATTCAAACACGCACACACAAAGAGGTAGGCAGACTTATTTACAAGGGTTATCCAGAAAGTAAGGTTCGAAAGCACGAAGCTCTCACGGGGAATATTCGCGGGAGAAGTTGGTATTAATATCGTGTAGCGGGATGCCACTGGAAGAGAACAAGCAGTGCCAGTGGTCAGTAGATCATCAACTAGCATTGTGGTGAAGGTTAGAGATGAGCATCCTCATTCCGTTTCCCTCCAAGTGCGAACTGCATGCTGTATATGCTACCTGAATACTAAGGGCATGAACGTTGCTGCGATGGGTGCCCAAGATTTGTGTGTGATGGCGCTCAAGATTTTTCTCACCAATTGTTGAGTTTTGAATGTTTCGGCTGAAGGAGAATGGGTATAATATCACTGCATTGATTGACATTTGCTCTCTGGAGTATGGTGATAAGCCCAAATTTCATCTCCTGTCATTATACAGTTGAGAAAAGCCTTGCCTTCAGTCTTGAAATGGTCGGGAACCTCTTGGGTGGCACTGACTCTGTTGATTTTGTGCATTTTAGTAAGCATCTTGGACACCCATCCCAACAGCGTTCATGCCCTTAGCATTCAGGTACAGCATTAAAGTGCCCACTTTGCACTTAGAGGGAAACGGAATGAGGATGCTCGCCTCTAACTTTCACCACAATGCCAGTCGATGCTTGTTCTCTTCCACTGGCTTCCAGCTACACAATAATAACACCAACATTCCCTGTGACAGCTATGTGCCCTGTAACCTTACTTTCTGGATAGCCCTCGTAGATTTGTTTGTTCGTTCATTCATTCATTCATTCATTCATTCATTCATTTATTTATTTATTTATTTATTTATTTATTTATTTATTCAATTTTTATGCCGCCCTTCTCCTTAAACTCAGGGTGGCTTACGACATGTTAGCAATAGCAATTTTTAACAGAGCCAGCATATTGCCCCCAAAATCTGGGTCCTCATTTTACCCACTTCGGAAGGATGGAAGGCTGAGTCAACTAGAGCCAGTGATGAGATTTGAACCGCTGACCTACAGATCTAGTCAGCTTCCGTGGCCTGCAGTACAGCACTCTGCCTGCTATGCCACCCCGGCTCTATTAAAGGAAGATTTAAAGGAAATTTTAAAAAGATACATTAAACATTTTTTTTAAAGTCTTCAAGTTGTAGCAATGTGAACCATTTTAATAACATTATTTTCAAGATTCATTTCTATTTAAAAAAAAGTGACTCATCTATGTAACCCAACTGTGGATCTAACGTGTCATTTTCATCACTGACCTTTGCAATTTTAGCTTTCAGTGAAGTGAGCTATTCTCATTAGAATTTGTCTTTTGTGAATAATGTTTAAAAGTAAGAGAAGCCGAGAGGGACAACTATTTTGGAATGGCTTTCTCAGTATAGGAATTGATCTTTTAAAGGGCAGTCATGTTTTACATTCAATTATGTAAGCAAAATGTCTCTCCAGTACTCAAATTACTAGTGCAACCATTTCTAAACCAGAGGAGTTGACAGAAGAACAGAACAGGCCAAATCTAAACCATCTAGGTGAATGTTTCAGCTGTACTCTGTTTTCTATAGAGGTGTTCATGACAGACTTCAGTTTTTCCTTTAAAATTACTACTAATGTATAATGAATGCATACATTCTGGTTTTAAAACCATAGTGTTCTTACTTTTCCTTTGCTTTAATTGCTTTCGTTTCTCCCCTGCTGCCTGGGATTTTCATACTTTGTTGATCTAACAATTTGAAATCTTCCTACTTAAGAGCTACTTGATATCAAACGATTGGTTGAGTTTCATTTATCTCCCTTTCTTCCCTTACATTTACTAAGCATCTCTCTGTGATATGTGGAAGCTATTGTAAATAAATCTATCTATGCAATGGATGCTTGCATGTCACCCTGCTCATATCCATAGCCAGAATATCTCCGGGACCGCCTTCTGCCGCATGAATCCCAGCAACCAGTTAGGTCCCACAGAGTTGGCCTTCTCCGGGTCCCGTCAACTAAACAATGTCGTTTGGCGGGACCCAGGGGAAGAGCCTTCTCTGTGGCGGCCCCGACCCTTTGGAATCAACTCCCCCCAGATATCAGAGTTGCCCCCACCCTCCTAGCCTTTCGTAAGCTCCTTAAAACCCACCTCTGTCATCAGGCATGGGGGAATTGACATGTTCCTTCCCCCTAGGCTTATAAAATTTATGTATGGTATGCTAGTGTGTATGACTGGTTTTTAACTTGTGGTGTTCTTAAAATTAATTTAATATTGGATTTGTCTTGTATTGCTGTTGCTGTGAGCCGCCCCGAGTCTGCGGAGAGGGGCGGCATACAAATCTGATTAAACTGAAACTGAAACTGAAACATGTTACCATGACTTTAAAACCCAGCAGTGGTCTGGACAGAGATGCACAACTCAGCAGCTGACGAACCAGCGGTTCTGAAAGAGAGATTAAGGATCTTTCAGCTTGAGGTTTCATAAATCTTCACACTAAAATTCCAGTGCCTGATTCTTCAGTATCACTCTCTGAACCTAGCTATCACTATGAATAATAACATCTTCCTCCAAGAACTTTATCCATAGAGCTGGGACATCAATGTAGGCATTAGCTTTTAGAGAGGTGAAATGCTGTGGGGCTCCAGACCAGACAGCTTGTAAAGAAAGGATAAAGTCTGAATAGGAACTTGGAGGAAACAAACTTGTAGATGACCCTCACTCTGTCAAAGACTTTGGAGTACTCATATCCAATAACCTAAGTGCTAGAGCCCACTGTAACAACATTGCCAAAAAAAGCCTACTAAGAGTTGTTAATCTAATCTTATGTAGCTTCTTCTTTGGCAACATTGAACTGCTAACCAGAGCATACAAAACATTTGTTAGACCAATTCTAGAATACAGCTCACCTGTCTGGAACCTACATTGCATATCAGACATTAACACAATCGAGAGAGTCCAGAAATATTTTACAAGAAGAGTCTTTCACGTCTCCACTCACAACAAAATACCTTACTCCACCAGATTTGAAATACTGCAATTAGACAATTACAACTAAGCTACCTCCGATCTAATCTAACTGTGTTTCATAAAATCATATACCAAAATGTCCTTCCTGTTAATGATTATTCACCTTCAACCGCAGCAAAACACAAGCACGTAATAGATTCAAACTAAATGTAAACCGCTCTAAACTCGACTGCAGAAAATACGGGTTTAGCAATAGAGTGATCAATGCCTGGAATGCACTACCTGACTCTGTGGTTTCTTCCCCAAACTCCAAAACCTTTAACCTTAGATTATCTACAGTTGATCTCTCCCCATTTCTAAGAGGTCTGTAAGGGGCATACATAAGTGCACCATTGCACCTACCATTCGGGTCCTACTGCTCTATTGTCCTCTTTTATCACTACTTTTTGCTTATGTTTTTTTTACAAACTGCTATCCCATACATGTTTGACAAATAAATAAAATAAAATAAATAAATAAACTCTGGCTCCCCAAATGTGGAAAGTCTCGGTTTTGTGAAAATTGCTTATTCAGAACCAGTTCAGAATCATTTCTGCCCTGAGTACCACACTGTGCTTTTCATCTCAGAATCAGACACAGGTAGCCTTATTGTGCATTACAAGCAGAATCCTTGTATTCTATCTCAAGCAATGTAGTATATGTAAAATGAATACGAATACTTGTTCATCCTTATGAATATGTATGACCTCTAATCAAGATGGTTTTCTCTCTGTATGTATTTTAATGGTGCATATATGTTCATCTGAGGTTCCTAGAGAGTTGGGCGGCATAGAAATTGAATGAATGAATGAACAAACAAACAAACAAACAAATAAATAATCTGTAATGAAAGAGGTGAATGACATGGTCTTTTCCTAAAACCTTCATAATTGGTGAAGATGTAATAAACCTAAATATTCCATCATCACTTTCCTGATCCATCACTTGGAGCATCTATATGACAAAGTGCTGAAGGAATTAAACTTTTTTGAACAGCTTGACACTCTGCTGGCCAATCTACTATTCTCAGGGCCAAGGACTCTTCAGAATGTTGCACTGTTGCCATGTCCACTTGACAATCTGTCAAGGAGTGAGTCAAATGGGAATGAGGTCTGTAGGACAGCCAACTGCATTTTGGTGCAGATTGGGTGTTGCTACTTGAAAAAGAGAATATGAGAGGGAATGGAATGAGTGGCAGATTTTAGCTGCAAACATCTTTCACTTCTGGTAGTGGACCTCCTTCAATTCTGCTGACTAGATATGGTTAAAACACTATGAAATGTTACCACAGACAAATGCAACAGGCAAATAATAAACAAAAGGAATTTAGCAAGCATGAGGCAAGCTTAAATATCTTGCTTTTCACTGAGCTTTAAACCTGGAAAAATTGAGAGAGAATCAAAATTCAAAATCCCTTAGTAAAAAAGAAAAGAAAAGCTGAAAGCTGATTTGGTGGCACAGGACAAAAAGCATAAAAGTTAATTGAAAGTGTGATGAGACAATTGAAAAGGGGGAAGCTAAAATATTTAACATTCTTTAAAGTACTATTTAATCTGGGAGTCCATTACAACTATCATTTGTATAGCACTCAGAAGAAAATGAAAAGACCTGTTTCTGAAGTGCACTCTCTGGAATAGAACTAAAGTGAACTGGTTGATTAGTTCAAATGTATGGGAAAATGGCTTCCAGCCCTTGGCCAAGATTGCCCCCTTTAGGTTGCTTGCCTACAATGCTGTGCGGACTGGGATGACACCAGGAAAAACATTTTCATGCAACTCTTCATCTGCCTATCTGAAGGTTTTCACCTTTGGGTCTCACATTCCTAACTGACTATCTCCCTCAAAGCCTTCAAACATCTTTGTCTCTGCTTTTCTTACCAAAAGACATTATTGACACTTGTCTCTCCTTTTTCCCCAGACTGTTTTTGGGTTCTCTATTTTTAGCACTTAATCTGATTCTCGCATCTCTTAGGATCACTTACTCTCTTAATCAATCAACTCTGGAAAATAACCGCACTCCCTTACGCACACGTATCAATGGCCAATGGTAGTCTGATTAAATTTGCTCAGAGTGCAATTTTTCACTGGCCTCATCCTTCCTGCTCTAATGTTCATTGCTTTTTCAACCCTCCTGTTCCTTCATTAGTTTATAACCTTTTTCTGCAATACTTCTTTCTCTGCTTATTTTCCTTTTCAAAGGGAATACCTATTCACCTATCCACATTATATGTAATTATCAGGCATATAGGGAGTTGAGAATTGCCAGGTTGTTGTCCTGACTATTCAAAAGCCTCTGACAAAATAAACTACAATGATGCTTAACACAGGTGGTATACTTGACTGTCTTAGAATACACGGTGAAGTACTCTTATAAATTGTTGTCTACTTATATATTAGGAAGCATTAATAAAAAATATACTGATTTAGCCCTAAAGGAATATAAAAAGTGGTTTTCCCTAAGCTCCTCTAGTAGAGTGGGCAAATCCATGGTTTTATGACAGATCCATGCAGCATTAGAAAGAATATGACAAGGGTTATGAATTATTATTATTTATTTATTCTTTGTCCAATATACAATACATATGGAAGAGAATAGACATTAAGTAATATATATAAAGATAGAAAGTAAAAAAGAAGATATAATATAAGAGAAAAAGAAGATATGATATAAGAGATACGGAGAGAATATATATGATAGATAGATAGATAGATAGATAGATAGATAGATAGATAGAGAGATAGATAAGGAGAGAATATATATGATATATGAGATAAGGAAAGACAATTGGACAGGGGACGATAGGCACATCAGTGCACTTATATACGCCCCTTACTGGCCTCTTAGGAACCTGGAGAGATCAATCGTGGAGAGTCTAAGGGAGAAATGTTGGGGGTTGGGAGTTGACACTATTGAGTCCGGTAATGAATTCCACGCTTCGACAACTCGATTGTTAAAGTCATATTTTTTACAGTCAAGTTTGGAGCGGTTAATATTAAGTTTGAATCTGTTGTTGCGGTTGAAGCTGAAGTAGTCGTTGACCGGAAAGACGTTGCAGCATATGATCTTGTGGGCCATACTTAAATCATGTTGTAGGCGCCGTAGTTCTAAGCTTTCAAGACCTAGGATAGTTAGTCTATTTTTGTAGGATATTCTGTTTCGAGTGGAGGAGTGAAGGTCTCTTCTGGTGAAATATCTTTGGACGTTTTCGAAAGTGTTGATGTCTGAGATGTGGTATGGGTTCCACACAGATGAGCTGTATTCGAGAATGGGTCTGGCATAAGTTTTGTAGTCTCTAGGCAGTAGTGTGAGATTGCCAGAGCAGAAGCTACATAGGATCAGGTTAACAACTCTGGAAGCCTTTTTGGCGATATTGTTGCAGTGGGCCTTAGCACTTAGGTCGTTTGATATTAGTATTCCAAGGTCTTTTACTGAGTAAGATGCTATTATCCTTCAGTGTGTATGTATCCCAAAATATTGGATTGAGCACCCTGAGAACACAAGATTACCCTAAAGAAGCCTTTGAATTACAAATGTTTTTAGATTGTTTCCATTGCTAAAATGAAAATTTAAACAAGAGATGGGATATCCTTTAATTTAAAAAGATTGAATCATTTTCTTGCTTAATTTCCATGCTTTCTTTCTAAAAGTCTTGTTTTTAGCACACTGTGCCATAGGATGGTAATTCCTTGTGTGTCCAATCACACTTGGCCAATTAAAAAAATAATAATATCAAGGAGTCTTTGAGGAAAAATAAAAACAATGTTTTTTAAAAAAAAGCTTTGAACAAAAATCTCCACATGATCTCTCTCTTAAAATGCGATCCCTTTATTTCCTCTGACAGGCTTTTGTTGCACATTTCTACTTTGACATCCCATTCAAAATTCCATCCTCAAAGATCTCCATCCTTCTCATTCAGGTACCAAATATTTATCCAGTTGCCATCCAACATCCACTGAAATGTAAGCACCATTGGCAGAGTGAGCTGTACAAGAGATGTTGAATTGTGAAAAAAAAGGCAGAAGAATCCTTAGTGAATTGTCCAAAGGTCAAATATTTTCTGTCTGAATACGGGGGCCGAGGGGCTATGGGTGTGGAGTGGAGGGAATACATTTTTGACCTAAAATGGAAGGACTTTCTCTGCCTCATATTATTATTTTTTGCTAAGGGAATCAGAAATATTTCATTTATCATACATTGTCAGTGTGACAACAATAAAAAAATATTCAGAAAAGCAAAGGAATTTCACTTGAAGTTTTTGGAACATTCAAGGTCTGAGAAACCAATTCTTGCAGGCGTGGGAAAGAATAAATTGTGCTATCCTTTGTACCTTTATCCTTGCTTTGAAATTGAGCTGGATTCCAGGTGATGATATGAGTGTGATCATATTATTATTTATTCTTACATAAAGCAATTTGAGAGCATTTGCACCTGGCCAAATTCCTTATATGTCCAATCACACTTGACCAATAAAATTCTATTCTATTCTATTGCATTTATCATTTACTTATTTATTTAATTAACTTGCCACCTATGTCAGTGCTCAAGGCAAGTGAGCAACTTACAATGTAAACACCAAAGGAATTATATGAGGGTTATCCAGAAAGTAAGGTCACAAGACACGTACCTCTCCTGGGAAATGTTGGCTGGGGAAGTTGGTATTACTATTGTGTAGTGGGAAGCCAGTGGAAGTGAACAAGTAGTGCCAATGGTCAGTAGATCATCGACTAGCATTTTGGTGAAGGTTAGAGATGAGCTCCTCATTCCATTTCCCTCAAGTGCAAAGTCCATGCTGTAATACGCTACCTGAATGCTAAGGGCATGAACACTGCTGCGATGGGTGCCCAAGATGCTTACTGAATTACACAAAATCAAGTCAATGCCACCCAAGAATTTCTTGACCGTTTCAAAATTGAAGGCGAGGCTTTTCTCAACTGTATAGTGACAGGAGATGAAACTTGTGCTGATCACCGTACTCCAGAGAGAAAACATCAGTCAATGCAGTGGTGCCATGCCCATTCTCCTTCAACCAAAAATCCAAAACAACAATTGGTGAGAAAAATCTTGGACACCCATTGTGAACAAATCTTGGGTACACATTGCAGCAGCGTTCATGCCCTTAGTATTCAGACAGTTCAGCATGCACTTCACACTTGGAGGGAAACAGAATGAGGCAGCTCATCTCTAACCTTCACCAAAATGCCAGTCAATGATCTACTGACCTCTGGCACTACTCGTTCGCTTCCGCTGGCTTCCTACTTCACGATATTGATGCCAACTTCCCCTGCGAACTACATGCAAGAACTATGAAGCATATGAATGTGAGCTCCTGCATATATTCTTTGGTGGCTAATGTTACAATCTCAGACTGAAGCACATAGGCTTCAGTCAGGTCCTCCATTCTGGAGGGAAACTGCTGACTGCTGATTGGCTAGACGGTCTGGCAGCTCCCTATAAAATGTCTTGCTTTCAGATACAGCTTTGGCTGGATTGTAAATAGTTGCCAAATAAAGAGCTGTTGTTTTGAAGCCACTTCTGTCTGCCTCTTCCATTCACCCTAACAGCTAACATTAGCATCCAAGACCCAGAGACTGAGAAGCTTTCACATTTACTGGCCACTATATATGGAATCTCAGCAGGACTCATTTGCAATAGAAATATTCTTTATGCTTTATTCACCCAATGTACTTAAGCTCTTTACTCAATTAATATTTTTAAATACATGCTTAACCTTTAATGTGATTTGCATTTTAATTTTAATTACATTTCATGTAACATGCTAGGCCACAGACATACTCCATCATTACAAGCTAATGATAACAATGATAACAATGATGTCTTTGTTCAAATGGCATGACTAGGACAATTTGTTCAAACGGCAATGACAATTTGCTTTGGCCAATTTACCATGGCCAACCTGTCACTGCCAACTTTACATAGCCCATTTGCCATGGCCGACTCACTGTGGGACAAGAGTTACACTCACGTCAAAGAAATGGAAGAATAGAATAATTTAAAAAAGGAGGAACAGAATGAAATGTAAATGATCACAATTAAAATATTTTTAAATTTTATTTTGGAAACTTACATTGAGTTGTTAAATTGTCTTGCAGTGAGTTGACCCACAGTGAGTTGGCAATGGTGCGTTGATTGCAATGAGTAGGCTGTAGCAACTTGCCCCATTCTGTGACCATGCAGTATCTAATAGGAACTTGACACAAGTGTGTGTAACATGTATCATTTACATGATAACATTAGGAGGTAGCATCATTATAAACCCTTGTTTCCTTGAAAGCCTTCATGCCCACTATTGCATGTATGAATACAATCAGTAAACATGTAACTCATCTGTATAAAAGATGCTGTCTGAACCTAGCCTCAAATTTTCTTCTTTTTCCTCTTCTGGAAATAAAACATAGCCACCTATAACATAAATTATACCCCTATGGATGCAATGGTATATAAACACACACATACAGTCTGAAGGAAGTTTACAATCCAAATAACAGTAAAACATTGTGATAAAGATATGATTATGTGGTTTTTCAAAAGCTGAGGGTTAAATACTGTATACAGTAAATTGTTGGGGAAAACTTTTTATTACTCTTATCTTACTGGATAGCCAGATTTCTGGAAATGTGAATACTTTCAAAATGCTGAGCGAAGTAACTGGGAAAGCTCAGCATCCAGATTAAGTGTTGAGTTTAAAAGATCATCACTGACACTTTAAATTTAACCTGATACACAATTCTGCACTAGTGCAGAATCTTTGAGTCCAGGCTTCATGAGATCCTTGAAACCTGCACCAGTCAGCAATTGGGCTGCTGCATTTTTAACCAATTGAAATTCCCAAACTGTTTCCAAACATACCCATGTAAAAGACATAGCAAGGCGTTGTAACCAAAGCATTAACAACCATGACTAAATTTGCTTTGCTGAAAAATTATGCCATTATGCTCCTTGCCATAGTCACTACTGAGAACTCAGTGGCAAAGAACATTCCCAGGCTGTTCTTGTTAGATTGGTGCATAAATGAAGAGGTGAATCAAATGAACAGTTCAGCACTTTATTGTCTATTAGCTAGAATTGATACTGACTGCCGGCAGGGAAGCTACTTTTAAAGGCCCGCTGGCCACGCACATTAGTTTATTTATTTATTTTATTTTATTTATTTATTGGATTTGTATGCCGCCCCTCTCTGGAGACACGGGGCGGCTAACAGCAATAATAAGACAGCGTACAATAATAATCCAATACTAAAAACGATTAAAAACCCATTAATATAAAAAACAAACATACAGACAGACATACCATGCATAAAATTGTAAAGGCCTAGGGGGAAAGAGTATCTCAATTCTCCCATGCCTGGCGGCAGCGGTGGATTTTAAGTAGCTTACCAAAGGCAAGCAGGGTGGGGGCAATTCTAATTTCTGGGGGGAGTTGGTTCCAGAGGGCCGGGGCCGCCACAGAGAAGGCTCTTCCCCTGGGTCCCGCCAAGCGGAATTGTTTAGTTGACAGGACCTGGAGAAGACCCACTCTGTGGGACCTAACTGGTTGCTGGGATTCGTGCAGCAGAAGGCGGTCCCTGAGATATTTCTCCCGCCACTAGATTAGCCAATCAACGGCAGCTATGCAACTACATGGGTGTGGGCATGTGCATGTGTGCTAGCACACGCACACACTTCCTTTTGGCACATGAACCAAAAATGATTCACCATCACTGCCCCACAGTGTGGTAGAGTCCCTTAGTATCTTGATAACTTTAATTGTCTCTTTGTCTGCCCTGCTGTCCCCTGGATTGGTTCTGACCTTGTGTTCCTGGTCCCATGGATTGTCTGGAGGGGAATGGGGCAGGCTGGTATAGGGACAGTTGCATGGCTCTGCAAGCCTCTGCTATATGACCCCACTTTTGGCAGTGGCAACAAATGGCTTCTTTAAATTTGCAAGCTGGGGTGGCCCCCTAGGCAAAGAGAAGAACTGGGCTGCCTTTGCTCAAAGTCTCTGGAGCTCACTTGCCTTTCACTTGCCATCCAACCTTGGATGCAGTGTACATGATCATCATCATTGGATTCTTCCTCTGCATGTAGAATCTCGATCATCCAATCAGTCTGCCCATGGATGAGATGGATTCCCCTGATTCTCCAGATGACAGTTGCAGAGTTATCAAAGAATTTGGTGGCTCTTGCTTTATCGACTACATCTTTGAAGTGGCTCCTCTCTGAATCAGTAGGGTTTTTTTTGTAGGTTGAGATCCCTCATACTTAATATGATTCTGTCTTTCATCATTTCCTCCAGGTTTATGAATTTGAACTTTGAAGCGATTTTCCGTAGTTTAGCCACAAAGTCTTTTATAGATTCTCCTTCTTGTTGAAGTCATTGATATAATTTATTTCTGCTGACTATTGGAGAGGCTGAGGGCACTTAGTGTTCGTTGAGTGTGATTTGCAGTGTTGTCCAAGAAATGGACTCAATGTCTGCTGGTGCCACCAGAGTTTGTACCATCTTGTAGGTTTGTGGACTGTAGTAGGTGAGGAAGAGAGCCGTCTTCCTGTTGTCCAGTAGACCCTGGAAATTGTTTGCTTCCAGGAACATTTGAAACATGAATCATTAGCATTTAGACTTACATACCGCTTCAAAGTGCTTTACATCTCTCTGTAAACAGTTTACAGAGAGTAAGCATAATGCTTCCAACAATCTGGGTCCTCATTTTACAACCTTGGAAGGATGGAAGGCTGAGTCAACCTTGGGCCTACTGAGATTCGAACTGCTGGCAGCCGGTGAACAGCAGAAGTAGTTTGCAGTACTGCATTGTAACCACTGCACCACTGAGGCTCTCCATTCCTCCATCTTCAGATTGAAGAATGCTGGAGCTGGAGAGGTTTGGGTAGCCATCCTTTGGTTTGGCCGGAGCAGGGCGGTACTTGCTTCTAAGATGTCCATGGATGCCACGAGGTGCCTTTGTCCTGCTATCCTTTTTCAACCACCTTCATCACCAGTGTTAGATTCATGTGTAAATGAAGAGATGAGTCACAGGAATAGTTCAGCACCTTTATTGTCTATTAGCTAGAGCTAATATGGACTGCTGGCAGGCTGCAGGGAAGCCACTTTTAAAAGCTTTCCTGAAGTGTCCTGGCCACTGATAATAGTTTATTTCTCATGCCACTAGATTAGCCAATCAGTAGCAGCTATACAAATCCATGCTCCATACGTCAGTATGTAACAGTTCTTTCTTGTGCAACTTCCATCCTAAACTCACTTCACTTTTAAGTGCTCAAATCTTCTCTTTACATTGACCTTCTCTGATTTAATTTCATCCTGTTCTCCTTCATCCAGCCCACTATCAAGACAAAATAAAGGTCAGGGCTGCTGATTGCTTTCCTGAAGTTGGGTGGTAGAGAAAAGCAAATCCAGGTGTCATTAATATATTGTGTCATCAGTATATGGATGTGTGTCATGTATTGATGGCACCCTATTCCAAAGGTCTGAATCACTTCTTCGAAATATTTCATAAATAGCAAATGGGACCAGGTAGAGCCATGTTGGACACCATAGGTCTAATAAATTATGGGCTGAATAGTGCCTTCTATTTCAATATAAAGTAGGATGCGATTATCCCATATGATAACACTGTTATCATATGGGATAATCCTGCTGCTCTTCTCCTTCATTTTGGATCAACTGCATGAAATTCATGAAAGGAGTCATGATGAGTATAACTAATCACCTATGTGTTTAAAAATATCTACTAACAGAAGCTAGTGGCAATAAAAAGAGCAGAGCGCATTTCATTTAGTAAGTGTTTACATACTCCGCATACTACTTTATCATGAGAATTATGCAAATGAAAAGAATCTTATGCAAATAGTAGGTGTGGAAATGGGATTTATATTAAGCACTTTGCTTAAAGGGAATCTCAGGACGTAGTCTCGGGGGAAGCAACTTTTCTAAACATTTGGGATGGCATATTTTTCACATACCCTGAGAATGATCTATAGTCTAAACACATGTTATTTAACAGGAATGTCAAGTAGCAACAATCTATATTAAGCTTTCCAAATGGCAGTATTTACTGCTTAAGAGCTGCATAAATATACACCAAAAGGTCATATTTGTTGAACATTAAGTATGAGTGTCAAACGTGTGTGGAATATAAGCTGAAGAAATTAGTGTTCTGGGTATCTTGCAACATGAGAAGATTGGAGCAAGTTGAGATTTGGTCTTTTTCCCCCTGAGATCAACTTCTCATTGAAAGTCAAAAACATAGCAAGAAAAGAAATGTCTCCAGTCCCATAGCACTCTTGCTCAGAAAAAGAAATTTAAAAACAGCACATCCAAATTGCGCTAACTGTATATGCATAGCGATGTTAAACTTTGCTCAGTTTGTTTTCTGACTTCATTCATTTTGTCTTCTTTCAATCATTAGTTTTGTTGTTTATTTTTAAAGTTCACACAAGCATGTATCCTCATCTACACATTTACATGACACCACAGAACAAAATCAAAAAAGTGTGAAGATAAGAAAAATAATTGTATTTTAGTTTTCTTTTTTGGCTTGGGAAGAGCAAATTTGGTTAAGTTCACATTTAAATGCAAATTAAATAAAATTATCCATCAAACCTGATGGGTTTTAGATGGTTGAATTTCTACCAACAAAGTAAAGTTTTAAAAGACTTCTTAATCTAGTTTATGGTAATTTTTACTTCAAAGTACATATCAATATTTCTGTATCTCTCTGCTTCAGGATTCTGAGTATGTTTAAAAACCTGATTCATTTCTTTCTTCGTAGGGAAATAAAGTGTGCAGTAAGATCAGCACAATGTATTCTTTCAAGATCTGTATTGGGAATACAGAGAGCTAGAGTCAAGTTCCCATTAAGCCATGAGCAATTGACTAGGTTAACTTGGGCAAGTCAGTTTAAATCTACCTTACAGGTTTGTTATGAAAATAACTTTGCAAAATAGTGGCAGGGAAAACTCACTACACTCGGTTCCTCGGAGGAAAGGCAAAGTAGAACAATAGTAGCAGTGAAGTTAAATAGAACAATAGTAGCAGTGGAGTTATTTTTCCTGTATTGTATCATCTAATATTAGAAAATATTCTAAAGTGGAGGTGCCCATAGGGGCAGGAATTGATGAAAGCTATGTCACGCTGTCACGTAGATTAGATTAGATTAGATTTATTGGATTTATATGCCGCCCCTCTCCGCAAACTCGGGGCGGCTCACAAGAATAATAAAAAACAGTACATAATAACAAATCCAATGCCCACCAATCTAATTACAATTTAAAATTCATAAATTCATAAAACAGTCCCAATATATATAAAAAACAGGCACACAGTCAATCAATCAAATGGCAAAACAACATGGGCAAGGGGGAGATGTTTTAGTTCCCCCATGCCTGACGGCAGAGGTGGGTCTTAAGGAGTTTACGAAAGGCAGGGAGGGTGGGGGCAATCCTAATCTCAGGGGGGAGCTGGTTCCAGAGGGTCGGGGCCCCCACAGAGAAGGCTCTTCCCCTGGGTCCCGCCAGACGGCATTGTTTAGTCGACGGGACCCGAAGAAGGCTGACTCTGTGGGACCTAACCGGTCGCTGGGATTCATAGCAAGCTCTGCTTCTCTGTATACATATTCTGAAACTGAGTACAATTATGTGAGGATTGGACCTTGCAGCAAAATGACCTGATATTCTTTTACCCATGTCTCTCTGCTTCTCTTTTGAAGTCTTAAAATAACCTCTAGTAAACAGTCATGTACTATAACAACATAGTTCAACTAAGACAGATGTCTTCAAAAATATACCAAAAGTAGCATCTGGCTCTACTTTTATAAAATTTGAAACACAAAGGACACCAATTTTTTTTGTATGTGCTAACAGCTGGGTCAGAAAAGAGCAGAATTGCTCTTGCCCTGTAATAACAGTCTTGCTACTGACCTACTAATGTGGGTACTGCAAAGGCTGCAGACCTATTTCAATCATGGAAGCAATTGGATCCATTAACACAATTTTCAGCTGATGTGGAGTGCAATGCTATCACTGGTCTCACAGATATATGGAATGGAGAATACACATATTAGGCAAAATCCTTGCTAGGGACATTCTCCTACCACATTGCCATCATGTGACCCAGAGTTTTCCCCCTTAGTGGAGTTGTGGTGGGCGTGGCCTGCATATAACACATCCTCCCTGTGGGCCACCAGTTTTACATCTCTGGACTACCAGAAAGACCTGGTCTAGTTCTCTGGTAAAATGAGGACTTTTGGGGGAGGTAAGCCTAAAATATGGAGGTCCAAGAAAATTGAACACTTATTTGAAACAGAAGGAAGAAACCAAGAGCTAAATTCCTCCATGGAAGTCACTTTCCTACTGGGCATCTAAGGAAAAGCAGAAAGTCGCATGAAATATAATACATGAGCTGATTTGTTGCCGTGGGGAAAAAAGAGAGAAGGGGGGATGTCCTTTAAGTAGCACCACCAGTGCCACTTGCCTGGAATCTAAAATTAATTTAATTTGGAGAGTCCAGATTAAAGATGAGAAGCAAAACATTTTCAAGGAAAAACACTAAATCCAGTTGGCTTTTGAAAAGCACTATTGGGATAGCCATGACTTGAACAATTGAGAATCTCCAAAGTCTTCATGACAGAGAATGCACACTTCCCGATTCTTCATAGATTACATTGATTAATTGAAAGGACCAAAGCATAGAAATTTTGCCAGTATGTACCAGGTGGGCAGAAATTATAGGAAATAAATAGTTAATCTAATAATTTGACCTTGTACCATGCCAGTTTGCTATAGTGGTTAAAGCATTAGTTTAGGAACTGGGGATTGTAAGTTCTAGTCTAGCCTAAAGACAACTAAGTGACCTCGGGCTTCCATTTTCTTTCACACTTGCAAAATTTGAGAGGCCTCCACTTTCTCAAACTTGCAGCTGGTGTAGAGACAGTTGTTAGTGGGACCACCACTTCCTAAGGCTAATTTCCTAAGAAATTTCCCAACAGAACAGTTAATCGTTGGAACAACTTACCTCCAGAAGTTGTGAATGGTCAAACACTGGAAACTTTTAAGAAAAGATTGGGCATTTGTTTGAAATGGTATAGGTTTCCTACTTAAGCAGAGGGTTGGACTAGAAGACCTCCAAGGTCCCATCTAACTCTGTTTTTCTGTTCAATTCTACCTGGAAGCAGACTGGCAACAATGCAGCTCACTGCAATCATCATTTAACCCCTTCCTGGTGCTCTCAATATAGGATTGTTCTTTTTGCATCCAGAAGTCACAATTGGTCAAAGTTTAGTGGTGCATGTAGATCTTGATACTTTATGCTTTACCAGTCTTGTGAATTTCATGAGCTGCACTGCTTCCCATTGTCTTTCTGGGAACAATTTAAGGTGTTAGCTATACAGGTAACCTTGATGGAGATATGCAAGATGTGTTGCCAGGGCAACAGAGCACGAAACATGCTTTAAATCCACAACAGACAAATAAAACACCTCTCTGATTCACTGCAGTATAAGAAAGAGGAGGTTCATCACCATCAAACTTGCAAAATTATATGAATGTGGTCAATCTCAATAACAATAGTTTTAGCTTTCCGGAAAGCTGATTTCTTGGTCTAGTTTTCCCAATGCAGCTGGTGTAGGGACAGGTGTTAGGGGGACCACCACTTCCTATGGCTACCTGCCATTCCAACTAGGATGAATAAGGTGGGTGTGATCTTGATCTCTTTTAAGAGATGTAGTCGTCTGGTAGGATTTTGGAGATGCCCCTTTCTTTGTAGCTGCCATGGCTTTATGGAAGAATTTCCTCTTAGTTCCAGAGTCTTTGTATCTAAGTGCCAGGCTTGGATGAAAGTGAGCTTAGAAATGTGGGCAATATAATTGGGGAAGTGTGAAAGATTTCCTGTAAAGGTTTTGTGAATATTGTTTCGTTTCCATTTTTACTAGTTATGAATTGCCTGAGATTATTGTGTATATAGTAATGCAGGCATCAATATAGGTTTTATAAATCAATAAATATAATCATCCAGAGCCTTTTGAATGTGGGGAAGGGGGAAACAAGATCTCTCTCTCCCCTCCACCCTTTCTCTCTTTTCCTTTCCTTCTTCCTCTCTAGTTTTTTATATATCATTAATTAAATATTAATTAATTAAATAATTGATTAATATTCAACTTTCATTGCATATTACCCTGTTGGTCAAATTATTTTGGCATTAGGATAGAAAATTTAAGAATTTTCTCCTGCTGGAATCTAAACATGTTAAATGTATCCTCAGATTTTTTTGCTTTAAAATCAGAGACAGAATTCTGACCCTGGAGGGAAAATCTAGGGGCAATTTCTCTTTTCCATTAAACTTCTGAAAATAAGAAGGCCTCTAAAAGAGAGAAGATTAGGGTAGGATGTGAAGTTCTTTGGATCTGAAGGATGTCTGACTTGAATATTTGCCTGAGAAAGAAAACCATTCTATGTAATGATTGGGCTAAACTTGATAAACTCTGAACCTTTTTCCTAATTAAGAAGTAGATAGAAGAGATGATGAGGCTAAAAAACCAGAAACCATGAAGACATTATGTGGATTGAGAAGTAGCAGAAGTTGATTTAAATGTTTAAAGATAAATCTTGGAAATTGATTTTTTTAATCATATGTGGTGAACGTGTGCCAAAACCAAAGTGTATTAGAGTTCAATTCAAATGTGGATAGAAAAAATATTGAAACAACATTTAGAATTGAAACCAGAGATATTCCTGTTGGGTATATTACCAGAGAAATTTAACAAAGAAAATACATATTTAATTATTCATATAAATTACAACAGCTAGAATTGCATTTGCACAAAAATGGAAAGCAACAAAAGCCCCTTCCGAAAGGGAGGTAATTAAGAAAATATTGGATTGTACAGAAATGAATAGATTGACAATGAAAACTAAAGATAAGGAAGATTCTGAATATTATAATATATAGAGGAAACTTTATGATTGGTTAGAAAATGAATATTAAGACCTTCCACCATTCTTGTAGCCCGTCTTTGGACCTGTTCAATTTTGTCAATATCTTTTTGGAGACCTCACCTACAAAAAGATATTGACAAAATTGAACGGGTCCAAAGACGGGCTACAAGAATGGTGGAAGGTCTTAAGCATAAAACATATCAGGAAAGACTTAATGAACTCAATCTGTATAGTCTGGAGGACAGAAGGAAAAGGGGGGACATGATCAAAACATTTAAATGTGTTAAAGGGTTAAATAAGGTCCAGGAGGGAAGTGTTTTTAATAGGAAAGTGAACACAAGAACAAGGGGACACAATCTGAAGTTAGTTGGGGGAAAGATCAAAAGCAACATGAGAAAATATTATTTTACTGAAAGAGTAGTAGATCCTTGGAACAAACTTCCAGCAGACGTGGTAGATAAATCCACAGTAACTGAATTTAAACATGCCTGGGATAAACATATATCCATCCTAAGATAAAATACGAAAATAGTATAAGGGCAGACTAGATGGACCATGAGGTCTTTTTCTGCCGTCAGACTTCTATGTTTCTATGTTTCTAATATGAATATAAGATACAGTAAGTAACATTGATTAAGGAAAATAGAAAATTGAAGGTGGTAAATCCAGGTGACAAAATTAGGTAATTGAGGGGGCAGCATTAAGATACTAGTTAATATACCAAGAGAAACATAAGATCCACAGATATGAAAAAAAATCAAGTTTAAGAGATGCATTGATAATTAAATGGATTTAGGTTACCATAATTAAATGGACACCTGTCTATTAGCTTAACATGGAATGTGACTAGATACACTTAGGGGAGGGTTAAGAGAGAAAAGTAGTAGAGAAGGAAGAGAAGAAAGGAGAGGAGGAAAGTAAGAAAATGGAAGAGAAGGAAAAGGAGAAAGAAAGTAAAGAGAGGGATGTGATATAAATGAGAAAACAGGTGGGCAATAAAAGTATAAAAGATGCAAATTAGGATATTGGTTTATGTTGTATTAAATAGAATTGTATAATTATGTGCATTTTGTTATGAATTAAAGTTTACATATGGATGCATTGTGGAGAAAAACAATAAAAACTTTATTTTTAAAAAATCTGGGCTTTGGTCTCATACTTGGCTGGGGAAATGAGTGCATTCCACAGTTTGAAATGTATGACCAGGAGGAAGAGTTGGCAGCTTGTTGATGTTTCAGAGCTTATGTTGCATTTTGAATCTAAAAGACAAGTTTGCCCCAGAAAGGCAAGGACAGTCCTCGGTTACAA
This sequence comes from Erythrolamprus reginae, assembly GCF_031021105.1. Taxonomy (NCBI): domain Eukaryota; kingdom Metazoa; phylum Chordata; class Lepidosauria; order Squamata; family Dipsadidae; genus Erythrolamprus; species Erythrolamprus reginae. The sequence continues at coordinate 344,178,363 of NC_091950.1, read as the reverse complement.
TGCAGGGAGCAACTGACACGGCCACACAGTTTACACTTCCAAGGCTAAAAAAATCAGTATGCAAGCAACATTCCAGCAGTCCTTTGATAACAGTTTCAGCAACTGGACTAGAACTGCTACCTCATTACAATTTTGCATCCAGTTTCATGGCAGCCCTTAGTGAAATTCACAAAAAATGTCCTGAATTCCTCTACAGAGCCACAGGCACCATGGAATATTGCAAGACAGCTGTCTCTTCATTCGTGCAGGTGTCTGTATACAAACTAAACTTCCCACTCAGAATGCATCCCTCATATTTCATTCTCCGGCAGTTTCCTGTTAAATGTATTATACTGCATTAAGCAACTTAAACATAAAACCCTGATTTATTTGTTTTATTTATATTAATTAGATTTCTATGCCACCCTTCTCGAAGCTACTCAGGGCAGTGTAAAACATAATGAAAAACAATATATACTGTTGTGGTTAGCTCTGGCCCAGCTCCTGCACAAAGGACTGTGGATGTGGGGGAGACACCCACATGCTGCAGGCCTGTTTTGCTCCCGGTGGAATCTGCTGATGAAGGCTCTTCTGACCAAGAAGATATGAGTGAAAGGGAGGAGGAGAGTGTGGCAGACAGCTCAGAAGGAGATCAATTATCTAGCTCCTCCTTGGATTCAGAACAAGAGTTAATGATACAGCCGTGCATGTGGAGAGCAATGCATAGGCAACAACAACTGAGAGATTATTATCAAAGAAAATGAGGTCACCTGCGGTTGGGTGGGGTTGTGGTAATTAGGGTTTGGCCATTGTGGAGGATTATCTGATCGTTGTGTTTCATAACTGCTTTACTGACTTGGATCTTTTGTGTGCTGATTTTTCCCCGCTTGGAAACTAAGCCAGAGCAAAGTGTGTTTCACTTTGTGAAAGAAGAAGGACTGTGAATTGCCTCACAGTTGCAAGCTAAGTATCACAGAACTGATAAGGGACTTGTACAAATTACCAGTTTGTTTGGAGACCAGTGCTCTTTGCTATACCAAAAGAGGGCTTAGTTTAAGTGAATTTTCATTATAAAGAACATTGTTTTGAATTTTCAAACGTGTGTGTGTGTTTGAAATTTGTACCTGTGAATTTTTGGGAGGAGTCTACCAGAGAGCCCGACAGAACATATACAAAGAAATCTAGTTATTATTTAAAAGAATTATTTATAAAATCATAAAACCCCCATATAGAGTCATTCCCATTCATTCAATTCAATCATTTACAACATTGGCCAGAGACAATCTCGTCTCTCATAGCCCTCATGCTTGCCGGCAGAAGTAGGTCTTCAGAGCTTTACGAAAGACTAGGAGCGAGGGGGCAGTATGTATCTTCAGAGGGAGTTCATTCCAGAGGGCTGGGGGCACCACAGAGAAGGCTCTTCCCCTAGGGCCCGCCAGACGACATTGTCTAGCTGGTGGGACCTGGAGAAGGCCAACTCTGTGGGACCTAACATGAGAGAAAGATGAAGTACATGATAGAAATTCTATGCCAATTTGATTTCATGTTTAAACTATCAGTCAAGAAACAAGGAAAATGTGAGTTTCAGTCCTGCTTTAAGTACAAAAGCATCTTGGTGACTTCAGGCCAGCCATTATCTCTCAGCCCGAGAAAGGAGGCAATGACAACCATTTCTGTAAAACCTTGCTAAGAAAACTGTCCAGGCACCATCCAAGAATCAGAAATTGATTGAATGAAATATTTTTTAAAAAAATATCTTCTGTCTCTGTCTGCATTTCTTGGCATTGTGCAAATGAGGCGATGATACCTGAGATGGTGACTGAGATGGTGCCTATAACATAATTGCAGCTTCTCCTAGGATCCGTGGTGGTGTGATGGTTAGAATGCAGTATTGCAGGCTAGCACTGCTGACTGCCAGGGACTCAATACTCAATGGCTCAGGGTGGACTCAACCTCCCATCCTTCTGAGGTTGATAAAATGAGGACCCAGATTGTTGGGGGCAATATGTTGACTCTGTAAAGTACTTAGAGGGGGCTGTAAAGCATTGTGAACTGGTATATAGTGCTATTATATATCTATTTTTGACTTGTTGCTGCTTTAATTTCAGTTTTAGGCTCCAAGTTTATAGACAGGGGACAAACAGCATCAGTGAAAAATGTTAATAGAATAGCATAGTATAGCAAAGAATGGAATGGAATGGAATGGAATAGAATAGAATAGAATTCTTTATTGGCCAAGTGTGATTGGACACACAAGGAATTTGTCTTGGTGCATATGCTGTCAGTGTACATAAAATAAAATATAGAATATATATTTGTCAATAATCATGTGGTACAACATTTAATGATTGTCATAGGGGTCAAATAAGGGGTCAAATAAGCAATGAAGAAACAATCAATATTAATAAAAATCTTAGGATACAAGCAACAAGTTACAGTCATTCAGTCCTAAGTGGGAGAAAAAGGATGATGGGAATGATCAGAAAAAACTAGTAGAAATAGAAGTGCAGACTTAGTAAAAAGTTTGACAGTGTTGAGGGAATTATTTGTTTAGTAGAGTGACAGCATTCAGGAAAAAAGGGAGTAAAAGTGAAAGTGATGAGAGCAGAACTGATTCCCTCTCTGCCATGCTCACACCAAATGCTTCCATCCCATGGCCATGTGCTGAAACCAAAGTGTATTGGAGTTCAATTCAAATATGGATAGACAAAATATTGAAACAACGTATAGATTTGGAGCCAGTGATATTCCTGTTGTGTATATTACCAGAGAAATTTAATAAAGAAGATACATGTTTAATTATTCATATAATTACAGCAGCTATAATTGCATTTGCACAAAAAATGGAAAGCAACAAAAATCCCTTTTGAAGGAGAGATAATTAAAAAAATACTGGACTGTGTGGAAATGAATAGATTGGTAATGAAAATTAAAGATAAGGGAGACTCTGAATACTGTAATGTACGGGGGAAATTTTATGATAGTTTAGAACATGAATATGTATAGAAGACAAGCAACATTGATAAAATTGGGGGATGATAGAAAAATTGAAGGTGGTAGATCCAGGTGACAAAATTAGGTAGTTGAGGAGACAGCATTAAATAGTTACTATATCTAGGAAAATATAAGATGTAGGTATAAATATGGATACAGGAAAAAAATAAAGTTTAAGAGTTGCACCGATAATTAAAAGGAATTAGGGATATGAGTTACCTGTCTGTTAACTATGAGATGGATTGTGATTAGGTACACTCAAGGAAGGATTAAAAGGGAGAAGAGGAAGTAGAGAAGGAAGGAAGGGAAGAAGGGGAGAGGAGGAAAGTATGAAAGTTGGAGAGAAGCAGAAAGAAGGTAGAGGGAAAAGAAGGAGATAGAGGGAGGGGAGTGATATGACATAAAGGGAAAAACAGGTGTGCAATAAAAGTATTAAAGGTGCAGATTGGGATGTTGGTTTATGTTTTATTGAATAAAAACATATAACTATGTATATTTTGCTATAAACTATGGTATATGTATGGATATATTGTGGAGAAAAATAATAAAAATAAAAAGTTTTTTTAATTGCAGTACATTCCACAGAGAGGCATTATTCAATTACTGGAGCTTTAACATTTATAGTCCATTAAGACATGGATCATATTCAACAAGTGGCTTAACCCCAAGATAAGGTCAATCTCTTTTAGGATGCCCAGCCTGAGAAACAGCACTTGTTTTGTTTAATAGTTGGGTCTGTCTTATTTATTCTGCACTTTCATGTCTGCTAAGAACATAGATATTAATAGACAGATACCATATAAGTATCTGATGATTTTGTTTAACTGTATTTGAAGGAGAACATTGCAGAAGATATTCTGGAAGGCCTTCCCCCCCCAAAAAAAATAATAATATATATATATAATAACTGCCAGAACTTAACTTAAAAGGCAAGGCAAGGCAAGGCATCCCAGATAACCTCAGACAAAATTCATTAGGCTACACACAATCATTTTCCTCCTACCAACAAAATGCAGTATAATGTGTACGTGATTGAAATGCCAGATAGCTCAATAGCTTTCAGTCAGAGAGGTATCTCTGGGAAACAAAGGAGATATTTTCACATTATTGTACTGAGCCACAGTCTGATTCATGTCTTTAAAAAAAGAAAGAAAGAAACCACCCACTTCTAATTCAGCTGGAGATCAGAGACCTGGTGCTTGTGATACTGTCGCTACATAGGTCAAGTTTTATTAACAGCAAAACAGACTGTGTGGCTTCCTTACAAGGTCAAGCTGATCAAAACTACTACTTTCCTGTGTGCATTTACTGCAATCAGTCAAAGCAGGAACAAGTACTCTGTTCCCCTCCCACCAAATAAGACATCCCCTGATAATAAACCCAATCAGGCTTTTGAATGCATGGCAATAAGGCCAAGTGATTATTTCAGGGTTCAAAAAAAAATATGACAGGGTCTTATTTTCAGCAAAGCACAGTACCTTGGGGATGCTGAGGTCACATTTACCTCAATATCTGGGTCTAGGACAAAAATCAAATGTGATTTAACGTAATTTAAATTTAATTAAAATTAAATTACATTCATTAAACACCATTCATATGATTACTCCCACATCTTTAATAAAGCTGCCTTTTTGTCCTACTGTCTTTAAATGATTATTGTCCAGAGGCTGCACTCAACAATGTAGCTTATCCATCTAACAGCCCCTGAGTTAGGTGGACGTCCCTCCAGCTCCTGATATTTTTAAGGGTTTCGGTATCTATTCTCATTAAAACAAATTGAATGCTTTCTTATTGCTGAAAGAAAAAATATATGCTTGTGAATGTCTTTGAACAAGGGTAGCAACTATAAGAAGCTGTTGGGAAGGATTTGAAATTGTCTTTATGCAAATGTCTGTGCACAGTTCTGTGTGATTTCATATAAAATGGAGGCTACTTTACTGAAACATGACCTCTTTAAACCTTCAAAAAGGGATGGTCCAAAGACTTTGGTGCTGAGTATTTGATGAAGTACACCTTTGGCATGATTTTAAACAGTCCTAATGCACTTCTCAGGGTCAGAACTTCTAGTCTTCTGCAATGTAATAAGCTTAGTCATATTTCTACATCAAACATACCTTTAGGAAAATATACCTCCAATTTAAACATATCTCATCTTTAGCAAGCCAAAGGATTATTTTCATAGTTTAATAGTTAATCAAAACCCTAATTCATGACTGAAACTTTTGACTACTTATCTTCTGATATGGGAAGTTTAAGAGTTCCTGTCTTGTTTTACCTAACCCCCGGGGAAGAAAGTATAGATTGTAAAGATTAATAGACAAGGAAAAATTAAACTGGATATTGCCTTATAAGAAAAGAAAACAGAGAAGCGAGACGGCATAGAGGATGCCAATTATGAACATGGAGAAAAATATAGATATAGCATATGTTGGTTAAACATGAGGTTCCTTTGGAAAACAAGGTGTGAGAAAGAAACTCAAGACTGCTCCACCTTAACTATCTTTGATATAAGAAGAAGGGGGTGAAAATGCTGTCAGGCTTTCAACTCAACCCTGACAAGACGGAGTAGCTGTGGGTTTTGCCTCCCAAGAACAATCCCATCTGTCCGTTCATGACCCTGGGGAGGGGGAAATCTTTGACCCCCTCAGAGAGAGTTTGCAACCTGGGTGTCCTCCTCAATCCACAGCTAACATTAGAGCACCATCGTCTGGTGCACCAGTTGCGACCCTATTTGGACAGGGAGTCATTGTTCACAGTCGCTCCTGCTCTCATCACCTCGAGGTTCGACTACTGCAATGCTTTCTACATGGGGCTATCTTTGAAGAGTGTTCAGAAACTCCAGATTGTGCAGAATGCGGCCGCGATAGCTATCATAGGGCTCCCTCCATCAGACCAGAATACCTTGGAACCGTCTTCTGTTGCACGAATCCCAGTGACCATAGAGTTGGCCTTCTCCGCGTCCCATTGACTAAACAATGTCATCTGGCGGGCCCCAGGGGAAGAGCCTTCGCTGTGGTGGTCCTGGCCCTCTGGAATCAACTCCCTCCAGAGATCAGAACCACACCCACCCTCCTTGCCTTTCGTAAACTACTGAAGACCCACCTATGTTGTCAGGCATGGGGAAGTTGAGATACCCCTGGGTTTCTATTATGTATGGTATGATTGTGCTGCATGGTTTTAATAATGGGTTTTTAGATGTCTTTTAAATATATTGGATTTGTTACACTGTTGTTATTGTTGTGAGCCGCCCTGAGAGGGGAGGGGCAGCATACAAATCTAATAAATTATTATTATTAATTATAAGATGCTGTTGTTATAACCTACTTCCATAAAGTAGAGTTCTAGAAGTCCTTATTAGTCAGAGGTCATAAAATCTGGCAACTTTAAGTTTTGTGGATTGGTATTCTGGGAATTGACATCCACAGGTCTTAAAGTTGTCAAGTGTGGGGACCTCTGTTGTTAGTGCTTCCTAGCCTGCCTCAAAGTGTTGATCAAGCCTTATCTATATCTGTATTTATATCTATATCATCTATATCTATATTGTCTATATAGCTTTATCAATATTGATAACCCTTATGACAAAGTAGCCATTCCTCAAGAAATAATCCTGAAACCCCATCTCTGGTCTCATATTATCTGTTCCTATTGTGGTATTATTAAATAAATATTTAACTGATTATAAAAGAGAGAAAATATAATACCTCATATATATACTTAAGAATTTATGCTATGGGCAAAGAATAAAGAGTCTATAACTCAATTTTAAGCATTCTATATTTATGTTTTTAGAGAGATGACAGAGATATTTTAATCTATATTTGTTTATCCCCAAAATAAATTATAAGTATGCCACTTCCCAGCAGATGAAACCCACAATGTCAATTACCACGTCCTTCTCATATCCTGAGCAAAATGGTGATGTAAGAAAGAGATCTATGGGCAGCACAAGTATAAAATAAAAACAGAGACAGAACCCAATAAAAGAAATGTAATATCATCAATACGTACCAATGGTATAACATTTATTAAATATAACTGCAACTACTAAATTAACTATAGATGCTATGAATAGTATATCTGCTATTCTCACTTATTTGCATTGCCAGACTAGAGACCTATAGATGTTAATTTGTTTGGACCTTATACTAGAAGCCTCCTAAAGGAGATTTAAGACAATATGTTACAATGGCTCTCTTCACTACTGACCATTAAGATTAGGACCACTATACAACAATAAAAAAGAGAGAAAATCCTACTCCCTTCTAGCATTGATGATGTTACCTAGTTTGGTAATGAAATGTCTGCAACAAAACAGAGAGCAACAAGGACCGCACAGTTCAATCCTGAACTACAAGTATTCTCTTATATAGATGATATAGATAATAATAATAATAATAATAATAATAATAATAATAATAATAATAATTATTATTATTATTATTTAGATTTGTATGCCATCCCTCTCCGAAGACTCGATGATCTAGATGTAGGTATAGGTAGAAGTATGGGTAGAGGTATAAGTAGCGGTAGAGGTATTGGTAGAAGTAGAGGTAGAGATAGTAATAGAGACAGAGATAGCCCTATTCTTAGAACTGGTAGCGCTGGCATTGGGAGGTTCAGCCCACCCTACTAGAATGTTTCTGGGCATGTGCAAAAGTTTGGTATGTATGCGCAAGGACACCCAAACGGGTGGTAAATGATTTTAGAACCCATTACAGATCTTAATGCTAAGTAACAGATCAAAATCAGTTGAAAAATCAGATTCAGTTTTGGAATCTTTCTGTCTTTTCCCTATCTCACATTTTTGTGCCTTCAGGCATGATGAAGAGAACAGAAAAATTTGCATGCTCATTTGTGCCATTTAATTAATCCTAATCATGATTTTGCTGAATTGAGTCTTAATCTACATTATGAGGCTGCCAGAAACCAAACTAAACCAAACAGAGCACTTGGCTCAGGAATCAAATTGCATGTAAAGTGGTAGACCAGCAATGTGAACGCAGATGAGTCAGTCTAGATATTTTACAATATTATTAAACTATTCAGTGGTTTCCTTAAACAAATGGGGCGGTTCTGGTTAAATCAACAGAAGAAAAGCTTATTGGGGAAAAAAGGATATCAATTTTTTTTTTGTACTTCCATCTGCAGCTTCTTTTACAAAAAATCCTGAAAAGAATAAATGTATTTTTGTTTAATGGCTTAACTAACAGCTTCAATCAGTAAGACATTTTTCATGTTGACAGGAAAAAAAAAGTATTAACGGAAGAAGCTTTGATTAGCAATATCAACATAGATTTTTGAGTTAAGTATCAATATGCATTGAAGGAAATGATTTTCCATTCCTCCCCCCCACCCCCGGCATCCTCCGTATTTTCAGGCCTGCCATATTATAAGCCAACTGCTGGCTGCAATTGTGAGATAAATCCAAATCTGAAACAAGGATATACTTTATTGATGGCTAGAAATAATATGGCAATAATCATATACTTATAAAAGAAAAGTGGAATAAGTGAAAATATATTTATACACTTATAAATATACACGGTGTTGTGGTTAGCTCTGGCCCAGCTCCTGCCCCAAGGACTGTGGATGTGGGGGAGACATCCACATGCTGCAGGCCTGTTGTGCCCCCGGTGGAATCTGATGATGAAGGCTCCTCTGACCAAGAAGACATGAGTGACAGGGAGGAGGAGAGTGTGGCAGACAGCTCAGAAGGAGATCAATTATCTAGCTCCTCCTTGGATTCAGAACAAGAGTTAATGATACAGCCACGCATGTGGAGAGTGATGCATAGGCAACAACAACTGAGAGATTATTATCAACGAAAATGAGGCCACCTGTGGTTGGATGGGGCTGTGGTAATTAGTGAGGCTGCTATAAATAGCAGCCTGTGGGTTTGGCCATTGTGGAGGATTATCTGATCGTTATGTTTCATGACTGCTTTACTGACTTTGACTTTTTGTGTGCTGATTTTTCCCTGCTTTGAAATTAAACCAGAGCAAAGTGTGTCTCACTTTGTGAAAGAAGGACTTTGAATTACCTCATAGCTGCAAGCTAAGTATCACAGGACTGATAAGGGACTTGTATAAATTACCAGTTTGTTTGGAGATGAGTGCTCTTTGCTATAACAAAAGAGGGCTTAGTTTAAGTGAATTTTCATTATAAAGAACATTGTTTTGAATTTTCAAACGTGTGTGTGTCTGAAATTTGTACCTGTGAATTTTTGGGAGGATTCTACCAGAGAGCCCGACAGAACACACAATAATAAATATACACAAATGAACAAAAAATATATTGAAAACTGAACTACATACCATCAAACAGATTGATTTCACATTTAAAAAAATAAAATTTTTGGTAATAGTAGTAGCAATAGCATTTAGACTTATATATTGCCCCATAGAAGTTTGCCGCACTCTCTGGGTGGTTTACAATGAAAGCATGATGTGTACATTGTCCATAATTATTATGTACGGACTTAAATCTAGTTATTTGCATAGTAGCCACTGATTGGCTAATCAAGCAGCTGGAACTTTGAATGACTGTCAATGGTCAGCAGCCTTCAGGGAAACCATTAAAGGTGGCGAGCAGTTCTGCTACCACTACAGCTTGGAGAAAAATAAAGTTTTGAACTGTTACTGCGGCTTGCATCAATTACGCACAAATCTAACAATAATAATCTGGATCCTTGTTTTACCAACCTCGGAAGGATGGAAGGTTGAGTCAGCCTTGAGCCCTATGAGGATTAAACTCCAGGCTATGGGCAGAGTTTGCCTGAAATACTGCACTTTAACGGTTAAACCATTAAACCACTAGGGCTCCTAATGTTTCACAATGTATAAATTAAATCACACTTGGCCAATAAAGAATTCTATTCTATTCTATTCTATATCTTGTAGAAGAACCCATATAATTCATCTTAATAAGTAGGTATCGCTAAATACATGCAAAGCTATAACCCAATATTGCAAGATCACATCTATTATAATTCAAATGATTATCTATTAAGGAAAGTGTACAGCCTTGTAACAGATGCAGTAATGCAAGAATTCACATAGCATTCCAGCACCATTTAATTAAGATAAAAAGAACTCTATGCCTCATCTCTGAGAATGTCATTAGCATTTTCTTTTCCACTGAAAAAAAAACACCAGACTGGAAAGCATTTTCTTGTCTATCAGATTATATAAGAGGATTGCTTTAAAAAATGTAGAAAATAGTTTTAGCATAGCACATTGTTTGCAACAACAGAGCTTCTCTGTTTCAGCTCATTTGGACCATAAATGTTTCCTTAGAGCTAAGCAACTAAAGACCTTTCTACTGAAATAAGATATAAATAGAAGTGGTACAATTATAATATATTGGTAGTGAGGGCCGCCCATGGTTTGGAGAACCAGTAGGAATGGCTGGCCACACCCATCTGAAACCACACCCACCTGACATTTCAAGCCACACACCCCAAAATAAGCCACGCCCACAGAACCAGCAGGGGAAATTTCTAGATTTCACCACTGTCTGATACAGAGGAGCCCAAACTTTCTGTAAAATAGGAAATAAGAATGCCTGGTTTTCTGCCAAGGCACAAGCTAAATTTTGGGACTAATATAACTTTATAGACGTTGTCTTTCCCCCAATCCAATAACTGATTCTAAAGGTTCATTTTCTAATGTAATTCATTATTGTTATTGTTATTGTTATTGTTACTGTTACTGTTACTGTTACTGTTACTGTTACTGTTACTGTTACTGTTACTGTTACTGTTACTGTTACTGTTATTGTTATTATTTAGATGCTAAACAATTTGCTTTCAAATTCCTTTCCTGTGTAAGCTTCCAGGAAATAAAGTAAAATGTTACGTGTTAGAATGATCATGCCATTTTTCTTAACTAGCTTGCTTATTTATTATCAAACATTTTTAACTCCTTCTTTCCCAGTTCAACTCAGCTCTTAGCATTACAAAAATAACAGTTGCTAACATTTTTCTAGCTTACAACATATTTCAAATCATTGGGAATGGTATGAAGAGGCATCAGAAATTTTCAAATCATAGATCTAACTTGGCTTCCAATCTCTATACTTCCAGATAGGTAGCCATAGTTTCATGGACAACCAGTTAAATATGAGCTGCACTGTGCAGCAGCAACCAAAAAAGCCAATGCAATCTTAAATTGCATTAACAGAAGGATACAATCAAGATCACTCTATAAAACCTTAGTAAGGCTACATCTAGAATACTGCATCCAGTTTTGGTCAGCATATTATAAAAAGATGTTGAGAGCCTAGAAAAACTGAAGAGAAGAACAACCAGGATGACTAGGGGACTGGAGACTAAAATATATGAAGAATGGTTACAGGAACTCGGCATGGCTAGTCTAGTGAATGGAAGGACCAGGGAAGACATAATAGCAGTGTTACAATATTACAATATTTGAGGGGCTGCCACAGAGAGGAAGGAGTGAAGCACCTGAATGCCAGTCAAGGAATAAAGGATAGAAACTGGTCAAGGAGAGATTCAACCTGGAAATAAGGAGAAATTTTCTGACATCAGTCAATGGAACAGCTTGCCTTTAGAAGTTGTGGGAGCTACATAACTGGAGGCTTTCAAGGGGAGATTGGATTGCCATTTGTTGGGAATAATGGGTCTTCTATAGGGAGTTGAATTAGATGACCAACAAGCTCCCTTCCAACTTTGTTAATCTATCTAAACAAATTTCTTTTCTGATGCCACATCACTTAAGTTCCCCTTTGCTTTCTCTACCTACCTGTTCTCCTTTTTATTATTAATCCAATTCTCAAATTCTGTTCTCCCCACTCTATTTTTTTCTTCATTCTTTCATTACTTAACATGGAGGTTTGGAATGCTTTGGTCCTGATGGGAATTGTCATTATCCCCCCCCAACCTTGTCCTAGGCTTATTCATTATTCTCCAGAACTGCTATAGTGCATCACTTCTACTTTACTCTAGCTAAAGCCACTCCATTACTAAAACATGGGAAAGCTTAGTGATTTTTATGAATCTTTGATCAAATGATTACAGGGGGTGAAAAATTCTGCAATAAAACTGCTGTTATGTTTTGTCTTTTATTGTGGGTACATTAGTATGTACAGGGTGCATAAATCTAGAATGCAGCTCTTGCTCACTCACTCACTTTCTCGTTTGGTTGGGAGCTCATTTGAAAATGCTAGTTAGAGTTTGATTTATTTAGTTTGATGTTGGGATATTAGTTGATGCTATTTCTGAGCACAACTTTGAGTTATATTTGTTGTATATGACTTACTCTTGAATTTAGATAAGCTATTCTGTGCAACTATACATAGACTTCACCATGCATTCTTCAGTGGCAAGTGTCCTTGACATGGGCATATGTGATGGAAACATATTGGTGCTGCCTATTTGAAAAGTGTCCTTGAGATGTGATAACGCAGTTGACTAGACAAAGCTTTGATAATAAAACTATAAGTAGCAGTAGGGTTGACAGAGAGCTTGGTATAGTGGTGAAGGCATCGGGACAGGACTGTGAGTTCTAGTGTCACCATAGAAACAAAGCCAGCTGGGTGACCTTGAGACAGTGACTTTCTCTCATTCCTAGGAAGGAGGCAACAGCAAATCACTTCTGAAAAATCTTGCCAAGACAACTGCAAGGACATGTTCAGGCAGTCTCTGATAATTGGACACAATTAAATGAAAAAAGCAGTAAAATCAACATATATTGAACTATTAGGGGGCAACAAAGGGACAATAAATAAATAAATTATTTACTACCATCTAGTGGTTATCTGTATTGGACCTTTGGAAAGTACAAATGACAGTACAGTGGTACCTCTACTTACGAACTTAATTCATTCCATGACCAGGTTCTTAAGTAGAAAAGTTTGTAAGAAGAAGCAATTTTTCCCATAGGAATCAGTGTAAAGCAAATAATGAATGTGATTAGGGAAACCACAGGGAGGGTTGAGGCTCTGTTTCCTCCCAGGAGATTGCTAGAGAGGTCCCATGGAGGCTTCTCTCCACCTTTTTCGGCCTTGTTTCCTCTCAGGAGATTCCTAGAGAGGCCCCACAGAGGTTTCTCCCTGCCTTTTCTGGTTACTGTTTTTGAGGCTCGGGATTGTAAGTGGAAAATGGTTCTTGAGAAGAGGCAATAAAATCTTGAACACCCAGTTCTTATCTAGAAAAGTTCGTAAGTAGAGGCATTCTTAGGTAGAGATACCACTGTATACAAAAATTGAAGCAACAAGGCAAAAGGACTCTGGTCATCTTTCTACACCAGGGGTATCAAATTTGTGTTGTCATGGTGGCGTCACATGACGTAATAGAACTTTCCCCATGTTATGCATCTGGCCCGTGAGTTTGTCAACCCTGTTCTAGAGGATATGGCAGAACTATAATAGAGCAATAAGTGATGAATAGAAAGATATATCTGAGATTGTAATCCTCTCTTTCATTCATAGAGACCTATAATTTTCAGAGCATATCTGTGTTTAGAATCCTTAACTGTGCTAAGAGACAAGTTCAAAGGATCACATAACATTTATCAAAGACATTAATGTGCTCCTGTTTGGTTCCAGGGTGCCCAAGGATAACATCTTCCAGGTAGAATTTGCCACTCCATGTATGCACATAGAGAGGCATGCACAGATACTTAAGAGAGAGGTTGGGTCCTATAAGAAATGATGGGAATGTGGGCCTGCAGGCCATCCTTCTCTGTAATATGCCTCAGACTTTGAAAGACATTGCCTCTGGATATAATGACTGGTATTACATAATACAACAGCTTGGTTCCTGTGTGAGGTTTGGATTGGACAGTCATATTTATTTCTACTATAGTATATGATGGTAATGGTTATTTCCTTTGTGAACTTCAAGGATTTATCTGAAGTGGATAATACAGAAGTATCTGTAAATAAGTAAACAAGTAATAATTCTGAATCTCTCAGGTATTTATTTGTTTGTTTGTTTATTAGACTTCTATGCCGCCCTTATCAACTGACTCAAGATGGCATACAACATAATAAATACAGTACAAGTTGTAGAAATCTAATATTAAAATACTGAAAACTAAAAAAAAAATCCTAAAACCCCATTTATTCTAACACAATCATCCACATTCATTCCAACTGGGGATGAATAACATTAGCCAGAGTCTCAGCACTCATGCCCCCCCACATGCCTGCCGGCAGAGATGAATCTTCAAGGCTTTGTGAAAAGCCAGGAGGGAGGGGGTGGTATGTATCTCCAAAGTCCATTCCAAAGGGCTGAGGCTGCCACAAAGAAGGCTCTTCCCCTAGGTCCTACCAGATGGCATTGCCTAGCCAACAGGACATGGAGAAGGCCGACTCAATGGGACCTAATTGGTCACTTTGTCCTCCTAATAAGAAAAAAGAAAGGAGTCTGATATTTTTCCTGTAGGAAGCTGGTTGAAGGAGACAACTTAGAATTTTAATCTTTCAATTAAGGGAACCAAAGCAGAGGCAATGAGAGGACAAAGCTTCTTGATTGCTTGAATCTTATCTACCTTTAGTGCTTAGTAGGACTAAAGAGATGATTCTTTTGAAGTGACATCTCCACAGCCTCTTCAGAAAAATCTACATCCAAACCATGATTGGGTCTATTAACCAAAAATAGTCTGGTACCTCTACTTACGAACTTAATTCGTTACGTAACCAGGTTCATAAGTAGAAAAGTTCATAAGTAGAAGCAATTTTTCCCATAGGAATCAATGTAAAAGTAAATAATGCATGAAAACCCATTAGGAAAATCCAAACTTAAGGCTTTTTTTAAAAAGTAGTGGGCGGATAAAGTGAAGGCTAATGGAGTGGAGACAGACAGTGAAAAGAAGCAAGAAATGGAGGTCCTAACAAAGGCTAACACTGCCCCAAATCGCTCCCAAAAATCACCCCTCCAAAAGCTTCTACACTGCCCCAATTCACTCCCAAAATCACCCCTCCAGATGCTTTCTACGCCGCCCTAAATCGCTCCCAAAATCACCCCTCCAAAAGCTTCTTATGTCAGCCCAAATCGCTCCCAAAACCACTCCTCCAAACACTTCCTATGCTACCCCAAATTGTCTTTAAAATCACCCCTCTAAAAGCTTCCTATGATGCCCCAAATCTCTCCCAAAATCACCCCTCCAGATGCTTCCTATGCCACCCTAAATTGTTCACAAAATCATCCTTCCAGATGCTTCCTATGCCCCAAAAGCTTCCTATGATGCCCCAAATCTCTCCCAAAATCACCCCTCCAGATGCTTCCTATGCCACCCTAAATTGTTCACAAAATCATCCTTCCAGATGCTTCCTATGCCCCAAAAGCTTCCTATGATGCCCCAAATCTCTCCCAAAATCACCCCTCCAGATGCTTCCTATGCCACCCTAAATTGTTCACAAAATCATCCTTCCAGATGCTTCCTATGCCCCAAAAGCTTCCTATGATGCCCCAAATCTCTCCCAAAATCACCCCTCCAGATGCTTCCTATGCCACCCTAAATTGTTCACAAAATCATCCTTCCAGATGCTTCCTATGCCCCAAAAGCTTCCTATGATGCCCCAAATCTCTCCCAAAATCACCCCTCCAGATGCTTCCTATGCCACCCTAAATTGTTCACAAAATCATCCTTCCAGACGCTTCCTATGCCACCCCAAATCGCCTCCAAAATCGCTCCTCCAAAAGCTTCCCATGCTACCCAAAATTGAGGTCCTAACGAAAGCAAATGGATTGAAGAAAGGCAGCAAATGCTTACTATGCCACCCCAAATCGAGGTCCTAATGAAGGCAAATGGAGTAAAGAAAGGCAGCAAGGAAAAACAAGGCATTTTGAAATGTGAAGTGATTTTGGAAGATTTTGGAAGCGATTTGGGGTGGCATAGGAAGCTTTTGGAGGGGTGATTTTGAGGGCAATTTGGGGTGGCATAGGAAGGGTCTGGAAAGGTGATTTTGGGAGTGATTTTGGGTGGCATAGGAAGCATCTGGAAGGGTGATTTTGGGAGCAATTTGGGGCAGCGTAGGAAGCTTTTGGAGGAGTGATTTTGGAGGCAATTTGGGGTGGCATAGGAAGCATTTGCAAGGGTGATTTTGGGAGTGATTTAGGGTGGCACAGGAAGCATTTGGAGGGGTAATTTTGGAGGCAATTTGGGACAGCATAGGAAGCATCTGGGGGGTGATTTTGGAGGCGATTTGGGATGGCATAGGAAGCATCTGGAGGGGTGATTTTGGCAGTGAGATGGGGTGAAGGAAGTGGTAGGCTAGCAGGGATTTTGGCAGTGGGATGGGGCAGCTGCAGGGAGCAGAGGAAGCAGAGGGCTAGAGGGGAAAGTGGCATGGAAATGGGGCAGCAGCGGAGAGCTCCTCCGATGCGTGCCATTTTGGCCATTTCTTGCAGCAGCAGCCGAGAGAGAAGTGAGGGTTCATAAATAGAAAATGGTTCATGAATAGAGGCAAAAAAATCTTGAACACATGGTTCATATCTTGAAAAGTTTGTAGGTAGAGGCGTTCGTAAGTAGAAAAGTTCATAAGTAGAAGCAATTTTTCCCATAGGAATCAATGTAAAAGTAAATAATGCATGAAAACCCATTAGGAAAATCCCAACTTAAGGCTTTAAAAAAAGGTGGGTAAAGTGAAGGCTAACAGAGTGGAGACGGACAGTCAGGAGAAGCGAGAAATGGAGGTCCTAACAAAGGCTAACAATGCCCCAAATCACTCCCAAACATCACGCCTCCAAAAGCTTCCTACACTGCCCCCATTCACTCCCAAAATCACCCCTCCAGATGCTTTCTACGCTGCCCTAAATCACTCCCAAAATCACCCCTCTAAAAGCTTCTTATGTCACCCCAAATCGCTCCCCAAACCACTCCTCCAAACACTTCCTATGCTACCCCAAATTGTCTTTAAAATCACCCCTCTAAAAGCTTCCTATGATGCCCCAAATCTCTCCCAAAATCACCCCCCCAGATGCTTCCTATGCCACCCTAAATTGTTCACAAAATCATCCTTCCAGATGCTTCCTATGCCACCCCAAATCGCCTCCAAAATCGCTCCTCCAAAAGCTTCCTATGCTACCCAAAATTGAGGTCCTAACATAAGCAAATGGATTGAAGAAAGGCAGCAAATGCTTACTATGCCACCCCAAATCGAGGTCCTAATGAAGGCAAATGGAGTAAAGAAAGGCAGCAAGGAAAAACAAGGCATTTTGAAATGTGAAGTGATTTTGGAAGATTTTGGAAGCGATTTGGGGTGGCATAGGAAGCTTTTGGAGGGGTGATTTTGGAGGCAATTTGGGGTGGCATAGGAAGCGTCTGGAGAAGTGATTTTGGGAGCAATTTGGGGCAGCGTAGGAAGCTTTTGGAGGAGTGATTTTGGAGGCAATTTTGGGTGGCATAGGAAACATTTGCAAGGGTAATTTTGGAGGCAATTTGGGACAGCATAGGAAGCATCTGGGGGGTTGATTTTGGAGGTGATTTGGCATGGCATAGGAAGCATCTGGAGGGGTGATTTTGGCAGTGAGATGGGCTGAAGGAAGTGGTAGGCTAGCAGGGATTTTGGCAGTGGGATGGGGCGGCTTCAGGGAGCAGAGGAAGCAGAGGGCTAGAGGGGAAAGTAGCAGGGAAATGGGGCGGCTGCAGAGAGCTCCTCCAATGCACGCCATTTTGGCCACTTCTTGCAGCAGCAGCAGCAGCTGAGAGAGAAGCGAGGCTTCATAAGTAGAAAATGGTTCATGAGTAGAGGCAAAAAAATCTTGAACACATAGTTCATATCTTGAAAAGTTTGTAGGTAGAGGCATTCGTAAGTAGAGGTACCACTGTACCACTGTACTTAAAATAGCTAAAGACTCACACCTGGGCCCAACTATAGGAAAATACCCAACTTGAGTTACAAGATTAAGCAGTACAATCTGAGTTGCAAGGGAGGTGGTAGTTTTAATCATCAGGGCAGCCCTTCCTGCAAATCATCAGGATGGTGCACATTGGCCATTGGAAAAAAAAAGAGAAACAGCATCCTAAAACATGCTGCAGAATCACAGGAAGAGCAGAACACTATAGGCAACACTGCAAACTCCATGCCTATAGGAACATTTTGATTGGGATAAAATAGTCTCAGATTGCTGAAGTGAGTTTGAGTTTGTCACCTCTGAACACTACAGCATTGCACCTCTGCATGCAGTTATACAAATTGTTTGGGAATTAGCATTCTTATTTTGCCCCCTCCCCACACCCCCTGTAGATCAGACAATAGTGCAATAGCAAATCAGCGAGTTTGGTGATAAAACTGAAGGTGCAACTATTGCCAGATGCTTGGATTTCACGCCCAGCAGGATAACCAAAAGTTCTATTCCTTGTTTTTGCCTTGCTTTGCTAATGTATTCTTGATCGAAATATGCTGCAGATTTTCTAGTAAGCAGGGACCAACCTATTTCCCAATTAGAAGTTTCTATCTTCTCTCTTGCACCTCAGCTAAGTATACTTCCATCAGGGCAGCTTCATACCCAGTTAATTTTCTAATCTTCCTAGTCCATCTTTGAAAACAGTGTGATAAAGCCAGCAGTACCTGGCAGTAATCAGCCAAGCAAAGCAATTGGCGCGGTTTCAGAGATTGCTGGTTTGGACTGAAGCTGGGGAGGCCAAGTTCAAGTAATTGCTCAATGCAAGATATCTGGATGGTCAAGTTAGCCTTTCAGCCTTGGTTCCCCATGTGAAAGATGGAGCTGTAAACAGGACAATGGCTATCAACTCTGCAGCACAACAAAGAAGAGGATTAGACTTAGGGAGCAGCCTTTGCCCAAACAAGTGTAAAAGGGTCTGATGAATATAACCCAGCCGGCCTTTCTGCTAATCTGACTTTGTTGATATGATAGTGTAAAGCGATATTTGTAAAATAAATCTGAAAGCCTCTCCTCTTCCAGAATGCTAAATGCCTATTGAAGAACCTGAACTATCAAAGGCAATAAAAGTGCTTAAATTCCAATAAAGCCCCAGGTGAAGATAGTTTCCCCACTGAGCTTTAAAATTCTTTCAAGCTCAATTGATTCCAATTCTTTTTCTTCAAAGGAGATTTAGAGGTGCTGTGAACAGTCCCTTTTTTGCTTTCTGAAAATAAAGATGTTTTCCATTGCTTAGGGTGCTCAAATGGTTAAGCTGCTCTTTCTCTCTCCCCCCACCCCAAAGTAAAGCTCTGTTAAGGAATAACTGTCCAATTATGTTTTTCTGGATATTGCTCTAGTAGACAATTGCATAAAGATAGATTGGGTTGTGAAAATTAGTGTCCAACTTACCATAGGAGGATCTGTCCAGGTTATTTAATGGAAAAGGAGAAGACCCAGCTGTTTTAATTTACTATTAGTTCTTCTCCTTCCATATAACAACATCAGAGTTCTGTTTATTAGAGAACGCAGAGGACATGGTGAATGACAAGGCTGGAGAGAAATGAATTAGAGGGATTGCCAGTTGCCTTTTCATGGCAAAATAAATCTACCATACAAGGAATGATGTTTTAATGGGATAACTATTGCTGGCAAGGTGGTAGACAGAGTCCACATCATGGCTTTCTTTCCTTTCAGCAGACAATCAATTAACATAACACAACCTGCCAAACACAGAGAAGGAAATTGCTTTAAATTCAGTTAGAATTCATATTGACAGTCCTGCTACCAAGAATTAAGGGAGCACTGAACAAGATACTTTGGGTTATAGCATACCACCGGTCTTTCCACCTTAACTGTGGGGTCAGTGATGGGCTCCTAGGGGTACAGTCAGGAACCAGAACTGGTAGAAAAAAATTGATTTTTTTTCCCCTTTTTTTCTCTCCTGGGCTCTGGGTATGTTTTTCCTATTGTAGTAAATAACGTTGAATGTGTATAATTTTAGAAGAGCTGTGCATGTGTGCGTACATACACATACAGTTTATGCATATTTTTGTGCCTGTGTGTAATATGCATGTATACATATGACATATATACATAGAATTAAATAGTATATTTTGGATGTTCAGTAATAGTAAATAGAGAAATTATATCTCTTTGAGGCAAGGAGAGGCCAGGCCTAACCCAAACCTTTGATGTGAATGATATCAAGTTAGGCACCTTTAAGCCAGTCACGTGACCTTTAAGCCCCCTCAGTCACATGATCATCAAGCCACTCCCACCTGGTCACTTGGGCAAGCCACATCTCTAATGATTCTATCTTCTTTTGCTTCCTAACATGCACACAGTTCCTCCTAATTATTTAAATTAACAAAAAGGGTATCTGCTGTGATAGCGTATATGATGATTCACTGGCTCTTACAACATTACTCATGGTGTGCTGAACACAAGTGATTACAGTGTGAGGCATAGCTAATATCCCGCAATCTACATACTATATTGCTAATCATTAGTTTTGAAATATCAAGTTCATTGATATAATAAACCAGCAGCAATATTGTGTATTAAGTCATTTTGAATACAGTCTGTATATGGTTATGGGTTGTTGGTTTTTTGGGGGGTTTTCTGCATAAATTTGAAGCACATGGCTTTTGTAATCATTTCCAATGCTTTTACCAGAAGCATTTATTTATTTATTTATTTATTTATTTATTTATTTATTTATTTATTTATTTATTTATTTATTCATTCATTCATTCATTCATTCATTCATTCATTCATTCATTCGATTTTTATGCCGCCCTTCTCCTTAGACTCAGGGCGGCTTACAACATATTAGCAATAGCACTTTTTTAACAGAGCTAGGCTATTGCCCCCACAATCCAGGTCCTCATTTTACCCACCTTGGAAGGATGGAAGGCTGAGTCAACCTTGAGCCGGTGATGAGATTTGAACCGCTGACCTTCAGATCTACAAGTCAGCTTCAGCGGCCTGCAGTACAGCACTCTACCTGCTGCGCCACCCCGGCTCATAGAAGTAGCTGTATGTAAAGCAATCCTTCTCAAATAGTGGGGCGTGGAGTGATGCCAAGGGAGGTCCGTGTGACTCTGGGGAAAATGCATGGTCCCCCTTGATTGATTCCCCTGGACAATGACTGCTTTCCCAATTGCATGCTGCTCTGAGCCCAGAAGAGAAGGCGGCCAGGCAGGACGCGTTTTTGTTGTTCTCGGTAGGCACTGCGGTAGCCATGAACTTAAGCTGGCCTGGGCCCAGGTCAAAAGAGGGCCCTAACCATGACAGTAATGCCTGTACCGTAAAGATTTAATCCTGGTAAATATCCAACCACCCTTCTACACACCTATATTGTTATCAGCAACACTGCATTTTGAAGAGCATTTTTCCAAAACTATCCAGGAAAAAAGAGTTACTATCCCACATATCCAAGAATTACAATTCAAAGCTTTTGATGTTACAAATGACTTTCCACTGAGATAAATGCATTTAACAATTTAATTTTAAAATTCATGGGAGAAGGGAATGATGCTAGGAAGAAGGAGCAAGCAAAGAACATGCTGACTTAATAACATCAAATATGATATAAAACTGAACATACAACAATTGAAAGATGTGCCTGACAGAGTAGCATGGAGAACATTTGCCAAATAAATGGGTAAAACAACAACATTTTCATTTTTATTAGACTTTTTAAAGAATAGAGATAGATAGATAGATAGATAGATAGATAGATAGATAGATAGATAGATAGATAGATAGATGATACATACATACATACATACATACATACATACATACATACATACATACATACATACTGCCCAGACAGGAGGAAACACAGTGGAGTAGCAAAAATGGAGCTCTACCCCAGAGCATCCAATTTGCACTGAAAGATGTTGAAAAAAAATGCAGGGCATCCTGCATAAGCCACGCCCACAGTGTTGTAGTAAAAATTTTGGTAGCCCTTCACTGGATAGATAGATAGAGAGAGGGAGGGAGGAAGGAAGGAAGGAAGGAAGGAAGGAAGGAAGAAGGTTATTTGTTGTTCAGGGTTGCTGCTCTCTGAGCTTGCTTTCTGGTAGACATTTCAGTAAACTAGGTAACATCATCAGTGCTAATCAGATAGATGGGTAGATGATAGACACACACAGACAAACAAACAGAGACAATGATGATAAATCAACATTTTATAACTCTTCCATAGATGTTACTGGGTGATAAGGATTCTGAAATCCATATTAGGCAACCAGTATTGTAATAAAGTTTAAAGTTTGGAGGTACTAATGTAGGTTGCTGATTAGGATCCTGTAAAATGTCAAGGTAAATCTTTGGCTTTTCATTGGACACATGTATCTTATTGCTTGTTTATACTAGTTATTTAACATGTTATTTACAGTATGTATTAGAATCATTTGAAAGAGAAAATGTGAAGTAGTTGCATTCTTGGGTGGCTGGGATAAGTTACAGGGACATGCCTGCTTATGAATGTTATCTGTCTTACTTTCAAAGAGAGTGAAAAAGCAAGAGAAGAAAATCTGCTGCCATGTGTTCTCTGCAACTAAACAATTCTGAATCTGAACAGTAATATTAGCAAAGGTGTGATGAATTAGCACCTGGGAGTAGGGGACACTTCAGCTATTGAAAATATTTTAAGCAGGATTGCTGCTGGTGGAGGAACATTTCAAAAGTCAGACAAATTCATGTTGTAAATCCCTCTGTGTGATAGGAAATAAAACATGGTTTATGGAGCTGTAAACAAAACACAGAAAGGGTTTTGAGTTACAAAACTCATATATGCATTGTCATACCCTAGTGTCTGCATCTGGAGTTTAGCATGGACCTTATAATGCTTTATGTGACTTGCCATATGCATGCTATTACTACTCTTTTTACTTTTCTGATAGTTGCTTGGAATACAACAGACATTCACAAGCACCATTCCTTCCAACTCTAGTAATCTGATCTGATCTGATCTGATCTGATCTGATCTGATCTGATCTAATCTAATCTAATCATTGGAAGGGATAACAATTTTCCAGCCAGGAAAGCAAAGAACAGAATTAAAAGATTGAGAGATCAGCCTTCTAATCACACATGGTATGATTCTTTAAAAGCTCCACAAGTCTTAAAGTTGCCAGGTTTGGGGACACCTGCACTAGGCCATAATGGGGTTCCCTTCTTTGTGGTGGAATATGTCTTAGAGATAACTGTTCTGTCGGGCTCTCTGGTAGAATCCTCCCAAAAATTCACAGGTACAAATTTCAGACACACACACGTTTGAAAATTCAAAACAATTTTCTTTATAATGAAAATTCACTTAAACCAAGCCTCTTTTGGTATAGCAAAGAACACTGGTCTCCAAACAAACGGGTAATTTGTACAAGTCCCTTATCAGTTCTGTGATACTTATCTTGCAGCTGTGAGGCAATTCATAGTCCTTCTTCTTTCACAAAGTGAAACACACTTTGCTCTGGTTTAGTTTCAAAGCGGGGAAAAATCAGCACACAAAAAGTCAAAGTCAGTAAAGCAGTCACGAAACACAACGATCAGATAATCCTCCACAATGGCCAAACCCACAGGCTGCTATTTATAGCAACCTCACTAATTACCACAGCCCCACCCAAACACAGGTGGCCTCATTTTCTTTGATAATAATCTCTCAGTTGTTGTTGCCTATGCATCGCTCTCCACATGCGTGGCTGTATCATTAACTCTTGTTCTGAATCCAAGGAGGAGCTAGATAATTGATCTCCTTCTGAACTGTCTGCCACACTCTCCTTCTCCCTGTCACTCATGTCTTCTTGGTCAGAGGAGCCTTCATCATCAGATTCCACAGGGGGGCAAAACAGGCCTGCAGCATGTGGATGTCTCCCCCACATCCACAGTCCTTGGGGCAGGAGCAGGGCCAGAGCTAACCACAACAGATAATGATGAACCAAGGTTTGAGAACCCATCCAACTGCTATTTGCTAAAGGAAAATGTTAATCAAGTAGTTGAAATTGTTGCCAAACAGGTGCTAGCCAGATAACTGATCTCAGAACAGCCACTTGATCATATTCACTCAGCATTCTATGATTTAGGGTGTAATATAACACAAAAGGAAAACAGAATACAGTAAGAATAGAAGCTTGGGTACCTCTCCAAGCTACGTTATAGTTATAGTTTAGTTATAGTTTACTAGATTTGTATGCCGCCCCTCTCCGAAGACTCGGGGCGGCTCACAGCATAAGAGTGGTGAGGACAGTAGAAATGCAAACTATGATTCCAACTTCCTTGTATCTTCCCTTTGTATTGTGGTTTAATGTTTTCCCTCTTGAATGAGTCCCTTGCATTTGTATTTCCATGGATAGGGACTCTGTTATGTCAATTATTACTCATTTTCAAGAAATATAGTAGTGAGTGAAATTAGAGCATTTGTCACTAAGGAGAGAGTGCAGAATCTGTCAAAGTGCTAATAGCAACTAAATTCCGTTACCTATTTCTATATTACCCATGATAATTTCCAGTAAAATATTAGAGAAAACAGTGGGTGGTAATATTGCATAAATGCTTTCATGATATAATTATTCCCATGATTCCTTAAAAACACAACCTGCAGATCTCTTTGACGAACAAGGGGGAAAAGATGAAAAGTCACTGTTCTTTGTAAGATTTATAATTCAAGAAAGAAATCAGTCATCTGATGCATGCTCCTCATTCAGGCAACCTAAATTTCAAGCCTTCATTAACTTCTTGTCAATCAAGAAATTTTTTCTTTGAAGTGAAAACATTGCTCATCTTCTGGGTCACATCCAATGTTATACAAACTGACTGCCACTTGCACAATGGAATTTCCCTTTGATTTCCTCATTTGCCCCCTCACTTGGCAAGCCTACATTAGGAGGTTCATCAGACCTCCAGAGCATATTTATATGTACTAGGCAGAGCTTAGAAAAGGGACAAGAAGAATGTGTTTCATTGGCAAATTCCATTCACTGGAAGTTTGAAACTGGATACAACTTGTCACCTTCCATCTCTATCATACAAACATTGTTCCTACAATCTTCCCATGAATGCAAAGAATTTGCAAGGAAAGAAAATCTCTCTCTCTCTCTCTCTCTCTCTCTGAGTGTGTGTGTTTGTGTCCCCACAAACTGATGTGCTTTTAATGATACAGTAAGAGATTTTGGTTTGGAATCATCTCAAAATGGAGAAACATGGAAGCATTTTTATCAGACAGGAAGTATCAGGTGAAGCTAGGCAAAATCAAACCAGATACCAGTAAAATTAGCACAGGAGCCCCCCCCCCCAATTTGTGTACTTATCTGTACCCAGTTATCTCCTCTATATACCAATGACTGTATCTCAAACAATCCATGTGTTAAACTACTGAAGTTTGCAGATGAAACTGCATACGGATGGATAGTTAAATATCTAGCTTGTGAAGCAACCGGAACAATCTGGAACTGAACCCACTCAAAATCGTAGAAACAGTGGTAGACTTTAGGAGAAACCCTCCCATTCTGCCATCTCTTACAATACTAGACAACACAGTTTCTACAGTAGAGAGCTTCAAATTTATAGGTTCTATCCCTCTGTTAATGAAGCCTAGAACTGTGTTGGCATTTTTGGCAGCTACTGCACACTGCTGGCTACTATTTAAATGGTTGTCCACAAGGACTCCAAGATCCCTCTCACAGTTACTACTGTTGAGCAATGCACCACATATACTGTACCTGTGCATTTTGTTTTTCTTGCCTAAATGTAGAACCTTACTTTTTTCACCATTGAATTTCATTTTGTTAGATAGCACCCAATGTTCAAGTCTGTCAAGATCCTTCTGTATCTTGAGTCTTCTGGAGAGTTGGCTATTCCTGCCAGTTTGGTGTCATCTGCAAATTTGATGAGTTCCCCATCTATCCCCAGTTCATTGATGAAGATGTTGAAGAGTATTGGGCCTAAAACAAAACCTTGGGGTACTCCACTACATACATCCCTCCATGTATATGCAGTTACATTAAGCACTACACATTGAGTGTGATTGGTTAGCCAGTTTTGAATCCATCTGGTGGTGCTGCTGTCCATCCCACATTTTTCAACTTTATCTAGTAGTAGGTTATATACTTTATAAAATGCCTTACTGAAGTCCAAGTAAATCACATTGACAGCATTCCTCTGGTCCACTAATTTTGTCATTTTGTCAAAGAATGTAATACGATAAGTTTGGCATGATCTGTTTTTGAAAAACCCATGTTGGCTTTTGGTTATTACTTTGTTTGCTACTAGGTGTTCATTGATTCATTGCTTGATTATCTTTTCCAAAATATTCCCTGGTATTAGGTCAGGATGATATGTCTGTCTGTAGTTTCCTGGACCTGGTCCCCCCCCCCTTTTTTGAAGATGATTAATGTCTTGTCAATCTCACTTAGCAGTTCCAGCCTGCAGGAGGGCACTAATCAACTAATGAAGGTAACAGAGCAAACCTTGCTAATGTGAAGTTAACACTTTGTAAGGAAGTGTTTTACCAAAGAAAAGCTCAGGAAGAGATACTCAGAAATATTTGGTCAATATTTAATTTTATTGACCTGCCAAAAAGAGGACATGGGGATGAGAACCTTTTACTATATTTATTTATTTATTTATTTATTTATTTATTTATTCATTCATTCATTCATTCATTCATTCATTCATTCATTCATTCATTTATTTATTTATTTATTTATTTATTTATTTATTTATTTATTTGTCAAAAACAAGGTAGCAGGTGTTGGTATAAACTTAAGCCAAGTAGATACAGCTAAATTAGGACAATAGAACAGTAATTGCTAAGCACAATGGTGCACTTACGCATGCCCCTTATAGACTTCTTTGGAATGGGGCAAGGTCAACTGTAAACAGTTTAAGGTTAAAATTTTTGGGGTTTGGGGAAGAAATCACAGAGTCAGGTAGTGCATTCCAGGAATTGATCGCTCTGTTGCTGAAGTTGTATTGTTCGCAATCGAGTTTGGAGCAGTTTACATTGAGTTTGAATCTATTGTGTGCTTGTGTATTGTTGCGGTTGAAGCTGTAGTATTCATTGACAGGAAGGACATCATAGTAGATGATTTTATGAACTACATTTATATCATGATAAAAGTGACATAGCTCTAAGCTATCTAAGCCCAAAATTTCAGGTCTGGTGAAATAAAGTATTCTGCTGTGAGCAGAAGAGTGGAGGACTCTTGTGAAATATTTCTGGACTCTCTCAATTGTATTAATGTACAAACTGCAGTGCGGGTTCCATACAGTGAGCTGTATTCGAGAACTGGTCTAAAAAAATGTTTTGTATGCTCTGGTTAGCATACAAAAGTGTAATATTGCCAGAGAAGAAGCTATGCAATATTAGATTAACAACTCTTGGTGCCTTTTTGGCAATGTTGCTACAGTGAGCTCTGCCACTTAGGTCATTAGATATAGGTATTACACTCTTTGATAGAGTGAGATTCATAAACAAGGTAATTTCCTCCTTGTTTTTCTGTGTTCTGATTGTTTTTGCCAATGTGTAAGACAGAGCATTTATTGGTTGAGATTTGAAGTTGCCAGTTGTCTGATCATTCTGATACCTGGTCAAGGTCTTTTTGAAGGGTAGCAGTATTATTAGTGGGGTTGAATAGATTTACATTGTCACCAAAGAGAACACAGTTGCTTATAACGACACCAAACTGGCAGGGGTAGCCAACACCCTAGAGGACAGGCTCAAAATACAGAAAAATCTAGACAGATTAACACTATGGGCCCACACTAACAAAATGATGTTCAACATCGACAAGAGCAAAGTCCTTCACCTTGGTTAAAAAAACCATAGACACACATACAGCCTGAGAGAAACCCCACTTAGCAGTAGTGACTGCGAAAGAGTTCTTGAAGTCTTGGTGGATAATCAACTAAACATGAGCCAGCAATGTGCAGCAGCAGCCAAAAAAGCCAACACTATCCTAAGCTGCATCAACAGGGGGATACACTCCAAGACCAGGGAAGTATTAATCCCACTCTACTACGCCCTGGTCAGACCACATCTGGAGTACTGCATCCAGTTCTGGTCACCACACTTCAAAAGAGACATTGAAACTCTGGAGAAGGTGCAGAAAAGAGCAAACAAAATGATTAGGGGACTTGAAACCAAGACTTATGAAGAGAGATTGCGGGAACTGGGCATGGATAGCCTAGAGAAAAGGAGGGGCAGAGGGGACATGATAGCTGTATACAGGTATAAGAGGGGTTGCCACAGAGAGGAGGGGGCCACTCTATTCTCCAGAGCACCAGAGGGCCGGACGAGGAACAATAGCTGGAAACTGATCAAGGAGAGATTCAACCTAGAAGTAAGGAAGAACTTCCTGATGGTCAGAGTGATCAACCAGTGGAACAACCTGCCTGCGGAGGTTGTGAACTCCCTAACTCTGGACACTTTCAAGAAGAGATTGGACTGCCATTTGGCTGGGGTGCTTTAGGATTCCTGCTCGGGCAGGGGGTTGGACTTGATGACCTGCATGATCCCTTTCAACTCTAACAATAAATAAATAAATAAAAATAAATAAATAAATAAATAATATGATCACAAAGGTCATTTATGTAAAATATGAATAGTTTTGGTCTTAGAATGCTTCCTTGAGGGACAGCATTGTTGACAGGAGCCGGATTTGATAGAGCACTCTAGAGGTGGGCTGCTAAGGTGGAACGGTGACTAGTGCTCACTCTCATGGCTTTGAGTGCTAGCGGAGTCCAGTGTAATTATGCTACTGCATCTGGGCAGGTAGTGTAATTGTGTGCAGACACGTATGCACCTGCATGTCTGCGTATGATTTTGCTACCTACCCAGGTGCAGTAGCATAATTACGCTGGACTTAGCACCTCTGGGGCACTCCCTATTTTAACTACTTGTTGTCTGTTAGACAGGAACACAGTTATCCAGTTATGAAGGGTACCAGAGATGTCATAAGATTTTAGTTTCTGAAGTAGTTTATTGTGTACTACTGAATCAAAGGCTTTACAAAATCTATGTAAATTGCATCTGTTGTTTTACCCTGATTGAGTTGCGTAGTCCATATGTTTTGCAGTGTCTATATATCTGGTACTCCTATGCAATGGGTAAAGAATCTCTACTTGGCAAGTAGGGGAGACCAGGCAGGCAACAAGTCCTTGGAGAGGGGGGCATATAAATCCAATAAATAAATAAATAAACAAATAAGTTAATTTAAATTAAATTAAATTAAATTACAATAAAACGAAGTAGATAAGAATCTCCCATCTCCTCATCCTCACTGCCCAGAATACAAGAAGCAGAAGTTCAGCAGATAAGTTTCTTGCAGAAATATTAATCTTATGGAAGATGTTCCATGAAGTTATAAAGAAAATATATATATTTGCTTTTGGTGAGGTTCTGTTTATGTAACAGGAGAAGCAGAGACGACTGTGAACAATATGGCCAAGTAGGAGTGAAGGTTTTGACCCTGCAAATTTCAGGACTTTTGTCCTCCTCCATACAAATTTGAATGTTTGCATAAGAAATTGTTCATTCCCCCTGGGTTGCCTTGATCCAGCTTATGCTGACCTTAAGAGGAAGTCTAAGGACATGTTTTCAGCAGGATGTCTCCAGGACATGTCATATGCAACATATCTCAGAGCTGTGTGGATAAGTCTTAAGTCAAAAAAATTCTGCTGTAAATTAATTTAATTTTCTACTTCCACAGCTTTTCACTAGTGGAAGTAAACATAGTTATCAAAAGTTCTATCAAAGTAATGGTTTCAACTGTCCCATCATCAAAGGACAGTCTCTCCAGTGAACATTTAGCTCTGCTGTTGTGCCCTAGTAGAGTATGAACCCTACCCCTTTTTTGTATAATCATGCTGTCCCTTTCACAGGAGTAGAACTTATGGACTGCTTGCTGACATGTGGTTTCAACTGGACCAATGTTCAGGGAATGGTAGAGTGGTCCAGTTGAAGGACATTTTGAGGGCCATGAATTTCCCATTCTGTGCATCTTTCTAATGAACAAAGAAGTAATGGTTTTGAATTACAGAATATTGATTGACTAAGACTGAGAACTATACAATGAAGGATCAATGTTTCAGATCTTACTACAACCATAAACTTATGAGGTGGTCCTGAAGATTTCTTCTCCTCCCACAAATGGAGATGTGTTTCCAATTTCTTTTAACGATTGCAGCTTGATATGGGGATATTAGCAGATAAGATTTATAAATCAAGGCAGGAATAAATTTCATCTGTTGGCTTTTCCGTGCACTTGCGATTATCAAGTCAGATTGTTTTTCTTCTCTTCCATTGGGCCCAATTGATAACTACATGAGTCTACCATACACTATTGTTCCAGCGATTATTGAGATAATAGACAGAGCTTTAGAGTGTCTAAAGTGGCAAATTTCCCCTTATTTCAAAGTTCAATCCTGAATGCTATTGATTTTGTGTCCAAATGGCATCATCTAAAAGGAAAAGGAAGGAGGCATCTGAATTTTAGAACTTGCTAAAACACAGGAACCCCCCTTTTTTGAGAGGGGGGGGGAATAGGAGGATCTTACAACAGGCAACCTTTCATCAGTATTATTTCAAAATGTGAAAATGTGGAGTGATTAAGAGAAGAAAAAGAAATGGGGAACAACTGAACCACAGCATCAGAGAATGGGAAAGATGTTGAGACTTTGGGAAAATTGTCCATGGAGAGGGAGGGCATACAAGTGCAATAAACAAACAAACAAACAAATAAACGAACAAACGAACAAACGAATGAATTAATTAATGAATTAATGAATTAATGAATTAACGAATTAATGAATTAATGAATGAATGAATGAATTAATTAATGAATTAATGAATTAATGAATGAATGAATGAATTAATGAATGAATTAATGAATTAATGAATTAATGAATTAATGAATGAATTAATGAATTAATGAATTAATGAATTAATGAATTAATGAATTAATGAATTAATGAATTAATGAATTAATCAATTAATTAATTAATTAATTAATTAATTAATTAATTAATTAGTTAATTAGTTAATTAATTAATTTGGTGAGGTTAATGAATTAATGAATTAATGAATTAATGAATTAATGAATTAATGAATTAATGAATTAATGAATTAATTAATTAATTAATTAATGAATTAATTAATGAATTAATGAATTAATGAATTTATTAATGAATTTATTAATGAATTTATTAATGAATAAAAGTGCAAAGAAGAGCAACTAAGATGGAACAGCTTGCCTTCAGACATTGTGGGTACTCCTACATCACTGAAAGTTTTAAAGAAGAGACTGGACAGTCACTTGTCTGAAATGGTATAGGATCTCATCCTTGAGCAGAAGCTGGACTACAAGACCTCAAAGATCCCTTCCTGCTCTGTTCTGATAATTTAAAAAAAATGTATAATTTTGCTAGAGATTTTTCTC
The DNA here is from genome assembly GCF_031021105.1 of Erythrolamprus reginae. Classification (NCBI taxonomy): domain Eukaryota; kingdom Metazoa; phylum Chordata; class Lepidosauria; order Squamata; family Dipsadidae; genus Erythrolamprus; species Erythrolamprus reginae. The sequence continues at coordinate 344,147,094 of NC_091950.1, read as the reverse complement.
TAGGCCGCAACTGTACCCATCACCTATGAATCAGTGTCTAAAAGAACACAGAATAATAGACTTGGAAAGTACCCTGGAGGTCTTCTAATGCAATCCCTTGTTCAAGCAAGAGATAAATGGCTATACAATCTCTTTTTAAAAAATTTCCAGTGATGTTTTTAATAGAGAATAACTTTATTGGTCAAACTATTGCACTCCTCCCCATCTTCCCTCCCCTCTTTAAGAGTCCCTGCTGGAATAAATGTTAAGAGGGAATATTGCACTGGGGAGAAAAGAACACATACTTTCCATGTTTTCCTTCTATTGATTTCTTTGATGTTAATAGCTCACTTTGGGAATCAAACAGTGAAGGGCTACCAAATTTTTTACCACCACACTGTGGGCGTGGCTTAGGCAGGACGCCCTGCATTTTCTTTCAACATCTTTCAGTGCAAATTGGGTGCTCTGGGGTGGAGCTCCATTTTCACTACTCCAATGTGTTCCCCCATATGGGAAGTAGCCCACCCCTGGAATCAAACCATCATTCCTTCCCTGGAAATCTTGTGTCCATGTAGTGCAAGTAGAACTTAAAGGCATTTAATTTAACCTTAAGTTGTGCTTATTACATAAAAATAATACAATGCTTTAGAAGGGAAGGTACTGTGTAGATAACAGCATCAACAAATGTTGGACTTATGAAAGAGAATGAGTTAATATCTTTTCCCAGATCTAATTCATAAGTTCAAATGTAATAGCAAGATCAAAGACAACCCTTTACATTCTGAAGCTTTGAAGTGGCCAAGTTTCTCACTCTAACAAAGTTGAAGAAGTCATTTTAACTCCATCAACCAGCATGGGGAAATTAATAATAGCTGTTACATTTCAGTGCAGGAAAGATTGAAAACAATTTAATGAGTGCTTACAAAATCTGTTGTGTTTGATCAGGCTAATAGCTTGGATGACATGGAGATGATAAGTTTACCCTAACACCATATTAGCTCTTTCCACATCATCTGTTCTTCGGCACATATCTGGTGCCATGATCCTCAACAAGAACAAGATTGTGTAATAGATGACCTCCTAAAAACTCTTCCTTGTGGTTCTGAGCTATTTCTGCCTCTCTTTAATTGTTTGTTGAAAAAATAATTAGATATAATAATGGTTCATAACAGAGTTAAGATAATAATAATAATAATAATAATAATAATAATAATAATAATTATTATTATTATTATTATTATTATTATTATTATTTATTAGATTTGTATGCCGCCCCTCTCCGAAGATTCGAAGCGGCTCACAACAATAATAAAAACAATGTTACAGTGGAACAAATCTAATATTAAAAGAGAAAAAGACATATAAAACCCTATCATTTAAAACCAAACAACACATACATACCAAACATAAAATATAAAAGCCTGGGGAAGGTGTCTCAGTTCCCCCATGCCTGGCGATATAGGTGGGTCTTGAGTAATTTATGAAAGACAAGGAGGGTGGGGGCAGTTCTAATCTCTGGGAGGAGTTGATTCCAGAGGGCCAGGGCTCCCACAGAGAAGGCTCTTCCTCTGGGGCCCGCCAAACGACATTGTTTAGTCGATGGGACCTGGAGAAGGCCAACTCTGTGGGACCTTATCGGTCGCTGGGATTCATGCAGTAGCAGGCGGAATGTGTCAATGAAGACAGCATGGGAGAGAACAGAACACAAATTGGTTGTCAGGACAAAAAGAGGGTCAGAGAGCAAAGGTAAGAGATGATATAACTCAAACCATGTATTCAATTTTTTTTAATGCACTCTGGAGTCCCACTTGTTCAGCATTGTTCAAAATAAACAGAATGATTTTTCCTACTGGAAGGTGAGAAAGGAAAATGAACATAGTGCTGTTTGAAGTCTCTTTGGAAAATGCTGTTTATTTATTATTTATTATTTATTAATTGGATTTCTATGCTGCCCCTCTCCGAGGACTCAGGGCAGCTCACAACATGTTGGCATGTATGAGCAAATTCTGTGCAAGCAAGGAGGCATACACTGGGCTACATTTCCTCCCAGCATGGCAAAATTCTCTACCCTTTTATTGGCATCTATACAGAGACTTAGTTGGCACAAGTTGGGAAGTATGGGGACAAGAATTCCTGGCATACGAACAAAGAGAGCAAGCCATGACATCTATTACACATTATTTACATGTTCAGAGTATTGAAAAATTACCTTGGGTAATTTCCACTTTAGTTTACACCCAGCACATTCCTAATCAACCCCTGAATCAGTATCATAACGAGCACATACATCACTCAGTTCAAGTAGTGAAAAATATAGTGTGTTTATTAAACATTAAGAAACAACAAAAATGATTAACTGGAAAAACTGAAATAAAATGTAGACACACACACAAACACACACACACACTAAGAGGCAAAAGGACAGCAAAGTTGCTTCCTCCCATATTTGGGGATACCAGAGTGATTTCAACAGAAAACAACCATATAGCTTTTCCCTAGTAAAAGCTGATTTGGAGGTGAGCTTGTGGCTTAGAGATTACTATCCTGCCTTGCATGCAGAAGGCTACAAGTTCAAATCCTATAATGGTATATCTAGCTGATGAGAGAGGCAGAGATGAACGACAGACTAATATTATCTTCAAAACCATATATCAAAAACCGCCAAACTTTTTAGAGCCACTGAAAACAATATTGGGGATAATTAGCATTGACGATCCCAAAGAAAATAGTCCAACTTAAATCCTTTGATTACATAATAGTATAATAGTATAATAGAGATGGTAACATAAGGAAGCTGCAGTTTTTCTACCTTGTAATTTCATTAACATTGTCGCTATACATTGAATAAAATAGCGGTGTTCTACTTTAAATGGAATTTAAATGTCTTAAAATGTTTGGTCTTTTTTATTTTTCGTTTCAGTCATATGCAAATTAAAAATGTTCTTCAGGCAAAGTGAGAAAGATCATCTCTAATACTAGGGCAGAAGAGAAAAATTCTTGGAATATTAGCACTATAGGAAGCAAAGGCAATTAAAATATTGGATTTCCTGAAATAGCTTTAAAATACTCCCATTAGGAAATAGAGATGGAAGACTCACTTAATTATGGCAGGATGTATAGGGAAAGACAGACTGAAAAAGGCCATAAATATTCAGATGCAATTATTTTTTTCTGATGAGCAAGTCCATAGTTTTGGTTATATTAAAATATCAGACATAATATTTATGATGGCTTTCATCATTTCCATTTCTGATGTATCACTTTCACATTGTATACTCTTTGAAATTAGCCAATTGCATTGAACTCATTGATCAGAAATTATGTAATTTTTATTTTCACATTTTTATCTCTTTTTATCACTTTTATACAGTATAAGAAGCTCTATCTTTTGAACATGTATCAATCAATTCTTAGTGTTAATCATTTTCTATGAAGGATTATTTCTGATTCTCACTTTTCTGATCATTTAAAGAACAAATGTAAGTTAATGTAAGTGGTTTAAAAAAATTGTAATAGAATATCAGCTTTTTAATAACTCTGAGACTCTCCAAAATGCACAGCATAAAATTATCTCCAGTCCTCAAGAGTTTATTATGTGAACTCAATTACAGAGAAAATAATTATCCACAAGAAGCAGCTTAAAACAGGTATGGAAAAGATTTCTGTCATTTGAGAGCCAAAATCAATCAATCAATCTTGACTTTAAGTATAAGAGATGTTTTAGTTATTAGTGTAACTGCTCAGATTTCCAATATGATTTCAGTATTATTACTCTGGAGTAAGCATATCTGCATATTAGATTTCCACTTTCTTAATCATTCCAATCTCTGTTCTAAACACTGGCTTTCAATTTAATTGTTGTTTTTAAATTTTTGATCCTTGAAACAGCTCAGAGCAAATATCTGCTATGGCCTATGTTCAGTTCCTAAGTCTCAATGTGTCTACCCTCAATATTGACATAGTCATTAACTAAATGGTCATGAACATCATTTAAAAATGGATTTGAATGTTTTTTGAAGATAATTTCCTCAGATGGATCCATCTTATTGTCCCACTGTTTCAGCTGTGATATAAAGTAGTTAGGATATAATAAGTCACTTGGTTCCAAATTATTCTTCATGTCCGATCATGTCCAGTCATCTGAATGTCTTTTTGTTTTTTTGGACAATGTCAAGCATTAAATTCAAAAAATGGTGGAGTTTGTTGCCAAGCTTTGATCAACAGACTATTGATAGCAACCACTGAAAAAGCAAACAGATTTCTGTGTCTGCCTGATCCTGTACAGACAAATTTTCTATCTAATTTCATCAGTCTCCTGGAAACACAAATATTAGAAAGGTTTGTGGCTTGATTTTGCAGTTGAGACCAATCAACTAGTCTTTGTCTATTATTTCATTTCAAGCCCTGAAATCTCCAATAGGAGTCTATGAGTTTAACAACCAGCAACAGATTGTTTCTTTGATATTTAAACATACAGGTACAGTATTTAAAGTTTAGAAGGAATGGAATTTTAGAAAACTCCATTCCTTAACTTTACTTATATTTTTTCAGAGAAACAAGTTGTGCTTAATTACAGTTAATAGTGAGTATTAAATCAATAGAGATAGCAATATTAATTATAGGTATCGAATATAGTATACTGAAGGAAAGTAAATGACACTCAGTAAATAGATATGTTTATTTTAATTCGATTCATTTTAATCTAAATTAATCCACTATTTAGTCTGCATATTTAATCAATTTAGCTTGCTTATTTTTAATAGCATTGTTGCCTTTTAAAAACACATTTTAACCCATATTATAGAGGTCTTCTAAATCCATCCTTAGCCTGTTTGTAATCCACTTCAGTTTGACTATAATCCATTTCCATTTTATTATTATTATTTTTAATCCATGTTTAAATAATTGGCCTAAATCAGGAATTCAAGGATTATATTATTGCTTCTTGTTGGGGATAATTTGGAGCAATACTTAGGTTGACTGCTTTATTATCCTGTCTGAAAATTGCAGTAGAGGAAGAATCTGAATTATACACATACCATAAAAGAGAGAGAGCTTTGCTCAGCTGCAAGACTATGTTTAAGAACATGGGATTCAGAGATTTTTTTCAAACTAAGCAGTCATGAGTCTGATTACTGGCTGGCTGGAGATGATATAGAGTAGCTGTCCATTGCCTTAATTTGATGGAAGAAGAGTAGTGCCCACCCACCCACATGCACATATACAAAATAACTAAGGAGTTAACCACGTGAACGGTGATAGCATATTCTGAAATCCTATTGGGTTTTGCTTACCTTACATCCAAATATCCTGAATAATGTCAAGCTAATTGTATGACTTCTTTGATTTGGCATGGGAAGATGTACAATGACCCTGGAACAAACTCACTATCTTGCTTGCATAACAAGTTGTTACTAAAGTGTGTCTTGAAAACAATTCTTGCAAAAGACAAACATGGGTGGGTTCCACCCAGTTTGAATCAGTTCATCTGAACTGGTAATGGCCCGAACCAGAACAATTGGTGTTGTCCATGGGGGCCATTATCTCTTTTTAAAATATTTTTATTTATTTATTTTTTATTATTTTAAAAAAATTCTTCTGAACATGTGCAGAAGCTGAGTTCCTGCATTGTGCGTGCGGTCGCCATCTTTTTTGGGCTTTTTTTTTAAAAATGATTTTTCATTATTGCACATGTGCATGCACACAAAGCACACAGATGCCCACGAGACACACCCATGCAGAGTGTGGGAGGGAGCAAACCAGCAGTGAGGAAAGTTGGAACCCATCCCTGAAGACAACCAATTGTAAAAATAGAAGATTGTTAAAGAAAAGATGTGGGGCTAAGTGTATTCATGTAGGGTGAAGGAGCCAAAACAAATAAAGTCAAGAAACAACATCTGTCACAGGAAAACAAAAATGATTAGAGAAATATAATTTCTGTTCTGGGTTAAAAAATATTGCTTTTGCGCTGCCTAAAATCCTAACTTTCAGATAATCAAAGCAGCCAAATGTTCTTTCGAAACAGCATTCTCTTTCTTCTTATTTTAATTGTAATGATGTAAATATTCTTCCTGATTGCAAGGAAAGATCTATACTTTCATACACAGTATGAGCAATATAGTTGGAGAAAGAAACCAATGAAGAAAAAAAAAGAGATAGATGCTTATTATTTACACAATCTGTTCCAACTGCAATAAGGCCATCAAACATATCCTATATCCAATTTTCTTTTGTAGAAGGCTACAATGTCAATTGTTATAGAAGCTAATTAAGAAGGTGAAAGTGCAGATGTATGTTGAGAAGTTATGCATAAAATATTTGCAAACGTATGTTGTATTTTTAGAAATTAATAAAGAAAAAAATATTGTTGCAAAATATTTTCCGAGAAGTAGTTATGTTAGTCTGTTTCAGCGCAGTACTGCAGGCCACTAAAGCTGACTGCTAGATCTGCAGGTCAGTGGTTCAAATCTCATCAATGGCTCAAGGTTAACTCAGCCTTCCATCCTTCCGAGGTGGGTAAAATGAGGACCTGGATTGTGGCGGCAATATGCTGGCTCTGTCAAAAAGTGCTATTGCTAACATATGGTAAGCCACCCTGAGTCTAAGGAGAAGGGCAGCAAAAAAAAAATTGAATAAATAAATAAATAAATTTGTTCTTGACTGGGAGAGCCAATCAAAACATGCTTAGTTAATGAGTTTTGTCTGGTGATTCAATCAGCCAATCAAATTGAAATGTTGGCTGAGCATGTCCAGAAACCAAGGAAGAAGAAGGGCGTGGTTTAGTCAGTTCTCCATTTGTACTTTGTTGTGAAAACATCTCCTGCCATGTGGACTGTGAAATAACATGTGGAATGATTATAAAAGGTTATTTGAATCAGCAAAATGCAGTCATTTGTGAAGCTTCTGATTTATTTTGCTACGCACAGTGCAACAGGTTATGGGCACAGAAGTAAAAAGACTGCATTGTCACTTAAAGTTGAGAAAAAAATGTCTGTATTTTAAAAGGAATAGGCAGAGAAGAATTTAGCAGGATGGCTACTGTTGAATTTAAAGACAGTCCAATCCTAAAATTGGGGAAGAAAAATTATTTAATTTGGGCTGCGAAAATGTAATGTTTTTTGAAAGTGAAAGAATTATGGGACATTGTAGAACTCCCCCTCCCCCACAAGTGTTTGCCATGGCAGAGCAGAAAGCCCATGATAAGGCAAAGGCATATATTATATTAAGTTTGCAAGATGAACAGTATATTACAGTAAGAAATCAAAAATCTGCAAAAGAGGTTTGGCAGAAATTAAGAGCAGTGAACATCAACGTTTCTGCGTATAATATCGTGCAACTATCGAGGAAGTTATTCAAAACTTGTTTTCAGCCATAAAATTCAATGGAAGAATATTTAATAAATATACAGTCTCTTTTTTCTGGAATTGGAACAAAGAAGGATAAATTTTCCTGAGTCCCAGAAACTTTATTAGTGTTAAATAGTCTTGATGAGAGCTGGAATATAGTCTCTGCTATTTTTGAAAATAAACCAGAAGGACAATTGAATCTGGAAGCTTTAAAATCATGCTTGCTCCATGCCACTATGAATCTTCAGTTGCAATGTCCACAGGCCTTGGGAAGAGCAGCCAGCGAGCCAGCTCAGCCATTCCACACACCCCTGCACCATCCCACCACCCCACTTACACACACACACCACACATGAGGGCAGGGAGAGAAGGAGGGAGGGAGGGAGGGACACCCTCCCTTCCTGCTAAAAAGGCTGCTTCCAAATACACATGCACAGGCAGAGTAGAGGGGAATGTAAAGGAAGGAAGGAAGAAAGCAGTGGGATTCTTGCTTCTCTGATTGGCTGGTGGCAAAGTGTCTCATGCACCCAAAAGTCCAGAGTGACCGGGTTCTGGGGCCCGTTCAGTGAAAGGACTAAGGTGAAAAGACAACACCCAAATAGTTAGGGGCAAAAGCCTTGAGACCAACAGGCAGGGCCAAATGGAGGAGGCGAACAGTCATAGAACCCTTCAGCTAGGACTGTGTTTTTTTCATGGTGTTGGCGTTGCAATTTGCTTGCTGCAATTTATCTGTGAGACTGTGATTAAAACTTGATGAAATTTCAAGTAGTTGAAAACCAATTGAAAACACAGAGATTACTTTTCATTGTAACAGAAATGATTGGTTTTATCGAATGTTGTTAATTTCTACCCTGCCTTTATTTTTGTAAATAACTCAAGGTTGTGAATATACCCAATTCTCTCCTCCTATTTTCTCCATAACAACCACCACCCTATGAGGTGCGTTGGGCTGTGAGGGGTGACTGATCCAAAGTCACTCATGCTTAAGGCAGGAGTAGAACAAGGGCTCCTTATTTTTAGCCCTAACCACTAGATCAAACTGGCTGTCTAATAACTGTGTGAGTCCATGACAGTACAGTACACAATCTAATATTGCTTGGCCAGTGTACAAATATAATATTGCCTGGTCAGATCTTTATAGTTACTGGACTGTTGAAAATGTTATTTCTCAATTTAATTCTAATGATAGAAAACAAAAGTGTTGAAATTTCTGGTGGTGCGGGGATTAAAGCACAGTATTGCAGGCAAACTCTGCCCACAACCTGGAGTTTGATCCTGACAGGTCTCAAGATTGACTCAGCCTTCCATCCTTCCAAATTCAGTCATCTGAGGACCCTGATTATTGATGGCAATGTGCAAATAATGCTTATATTGTAAACTACCTAGAGAATAAGGTGCTATTTGGCTACATATAAGCCTAAATGCTCTTATTAAATGCTGTTGCTTATTTATGAATCAGAAAACGCCACGGTAGTTCTAAATTAACTTGCTATTTTCCTATAGTCTATTACAGTTCTTAATATTCTATTCTGCATTCTGTCTTACAGTAATCATATTTTATAGATACAAACTTAAATGTAATAACACTTTTATTGTCATATTTGCTTAACTGTTATTTGATGTTAGATCCTGGTATATTTTATTAGGTGAATACCATGTAGATATATCAAAAACTCACATTCAAGCACTCATCTTATATACGGTAATCCAGTTTCTGAAATTTATGATGCAGACACTTGGCAAGACCCAATATAATATTGCTATAATATAATTATTATGTGAGCTTTTTCTGGATCTCTGTACAACTAAACTGAATTTAATAAAGCAATCAAAGGTTCATAAATTCAAATTGTCCGCCTTCATTTAAATAGCTTCCATTTCGAGATAATGGGCTCGATACTGTTTCACATGAAGAACTGATTTGGTGCCCAGGAAAACTTATTACAGGCCTGCTGTAATAACTTATTTGACGTGCTCTTTACATTGTAGTAGATGGTGACACAATGGCCTACACTAATGTGAACTACACTTAAAAAGAAATATTCCCTGGAAAACTAATGGAAACACTTGTGCAGTAAGAATTTCTATGGGTCATAGATTCCTGGCTAAATGTAGGGTGGTGAATCTTCCGGCTTTACAGTTCTATGCTTCTGAAATTTTTGACTACTTACTGATAAAACAATTCAGAAACAATGGCAAATGTATTGTCATAAGAAGAGGTGGAAATGGGCAGAAAACCACATGAATAATGCATGAATATTGGCAATATTTTAAGTCTCCTGTGTCTCAATCAGGGAGTGAGCTTTGAATTTATAGCAACATTTTAAACTGGGAAGCAAACGCTGAACAATAGGCCTGCTGATACAGATGCTATAAATCTGTCTAATAAATGTGCTTGCATGTATCCATCCAAGTCTGGTCTCTGGCATGCATAGAGGTAAACAATCTGGCTCTAATTTCAGGAGCACATAAGTAAACAAGATTGTTGCATAGATTGTAATATGGAGACATTCAGAAATCAGACTCCTAGCATTCCTTGCTGCAGGGACACACAGCAAGAATTCTCAGAACAGAGTATTCCTAATGATGGACAGAAAACCATAGCATTGCTTTATATGGGGCAGCCTTGAATAAGTGTCGTGGAAAGTCAGCAATTATAGAACTGAATTATCTACTCATGGAGGTAGATTTTGTTCTCCAATGGTTCCTAAATCATGTTGGGGTAATATACTTTGTCCTTTTGTTCAACCATGAAGCTTAACTGTTAATATAATCTTCTTTAATGGTTTAGTGCAAGATCATGGCCAACCCTCTTATTCTTTCCATTTTATTATTGCCTTGGTTATCCTTTAGATCAGACCTGGGCAAGGGGTGGCCCGCGGGCTGCATCTGGCCTGCCCGCTGTTCTGTCTGGGTCACTCCAGAAGCTATGACCAACCCAAAAAGATAAGCCAGACACACCGGTTGAAACCAAACACAGTTTTATAATGGTAAAGATAAAAGAAGCCAACAGAAAATGTCCTTACAGATTAGGAAAACACTGGAACTCCAAATAGATACACGAAGGCAATTGTTCATACAGAAACACAGGATCCTTAATGCCAGACGAGGCTGTTGAGCCAACAGACACACACCTCCCACCAATCTTCAAGGCTGCTGGGCCACGAGCCAGGAACAAAAACGCTGAGAGAAAATGCAGATAACACCAACTCCCCTTTGATAACACTCCACGCTGCCGGAATGGTTCTCATGCCTTACAAACCCTTCCCTGCTAATGAGGATCACACCCAACCCCCTGGTGTTCCTCATTCAACGCTGATAATATCTATGTAGTTGATTTCTCCTTTGAGCTATGCGTCTCTGCCACATACTAATGATAGCTTGTGCGTCATCATCCAGAGACTCCAGGGAATCACAGCTACTTGCTTGAGATAGCCCTTCCCCAGGGCTCCCAGGCCTTGCATCACTTTCACTTTCGTGACTGCTGTCTGAACTGTCTGACTGCAAAGGACTCTCCTCTCCGCTCTCAGCCTCCCCCGGGCATGGAGCCAGCAGAGACGCAGCTAGTCTTTGATCTGGCACAGGCTGAACCACAACACCCGCTATCTGTGCCCAGCCTGCCTGCTATCTGTGACCGGTCCACAGAGGTCGGGGGCTGCTCCAGTGTGAGAATGAAAGAGCTCACTGCGTCTGCCAGGACTCCTCCGATTTCTGCTTTCCTGATGAATCATGAGGAAAGCAGGAACTGGAGGAGTGCTGGTAGACGTGGTAAGCTCTTTCATCCTTGTACTGGAGCAGACCCCAAACTCCTATCGAGAGTGGCTGAGCACAGAAACCATGTAAACACTCCAGCACACTGACTGTAGTGCACTGTGTTGCCATAAAGCAAACAATTAGGGGTCTGTAGAGTGGGCCTGGGTGTTTAGGTCAGGCCAGGGTCTGGGTCTTTACAGTATTGGGTAGAACTGAGTTAATTATATTAGTCCGGCCCCCTAAAACCATCCCAATTTCTCATGCGGCCCCATGTCAAAATTAATTGCCACCCTTGCTTTAGATTAAACATCAGTCTGAACATTAGACAAATGCTGAAGAGATTGCTCACAGATTAGGCTCAGAAGAGAGAGATAATTCTTTCACAGGTTTTAAAATTTCACCAAAATGTTTTTATAGGTACTGTAATTGCTTTTCTGTAAGGCTCACAAAAACATGTTCAAATCTCTCAATCTTTCTTTTTATTTCCTTTTTTTTTTTTAACCATTACAGCCTCATTGCCCAACCCAGCAGTTGGAGAGAAGCTTTTGTAGGGCACCACACAATTTTCTTCTCAAATGCTCTTTTTGTAGTAGTAGTAGTAGTAGTAGTAGTAGTAATAATAATAATAATAATAATAATAATAATAATAATAATAATAATAATAATAATAATATTTGTATGCCGCACCTCTCTGAAGACTCGTTTGTCTTGCTTTTCTCAAATACTTATGTACAGTCTTTGCTTAATTCACAGGTCCACAATCTGCTTTCTGTTTTTTAGCTCTCATGTTTAATGGAACTGTATTTTTTAATTTCTCCAAAAGAAATAGAATAGAATAGAATAAAATGACAGAGTTGGAAAGGATCTTGGAGGTCTTCTAGCCCGACCCCCTGCTTAGGCAGGAAACCCTACCCCATTTCAGACAAATGGTTATCTAGCATCTTCTTAAAAACTTAAAAACCAGTGTTAGAGCATTCACAACATTTGGAGGCAAGCTGTTCCACGGATTAATTGTTCTAACTGTCAGGAAATTCCTCCTTAATTCTAAGTTTTCACACATTGCTTCTTGTTTTACCCTGAGGTGCTTTGGAGAATAGCCTGACTCCAATTTCTTTATGGCAACCCCTGAGATATTGGAACACTGCTATCATGTTTGCCCTAGTCCTTCTTTTCATCAAACTAGACATACCCAGTTCCGCCAACCAAAGGAATGCAACCATTCTTCAAACGTTTTAGCCTTCCAGTCCCCTAATCATCTTTGTTGTTCTTCTTGGCAGTCTTTCTAGTGTCTCAACATCCTTCTTGCATCGTGGCAACCAAAACTGAATTCAGTGTGAATGAATTTATTTTGTTTGCTGAGTTTTCAGCCCACAAGCAATTGTTTGAACTCTGTTTTTCATGAACTATTATGTATGTATGGGTTTACATAAATTGTTCATTTTCAAAATGATGGATGCATGTGTTGTCCCTGGGTAAATTTATTAAGCCATATTATTGCCCAGAAATTCCTGAGTACATATGCATCTGAATGTGGTCTGAGTTCTTGTCACCCTTCTGGATCAGATGAGGAAACAGATGCCTTTTTCTGCAGATGGCTGGCCTTGAAGAAAGGCAAGGGTTGACAATGGTGCTCAGAATCTGGTAGCTGTAGGAAAAAGCCTGGATATAAAAAAGAGAAGTCTGATACAAAAGCTGCATCAGCAGATTATGATTCAACTAGATAGCAATCCATAAAGAGGTTTATCATGCTAGTGGCATCTTCAGTAATATGAATGAAAAGCACTGTGGATCGGGCTGGTATGAATGGAAACAAGAATGAAAGACATAAAAAGCAGATGGCATTTAAAGCAGAAGCCATTTACTTAGTGAAGCTTCCAAACGAACCAGATTAAAAATACAACAATTGCACAGAAGGATATACAGCTCTATATATGTTTTGTTTCTTCTCAAGCCTCATTTGGAAAATGCCACAGGGGCTATACCTGGATTCTTTGTCTACTTTCTCTCATTTCCTGGTATGATTACCTTTTTTCTGATTGACTGCTTGATTAATTAATCCAATCATTTGCCTCTCTCAATCCACAACTAATGAATTAAATAGCATTACTGGCTCATTGAGTGATACGCTACCCGTCTCTTTCTTATTGTTGTGATTAATTCAATAATTGCTTTATTATTTCTGTTCTTGTGCACTTCGTTCATTTCTTACTTAACAGATAAGTCCTTTTGTCCATTCTATTCATTCAGTTATACTTGTGGTGTATCTACAGTTTGATAAGACTGCAATTTAATATAACTTGCCTTGCTGATTAGTGAATTTGCCTAGGCACAATCCAATAGAAATGATTCCTACAAGAGAAGAAAGGGGAAAGTGAAATAGAATAACTTGATTATATTGTACTGAATCCCTGTCTTTTCTCTGACTTTCACTGTAGGGAAATAATGCCTCTCTCTTCTCCCCCTGCCCCACTCCTATTTTTCAACCACTCTTTAATTGTCTTGCAGTTCTCTGCAGATGTCCCCTGCCATGAGATGTAGGTCCATTGCAATTGGTCAACCCCAACTCAGGACCATGATAGGTTTCAGAAGAAGTATGAGATTATTCCTAATGCTCTGATGCATAGTTCAACATTGGTCTTAGTCATCACTTGAAATGAGAAGGTGGTCTGCCTTGGTTCAGATGGCACTTGTGTGATCTCTCCCATGTGGATCCCAAAGATCCTCTCAATTTTTAATAGAAGCTTTGGAAGATTAAATGCTTTACTGAAAGAAAATGATACACAACTCCAACTGAACACAATTAATAATATTAAATGAGAACTATGATGATAAGAGTGACAGAATGTAATGTATCTGAAAAATAGCTGGCCAGCTGCATTATTCAAGTGACTTGTCTCTTCTGGGGAGATTGAAGTCTGGGGGGCTACTGTGAAGACTCTAAGGCATATCATGGATAGAATTGCTTTGATCTGCTCTTAATTGGACTCCAGCTTTGTTTACTGGACTATTAGGGAAATGTCGTTACAGATATCTGAGCCCTAGGAAAGCAGAAATATGGGAAATATATTCAAAATGATTCTGTCTTGATTGTGTTAGAAAAAACAGAGAGATATCTTAACTTTCAAGATTCTGATACCCTGATAAAGTACATTATAGAACAGAATAGAATTCTTTATTGGCCAAGTATGATTGGACACACAAGGAATTTGTCTTAGGTTCATATGCTCTAAGTGTACATTAAAAAAAAGATATTGTATGTTTGTCAAGAATCATGAAGTGCAACGCTTAATGATTGTCATTGGGTACAAATAAGCAATCAGAAAACAATAAATATTAATATAAATAATAAGGATACAAGCAACAAGTTACATTCATACAGTCATAAATGGGAGGGGATGGGTGATAGGAATGATGAGAAGACTAATAGTAATAGTAATGCAGCCTTAGAATAGAATAGAATAGAATAGAATAGAATAGAATAGAATTTTATTGGCCAAGTGTCATTGGACACACAAGGAATTTGTCTTGGGTGCATATGCTCTCAGCGTACATAAAATAAAATATACATTTGTCAAGAATCATGTAGTACAACACTTAATGATTGTCATAGGGGTCAAATAAGCAATGAAGAAGCAATATTAATAAAAATCTTAGGATATAAGCAACAAGTTACAGTCATACAGTCAACACATGAGGAAATGGGTGATAGGAATGATGAGAAAAACTAGTAGAATAGAAGTGCAGATTTAGTAGAAAGTCTGACAGTGTTGAGGGAATTATTTGTTTAGTAGAGTGATGGTGTTCGGAAAAAAAACTGTTATTGTGTCTAGTTGTCTTGGTGTGCAGCGCTCTATAGCATCATTTTGAGGGTAAGAGTTAAAACAATTTAGGTCTAGGATGTTAGGGGTCAGTAAGTATTTTCATGGCCCTCTTTTTGATTACTGCAGTATACAGGTCCTCAGTGTAAGGCAGGTTGGCAGTAATTGTTTTTTCTGCAGTTCTGATTATCCTATGAAGTCTCTGTCTGTCTTGTTGGATTGCAGAACCGAACCAGATAGTTATAGAGATGCAGATAACAGACGCAACAATTCCTCTGTAGAACTGTATTGTTGTTAATGGCGAGTATTCTGAGCAGAGACAGGTTACAAGTGGTGTGCCACAAGGGTCTGTTCTGGGTCCTATTCTTTTTAATATGTTTGTGAATGACATAGGGGAAAGTGTGGTAGGGAAGGTTTGCCTATTTACTGATGACTATAAAGTGTGCAATAGGGTTGATATTCCTGGAGGCATCTGTAATATGGCAAATGATTTAGCTTTACTAGATAAGTGATCAAAGCAACGGAAACTGCAGTTTAATGTTTCCAAATGTAAAATAATGAACTTGGGGAAAAGGAATCCTCAATCTGAGTATTGTATTGGCAGTTCTGTGTTAGCAAAAACTTCAAAAGAAAAGGATTTAGGGGTAGTGATTTCTGACAGTCTCAAAATGGGTGAGCAGTGTGGTTGGGCAGTAGGAAAAGCAAGTAGGATGCTTGGCTGCATAGCTAGAGGTATAATAAGCAGGAAGAGGGAGATTGTGATCCCCCTATATAGAGCACTAGTGAGACCACATTTGGAATACTGTGTTCAGTTCTGGAGACCTGACCTACAAAAAGATATTGACAAAATTGAATGGGTCCAAAGACGGGCTACAAGAATGGTGGAAGGTCTTAATCATAAAACGTATCAGGAAAGACTTAATTAACTCAATCTGTATAGTCTGGAGGACAGAAGGAAAAGGGGGGACATGATCGAAACATTTAAATATATTAAAGGGTTAAATAAGGTTCAGGAGGGAACTGTTTTTAATAGGAAAGTGAACACAAGAACAAGAGGACACAATCTGAAGTTAGTTGGGGGAAAGATCAAAAGCAACATGAGAAAATATTATTTTACTGAAAGAGTAGTAGATCCTTGGAACAAACTTCCAGCAGATGTGGTTGGTAAATCCACAGTAACTGAATTTAAACATGCCTGGAATAAACATATAATAATGATAATGATGATAATAATAATAATAATAATAATAATAATAATAATAATAATAATTTATTTGAAATGTATGCCGTCCCTCTCCGAAGACTCAGGGCAACATACAAATATCCATCCTAAGATAAAATACAGGAAATAGTATAAGGGCAGACTAGATAAACCATGAGGTCTTTTTCTGCCATCAATCTTCTATGTTTCTGTATCAGCAACTAATAAGAAGAGTCTTTGCAATTCCTATCTCTGATCTTACTTATATTGAAGAGTTGACATCAATCCTGACAGCCTCTCAACAGTACTGAACAACGTGACTTCCATTTCTGATCTTAGAAAATATGGTCATGCTTCAGTTTCAGTGGGGCCTAAAAGAAGCAGATTGTCTGGAATCTTTTAAGCTGAGTTTCAGACCCAAGACTGAATTGTTCATACTTGTGGATAATTTTTGGAAGGAACAAGATGATGAGGGGTTCATACTTGTGGATGATTTTTGACAGAAACAAGATGATGTGGGGCATCCTTCTTTGTTCTCCTTGGTTTCTCAGTGGATTTCAATAACCATAAATCATGGAATCTCTCTGGAATGGTGAAAGGTGTTGCATTATATTCCTCCTTCTTCTGGGGTTGGCCCACCCATTTTTTGGGGAGGGAGAGTTTTAGTTCTAAGTTCCTTCTCTGAAGACTTCATCAGGACTCTATCCTTTCCAAGTTCCATGAAGTGTTGGGTAAGGTCTTCCACTGGTATGGTCTTCCACTGGTATGGAGTTTGATAATTATATCCAGTTGTACCCAGTCCTTCTCAACCAAGTGAGCTAGTGATGGATAGGGTGGGGGATAACAGACCTAGATAACTTAGTGACATTAGTGGATATTGGGTACTACTTTCCCAGATAGAACTGGTATGCAATTTGAGGATTTTACCATATTCTCTCCTCTTGCATAAACAAGTGACAGCTATGATCAGAAGGGCCCTTGTACAAATCCAACTTGTCTTCAGATTGTGCCCATTCATGGGTTGTGATTCTCTGATCATAACTTGGTCACCTCTTGCTTGAATTGCTGTAATGTAATGCCATACATTAAGCCTCCCTTTGAAGAGCACTTAAAAGCTTCAAGGAATTCCAGAATGAAGTGTTTGTAAGTCCATGTAAGGCTACAATTTTGCAATTTACACTGGCTCTCAGTAAGCTTCTTTATGCAAGTCAATTTATTAGTTGTTACTGTGAAATTCTTATGGCACTTGACTGGGTATTTGTGAGACCCTTATCTCTAATTATCACTGTCCATTCACAAAATTTGTCAAAGTAAACATGCACTATTAAAAAAACACCACCTGACGAAGCTCAGGAAAGTGCTCCTTCTCTGAGGAACGTTATATTGTACAGTGTGATCAGCCTTTAAGAGGTGAAAATGAAGAGATAGATGGTTGATCTGGTTTATAATGTATTTTTATAATGTATTTTTATTTTGTTTATTGTTTTAATATGTTAATTACTCATTCTAATTCGAGCAGCCTTATAAACATAACTGAACAAACATTGGACCAGTTAGTTAGCTGCTGCAAAGTGATCATGCAGACTATTTTTAAGCAGCAACGTGGCAAAATAGCAACAATGGGCCAGTGAAAGATCTGCAAGAAATACCACTTGCCTGAAGCAAGAAGTAGTGTGGAACCATAAAATAGGCAGAGTAATAAAAATTGAAGATGCTAAAGTGATCTGGGATTTTAGAATTCAAACATACAAGAGCCTGCCACATAATACCTCAGACTTTACAATTGTCAATAAGAAAGATAAAAATGTCTGGAGAGTGGTTGTTGCAGGAGCTAGAGACAGCAGAATACAAGAAAAAGAACTGGAAAAAATGACTAAATATAAAGAGCTGAAAATAAAAGTAGGTGGATTATGGAAAAAGAAAGCAAAGAGGGTATCAATAGTATTCGATGCTTTGGATGCAACCCAAACATCTATAGCATCATTTGAAAGCCATTGATATTAACAAAATCATCATCAGTCAATTGCAAAAGGCAAATACGATTGGGACAGCTTACATCCTATGATAATACCATCAATGCCATTATGCCATAACATCTGCTTATGGGAAAACCTCGGTGGGTGGATAAAAGTGCCAAAATCAATCTAAACATTTGCACGAGATTTGATTTTTCATGCAAACAATTAAAAGGAAACCCTTCAACTGATTCAGAAACAGGACAGATACAAGTTAAAATCGGGGGAAATTGAGAAGCAAAAATGGGAAACTGACATAGCTGTTTCTCTTCAGTTAAAGGCTGTGGCCCCAGCCAAATTCTCTAGCAAAGTGGTGGATTCTTTGAAGATTCTTTTCCTTCCTCTTCAGTGGGAGGAATCACAATCTTTGACTCTTTTATCCCCTTTCAAACAGACAAGAATTTCTGAGTCTCTTTTTCACTTTCTTCTTTCATGAATCTCTGTAATTTTGCTTAATTTGGTTAAAGCAAATTTCTATCAGAGCTTGTGAATTGTGTTGTGCTCACACACAGAGAGAGAGAAAGAGAGAGAGAGAGAGAGAGAGAGAGAGAGAGAGAGAGAGAGAGAGAGAGAGAGAGAGAGAGAGAGAGAGAGAGAGAATGTACAGTATATTCCTTCCAACCAGTCAGCAGTGCCTTTACATCTGATTCCCATCATTAACATGTTTTTAAAATATGTTCTGGATTTGGAAATATTCAGAGAATGAGTAAATATGCATCATATTTATCATCCACTTAGTCACACACTTTAAACCCAAATATAGTTTTAATAAGAACTGCATTTTAAACAGCCCCTTGCATTTTTGTAGTGCTTTCATTTCTCTCTGTCAGTAGGCAAGTGCTCTTCTACATGTCACAGCCATAAATAATTTGCAGGCCTATCTGTAAAAGCTTGATCAATGGGATAGAGAAAACAAAGACTCAACCATAGTTGGCCCAAAATGACATTTCAAAATTCTCCACCAAATAGGTGGGCAAAATTATGAAATAATAAATGTTCTGTCAATTTCTGAGGGGTAGGATTCACCTTAATGTTTATAATGCCATTGTTGTTAAAATAAAGCTTTCATGAAGCCTTTCTACAAAGTTCAAATGAAATATGGGAAGATGGAAAGATTGTAGACTATTCTGAAGACACCCCTTTAGAAATTTCTAATCAAATTGTCTTAGATTGACTAAAACTGGAGATGAAAAATGCAGGAGAATATATTGGGAGGAACTAATTTTTTAAAAAAAGAAGATTATTAAGTTTCCCCATGCTTTTTTTCTTAGTTTGTTCAGGTTTAGAGCTGCCCTCTTGTTTTTGCCTTGCTTCCTTTCCACCAGGATGGAAATGAGCTAAAACCTAGTAGCTTTTTCCCCCCATTTGGAACTGAACAGAGGTTAGCATTACATCTGAATGTGAAATCTGGTAAAGATTGCAGCAGAGGCGGAGTAACGACACGGACACAAAGAGCTGGATTTAAAATGGGTCATTTTATTAATTAAATTTGCATAATTTATTCAAATAAATTAGCATAAATTGACTATAACCCTAAACAAGGACCCGCAGGATCAAACAATTGCTTCCGGGGCAGAAAATGACATCAAAAAAACTTCCGGGGCAACTTATGGGCATAGCTCCATGCTGATCCAGGTGAGGGGCCATGCCGTCACCTGAATCACTGCCATGCACCTGCATGTGGGAGGTCCCGCCGTCTAACCTCTACAAGGGGAAGGAAATGGGCGGGACCCAAATACAGTTCTCCCCAATTGCTCAGGTCGTTTCCACCATGAGCCTTTGGAGAGAACCTGTCAATCATCCCCAAAGATGCCCAACGGAGAACACGCAGTTGCTAAACACCACCCAGTTTTCCGCCCCTAACCTGCCTACCCAAATGACCAGAGGTAAGCCAATTAGCCTAAACAGGGGAGCGAAGCACCCCCTAACCACGTATCCGTCACCGCAGTGTGGAATAGGCAAAAAAACGGTCACAGGAAATACCTGAGACTGCCAAAAATTCCTATTCATCCCCCTAAGGGCGACTCACAATGGCACACTGAAAGATAGGGAGGGTGGGTGAGTGTTCGCTTTGTCATCCAGGGCGAAAAGGAGGCCCTGAAGCCTGTCGAGACCGGCCAAGATCTCATGAAATCTCACGAGATCTCGGCCTTCAAAATGGCGGCTATGCCAAGGGCCGTGTCTCCCTGGCCCTGCAGCAAAATGGGCCGGGGAGTGAAGCACCGGACGGATATTCTTTAAGTATGGCTTCCTGTGGGCAAACAAAGGAGGCAAAAATTAAAGAGGAATAGGAAGAACAAAAGTCCCATAAGGGTCTTCTTCAGTGCATTAAGTAATTCAGCTTTGATGAACCATTAAAAATGCTTCAGGAGCTTTACAAACAATAATGCTGCCCAGGCATTTGAAATTTGCTCCTTTCAAGTTAACCACTCCTAACTTTTACAAAAATGTTGATTCAGGCAACAAGACAAAATTGAAAATGAAAATAAGAAGAATAGGACAAGGAAACTTATTAACTTGGGGGAAATAGGACTATCTCTGGGCCTTCACTTTGAAGGTCTCGAGAGTCTTCCTATGCTTCTTTTGACTGCTGGAGCTTGATTTTTTAAATTACAATACTGTGACCTTTAGATTTGGGTGGTATGCCTTCAGCTGATCAGAATACCACTTGCTTGTAAATCAGTTGACCTAACAAGGTGGGAGCTAAATATTCCAATTTTCTCAGCATATGAGGGTGGTGGCCAGATAACACAGGTCATATGAAAGAAGAAAAGGAACTGCAGTGTCTTAATATGGGCTGTAGCCCAAAGGGTAGCAGACCACACAATTTCCTTCCTTTCTCAAAGAATGCTATATATTACTCATCGATAAAAGTATTTGAAAGAGCTATTTTATCCATAAAAGTCTTTCCCTGAACTTAAAATAATAAAACAAACAAGTCCTGTTCTTTTCTAACTACAAAAACATGGGAACTATTCAAATAAAACATATTTCTTTGGTATTTCCTAGTTAGGACAGGAAACACAATGTTAATTTAAGAAGGTTATTGAATGTTTAGTTTGGTATCAGTTTTATGAATGAAGTTTAGGAAAAGTTGAGTCAGTATGAAGACATTGACTAACAACAAATAGCAGAAATCCTAGATGCCAAACTATTTATGGGAAGAAACCTCTGTGTAAATACTTGTGGTTAGATCATCCACCAGGAAGATGAATCATAGAATTTGGATTAGAATTTTCACATGCATGGGGAAAAATACAGTAATGGTGAGTGCATCTTATGGTTCTATATGCCTTGAATCTTTATTTTATTTTATTTTATTTGGTCCCCTCAATATGGATTTTACTTTTAGGATTCTCAATAATTATAGATTTATATTGTAGGAAAAAATCTGTCAAAATTCTATCTGGGACAGTGCAAACTTGGAGACTTACCTTTTGCAGATTTATTAGCTTGGACAAGAGGCCTCAGGGCACTTAATATTGGCCCCAATTTGGCCAATGAATGAAATCAAGAAGATCCATGTACATTGTCAGGCAAAGAAACAAATCAATTTGGCTGGGATCAAGTTAACTGAAAATCCAGTCTAATATCTAAGCAATTGTTGATAACAGGGAATGAGAGGACCAGAGAAAATAAAATAAAATAAAATCAAGATTCAAGGCATGCTTGTCAGATTGAAACAGATAACAGTAGAGATACCAACTTTTCAACAGAACAGTCGAGAAGCAAACTGGACTACAGAGGGACTTATTGTTAGGGACACTGAAGTTCTTTCAACAAAAAGCTCATGACCCAATTGAGGTTGAAATTTAGCAAACTCACATTGACTATGGGTCTGCATGAGGGTGTTCTAAAATCAAGAGGAATGTGATATAGCAGCCCTCTAAGTATTATGTAGCATTTCACTTCTCAGTTATGCTCTCTACATGGGGCTACCTTTGAAAAGTGTTCGGAAACTTCAGATCGTGCCGAATGCAGCTGCGAGAGCTATCGTGGGCCTTTCTAAATATGCCTATGTCACACCAACACTCCGCAGTCTGCACTGGTTCCTGATCGGTTTCCAGTCACAATTCAAAGTGTTGGTTATGACCTATAAAGACCTTCATGGCATTGGACCAGAATATCTCCGGGACCGTCTTCTGTCGCATGAATCCCAGCGACCAGTTAGGTCCCACAGAGTTGGCCTTCTCCGGGTCCCGTCGACTAAACAATGTCATTTGGCGGGACCCAGGAAAAGAGCCTTCTCTGTGGCGGCCCCGACCCTCTGGAACCAACTCCCCCCAGATATCAGAGTTGCCCCCACCCTCCTTGCCTTTCGTAAGCTCCTTAAAACCCACTTCTGTTGTCAGGCATGGGGGAACTGAGATATTCCCTTCCCCTTAGGCTTATAAAATTTATGCATGGTATGTCTGTATGTATGATTGGTTTCTTAAATTGGGGTTTTTTATATTACTTTTAATATTAGATTTGTTCATATTGTCTTTTTACTGTTGTTAGCCGCCCTGAGTCTATGGAGAGGGGCGGCATACAAATCTAATAAATAAATAAATAATAAATAAATATGCTACATCTTTTTCCAGAGTCACAGGCATCTGCTGTTCCTGAATATCTCACCAACTTCAAAGCTCAGGACTGTCCTCTACAACATCCCTATCCAAAAAAAGCTTAATTTTACTCCGGTTTTACCTGGATTGTTCTTTCACGCAGGAGCCTCTAAACCAGATGTTTGGCTTGGAGATCTGATGAGACAGAAGTAGTTTTTCAGTATTTACCTGCTTATTCTACACGTGAATTTTCCTATATACCGTATGTCAGAAGAGAATAATAATTCTCTTTAATAAAACATGGAAAGTGACCTGTTAAATCACATGCAAGATACAAAAATAAAAGCATTTTTCTCTTGTACACAGCACAAGCAGCCTGTATCGTGATTGCATTCTCCTGAACCATCAATGCTTCTATTTTAATTCTAAAATCCAATTATTGTATATTTTTTATATTATTTCTTTTGCTATTTATATTTAATATAATTTCCTGCCTGGAAAAGAAGCATTTAAAGATCACTATTTATGTTTGCTAGGTTTTTTTTTAAAATGATGCTAATAAATTTTCCTCCTGTTGATGTTTCCATTTTTGCTATTTTTATGGACCCTGGAGACTGTAAACATTTATAAATAGCATGGTTATTTTTCTGACATTTATCACTGTATGTGTATGATTATTTGTTATGTTTTTTGACTAGAAAGTTGTAGCTTTGAGAAAAACAAGGAACAGGTAGTTGACCGTGACTCCTGCTTTTGCCAATTTGTTATGATGTGTTAATAATGATACTGTCTGATTAACTTTTAAAAACTCTATTGGATTCCCATAATGCATTTTTATCAGTTATCATGGACTTTTTTTACAGAGTTATTTTAATCCTGTTTGTATTTTCCAGCTAGCTTGTTCCTGAGTCAGTCAGCTGAAATGCTTGTTTTTGTTTTTAAAATGTGGAAAATTGACCAGCATATTTAGATTATTTCTAGTTCCCTTCATATCTTTTTTTTAATCTCTGGAATTATATATTAGAGCTATGGAGTGCTTTGGATTGAATTCCAAGAAAGCACTTTAATTCCAGGGAAAGATAAAAGTTCCTTAAAAGAGTTGCAGACAATTAACAATGCTGCTATCATAACATACTTTCAAACATCAGTGTGATATCAAATTCAATGGGGTCCATAGTTCTAGATAATCTGGTCTATACCAGCATTCCAAATCCTTGGGATTATTATCTCACTAGCTAGCCTCTCTCCCACCACCACCACCTATTCGCAAAGCACATTGGGTTTAGTAATTTCCAGAAGACTTCATGGCACTGGACCAGATTATCTCAGGGACCGCCTTCTGCTGCACGAATCCCATTGACCAGTTAGGTCCCACAGAGTGGGTCTTCTCCAGGTCCCGTCAACTAAACAATGCCGCTTGGCGGGACCCAGGGGAAGAGCCTTCTCTGTGGCGGTCCCGGCCCTCTGGAACCAACTCCCCCCAGAGATTAGAATTGCCCCCACCCTCCTTGCCTTTCGTAAGCTACTTAAAACCCACCTCTGCCGCCAGGCATGGGGGAATTGAGATACTCTTTCCCCCTAGGCCTTTACAATTTTATGCATGGTATGTCTGTATGTATGTTTGGTTTTTATATTAATGGGCTTTTAATCGTTTTATTATTGGATTATTATTGTACGCTGTCTTATTATTGCTGTTAGCCGCCCTGAGTCTCCGGAGAGGGGCGGCATACAAATCCAATAAATAAATATCATAAACCAAAACACAAAGGCTCTCTGAGTTTCACAAAAGACTTCAATTAGGGAATTGAAGGGATTTGACTGAGAAAAGTAGCATTGCAACACAACTCCTGACTGTTATTCTTTATGTATCATGATATGGCTTGCATGACCTAAAGCAACATCTTTCAGATGCCCTTGGCTGGAACTCATTTCTTAGGAAGTTGTTCTATAGTAATAGAACAACTATTAGCATATAAATCCAATAAACAAACAAACAAACAAATAGCAATAGCATTTAGGCTTATATACCGCTTCATAGTGCATTTATACCCTCTACCCACCTTGGAAGGATGGAAGGCTGAGTCAACCTTGAGCCGGTGGTGAGATTTGAACTGGTGAACTACGGCTAGCAGTTAGGTGAAGTAGTCTGCAGTGCTGCACTCTAACCACTGCGCCACTCTGGTTCTTAGAACCATCCGGTTCTAGCTCTGTCTCTGGAGTGATCAAGCCAACCTGCAGGGAAAATATGTTGATTGAAGATATTTAGTCTTTAGTTATAATAGTTTTTATTTCAAATAATAATGAAATTTAATCTAAACCCAACTTTACTCATCTCGATTTCTGATGTTTGTCAAAATGTGTTTTTCATTTTCTTGCTTCTAGTGGCTGGACCCTGGTCTTAAGATAAGAGGTCAAGAAATTGAGATAACAGATTCAAATATTTGGACCCAGTATCTCCTAAGACTTGACTTGCATTGAAAGTCAATTCCTTGACATTCATAGCGAAAATTATGAAGCAATTGGGCGATCAGGCAAATCTAATTATTTAGTTCTTTTTTATAGTCAGTATACTGTTTGATGTGCACAATTCCGTATAAGAAGTTTGTATTCTTAGAATTACTTTTCAATTAGGTATAAATGAAATTAAGTCAGGAAATAGTTAATGAGAACATAATATTTATTCTTAGGCACCAGTATTATATTTATGCAGTTGGAAGATAAAATATTTTTTCCTAAACCTGTGTCGGCAGTGGATCCCCCTAGGTTTGCTGATAAGTATAATATGTTGTTGAAACCGAGTTCATAGAAAAAGATACAAATGGTTGTACATATCCCTGCTGTGAAGCAAGGATTCTTAGAAAATTAACTTGAAATTATCCCATTTTCTTGGGATTTCACTTGTTTTTAGCATCCTTACTGTTATGAGCACTTTTTTAATTTTGTTCTTCAAGGATAAGAAAGCATTATTCAATCTTTATTATGTGCCAGAGGTGGGTTCCTCCTGGTTCCGACCAGTCTGTCCAAACCGGTAGTGACGTGCTGGTGATGTCACCATAACATCACATAACCAGTCCAGTCAGTGCCAGTCTGCCACCTTTTTAATTTGAGGGGGACAGTGCACATGTGGGCATGCGCAAAGAATGCACACCCACTCAGCATGCCCATGTGGCATGGGAGGAAGCGAACCAGCAGCAAGGTAAATTAGAATCCACCCCTGCTATTTGCATATGTATTTCTATATGCACCTAAAGCTTTTTCAGTGACTGTTCTGGTTTCTGGTAGAAATTTAGTAATTACAAATAACTTTTATTAAATGCATCATTTCATGAATAAAGCAACTCCATTTATTTCTCTGCTCTCCTGTACTTCAAACACATTCCATACAACACTCGGTCCGTTATCTCTCTCTTAGCCGCATTTCTCACATTCCTTTTCCTGCTTCACTTAATTAAACAAGATTTATTTTCCTAACTACATAACTTTGAGAAAACAGCAGCACTGACTAAATACAATACAAAATACTTTGGCTTATTTTAGCGTGGCAAAAACACATCCATTATTCTTTTCGGCAACGTTGAAACGCCACCCTTTTTCTCCACTAGCCCCCTGATGTGCCAAATACATCACTACAATATTTAACCCAGTCCTCTCCTTAATATCTTCTTCCAGACCTCTGTTCTCTATGTTTCTGAACCCTTCTGAATTTAGGGTTAACCCAGCAAGCGTCTGATTCTCCCTCACTAGATCCTGAACTCATAGCCCCATCCTGTGGCTGGCCTCCCACCTGTTCTACTACCTTTAACCCCAGGCCCCCCACTACTTCATAAACACTATCTGAATCTGAGTCCTCAATATCTTCAGGTACAACAGTGACCATACTCTACCCATTAAGAAATATGAGTGCCCTGTATCCTTTAACAGTTTATAAAAGTTGTATAGATGAACATTTTAAACATGGGAAAAGGTCCATTAATAAATAATCCCATTAGTTTCTATAATCTATTATTGTTTACATTGGTAATAATCAGTAGTGGCTTCTAAAACCCTTTACTACCTGCTCATGTGTGTTCATAATACTTCTGCACATGTGCAGAAGTATCCTAAGCGCATGGGTGGAGTCTCCTGCCCCAGATGCTACCATTGGTAGTAATGCTCCAGAATCACTAAATCTGTTTAACATTTTAATCCATAAGGAAATGGAATTAAATAGAACCCAAATATTGTAATCGAATATATAAAATCTGAGAAATCTATATAGTATTGTAAAAGGGTAGAGATCTTAATTTTATCCATTATTTCAAAATACTTTTAAAACCAGGGCTTGGAGAAAGATATTAATCCAGTTCACCCAAACTACTCTGAATCACTAGCTGGCTACTAATATGTGGCTTTTCTTTATGACTACTTAATGAAAAACATGCTTTATATGATTTATTTAAAAAATATCTCGATTTCCAGAGATATCTGATCCATAAAACCATCCACTAAAATTTTTCCTTCCTGGAATCTACTCTGTGGTGAGTAGTAAAATGATCATGTTTTTTCTTATGTAATCAGAGCACTCTTCCCATTACTATAAGTTTCCACCTCGTGCTAGTTTATACCCCACCTTCCGCCTTTAATAATTATTTTACTATGAGAACAGTGGTAGCCTTCAGAAAATAGAAAATAAGTGTCCTGCTTTCTTATGTTTGAACAGCTTTGAATTATTTTCTTGCAACCTTTGCTGCAGATTAATTGCCTCAAAGAGCACTTGCACTGTGGATAAAAAATTCTTACTACATCATTATAGCAAATCATACCAGTCACATCGGTGCTCCTTCTTTAGCATGGAAAGCTGTTTTATAAATTTAGTTTTGCATATTATAATTATTTTTTTTTGCTAAAAATTCAAAGCCAGCCTGAAAGTCACTCAATCTTTATACTGTGAATAGGACCTATGAGCAGATATTTTTTTTGTGGCTTAGTAGTGCAGACGTGGTGTGCTTTTATCTTGGATAGTCTTAAATTGTACGTAGAGGATGTTTATCCCCTAACTGAGTTCTACCTTTTGAGTAAAGGGCTTTTGTTTTTTACCCCCTGCAGCAGTCTAATCCAGATTAATATTATTCTTCCCATACATGTTTTATATACAGGAAATAATCCTTCTAGTAGCAACATTGGAAGGGATATGGTACTGATCTGGATTTGAATTACATTACGAAGAAAAGCTTAAAGGTGTTCTCTATCCATCAATATTATGATCTCACTTAAGTCACTCCACCCTTTTGCTGGAAAAAAAATATTGTTATCATGTTGTGGTTCAGCCTGAGCAAGATCAAAGACCAGCTGCGTTTCTGCTGGCTCCATGCCCGGGGGAGGCTGAGAGCAAAGAGGAGAGTTCTTGGCAGCCAGACAGGGGAGATAACAATTTGGAAAGTGACGAGGAAGAGGGGCCTGGGAGCCCTGGGGAGGGGCTCTCTCAAGCCAGTAGCTTGGAGTCTCTGGAGTCATTGGATGATGAGGCACAAGCTATCATTAGTATGCGAAAGAGACACATAGATCAAAGGAGGCAGCAACTGAATAGGTATTATCAGCGTTGAATGAGGAACACCAGGGCTTGGGTGTGGTCCTCATTAGCAGGGAAGGGTTTATAAGGCATGAGAACCATTCCAGCAGCGTGGAGTGTTATCACAGTGGAGTTGGAGTTATCTGCCTTTTCTCGCAGCGTTTTGTTCCTGGCTCGTGGCCCAGCAGTCTTGAAGACCCGTGGGAGGTTTGTGCCTGTTAGCAACAGCCTCGTTTGTCATCAAGGATCCTGTGTTTTTGTATGAGCAATTACCTCCGTGTATCTATTTGGAGTTCCAGTGTTTTCCTGACTTGTAAGGACATTTTCTGTTGGCTTCTTTTCTCTTTACCATTATAAAACTGTGTTTGGATTCAACCGGTGTGTCTGGCTTATCCTTTTGGGTTGGTCATAGCTTCCGGAGTGACCCAGACAGAACACATCATATCCATTGGGAAAATTTGAACTTGAAGAAGTAGGATAGGAAGAGTCTTGACCCTACTGAACTTTAGTTTTAGAGGTGATTCTTGAGTATAGACAACAAATGGTTCATCGAGCAATCAACCTAGAGTTTCATTCACATAGATGGTCATGCTCAAATGATCTAACTGTAGGCACATTATGCAAAGATATGACTTTCTGGAGAAGTCTACAATGCTGAGAAAGATGAAAAAGAGGAAGAGAATAACAAGTACTGTAGCTAAAATGGATTATCTTAGCTACAATGACAATGGAAGATTTAATTAGAAGATTTAAAAGACCAGGCGGGAAATAGATCTTCATGAGGAAAAACAAAATCTTATATATGTAAGACATACATAACACCTTGCTGCAACCAGTAAGGGCCCACAGAGTTGGCCTTCTCTGAGTCCTATCTGCCAAACAATGTCGGCTGGTTGGACCTCAGAGAAGAACCTTCTCTGTGGTGGCTCCGACCCTTTGCAATCAACTGCCACCAGGGATCCATACTATCTCCACCGTACTGGTCTTTTGGAAAGCCATCAAGACCTGGCTTTTCTGGCAAACCTTGAACTAGAAATGACTGTTTGTATGCATGGTTTTTTAGAGTATTATATTTTACTATGTTGTTGTTACTGTTGTTATATTTTGTAGTTTCTGTATGTTCTGACTACTGTTAGTTACCCTGAGTCCTTTTTGGAGAGGTTGGAATCTCATGCAAACCATACATAAAGCGGAAACGGCCCAGGGGAATCAATTTCCCCGTGCCTGACGACAGAGGTGGGTTTTGAGGAGTTTGCAAAAGGCAAGGAGGGTGGGGGCAGTCCTAATCTCCAGAGGGAATTGATTCCAGAGGTTTGGGGCCACCACAGAGAAGGCTCTTCCCCTGGGTCCCACCAGACGACATTGTTTCGTCGACGGGACCTGGAGAAGGCCAACTCTGTGGGACCTAACCGATCGCTGGGATTCATGCGGCAGAATGTATGCACATAATTAATTGTTAAAACTGCGAGGAAATCAGAATCATCTTCAAGG
This sequence comes from Erythrolamprus reginae, assembly GCF_031021105.1. NCBI lineage: Eukaryota > Metazoa > Chordata > Lepidosauria > Squamata > Dipsadidae > Erythrolamprus > Erythrolamprus reginae. The sequence continues at coordinate 344,117,396 of NC_091950.1, read as the reverse complement.
TTGGACATGTCAGCTTTCAAACAACCGAGCCTCAGTCACCACAATTAGCTTTTTATTTCTATAGAGCTAAGCATTCACAATGCTCCCTGTTTTACTTTTACACATGCTTTTGTTAATCTTCTCTCCCTCCCTTTTCCTGCTACAGGAAAGATTAATTCAGTGTGGTGAATAATGTTGGTTTCATTACCACTATTGTCAAAGGAGTAAATAATTTTTAGAAAAATAATGTGTATTGCATTTTTTTATTTGCAGATTTAACAATAATGTGACAGCGATTAAATATCAATTGACTACATATTATAGTTTATTTGTGTTGTTATTTTTTCCTAAACTTCTCATTGCAACCTTTTAAAAAAGTTAACTACAGCTTTCAGAAATTATTGACACTGAAATGTTACATCAGAATGTTGCATTCCAGATACAAACTTCATTTCCACCTACTTCAGATACATTGGAGCTTAGATCCCCACATGATCTTGGCTGCAATAGTGAGCCTACCAATATGGTTGTTGAGTTTCCTGCATTTTGTCTCACATTTCTTTTACATTATTTTTAATTAAAACAAATGACCAAGAGGTTAGCAAAATCTAATGCAAAGCAACAATTTCAAGAAGAGCATGCATTTCCAAAAATGCATTTTGACGCCAAATAGACCTTATAGAATTCTTTGCAGATAGAATAGAATTATTTATAGAACAGAATACTTTATTGGCCAAGTGTGAGTGGACACACAAGGAATTTGTCTTTGGTGCATATGTTCTCAGTGTACATAAAAGGAAAGATACATTTGTCAATAATCATGAAGTACAACACTTAATGATTGTCATAGGGTACAAATAAGCCATCAGGAAACAATCAATATTAATATAAGCCGTAAGGATCCAAGCAACGTTACAGTCATATAGGAACACGTGGAAGGAGACATGATGGGTGACTAAAACTCAAAACTTTGCTTTTTGGAACAAAGATGGTTTGTGATTAATTAATATAACATCCTTTTGGGAAGACTGCGTAGATATGATCTCAAGTTCTAAGAACCAAAGGGCTTCAATTAGTAATATAAATAATATTAATAAAATTTTCAGCTGGTCCCTAAAGCTTGGGGACTTCTGTTTAAGCTCAACTCTGTCAGTCTCAAGCAAATTATGCTTCCTTTCCATATTTATTCAGAAGTAAGGACCTTCATAATTAACACAATAAAGCAGTAAATAATTTTTAGAAGGGTTGCACTTTGATTTGATCATATTTATGCTCCCTGGTAGGCTCCCTGATCCCATTGGTGGAACCTTTCAAGCAGAACCTGGACTGGGAAAAGTTGCATATATTCTTTCTTCTTTGCTTTTCAATTAGTTATAGCAGTGGCATTTTGTTACAGAACTCATCTTTCAGTTTTGCATTCTCACACCATTTGTAACTGTGGCTAACTCCACTCACTTAGAGAAAGCATCTACTACCACTAAAATCATCTGTTCTTGCATTGGCCCTGGGAGGAGAGGCCTGGATTGTTGGTACCTCTGACATTTGGGAAGGGAAGGGTGCTGCTTTCCAAGCTCAAAATCTACCTAGTAGCAGCTAAGGACTATTTTTCTATTGGCTGTCCATTGACAGCTCAGCCAGCAGGAAAGTTACAGCCCCACTATTGGCTGCTATATAAATAGAAAGGAAGTTGCCTGTTGTTGATTTCATTTATTTAATAATTATTATTAGAATTTCTATTAGACTTCTCCGTGGAATCTGGACTGCTCACAACAAGGATAAATACAAAAACTAGAACATATAAGAAACACAAACTTAAAGTGTAATAAAAAACTCCAGTTATTTAAAAACAATTATCCTCATTCATCCCATCATAATCATACATTCATATCATCAGCCGGAGCAGAATGTTAGCACTCAATGGCCCAAAGCCAGCTGGCAAAGGTGAGCTTTTTAAACCTTTCAAAAGGCCAAGAGGGTGGGAGTGGTTCAAATATCTGGGGGGGAGTTGATTCCAAAGGCCTGGGGCCACCACAGAGAAGGCTCTTCCCCAAACCCCGTCAGGCAGCATTGCTTGGCTGATGGGAGCTGGAAAGAGCCACCTCTGTGGGACCAGACTGGTTGCTGGGATACATGACACAGAAGACCGTCCCATAAGTAATCTGGGAGAAGAAGAGAGGAGGGTCAAGAGGAGGAGGAGGAGAAGGAGGAAAAGGAGAAGACCACCACAAATAGAAAGCAATTACCTGCTTCTAGTTTAGTTAAATGCTTTAATTTGGTATTATGAAGTGATTCACTGAATAAACAGAAGATTTATTAATATTTCAGAGCAATGAGACCTAAGCAGCAAGATGTTTAGCAATGATGCATTTCTGGAGAAAGTTAACAGTGAAGAAAGTTAACAGTATAATGAATAAAGCAAATGAAATATAGCTGTGTTATAGAAAAGGTCCCTTGATACCATCAAGAGGAGAAGGGAAAAGACAAAACAACTTAATATCTTTGAAATATTTATTAGCTTCTTATTACATTTTTATTGGTATTATTTTTTAGATGTAGGGTGTAGAATTCTGAATTCTGGCTGAACAGAAAAACAGAGTACAAACCCAATTAGAATACAACAGCAATAGACAAGTAAATGCTGTGAATAATCCAATGCATATTCATAACTTTTTATTTTATTTACTTATAAAAATATTTCTGAGGTAGTTTTCATCCTAGCACATCTAGGTCCACAAGAGTGATAATAAACCACAGCGAGATACAATAAAACTAAGAAATATCAAAAGTATAGAGCAGCAGAGCTCATTAAAAGGGGTAAGACTCTGATTGTGTGGGTGCATTTGCCATCTTAACTCTTTGGATGCGCACACTTACCCTTACATACATCCCTGGATGTAGTTGAAAAGGTGTCGGGTTAGTTTGTCTGGGAATGCTTTGCAGCCAAAGGACTGGTAGGCTGGATGAAAAATGACCTGTAGTGTTTTCTTTGTTGTAAAATGCCTCTTTTTTGAACTTCAGATGGCACAATGTAGCTATCATTCCAGTGACATGGTCAAACCTATTTGTTGTAGCATTTAAAAGCATTATACTGCTTTGTTTAAAGCATCCTGTAGACCTCATCTATTTCCTCTAGTATTTCTTTCTTGGCCTTATTTCTTACACCAGATATTATTTCTGTCATTGTATCTGGGAAATTCTTGCCCTTGTGTTCTGGTACATTCTGAAACCTTAAGAAAAAATACAACTTTTTAAATTTCCAAATGTGAAATTGCTTCCACAAAGTTCCTATTTACCACCTCTAATCTATTATCCGTCCCTTCCAGCCTCTGCTCTATTTGCTCTGTTTTCCCCCGATCACTTTCATTCCCGTTTCATTATTAATTAATACTTCCTGAATTGTTCCCATTTTTTCATCTAATTTTTTCATCCAGTCATCTACCTTTCTTATGTCCCCCTTCACTTCCTGCATATTCTCTCTCATATCTTCATGGTGCCTGTCCATAGATTCCTGCATCTTAAACATCATTTCTTGTATTCCCATTAATGTGACCCTCCTGAGTCCTCGGAGGCTGATGGCATATAAATAACAACAACAACAACAACAACAACAACAATAATAATAATAATAATAATAATAATAATAATAATAATAATAATAATATTTTGCTGATTCATGGTAGAACTCACTTTCTATCATACTGTCTGTAGGATGCCCACAAGGGAGAGGGTTGTAGAGGTCCCCCCCCATTTTAGTAAACGTATTAATAGAATAGAATTTTTATTGGCCAAGTGTGATTGGACACACAAGGAATTTGTCTTGGTGCATATGCTCTCAACGTACATAAAATAAAATATACATTTGTCAAGAATCATGTGGTACAACACTTAATGATTGTCATAGGGGTCAAATAACCAATGAAGAAGCAATATTAATAAAAATCTTAGGATATACGCAACAAGTTACAGTCATACAGTCAACATGGGAGGAAATGGGTGATAGGAATAATGAGAAAAACTAGTAGAATAGAAGTGCAGATTTAGTAGAAAGTCTGACAGTTTTGAGGGAATTATTTGTTTAGTAGAGTGATGGCGTTCGGGAAAAAACTGTTCTTGTGTCTAGTTGTCTTGGTGTGCAGTACTCTGTAGCGACGTTTTGAGGGTAGGAGTTGAAACAATTTGTGTCCAGGATGCGAGGGGTCAGTAAATATTTTACCCGCCCTCTTTTTGGCTCGTGCAGTATTCAGGTCCTCAATGGAAGGCAGATTGGCAGCAATTGTTTTTTCTGCAATTCTGATTATCCTCTGAAGTCTGTGTCGGTCCTGTTGGGTTGCAGCACCAAACCAGACAGTTATAGAGTTATATATATATATATATATACAAGTTGTACTTGTCATCCTTATCATATCCCAAACTCTATTTCACTGTACAATATACAATTTGTGACTATGCACAATGTTTTAGGTCTCCAATCTATATAGAAGTTGTCACACTTAATTCCCTGTATTCTACCCGTTTCTGATTATAACACTTAACCCTCTTAAATTTCTATGTACAATTCATTCAATGCATTATTTTTAGTAAAATTTCTTTCCAATAATGTAAATAATGTCCATATAATGTACATACATCAAGCATGTATATTGTTATCGTTCTTTCACCAACATATAAAAGAAAAAGAAAATGCATTTTAATTCAGTCCACTAATAAATTTATAATAAATACATAATCTTATCCTTACTACCTATCCACCTATATAATCCGAAGTAACAGTAAATTAAACTAGACATATTTTAGATCAATTCCAATCTTCACTTATCAATTACAACCGTGGTTCTCAACCTTTCTAATGCCGTGACCCCTTAATACAGTTCTTCATGTTGTTGTGACTCCCAACCATAAGTCTAGCGCCAATTCTCCCAACAAAGCTTGAAGTTGATTGGCAGGAAGGTCAGAGCGACACTCCCATTATAAACGCCTGATTGGTCAGATTGTAAAAATATGTTTCAAGGCACCAGAATAGAAACTTCAGTTTCCTAACACCATAGGAAATTTGTCTTTTTCCATGGTCTTAGGTGACCCCTGTGAAATGGTTGTTCGACCCCCAAAGGGGTCCCAAACCCCAGGTTGAGAACCACTGAATTAGAACAATATAATAAATAAATGTATTTGTTATTATCTTATATATTCTTGGATTATGAAATTCCCTGTCAAGTATATTACCACACTTCACTACTTGCTCAGTCTCTATAATCCTACACTTCTATACATCTTCTTTTTCAAAGTGTCTCCCAAATGTTTTTTTACCTTGTCACTTTCCATTTATTCTTGAGTTCTCTTCTTCCTCATCCACTAACTTTCCATCACTTTCTCTTCTTTTCTTCACTTTCTGCTGTCCCTTTTGCCATGATTTTCTACCAGTCCTTCTTTTAAATCCTTCTGTAGAATGGTTTGCATTATAAATCAATCCTTCACCTCTCCTCCACTCTATGGCACTTTCAATGTCCATTCCTGCAACTTCCACTCCCACTGTCACCTTGCCACTTTTGCCTTCCAGGAGTCATTATTAAAGATGATAGGTCTTTAATATCTCCAATTCCACCAAAAGTCATCTACTTTTCTTTCTTCTTTCTCTCTTCTTCCTTTTAGATGTTAAAAATCCAACTGCTTTCCTTCACTTTCCACCACTTGTCCCAGCTGTTTTTCTCTTGACGCTTCCCTCTTCTTGTCACTCTGTCATGCCTCTGGATTGGCTCGATGAGCCAACTTTTTTTGTGACCAGATCCGGGGGGGGGTTCCTCTTGCGATCTGGGGATATTGCCTTTCTCCCCCAGTGCTTTGAGGTTTCCATTCTCTACCATTGCTCCCTCCAAGATCAGCTTCACCCATGGGCAGTGATGGGCTCCTACAGGAATGGTCGGGAACGCAGTTCCGGTAGCAAAATTTGGAGCTCCACCCCAGAGCCCCCAATTTGCATTGAAAGATGTTGAAACAAAATGCATAAGCCATGCCCTCAGTGTGGTAGTAAAAATGTTGGTAGCCCATCACTGCCTGTGGGCCTCCGAAAATCACAAAAACATGGCAACAGCTCACGGAGCTCCGTTTGCTGTTCTGCACCAGAAGTCTATTTTATTTATTTTCATAGAGATATTTATTCCAAAGGCTGTGAATCCTCATATTATTCTTGTCATTTACTCAGTCCAGCATGCAGCTCTATTCAGAATAATGCTTAGTGGATTCTTTCTACTTTACCCCCAGAGTTGGTTGGAATGCGGCAGTAGAAGATATAAATATAAATATGGTTACCTCATTGTGTTCATTATGCTTTCTACAGAATGATGTCCATTTTTTAATACCGTTTATATTTCTTATAATACACTTAACTGCATTATAACATTTGTAGATGATCTATTGTTACAACAATGCGTGGAAATATATTAAATGACTTCAAAATGCTTTTCATGTGAATTCATCTATAGAATTTCAAGCCTCATCCATCTGTGTCTCAAGCACAATTGAAGAAACCATATTTTCAACAATTGAGAAGCAATTTGGTGATGGAAATGTGCTTTATAACCTCTAAATGCCCTGGAATGGGAACAAAAGATTCATACTCTTTCATCCTCAATATTTAATGTAACACTGAGGTGTCTGTTGTAGAAATGTCAAAGCCCATTTAAATTCTACAAAATCTTGGCCTCAATAACAATCCAAAGGTCTTAGGTTAAGTATGTACTACATAAAAATAAAGCATTTCCCTTTATCGGGATTACAGTATGTTGCCTTTCCATTTCATTGAACGTTTTGTTGTAGTGGTATTAAGAAAGAAGTTTTACTTTCCTCATTTCACTTATCTTTTTGAACACATCTAATGTTGAGTTCAAATACTGAAGAAGCAGGAGACTGGCAGTGAGACTTCAACTCTATTGGTTAGAGTGAGCCAACATCAGCCGCTGCCTGCTTTTAGCAGGGGCTTAAATAGGGAGCCCTTTTAGGAAGGAGCCAATCAGAATTTCCCTGCTCCACTTCCTTGTTGGACTGGAGTGAAAACCTCCCAGCTTCACAGGACATAACATCCCTTCCCCTTTAGTTCAGTGCATTAATTAGCATAAGTAATCATCTAAATATGTAGGACATTTAACTGTTCTAGTTGACCTGTGCAGTTCAATCAGCTGAGGCTGGAGAGGATATGTTTTCTCTCTCTGGCTCCCTCTCTGGAACCTTCTGGAACAGTTCACCCAACATGTCAGATTCGGCCGAGCTGGACTCCTCACTGTCGAGGGGTGTCACCTCCGAATCAAAAGATAAGTGCACCAGCTCTCGGGAATTAGTTGTAGCTGTAAAGAGAATATTGTTAAGGGGTGGGCCTATTTCCCAGTCGGCGTTTAATAGCCAGAAGACCCATAGTTGTTCACATGACACCACCAGGTTCTCCCAACCCCAGGCCTATTGTGTATCATTTTGGGCTTGTTATTTTCAGGACTTTCCCAGGTAGCCACAGGGAACCTGCGGCGAAGTTTCTTGCGTATACTGGATTGTTTATTTCAAATGTTTTTATTTTTACCCTATTGAAACTTTCCTTCTCCTTTGAGTACCTTGAGTTTAACCTGTTGAGGACAGACAGGAATTTCTGGGCCATTAGAAGTTATGCAGGGCTTTTCCCTGTGGCTGTACTAGGGGTTATGTATTGTGTTGTTAAGAGTTTGTCTATGTGGGCCTGCCAATCTCCCAGACTGACCTGGCCTAGGGCCTCCTTGGTGGTCTTAACCATGCATTCCGCTAGGCCATTGCTGCTTGGCTTGAAGGGAGAAATCAGCATGTATTTGATTTCCAGAGTAGCTAGGAATTCTTTGAATGGTGTTGATGTTAGCTGTGGCCCATTGTCTGAAACTATTATATCTGGCAGCCCATGTGTAGCAAATCATTTTCTTATGACTCTAATGACTACCTCTGGTGTTGTGCTATGCATCCTTTCCACTTCAAACCATTCTGAATATGCATCAGCTACTATTAGAAATATTTGCCCATGAAATGGACCCACAAAATACATGTGTATGTGTGACCAAGGGGTCCTGGTTTGTTCCCATTCATAGACAGGAGATCTTGGGGGAAAAGCTCTAGATTCCTGACACGGCATATACCCCGTGATCCAGTCCTCTATGTGTTTGTCCATATTGGTCCACCACATAGATGAAGATAAACGTACAAGATAAAACAAATACAAAATCTTAAAAAACCCAAACATTAAAAAAGCCATTCATCCAAAATTCATCCAATACCACTAACATACTATCAGCTGGAGCAGTTGTGCAAAAGCTGATATGCAAATGTACAGAGCATCTTGATGTAGGGAGGAAAGAAAAGAGTTTTTGCATACTATGGGCTTTTTAAGCTGGTCTTGTTTCTCTTTTGATCAATTTATTTGGAGAGGAACCACCCTTATTTCCCTGAGTGAGTTAATTTATGCAAATAGCCAGATTGACTGAGGGCGTTCTTTTTTTTCACACATCAATCCACCAATGACAATTGACTAGTAGGCAACAATGGTGCTCTTATACATAGGTTGGTCACTAGGCATCAGCGTCTTTGTGATACTGAGTTATCAATAATCTTAACTTTAAAAAGGAAGTAAAACAGGAGTCAGGCATCAGCAACTAGAAGTCATCACATCCCTTGTTCTGAGATTCTTGAAGACTTCTTATAGCATGTACAGGGTGTATTTTTTACAACGCTAATTTTTAAGCAGGCTTTTAAAAAATGGACCACTCACTTTAGGCTGTTAGGGGCAACAAAAGAGATCAGGGATTTAGGAACACACCTCTCCTTATTTAAAGGTACTTAATGATAGGGATTGTTATTGTCAGAGTGTTTCCACTGTTTTGCATGCATTAAAACATGAACCTTGCTCAATTCAGTCCACGGAGTCCACCGAGAGGGGCGGCATACAAATCCAATAAATAAATAAATAAATAAATAGATAGATAGATAGATAGATGGATGGATGGATGGATGGATGGATGGATGGATGGATGGATGGACGGACGAATGAACGGACGGACGAACGAACGAACGAACGAATGAACGAACAAACAAACAAACACATAAATAAATAAATAAATAAATGTCTTGCTTTACCCAACCTCTCTGAAATCTGTTTGTTCTTCTATCATCATCATCATCATCATCCCCCCATCCTAATCCACTTCATCATCAACATCTACTTGCCCCTTCATTAACTCAAGGCACATATACTGGGGTCTCCTCTCATTTCTTTCCGATCCTTGGACTGAGAGATAATTGATGGCTCAACATTAGTTTCATGTTTGAGCAGCCACTTGATCAGTATCCTGAAAGGTTGATCAGGTCTTGTTGCTGAATCACAGTGCAATTTGTTTCCAGAATATCACATTTAAGCCCTTAAAAGGAGGATTTTCCAGTATGATACTGCAACACTGCTTTTATCATTCTTTTATAAAAGCCTGAGGGCACCATGGGTTTTGCTTTTGGATTTCCTTTTTACCTTTGCAGGAATTTGTCCACTCCCATGTCACAATTTATGGACAAAATGATAAAACAATGTTTTGTATCTAAATGCATCTCTTTAATTGCTCCACGCCTTTCCTACCAGCAAAAGAAAGCCAATTTAGGTCAACACATATAACATTAAAGCTTCCAACCAGTGCAGACGTTCACACAATATCTAATAAGCTATTAAGCTGCAGCATGAAACCACGTGCTTTTGTGTTTGCAGATTGGGGAGACTTTGATTTTTACAGTAGTGTGATTCTGACATTACTTTATATTATTATCTTATTTCCAGCCATTCTTATAAAGTGCACTATTCCTTCATGTACCTTCTCAAAGAACTCTATGCATCATAGTTGGTTTGATTTCTGGGGTGACTTGTGATCCCAATAAGAACAGTAATTATATTTTGCATTAGCTTAATAGGTTTGGAAAGGATCATGAATGCGATTCAGTGAAACAGATAATTAAGAGCTACAACCATCTGTGTTAGCTGAATACAAGACAACATTCAAACTGTAAATCAGCCATAAATGTCTCTTTGCTATTTTTTTTAAAAAAAGTTTTTGTTTTGCTGCAATCACCATGCCTGTAATATTTTGTTTTCTAGGCTGTTAAATGATGGCATGTACTGGCACAGAATGTGTTGGAGGAGGAACAATGGCCATTAATAGCTGAGCAGAAATAGGGTATTCCCCTGCTTCTAAAGATACTTAATTACATTATGTGTTAGTGTAAAAGTATGTAAATACGTTTAAAATCAGGTCAAAATATTTTTCCCGAAAACAACTTGGCAAAATGAAATGAAAATTGAAGAAAAGTGGGAATGAAAAGGATTTTTATCCCATTAGAATATTTGTCTGCAATATACCAGACTGGATTATTTGTCAGTCTATCTGTGACTGACAGTGATTCTCCAAATTCTCACTTGGTAATTTCTATTTTATGATTTTTGATTTAAACAATGAGGAAATGTCAAAATTTTGCTCTGTGGCCACCTGCATTCAAACTATTTGCTTTGAAATTGAACTAAAATCCTTTGTGGTGTGGAATTTCACCTCTTGTAAGTTTAAGTTCCTTGAAATAACTGTAAATAGTTGTCGATATTTATAGAATTTCCTAAATGTGCCTTCTAGTTGGTGTTGTATAGGAAACAATAGGCTGCCTTGCAAGGTAATCTCTAGAGTAGAGTAGAGTAGAGTAGAGTAGAGTAGAGTAGAATAGATTAGAATAGAATAGATTAGAGTAGAGTAGAGTAGAGTAGAGTAGAGTAGAGTAGAGTAGAGTAGAGTAGAGTAGAATAGAATACTAGCCCAATCATGTCAAACCTGACTGTTATTATCATTATTAGAAGAAATGCTATATGCATGGCACTGGTGCAACTAAGGCTAGTGACCCTGTCTATACCTTGCCCAAAATGCATCAGGTGAAAGGCATAATGAGGAGGTGCATGGGTCTATATCTAGGAATCTATTTACATGCATAACATTGGTATGTGAAAGATTTATTTTAAAAATGAAAAATATGAGGAGTACTAATGTAAATAATTAAAAAAAACATGATTAACCCATGAAATGAGATTTTTAAAAGTATGTATGTTGGGAATTTCTGAAACTGAGAGAAAGGGGGTGGATGTAATAGATCTAAATCAAAATGGCCTGATCCAGAAAAAATACAAGAATGGTGAGAAATTTAAAATATGGAATAATCATTTCATTTATATTTCATTGTATGAAAAATGAATTTTGGCAATAAAAAATGAAATTTGGGTGAAAAAGGAAACAAGTAAAATAAAAAAAGTAAAAAAAATTATTCCACAGCCTTAGCTGAATTTTTAAGCATAATCTTTGATAAATCTTTGAGGACCAGCTCCTTATCCAACTTAGGGTCACTAACCACAGTCATCCCTATCTTCAGAAAAGGGGATCCCAGCAATGTCAAATATTATAGATCAATCTCATTATGTTGCATCACCTGCAAAGTCATGGAATCAATCATAAACCAATCAATTTCCCTTCACTAAGAAACTAACAAACTATTCTTTAACAAACAATTTGGTTCAGGAAAAATTATCCTGTATTCTGCAACTCCTACACTGTAAAAACATATGGACCACACAACTCAATCAGGGTAAAGCAATAAACACAATTTACATAGACATTATATGAATCCTTCCCCCAAACTATTCCCACAGAACCAATATTGGATTTATTTATTTATTTGTTTGTTTGTTTGTTTTGTTTGTTTGTTTGTATGCCGCCTTTCTCCGAAGACTTTGAATGTCATCCCTCCTTTGAAGTGCTTATAGCCAACTGTCTGGAAGGTGCATTATTTCTTTAGCATTGTATTATTCTCAAGGGCTTACTGTCAATGGGGGGAAGGCATGAAGATTATGAATATTTATTTCTTTAGGGTTAGGGTTATATTCTATTTTGTATAACTATTTTTTTTACACAATTTAATTGCAACTGATTGTGAAGATTAATGGTGATGGTGATGGTGGTGATGATGATGATGATGATGATGATGGGATTCTATCTGACAAGGGGAAGTGGCCATACAACCAGGGGTGAAATTCAACAGGTTCTGACAGTTTCTGGAGACCAAGTAATGGACATTTTAATTAGTTCAGAGAATGGGAAAATACTACATATTGTGGGCCCCAGAGTATGGTTGGAATGGAGATTTTGAAGTGTCCTTCCCCTGCCATGCCCACCAAGCCACGTCCACAGAACTGGTAGGGAAAATGTTTGAATTTCACACATACATACATACATACATACATACATACATACATACATACATACATACATAAACAACCAAGGAAGTTGTTTGGAAGAATTCTGATAGAAAGTATGAGACATGACCATCAGCAACATTTTGGAACAATACTGTGGCTTTATTTCTGGCAGGAATTATGGGAGAAAAAATTTGCTCTTAATTAGATAATTAAGATATCTATGAATATCTATTAATTTAGAGGAAAAAATATGTTAAAGCCGTAGTGGCGCAGCAGGTAGAGTGCTGTACTGCAGGTCACTGAAGCTGACTGTAAATCTTTAGGTCAGCGGTTCAAATCTCATCACCGGCTCAAGGTTGACTCAGCCTTCCATCCTTCCGAGATGGGTAAAATGAGGACCCGGATTGTGGGGGCAATAGGCTGGCCCTGTTAAAAAGTGCTATTGCTAACATGTTGTAAGCTGCCCTGAGTCTAAGGAGAAGGGTGGCATAAAAATTGAATAAATAAAAAATAATAATAAAAAATAAATAAACTGAATAGATATGAATTACAGAACTTTTGGCCCAAAAGAATGGTATGTGATGAAAGTAGAGAATACATGAGAATAAATGAAACATTTAGCAAATCATTCAGTATAGAGTGAGCAGTCGGACACAGATGGCTAATACTTTCTTGATTGTTTAGTATACTTAGGGATAAATGTATAATTTATACCTGTAGAGATGTTAGAAATGTATTGGTTGGGGAAATGTACATTAAGTATTTTCATAGAGATAATCCCATATTGTTGACTAGGTGCCTAATGTTACAGATTTACAGCAAATGTTATATTGCATTATACACAGAATACATATCTGAAAATTGATATATGAATGACCAAGCAGTTGTGTTTGACAAAAAAACAATTGAGTGACCAATTGAAGGTTATATACATTGCTCAATAAATAAATAAATAAATAAAGGGAACACTTAAACAACAGAATATAACTTAACAACAATAAATCAAACTTCTGTGAAATCAAATTGTCCACTTAGGGAGCAACACTGACTGACAATCAATTTCACATGCTGTTGTGCACATTCAGCTTTGTACAGGACAAAGTATTCAATGAGAATATTTCATTCATTCAGATCTAGGATGCGTTCTTTGAGTGTTCCCTTTACTTTTCTGAGCAGTGTATAAATGATGAAAATCTAGAGCAAGGAGACGAATTGTGCATTTTAATAATATATTTACTAAAAATGCAAAAAATGGATGAAGAATTTTTAATGTCGATTGAAAAGATAGTGAATATTATATAGTGTGAGGAAAGAAATAAGATAAAATAGCTGTGAGTTATGAACTTGACCCTTTTGTTACGTGGAGATAAGAGTCATGTTGAAGAGGCAGAAAAATAAGTTGAATTCTAAGTTGATTCCTAAGAGGTCAGTAAGGGGCGAGTACAAGTGCACTAGAGTGCCTTCCGTCCCCTGTCCTATTGCTCTCCTATATCTCCTATACCTTTCTTCTATTCCTATATCTCTTCTTCTATTCTTTCATTGATATGTTCTATTACTATATTTTCTTTTCTATTCTTTCATAGATATATTTTATATATATATATGTCTAATTTTTTTTGCTGAATTTGAAAATTAAGGGAGACTAGGAAAGATATATTTCGGCCTTATTTTGGCCTCATCAGCTAGCCATACCCACTGGGACTTGAACCTGCAACCTTTGCCTTGTAAGGCAGAGAATTACCCTCTAGGCTACAGTATCCAATCCCTTCAGCTCTGCACCAGGGAAGGGTTACATATTTTTGTGTCGAATCACCCTGGTGTATTGAAGGAACATCACAGCTCCTTATTTGCCTTTCGGCCCAACTCAGGGCCATTTCCAAGGCAGTTAATTTTATTGATAGCCGACAATTCTATCTGTATGTGTCAATTTTTTTTTTTGCTGAATTTGAAATTCCACCAATTCCACCATATTTTTGTGTCGAATACATATATGTAGATTGTTCTGAGTTCGAGTTTTGCCCCGTGTAATATTGTAATATATATACACCCACTAAAACTCTCATTATGTATTGGACAAAATAAATAAATAAAAAATAAAATAAAATAATGGAGACTTCAAGAAGCATGTTGACAGTGAAGGGGTACCAAAATTTTGACAACCACACTGTGGGAGTGGCTTATGCAGGACACCCTGCATTTTCTTTCAACATCTTTCATTGCAAATTGGGTGCTCTAGGGTGGAGCTCCATTTTCACTACCCTACTTCATTCCCCCCTGTCTAGGCAGCAACCCACCCCTGCATGTTGAGTAAAAGATAGTTAGTTCAAGAATGAATGGTTTCTGAATTGGTTGAATATAGAAATGACTAACCACTTTGAAAGAAGAGTGTTGATGTGGTTTGATAACATGACACGAAAGAATGAAGATTGATTTGCAAAACATATGAAAAATGTGAAAAAGCCTGAGAGGAAAGGGAAGGAAAAACTATGAAAGTCATGGATGGATGGATTTGCAGTCTCAAGGAGAGGGAACAGGAAATGTAAAGAACCAAAGGCAATGAAAGTTCTGGCTCAGAACCTTCAGATAAAATAGAAGCAAGTTTGTTTTGCAAAGATTAGAAGAAATGACAAAATACAATAAACAGTATTGGTGTGAACCAGAATTATATATATTCCATTTCCCTTTTCATACCTCATGTTTTAAATTCCTTTTGCATATCCATTCATGCTTTTTTGTACAATGTGGTTTACCTCCAAAGAGAATAGCATGATGAGTAGGTTTGTATCCACTTTTATAGATGAGGATAATTTTCTTTTATTCTTATACAGTGGTGCCTTGTCTTATGAACTTAATTGGTTTCAGGACAAGGTTCGTAAGGTGAAACGTTTGTAAGACAAAACAATGTTTCCCATAGGAATCAATGGAAAAGTGATTAATACATGCAAGCCCAAAATTCACCCCTTTTGACAGCTGAAGCACCCGTTTTTGCGCTGCTGGGATTCCCCTGAGGCTCCCCTCCATGGGAAACCCCACCTCCAGACTTCCATGTTTTTGCAATGCTGCAGGGGAATCCCAGGAGGAGAATCCCAGCATCGCAAAAATGGGCGCTTCGCTGGCAACGGAAGTTCCAGAGGTGGGGTTTCCCAACAAGGGGAGCCTTCGCCTGGCAACGGAAGTCTGGAGGCGGGGCATCCCAGCGGTGGTGGTGGGTTCATAAGGTGAAAATAGTTTGGAAGAAGAGGCAAAAAAATCTTAAACCCCGGGTTTGTATCTCAAAAAGTTCGTATGACGAAGGGTTCATAAGACAAGGTATCACTGTATTCCTAAACATTATATTCTTATATTCCTAAACATTAAACATGTTCAGTTCACAAAAGTCTTAAAAATAAAATGTATTGAACCAAGAAAATGGCTCTCATCGACCAGGGTTGTGCTTCAGATAACATGTGAACATATGATCTCTTTCCAATTCAATAAATTAATAGCACAGGGGCAGATTTCTTCTATCAAACATTGTCTTCTCTGTGGCAATGCCTGCCCTTTGGAGGAGGTTCCCCCCTGGTACCCAGAGATACTTATCTTGACGACCTTCCAGAATTCCATGAAGTCACACCTCTCCCTCAATCATTGGTGCTGTGTAAGATGTGAGGTGAACCAATTCATGTGCAGCTGGCATAATATTGTTATTGGTTCATTAGTTAAAATGTGATGTTTTTTAAAAAAATTTGTAAGGAATTAGTTTGATGCTTTTAGTAAATTTAGTAGATATATATTAAATGATTGTTGTTAGCCATTGTATAAAAAAGGTCAGCCGTATAAATCTTTAAATAAATACAATAAACATATTTTCATCCTCCTACCAGGTTGTTTTAAGAATTACATTAAGTTCAATAAATCTATTCCTTAAGAAGCCACACTGTTTTTAGTGTTTTGACTAAGGTTTCTTCCAAGCAAGGGATTTAGAGCTCAATTGTTCATGCCGTTTTTACATTGGAAATTAACAAAATGTTATTCCTTCATCATAATCCTTTCATCCATGTTTCTTCTATCTTTTATTACATATTCCAATGTACCAATCACATCTCCTTGGTAAAGATTGTAAAAGCAACATGTTCCCCAGAATACATGAATTATCCTTAACAAATCCTTATTCATAGAAATATACGATACTTTTCCCCAGGATGTGTCCAAAGAAAACAGATGGGAAAGTAAAACAGAAGTACCAAACTGATCAGAGCACTGTAGTGGGAAACAAAAATACTCTATACCGATAGACAAATTGATAAGTCAACTAAGCAATGTAGTTTGGCGGGGCCATGGGACAGGGCCTTCTATGTTGCTGCCCCAGCTCTATGGAATCAACTCCCCCTTGATGTCTATACTACTCCCACCCTATTGGATTTTCATAAGGCCATGAGGCCCTGGCTTTGCCGGCAGGCCTGGAGGCCATGAATCAACAACTATCATGGCCAAATTGTATGAATGTCATGTATGCATGTTGACGGGTTAGCTTATTAGGGCCTTTAAAATAAGGTTTTATAGTTTAGATTTTATATTTGACTTCTTTTTATTGTTTTTGTAATTTATATTGTTGTAAGCCGCCCTGAATCCTTCAAACAAACAAACAAACAAACACACACACACACACACACACACACACAAACAAACACACAAACAAATGTTTTCAATAGCATTTTCATTTTCTTAGGCCTACCCGCTTATATTCTCTAGGTTACAGGTGATATTGTCCTGATGATATTTTCTATCCCACAGCTTCCCCTGTGCTTATTGGCATCAGAGATGCAAATCCAAGCTTTCCAGCTAGAGCACTCATATACATGATGCTCAGTGGTGATGAATGGAGGTGAAAGATAGGAGACAAAGTGTTAGGGAAGAGGAAGGATCTATATGCAAGAACTTATGGATCCCATTATTGAATTAGTCACACCAGTCACAGGTTCCCTATTTCTGATTTAAAAGACTATTCCTATGGAGACAAAATCAGTTCACCATCTTCAAATGTTACTTGATTGGATTTCTGCTTATTATGAGTTAGCAGTTAGGCTCCTGCCCATCTAGCAGTTTGAAACTATGCAAACACGAGTAGATAAATAGGTACCACTTCAAAGGGAACAAAGTTGTCTGTGTCTTGGCATATTCCATGTATAACCATGGAAGTCTTTGAACAATGCTGCTTCCATTGGCTGAGTAATGGAAATTGAGCACGACTCTGTAGAGTTGGATATGACTGGCAGGGGAAACTTTACCTTAGTTAGGCTGAATTTTCAGACAGTAAAATATAAAATTAAAATTAAAACAAATCTATTCATTGCCAAAGCAAATATCAGATAGAAATGGCCCAGCCTGCTCAAAAGAAGAGGCCCAACATTCTCTTACTAAGGGTGGGAACGGATTCTCAGGAAATAATCCAGGATAATATCTATCCCTGTGTAACAATCCCAGTTTTTGCTAAAATCATTAGGATTATGGTTTCCAAGCTTT
This sequence comes from Erythrolamprus reginae, assembly GCF_031021105.1. Lineage (NCBI taxonomy): Eukaryota > Metazoa > Chordata > Lepidosauria > Squamata > Dipsadidae > Erythrolamprus > Erythrolamprus reginae. The sequence goes on along the minus strand of NC_091950.1, from coordinate 344,099,653 downwards.
TTAAAAAATTACTCTAAATTTTTGAATTTCTTATGACTTTGGTAATTGATTCCAGTTCTGCTTAACTTGATTAAACCTGATGCTTATTAATATGAATCCTATGTCAATCCTATCCAATCCAAAAGAAATCTAGATATAAGTTGTCTAAAAGAACTCAGAAATCTGTCAGCAGGATCATTTTCTCAGCACTGAACAGAATGGGACCCAGTAGCTTACAAAAGGAGGACTGAATTTGAAAATAGATCAGATCTGGGTTGAGAAAGATTATAGAAGGATATTAACGCATTAATCGAGTTGAAAGGGACCTTGCAGATCATCTAGTCCAACTCCTGCCCAAGCAGGAGACCCTACACCTGCCTCTACCTCGGACAGAACTCGCAACCTCCTGAATGTGAGGAAAGAACTCTACCTCTATTATAATAATACAACCAAGGAAAAAGCAATTGAGCAGTAGTTCAGAATGCTGGCCATTACTCTGTTCTAAGCCCCACTCTCCTAGTCCCAGATACAATTTGTCTTATCCTTCTAGGGATATACATATTCCAAGGACGTGCAAACAAAATACAAGGAGGGCAGAAACACATACATATGCACAAGAAATAAATAGAGATGTATTGGTGGCTTCTGCTAATAAAGGAAAAATCAAGAAACCATGCTCCTACATACTTTCTCTCCCTTATTTTATATTAGCAAATAGTTCTGGATTTTGTTACATCATTTCTAATTTCTTATTTTATATTAGCAAATAGTTTTGGGTTTTCTTACATGGTTTCTTAACAAATGAACTATATACTTTTCTGTCCCCATGCTCAATGTGTACCAAGTAAAAGCGTATAAACAAACTAGTAATAGTAATAATTACAGCAACAACTTTAGAAATGCCCATTCTTCTGAGAGAAGAAAAAATTAAGTAAACATTTACTTCAGTTTATTGCTTAAACAGAATCAATTTGTGCTCAAATATAACCTGGAAAAGTACTCCTAAGTGCTTTGTGTTTCTCTCATTTTCTCTCATTTCTCTCATTGTTTTTCTGTCATCACACGATACCCCAAAACTCTCTTTCGTGACAGGGACCAGCTAGGAGTATTCAGTTACAGAGTTGCTGGATTAACTGCTGCCTGAGGAGCTTCAAGCAGAGGATATAGGGCTATTCCTATAGATGACAAGTATGTGGCAAGGGCTCATTGTGTGGAGAAGACAACAGAGCAAGAAAAAAATATATTTGCCTTTGCAAATGAGCAAAACTGGGACTGCTTCTGTTTAAGTAAACCCTGCTGTTCTGTTCACATTTACTCTACACTTGTACTGTTCCCAGGTCTCTTTGACACAGACTAAAAAAATGTTGTTTTTAACTACTGTAAGTGGGTTTTTTTGAATACCTATTGCATTAGTATATGTGAACATGCTTGATCATAAACAAATGAAAAATGAAATTAAAAATTAATGTTTATTTATTTATTTTGCTCAGAAAAGCCCCCCCCCCAGCTGTTTGCTATTATGTTCGCTTTATATATAGACTAGGCCGTGAGTTCCAAATTATATCCTTGTTTTTATACAATGGATTTGTTGCATAAAACTAGTTGTTTAGTTATCATGTACTTACTTTTCTGTTACTTCAACTCATTTTTCAACAGGGTGCATATTGTAAAGTCATTTTGGGTTACTGTGCCATGAAGTAAGCTAATATGTGCCATTGCACATACCATATCATCACATATCACATATCATATCATCCATGCAATCAATAAATCAATATATCACTGCTGTGATATATTGATTGCATGGATGAGCATTGAGTACAGATTCGAACATGGTCTGTTTCAGGGCCCCATCACACACATATAGATGCAGCCTGTGATTGTTATGCAAGTGGAATATGAAGAAGAACATGATAACCAAACAACTAGCCATATGCATGAAATCCATTCTAAAAACAAGGATGTAATTTGGTACTTGCAGCCTGCCTAGTCTATATATAAAGCGAACATAATTGCAAAGAGCCTGTTACCTTTTTCTGAAAAATATAAATAAATAAAAAGTAAGTACAGTATATGACACCCAGACCACTAGTTTTATGCAAGAAATCCATTGTACTAAAAGCAGGGATGTAATTTGGAACTTGCAGCCTGGTCTATATATAAAGCGAACATAATAGCAAACAGCTGGGGGGGGGGGGGCTTTTCTGAGCAAAATAAATAAATAAACATTAATTTTAAATTTTATTTTTTATTTATTTATGATCAAGCATGTTCACATATAGTTTACTAATGTAATAGGAATTCAACACACACAAAACACTTACAGCTAAAATCAACCTTTTTCTTAGTCTGGGTCAAATAGACCCAGGAACAGTATAAGTGTATAGTCATTGCGTCCAGCAAAAACTAAGCAACAAAAAACAAAAGCAAAAAACACTCATAGAAAGTGAAAAATACTCGGAGAGTTAACTGGTAGAATTAGCAGTTGTTTATTCGGCTAGAGTTGACAGGGTTAACGCAAACAAAAGCAGTGACTCCCTGTCCAAACAGGGTCGCAACTGGTGCACAAGGCGGTCCTGTGCAAATGCCCTCCTCGCCATAGCTGAAAGATGGTGCTCTAATGTTAGCTGTGGATCGAGGAGGTCGCCCAAGTTGCCAACCCTCTCTGAGGGGGTCAGTGATTCCACACACACACCCAGGGTAATGGATGGACAGATGGGATTGTCCTTGGGAGGCAAAACCCACAGCCACTCCGTCTTGTCAGGGTTGAGTTTGAGCCTGTTGACACCCACACCAGCTGTTTCTTCCCCATAAGTGGGGAAGAAACAGCTGGGGTTTGTTCCAGATGTGTGCATGCACAGAGCTGTCAGGAGAGAACAACTGAGAAACAGAGGCAGACTTGGGAAGAAAGGCGCACCTGGATACCAAATGGTCCCTTCCTGCCTGGGGAATAAATAGAAGCAAAAGGGAAGTGGTGGCTGCAGAGGAAAACAGTTTCTATTTTTGGGGGGGGGGGATGATTTGCTTATTGTGGTTTGAGACGTCTTGCCAGGAATTAATTTAAAGGTTTGCGACTGGAAGCGCTCAGCCTGGCAATTATCCAAAGACTGATAAGGTCTGTTATTGCAAGTAATCCTTGCAAGGATTATTGCCTGGGTTTTTTCTGTGTGTGAATGCCATGAATTTGCAGTAGTTAAATAAAGAGGTTTTTTTCGTGACAAGGCATCTATTTCTTGGTTCTGCTAAGGCTGGGTCAGAACACCTTGGACTTGGCTTGACCACTCTTATGTTCCCTGCTTTGGACTGGAACGTGTTTAAGGTCAGCCTGCTAAACTTTGTGGGAGATGTTTCTCTACAGGTAGTCCTCACTTAATGACAATTCATTGAAGATAGCACTTTAAAAAGTGACTTATGAATAGCCTTCACATCTGTGATCATTGAGCATCCCCAGAATTAAAATATGAGCATTTGGTAACTAGCTCACACTTATGACAGTTGCAGTATCCTGCAGTCACTTCATCATAGTTTGAAAAGGCTTCTGATAAGCAAAAGAAGTCAATGAGGAAGTTGGCAGGAGGTTGCCAGTCATGTGATGACTCATTTAATGACTGCAAATGATTTGCTTACCAATTATGGCAAAAAAAGGTAGTGAGTTTGGGTACAGTGGTGTGAAACTTCAAATACCAATCCTATCAGTTAATGGTGAATTTTGCAATCTTTGTGGTTGTAAGGATAGGATTACCTATATTCTCTCTCTGTGTGTGAATTTATACTGAGCTTTTCTTTGTTTATTAACACTAAGTTGTGCAACCACTTGTGGGTGTGGGTGTGAGTGTGTAAATGTGTGTTTGTGTGTGTTGGCCTGAGATAGGACACCCTCAAAGAACCTGTAGCATGTTTGATAGCAACATTTTCTACTCCTTTTTTTCCCCCTTTCCCCCTTTCAATACTTTGGAGAGAATTTAAGAGGCTTCTCTTGAGAAATAAAATGTGTGTCTGAAGTTGTAGTAGGCTTTGGGCAATGTACAATAAAAAAATCATGCAATGGTGTAATTTAACAAAATACATCAATGGCACCTATTTAAATCATTTAAGATTTGCAGATGATGATGGTCTCTTCTCACAAGAGCCAGAAGAGCTACAAAGACACATACAAGAGCAGCACAAAGCAGGAGAACTATTTGGTTTAAAAATAAACCTGAAGAAGAGCTGGGTTATATTTAACAAATTCTCCAAAGAAAGAAAAAAATACATATCTGAAGACGTAGTAGACCACTGATGTTCATCCATCCTGTTTGAAGAGGACCTTAATATCTAATGGGTTGTGGGCTGCACACGATGTGTCCGCAGGTGGCTGGTAATTTATTTATTTATTTATTTGTTTGTTTGTTTGTTTGTTTGTTTGTTTGTTTCTTTGTTTCTTTGTTTCTTTGTTTATTTACTGGATTTGTATGCCGCCCCTTTCCGGAGACTCGGGGCGGCTAACAGCAACAATAAAGCAGTGTACAATAGTAGTCTGATGTTAGAAACAATTAAAAACCCATTAATATAAAAAACCAAACATACATACATACATACATACCATGCATAGAATTGTAAAGGCCTAGGGGGAAGAGGGTCTCAATTCCCCCATGCCTGACGGCAGAGGCGGGTTTTTAGCAGCTTACAAAAGGCAAGGAGGGTGGGGGCAATTCTAATCTTTGGGGAGAGTTGATTCCAGAGGGTCAGGGCTGCCACAGAGAAGGCTCTTCCCCTGGGTCCCGGCAAGCGACATTCTTTAGTTGATGGGATCCGGAGAAGATCCATATAGGCATGAAATGTTCTGCCACATGTTGGGCAAACATGTGTGGGCACCATTGTAGCAGCATTTGAGATCTGGCTTTGCAGAGTGCTCACTTCTCTTCTGCTATGAATGTTCTTCTTGCCACAGATGTCTGCCAGTCTTGGCAGATCAGCATGCTCCATGTTGGTCAATCATGTGCCAGGGTTTCCCAGAAGGTGGTGTCGATATCAAAGGACTTAAAGGAGGCTTTCAACATGTCTTTGTATTGCTTCCTTTGTCCCCCATGCAATTGGTTTCCTTTAGACAGCTCACCATAGAGGAGCTGTTTAGGGATGCGATGGTCTTGCATCCTAGCAACATGGCCTGCTCGTTACACCACTACAAATACCATGGCCAATGAATCTCAATGGAAGGTGATACAATAAAGAAAATTGAATGGCATGTTAAATGTTGTTGGAAGGCATTCAGCAAGTTGGACATAATTTTCAAGAACAACCTCCCCCTATGCCTGAAGCGAAATGTGTATGGTATCTGCTCTATGTTCTTTCAAGGATTGCTGGCGGGTCACAACATGCTAACATATGCCAGTAAAACATGTTCACAAGCCTCACAATTGATACAAAAGCTGTGAGTGGCACAGAAAGGTACATGATAGACATTACAAATGAGATAGAAAACCTCCTTCAACCTTGAAGGTTGAAGGGACAAGAGGAAACTGAATATTACAAAGTCTGGGATAAGGTCTAAATATATTATATAGAACTAAACAGCCAAAAATTGTAAATAATAGGAAAATATAAGTATATGTTTCTTTGTATGATATGATTTGCAAAGGTTTTTCTTCAGAAACATCTGATAAGAGCAGAGCGGTAATAGCGCCTATTTTTTGTTGTATGTTTGTTGTTCTTTTTATGAATGTTGATGACTTGTTTTGTCTTAATTAAAAAAAAAACCCAAGATGAGATAGAAAGGCTCACACATGGACTAGAGAACAAACAAAAGTATACGATACCATTAAGAGATTAAAAGAATTGAAATGGAAATTGGCTGTTCACATAGCAACAAAAATTGATGCAGGTGTGCCAATGCAGTCATAGAATGGATCCCACTTGATAAAAAGCATCCATGAAAGAGACCTAAAACAAGATGGATCAATGACACCAGCAAGAATTACAGGCCCAATTGGTAAAAAGCTCTAGGTGGTATAGATTGGAAACACACGGTTTTTCTCCTGCAATGGATGACAATGGCTAAGATGATGATGATGATGATGATGATCTGATAACATTTGTAATTCCCCCAACTCCACCTTACCCATAACCCCCTTTTAAAAATGGCACTGCCTACTATAGTGATTCTAAGCTATCATTAGCCACAACCTCTGGGGTGAAGGAAGGAAGGAAAGAAGGGAGGGAGGGAAGGAAGGAGCGAGCAAGCGAGCAAGCGAGCAAGCAAGCAAGCAAGCAAGCAAGCAAGCAAGCAAGCAAGCAAGCAAGCAAGCAAGCAAGCAAGCAAGCAAGCAAGCAAGCAAGCAAGCAAGCAAGCAAGCAAGCAAGCAAGCAAGCAAGCAAGCAAGCAAGGAGCCTTTGTTTAATATCCAATACTAATCTAATAAAAATTGTTCTCCCGCTCTGTAATTCCCCCATATATGATTTCACATATTCATTCAATACACTTCAAATGTTTGATATTCACATTTTTGTCATGTGATTCTATATGGAAAATGGTTTTTGGACTGCTTTTTGTGTATTTTATGCTTTTGCACATGGATAAATAATGATTTTAATACACTGGCAGTGTCTATTATTCTGCAACTGAACCAATAAAAATAACTATAGCCACCTCACCTGTATTATAACCAAGAATCACATTATTTTTAAAAGAATTTCAGCAGAGGGACACCATTGTCATAAACAGACAAGGTGGGAGAGAAGGTGCTTCCTCTTTCTAACTGAAACCTCAACAAATCATTATTAAAATGTATTATCAACCCCAGTTGATAAGTGGAACTAGAAAAAAGAATTCCTGTGAAATAAATGGAAGTTGTCCATTTTTTGTGCTAATTGTTGTAGAGGAACACACTTAACCGAGATCCTGAGGATAATGATGGGAACTCTAATCCAAACTACCCAGAGGTGTGTGTGTGTATGTGTGGGAAAGAGATATTGATCTCAAAAGAGTCTTGGAGATAAACAGAAGCAAGCCAGCCTATCTTTTTCATTTTACTGATTTTTTTATCTGTCAGAGTAAGTTTGTTCTCTTCATTGTTCTGCACCAGGTACCTGCCAAAAAGTGACAGGAAAGACATAAAATTCAGTTTCTACATTGCAAAGGAAATGTCGTAGTCAAAGTTACCAGACTCAATGCAATGCTGTATCCAAAATCAAAGCATAGAATGAAGATATTTGAACGAAGATATTCCAGTTTCAAGGAATTTGGGAACCCAGTGCTATGCCAAGTATGGAGCCCACCCTCATATTGCGGCAGCACGTGGTTTCTGTAAAATGAGATATTACAAAGAACCAGAGCTACAATTTAAAGCTGTTTGTAGAAGAAACCTATTGGATACAAAATAATAGGGTTTTTCTGTTTGTGTATCAATTTTTGCTTCAAAAAGCGGCCCACTTTCCTAGGCAGAGAAAAACTACTTTTATTTCTGGAATGCTATTTCTTTTGCCTTCTGTCTTCTACACCTCTACAAAATTATTGTAGCAATTGCCTGTTACAGCTGTACAAAGAAAACAGAAAAAAAAATCACATCACAACAAGATCTTTCTTAGATCTAGAAATAATATCTCAATATTATTTATAAAGAGCCGGGGTGGCGCAGCTGGTAGAGTGCTGTACTGCAGGCCACTGAAGCTGACTGTAGATCTATAGGTCAGAGGTTCAAATCTCATCACCAGCTGAAGTTTGACTCAGCCTTTCATCCTTCTGAGGTGGGTAAAATGAGGACCCGGATTGTGGGGGAAATATGCTGGCTCTGTTGAAAAGTGCTATTGCTAACATGTTGTAAGCCACCCTGAGTCTAAGGAGAAGGATGGCATAAAAATTGAATAAATAAATAAATAAATAAATAAATAAATAAATAAATAAATAAATAAATAAATAAACAAACAAACAAACAAACAAACAAACAAACAAACAAACAAACAAACAAACAAACAAACAAACAAACAAACAAACAAACAAACAAACAAACAAACAAACAAACAAATAAATAAATAAATAAATATCCATTTCTCCATAATGGGTGGAACTAGCCGCCAAGGATGAGAAGACACTGCCCTTTGACCAATCATGACTGAGTATGATTTAATAAAATTTCCTTTCTGCCTTGGTTCCCCCTCTTTTGACTCAATCCTTAACCATTAAAGGTCCCGTGCCTTCTGCTCCCATCCATGAAGGTTCTCCAGTCATAAGTGTTAACTATTGAGAATTGTTTTCCTTGGATCACTGACTTCATGTAGTGTGAGTTCCTCCCCAGTGACAGCTGTTATTTCCACCTAGGTAGAGGAAGGCTACGGGCTTAAGCCCAGCTTCTTGCCGAGCCTCCAGCTAAAGTCGCTATATATATGAGAGCTTCACTCTATTATTCTAGCTGTCTGAGGGTTTTATTCTGGTCGCTTCCCTTAAATTGGCAGTTGCAGACTTAATTGAGCCACATATACTTTAGAGGCTATTTATTGCTTGAAGGGAGGGAGGATCTCTGATTGTGGATGACATCAAGCCATAGAAGACGAGTGCTTGCATGGCCACGATTTCTCTCCCTCCAGCTGGGACTAGTGCTGGGCCATGGTGGCCAGGGAATAGTGCAGAGCAATTTTGTCTTCTGCCATTAGCAGAATGCTCATGATACTGGAGCGCTGCAGTCACAAGGTAGTGGACCAGTTGAGTGACAAAGCAGCTCATTGTGAGCATGCTCATCACATTGTGGTCACATGGCCAATCCCAAGGCTAAATGGTGGAGAGCTATTCACTCTTCCGACCTCTTCCAGGACAATGTTGATAGATGGCCCTGGCGGTGACCTTCATTCCTTATCATTTAATAAATAATTAAATGAATAATGTCCAGCTAGCCATGTCCCTCCTGGCCATGCCCCACCCCACCACTGGAGGTCATACACAAACCTGATGTGGCCCTCAAATGTAATTGAGTTTCATACCCCTGCTTTAGACTCACTGAATATAGAGATAAAGTAGGGAGGTATCAGGTAGGGATATTAAATAAATCTCTGCAGTTCTATGGAAGCAAAGTAGCAGCAACATGAACTGCAGATATAGAGCCTACTAGCATCCAAATTCAGAAACTGCACACCACTATATATTTCAGATTTTTTTTCCAAAAGAGAAAAAGAACAAATATTTGAAGAAGTGTCATACAAAAAAGCATATAATAGAATTTGGATGCTTTCATAATGGGTTTAAGGAGCAATCTTTGATGCATTTAAGTGAAACGGGACAATTATACCTTAAGGGAGATTTAAATTATTTGTGATCTTATAATCAACATAGATCAAGTTCATAGCTTATTTTTGAAATATAACTATTGTAGGTGTATATTGGAGCAGAACAGAGGTGGGTTCCTCCTTGTTTGGACCGGTTTGCCCGAACCGTAGCAACCCACTGGTGATGTCACCACGCCGTCACGTATCTGGTTCAGTCGATGCTGGTCCGTGGCCATCACCATCTTTTATTTTGAATTTTTAAAATTATTTTATTTTTTTCCCATTCTCTGTGTGCTTGGAAGTGGGTTCCACCCTCCTGCCACTAGGTTTATATGAACCTTTATTGCTTCTTCCAAAGCCCAGCAGATCAACTTCACCGCTGTTTTTCTTGCTCCTTTCCTTGTTTACAATGCGTAAGGGCTTGATTTTGACTACTGAGCATGCACTGAAGCTAATTTGCATGAGATGATGCAGAAAAAATGTGCACTTCCATCGTGATACAATCCGGTGGGGAAGGTAAGTAGAACCCATCCCGGAGCAGAATAAGGCTCTCCAACCTGAAATAATGACTTTTTTATGCATTTAGTTATAGTTTAAATTTGTTGGTTTTAAGGTGATATAAGATTTAAATATGTGTAAATGTGCCCTAGATTAATCCTCTTATTACTTAAATGAGAGTTTAGTAAAGCATGCTTTACATTATCTACTACATTAACTACATCTACTATGTTTGGTGAATTCAGAATCTAATGAATGTCGGTAGCCATAAAATAATATTTTCCTTCTCTATAGGACAACCCTATGAAATAATTGGGTTTTCTGAAATCTCTTCCCATGTCCTTTATATCTGCCATCATTTGCCATCTGTCAGCTTTCAGATTTAAAGCCAGTTTTATAGACAGCGGAGATCTTGCAAGGGAACTGGTTATAGTTATAATGATAGGCTGTGCCATCTCTGCCATAGCAAAATTCAAAGATGTTAAAATGTTGAGAAAAGAGTTTGAGATGACAGAAAATATTACATATCTTAGATTGCAGGATAAGGCAAGAAAAATACTACCATGATTGCTGGTTGAATGAATTGCACTATCGTTCCTATACTTATTTCCCAACAACTTACGTTTTCATAGCATCATTTTATTAGTTTCCTAAATTAATCAGCAGCTAAACTATTGGCAAAAGCTTGTGAAAATTATATAGTTTCTCCATTTCCTTTGATTCTATCAGAACCTATTAAAATTATTCCGTTTCCTCTTATTTCCTATTGTAAAGTTATAAAGTTGACATCAAACATTACATAAGCACCACTTGAGACAAAACTGAATGTTTGGTTATACATTGGAGTTTAGTTGAAGGACTGTGAAATGTCTTGTTAAAGACATGCTAAAGTCTTCTAGGGGGCTTACTAACACATTTGTTTGTTTATTGGTACCCCTCTTTATTATTTTTACAAATAAGTCAACCTGGCAAACAGTCCCACCTGCCAATGTATACTTCAGCTTCAACCGCAACAACCATGTGCACACAATAGATTCAAACTTAATGTAACTCAACTGCAGAAAATATGACTTCTCTACAGTTGACCTCTCACCATTCCTAAGAAGTCTGTAATAGCAATAGCGATGGTATTTATATACTACTTCATAGTGCTTTTACAGCTCTTTAAGCGGTTTACAGAATCAGCATATTGCCCCTAACAATCTGGGTCCTCATTTTACCCACCTTGGAAGGATGGAAGGCTGAGTCAACCTTGAGCTGGAAGTGCTAAAAGTTAGCTGAAGGGTACCTTTACTTACTTACTTACTTACTTACTTACTTACTTACTTACTTACTTACTTACTTACTTACTTACTTACTCACTCACTCACTCACTCACTCACTCACTTATTTATTTATTTATTTATTCATTTGTCCAATACACAAATACATAGGAAGAAAATAGACATGTGGTAATATATATAAGGGTAAAAGTGAACTTAGAGGAGAGGATATATGAAAGGAAGAGAATATATATGATAGGTGAAAGAGAGTAAAGACAATTGGACAGGGGACGAAAGGCACACGAGTGCACTTATGTACGCCCCTTACTGGCCTCTTAGGAACCTGGAGAGGTCAATCATGGAGAGTCTAAGGGAGAAATGTTGGGGGTTAGGGGTTGACACAATTGAGTCCAGTAATGAGTTCCACGCTTCGATAACTCGATTGTTGAAATCATTTTTTTTACAGTCAAGTTTGGAGCGGTTCGGGATTTGCGCATGCGTCGCTTCAGATAGACGCACCGAAAGAAAGCTCCCTCATGTGAAGGAGGAAAAGAGAAAGTTAACCCCCGATTGAGAGGAAGCGGATTGAACGGAGCAGTTGGAAACTCTATAAAAAAGAGTTAAAAGAAGAAGCAATTCACAGTTCTAAACGTGAGTAGGGGGAGAAGTGAGAACAAAGGGAAGATGGCATCCACTTCGGAGCTGGAAGGAAAGATGGATTCATTGCTAACGGCATTTGCCAAAATGGGACAGTTACTTCAAGATATGAAAAAGGAGATTTCGGCTGTTGGAGCGGGGGTGGCGGATTTGAAAGAACAGTCTAAAACACAAGATCAAAGAATTGGGAAACTGGAGGAGGGAAAGACTCGCCAGGAACGCCGCATAATCAACTTAGAGGACAGACAAAGAAGGGCTAATCTCCGCCTAAGGGGATTCCCAAATGAGTTTGCGGAGAGTAAACATCTTATTCAAGCAACTCACCGATGGTTCAGTGAAAATAATGTTAATTGTGACCTAGGTGAATTTGAAAGAGCGCATTGGGCTTTTGGATCTAGGAATAAAGATCAAAAAGATATTATTGTAAGGTTCAATTCGGAAAGGAGGGCGGCAGAAATATTCAGAGAGTTAAAGCAGATCTCAAACTTACGTTACAAGGCTATTCCAATACGCGTTTTAAAAGATTTGTCTGCAGAAACTCTCAAGATGAGAAACCAGATGAGAGAAGTCACCTCCCAACTTTACGAAAATGGAATCCGGTTCTCATGGCGTTATCCCGCTACAGTAATTGTTTTTAGAGACTCCAAAGTTTTCCAGGCGAGATCTCTGAAGGAGGGAAAGATTCGACATCGAAAAGCCAGCCAGAAGTTGGAGACGGCGATGCGAGGCATGGAAGAAGGGAGGATGATTTGTTCATGCTTCAACCGATTCGTGCAGCAGAACAAAGCAAGGAGGAAAAAATCGCAGCTCTCCAAAAGGAACTGGAATTTCTCCAGGAGAAAGAGAAAGAGAAAAGAGATGAGCCGAGGGTTATGCGCCAGAAGAAGAAATAATGAATTGAACTGAGCTGAATTGCTAATATGGTATCATGGTTTTCAACTAATTAATCTTTTCTTTGTGTATTTTTCCTTTTTTTCTTCCGCTAATCAATAAGGGGAAAAGAGGGAAGGAGGGGATAATCTTTTGATATGGTATTAAATGGGGAAAGACGGGGGGGCTTTCTAGTGGAACGCAAATCCAGGGGTGCCTCTTGATAACGAAAGGTTTTTTTGTGGCCTCCCCTGGGGGGGGGGGTGGCAGGGAAGAGGCACTAGGGTGGGGATTCATGGCAATTAAAAAGGATTTTTCCAGTAGGCTCTGTTTTGCAGGAGGGGGAAATGTATTTAAAATTATGTAAATGGGTGATACAGTATTATTGTCATTGAATGTAAATGGTCTCTCATCACAGAAAAAGCGCTATAGAATCATGAAGCTAGCTAGGGACAGTAAAGCTGATATTTTATTTTTATCAGAAACTCATAAAGGAAGGGAAAAAAAACAGAAAAATTAGTTACAAATGGCGAATGGCAACAAGTCTATGAGTCGAGAGGGACGGTAAAATCCAGAGGAGTCGCCATCTTGATCAACCGAAGATTGCTATTTCAATTAACTAATATTAAAAGAGACAAAGATGGTAGAATGCTATTCATTAAGGGGAAAATAAATAATAAACTAGTAACCTTAGCAGTAATTTATGCCCCCAATGTAAATGCAAAACAATTTATAATGAATGTGAAACGTAAATTAGATAATTTTGCGGAAGGTATAGTGATTTTAGCAGGCGATTTCAACTTGGAGTTAACAGCAGGGAGGGGGGGAAAGAAAAAATTACATTTAAATAAAATTAATATGATGGATTTGCATGAAAATATAGTAAATAGGGACACTTTTTATTCAGCAAGACATAATAAATTTAGTTGCATTGATTATATGTTAATTAATAAAACAGCAGACATACAGCTCAAGAAAGTGGAAGTGAAAAGCATTTGGTTATCAGACCATGCCCCATTATTAGCAGTGATTAAGTTAGAGGATGGTAGAAAACAAAGGATATGGAGATACAACCCCGTGGTTTCAGCTAATGGGGAAAATAGAATTAAATTACAAAAGGAACTGAATGGATTTTTTTGTACTAACGCAACAGGTGAAATTAAGCAAACAATAGTCTGGGATACACATAAGGCTGTTATGAGGGGTAATTGTATTAGTGCTGAAGCTTTTATCAGGAAATCCTGGGAAGTTGAAAGAAATAATTTATTAAAGGAAATAGATTTAATCCAAGAAACTTTAAAAATTACAAGAAATAGAGCTTGGAATACACTATTATTATTTAAGAAAAAGAAATTACAATCACTTGATGAAGAAAGATGGAATAAAATGAAGATGATTATAAAACAAAGAATTAGGGGTTGGGGAACAAATCAATGAAACAAATGGTACACTATTTGAAAAAAAGAAAAGAGAAATCCCTTATCTCTGCTTTAAAGGATAAGGAAGGTGTAATTAAACGTAGTAATGCAGAAATGGAAAAAATAATGAGGGACTTTTATGGGGATTTATATAAAAAAGAACATACTACATTGCAAACTATAGAGGTTAAAGAGAAATTAACGGAAGAAGATAGACAAATGTTAAATGCAAAAATTACAAATGATGAGATATCTAGAGTTATTAAAGGGTTGAAACCTGCTAAAGCCCGAGGTCCAGATGGTTTTACTGCTGAATATTATGAAACTTATATGAATGAATTATTACCGCATATGGAAAAATTGTTTAATAATGTAATTAAGACCTCTGAAACTCCACCGACGTGGAAAGTTTCAGAAATTATAACTATCCCAAAGCCGGATCGTGATTTAACAGACCCAAGTTCTTATTGCCCTATCAGCTTATTAAATCAGGATTATAAAATATTTATGAAAATATTGGCAAACAGGATAGAGAGTATTTTACCAAAAATAATTGGAGAAGACCAATATGGATTTGTTAAAGGAAGAAAGATATATGAACCAATTAGAAACGTGGTCAATATTATACACCATGCTACCAATACCAAAAGAAAACTAAGTATACTAAAGTTAGATGTGTACAAAGCCCTTGATAAAGTTAATCATGATTACCTATTCCAATTATGTAAAGATTTAAATATGGGAGATTCATTTTGTAGAATTATAGAAACAGTTTATAAGGATAATATAGCCCAAATCAGAGTAAATGGTAACAGAACAGAAATGATTAAAATCCAGAATGGAACCAAGCAGGGCTGCCCATTATCCTCAATGTTATTTGCACTGGCAATTGAGACTTTAGCAAATAAAATTAGAAGTGATAAGGAATGGAGAGGTTACCAAATAGGAAAAATTGAATTGAAATTAAATTTGTTTGCAGATGATGCTATAGTGATGTCTGAAACCCCAATTGAAATGATGAAAAGAATAATGATATTGCTCCAGGAATTTAAAGATCAATCGGGACTTATGGTCAATATAGAGAAATCTGAGATAATCTGTTTAAACACCGGCCCCAAAGAGCAGATTGAGATACAAAAAATATCAGGATTGAAATTAGGTTGCAAAAAGATGAAATATTTAGGAATTTGGTTGTTTAAGAATCCAATTAAAATAGTGAAGGCCAACTATAATTTAGTATGGAAAAAAATTCAAAAGCAGATTAAAAATTGGAAGGGGAAAAAGTTGGGAAGAATTGCCAAGATTAGGGCCCTTAAAATGATGATAATACCAAAAATGATGTATTTATTTCAGGTTCTACCGGGTATCTTTCCTGGGGCAAAATTAAGAGAATGGGATAGTAAATTAAATTTTTGGATTGAAGGAAATAAAAAGCCTAGAATAAGAAAACATTGGCAGTTTGCACAAGAGAAAGAGGGGGGGGGGGGGAGCCCGTGCCTAGTATTATATAGAGAAGCATTTCAAATAGAAAGATTAATGGAATTACAGTTATGGGGGAGAAAGAAATGGGTAAACTTAGAAAAGGAAATTAATAATTTAAATAATAAAGAATTGTTATTTAAAAATTGGAGTAGAACAGAAATCAGTAACTTAATTGATCCTCTCAAAGCATGCTTAGAAATATGGTCTAAATGGCAGAGGAAATGTGGAACTAGGAACTCCAAGCTATCAACATTATACGTATTGAATACAGCGGAAGTTATTAACTTAAGCAGAATTATTAACGTATTAAATAGCAAAGGGATAACGAGAATTGAACAATTATATGAGAAAGATGGAAGAGTTAGCAGAGCTAGATTGGAATGGTGGATTGGTCAACAGAAATGGCTGCAGATTAATGCAATAAACTCATATCTAAATAAAAGTGAGAATAAAGAAGCTCTTTTACGAGAAGAGAATTGTCTAGAAAAAATAATAAGAGAAAAGATTAATGAGAGTAAAGCACAAGCCGGTAACATATATAGAATGCTATTGCAGGTGGAAGAGGAAGTAACCAAAAGTTTGACAAGATGCTGGCAAAATGACTTACAAATAGATGAAAGTGAAATGAAAGAAATAGTAGAAAATATATATAGGATTAAAAATACGAGAATTAAAGAAATGAGAAGGAAAATCTTACATAAATGGTACTATACACCAGTACAACTTGCACGCTTCCAGGGGAAAGAGAAGGGTAATTGTTGGCATGGGTGCCAAGAAAAGGGAATCTTTATGCATATGTTCTGGGAATGTGCAGAAATTCAGAAATTCTGGAATGAAGTACAGAATGAGATTAATAAAATGTTAAATATTAACTGGACAATTACAAAAGAAATAGCAATTTTAATCAAACAAAGGAAATTAGGTGAATCTAAAGAAATTAAATCTGCGGCATTGGAAAGTGCTCAAGCGGTGGTGGTATTGGGTTGGAAAGATTCCACGAAATGGACATTACAAAAATGGTACTGGTACATGGTGGACCACATACACTTTGAAATTATGGAAATACAATTAAATAATTTTGACGAGAACAAATTGGAGAAGCTGATGGTACGATGGAATAAGGTGAAAGAATATATGTTGAATAGAATCTGTGATGCAAATGTGGAAAATAAACTGCGATCACTCTTTCAGTAATACTTAATGCAGGATAGAGCCAGGGAATTATAGATAAACAAATAAAAAATTTTTGAATCCTCTTGTATGGGTGGTGGGGGTGATGGGGGGTGTTGTGTTGTTAGGTGATGGGCACATGCACTGTGCACTGTTATATGTTTGTTGTATGTAACTACCTTCTTTTAAAAATTAATAAAATTTATTTTAAAAAAAAGTTTGGAGCGGTTCGTATTAAGTTTGAATCTGTTGCGTGCTCTTGTGTTATTGCGGTTGAAGCTGAAGTAGTCATTGACCGGTAGGACGTTGCAGCATATGATCTTGTGGGCAATACTCAAATCGTATTTTAGGTGCCGTAGTTCTAGGCTTTCTAGGCCCAGGATTGTTAGTCTATTTTCGTAGGATATTTCCCCCCCCTCCCTTCCTTCCTTCTATTTTGTTGTATCATATGAGAAAGCATAGATGAGTCAAAGATGTGGAGGGTCACATACAAATGATCTATCAATGGAAATCACATATTTTCAAGTACTCACCCATTTAAAAGGATGGGTGCTTGCTTTCCTGGCTCAGGTGGGAGGAATACCTGATGAAGTGGACAAGGCCATTGGAGCTGTGAGTTCTGCCACCTGTTTACTGGATCCGTGTCCCTCTTGGCTGGTTTCGGCCAGTTGAGGGGTGACACGGAGCTGGGTCCAGGAGATTGTCAACGCCTCCTTGGGGAGGGGGTCCTTTCCGCCCCTTTATAAGGAGGTGGTTGTGCGCCCCCTCCTCAAGAAGCCTTCCCTGGACCCAGCTGTGCTTAATAACTACCGTCCAGTCTCCAACCTTCCCTTCATGGGGAAGGTTGTCGAGAAGGTGGTGGCACTTCAACTCCAGTGGTCCTTGGATGAAGCCGATTATCTAGGTCCTCAGCAGTCTGGATTCAGGCCCGGCTACAGCACGGAAACTGCTTTGGTCGTGTTGATGGATGATCTCTGGCGGGCCCGGGACAGGGGCTTGTCCTCTGTCCTGGTGCTCCTTGACCTCTCAGCGGCTTTCGATACCATCGACCATGGTATCCTTCTGCGCCGGCTGGAGGGGTTGGGAGTGGGAGGCACTGTTCTTCAGTGGTTCTCCTCCTACCTCTCCGGTCGGTCGCAGTTGGTGTTAGTGGGGGGTCAGAGGTCGACCCCGAGGTTTCTCCCTTGTGGGGTGCCTCAGGGGTTGGTCCTCTCCCCCCTGCTATTTAATATCTACATGAAACCACTGGGTGAGATCATCCAAGGGCATGGGGTGAGGTATCATCAATATGCCGATGATACCCAGTTGTACATCTCCACCCCATGTCCAGTCAATGAAGCAGTGGAAGTGATGTGCCGGTGCCTGGAGGCTGTTGGGGCCTGGATGGGTGTCAACAAACTCAAACTCAACCCAGACAAGACGGAGTGGCTGTGGGTTTTGCCTCCCAAGGACAATTCTATCTGTCCGTCCATTACCCTGGGGGGGGGGAATTATTGACCCCCTCAGAGAGGGTCCACAACTTGGGCGTCCTCCTCGATCCACAGCTCACATTAGAAAAACACCTTTCAGCTGTGGCGAGGGGGGCGCTTGCCCAGGTTCACCTGGTACGCCAGTTGCGGCCCTATTTGGACCGGGAGTCATTGCTCACAGTCACTCATGCCCTCATCACCTCGAGGCTCGACTACTGTAACGCTCTCTACATGGGGCTACCTTTGAAAAGTGTTCAGAAACTTCAGATCGTGCAGAATGCAGCTGCGAGAGCAATTATGGGCTTCTCCAAGTATGCCCATATCACTCCAACACTCCGCAGTCTGCATTGGCTGCCGATCAGTTTCCGGTCACAATTCAAAGTGTTGGTTATGACCTATAAAGCCCTTCATGGCACCGGACCAGAATATCTTCGGGACCGCCTCCTGCCGCACGAATCCCAGCGACCGGTTAGGTCCCACAGAGTTGGCCTTCTCCGGGTCCCGTCGACTAAACAATGTCGTCTGGCGGGACCCAGGGGAAGAGCCTTCTCTGTGGGGGCCCCGACCCTCTGGAACCAGCTCCCCCCTGAGATTAGGATTGCCCCCACCCTCCCTGCCTTTCGTAAACTCCTTAAGACCCACCTTTGCCGTCAGGCATGGGGGAACTAAAACACCTCCCCCTTGCCCATGTTGTTTTGTTGATTGATTGACTGTGTGCCTGTTTTTTATATATACTGTTTTTATGAGATTATTAATTTAAATTGTAACTAGATGGGTGGGCATTGGATTTGGTATTATGTACTGTACTGTTTTTTATTATTGTTGTGAGCCGCCCCGAGTTTGCGGAGAGGGGCGGCATATAAATCCAATAAACCTAAACCTAATAAACCTAAAAGCAGTATATCAACCAATCAAAGGCCACAGTAACAATCATTTGGAAAAAAAATAGACGTTCTGCTTTATTGTGAAAAATAATTTAAAAATAACTGAAATTCAGAGATTAATTTCTTAGGAAGATTTGACTTCCAGCTGATAATAGCACAGGAGACCAACAAATTAAGTTGAAAAAGAAGTTTGATTGCAGAGTGAAGCATACCATAACTGTGCAAATGGAGAAAAACACACAACATAGTAGCAGGCAAATGGAATCAATACTGTTTATTTTGCAGCAGTCTTTCCATAGCTGCCTATATTCAGTGTAAAAACAGCCATATACTGTATAATATAACTTTTTCTATGTTTAGGTCCTTCAGTATGTAGTATTTTGTGTTTGGTTGAAATCCTGCTCTAGTTTCCACAAATGTAACTCTAATCATCCTCTTGATTCTTTCATTTTCCCTAGGTGCTTCAAAAATGAAGGTGCTTGTTTGACTCTATTCTTTGAAAATACTTAAGATCAATTCTGTCAATAGTCTGGGCCATTTTCTCATTCTGTAGGTCAGGCAAATTTTATAGAGACTCTACCCAAAATGTATAGAAATCAATTGAGTGGATGATTTCTTTATCTTTTTCCAGGATTCCTAAAGACAGCTCTTCTCATATGTAATAACAGAAGGCAGCAAAATCTCCATGCAAAGAATTACTTCCTTACATCTTCTCTGGGAATTTAATGGCAAACTCTTCTTCAACACGCTCTTTGCCTTGGAAATAATTTCTATAGGAAATTATGTCTCATGAAACTAAGTGACTTCTGGTAGGAAGAACAAAGGAAAACTATTCTGTTCAGAACTACTACTACTACTACTACTACTTCTTCTTCTTCTTCTACTACTGCTGCTGCTACTGCTGCTGCTGCTACTACTACTACTACTACTACTACTACTACTGAGAGAGAGAGAGAGAGAGAGAGAGAGAGAGAGAGAGAGAGAGAGAGAGAGAACCAGATTCAGGTTGTATCTGTTGGGAAAAACCTGGTAGGACAAACCCATTGTTGCTACAAACTAGAAAACACCTCATCCTCATCACAACCACCACCATTTCCTTGAAGAAGAGCGGTCAATGTCCTTGGAGATTCTGAGCCATCCAGTCACAGTTATCTTTAAAGTGCCCCCCCCCCAAGGCAATTGTATTGGGGGGTTTTGAGGAGGAAGAATAAGAAGACAATTTGCTTCTTGTCCAAGAAGTTGCATCCATTGTTACAAGATTGTCAAGACTGAAATAAAAGTCCTTTTCTTGATTTACATCTTACTGACCAGCATTGGGTTGCTCCCACTTTGCCTGGTTCTGTGAATTTATAGCAGTAGTGGCAGGAGACTCCGCCCATCTGCCCAGATGCTTCTGCACATGCGCAGAAACATCTGTCATGAGCTCAACAAGAGTTTTAGAACCCACTACTGTTACTGATCTATAAGATTTTTCTTTGTATTGCAGTGACATATTTATTTATCACTCTATGTATATAACAACTTCCATATATTAAATGAAAGGATCAATGAACTTAGCATTCCAAAGAAATTTCATACCTTAATTGAAGTCCGAGTACTTTGGGAGTTGGGCAGTAAACAAACAAACAAACAAACATTTTGTCAATGGCCAATGTGTCTTTTTGGCTTGGAAATTTATATTATATTACATACTCATGCCCTCACCACCTCAAGGTTCGACTATTGTAACACTCTCTACATGGGGCTATCTTTGAAAAGTACCTTTGAAAACTTCAGATCGTGCAGAATGCAGCTGCGAGAGCAATCATGGGCTTTACTAAGTATGCCCATGTTACACCAACACTCCGCAGTCTGCATTGGTTGCCAATCAGTTTCCGGTCATAATTCAAAGTGTTGGTTATGACCTATAAAGCCCTTCATGGCACTGGACCAGGATATCTGCGAGACTGCCTTCTGCCGCACGAATCCCAGCGGCCGGTTAGGTCCCACAGAGTTGGTCTTCTCCGGGTCCTGTCGACTAAGCAATCTTTTCTGGTGGGACCCAGGGGAAGAGCCTACTCTGTGGCAGCTCCGACCCTCTGGAATCAACTCCTCCCAGAGATTAGGACTGCCACCACCCTCCTTGTCTCTCGTAAACTCCTTAAACCCCACCTCTGTCGTCAGGCTTGGGGGAACTGAGACATCCTCCCCTTGCCTATGTAACGTTGTGCATGATATGACTGTGTATATGTATTTTATCTACTGGGTTGTTTTTTGTTTTTTTTTTAGACTTTGCAATGTAAAACTGTTATTTTAGATTTTAATTATTAGATTTGTTACCATGTATTGTTTTTATCACTGTTGTGAGCTGCCCCGAGTCTACGGAGAGGGGCGGCATACAAATCTAATAAATAATAATAATAAAATAATAATAATTTAGAATTGTAAAGAATAGATTTGACATGCAGTTGCATGGTTTTAAGAGTTTTATTTGTCTCAGAAACACACAGATGTTTATTAAAAAGAAACATGATTCCAAATATATCATGAAGAGAAGTAATGAATTTGCTGTTAGCCACTCAATGTTGTCACAACTGGTATTTCATGAAACTGGAGCAAATAAATCAAATTAAATTTTTCCTGACACAATGGGTAATATGGATTTGTGCTTTTTTCCAGTTCATCTCTTGTTGTTACATTTGATAAACTGATCGCCTTATTTCCCAAGGAATTTTGAAATGTTATTCAATGCAATGAAATATGGATTTATGTCCGAATGAATGAACTGGTCTAGAATAAATGAGCTGGACAATCAAGTAAAAAAGAATTCAATAAACTACTTTTTCTTATAAATGTGCCAAAATGAGCAGAAAGGTCAGAAATAATTGTCTGAAAGCTCTACACTATAGTTTTGTTCAGTTTCCAACTTGTACAAGCTACTCTATATTGTTTTTCTTAAAATCAACCAAAATACAGTAATACCTCATGATACGAACTTAATTGGTGCAAGGAGGAGGTTCGTAAGACGAAAGGTTCATAAGACGAAACATTGTTTCCCATAGGAAACAATGTAAAGTCAATTAATCCGTGCAACCAAACCCCCCCCCCCCCCGCAAAAAAACGGCTTTCGGCGACTGCTGGGAAGCGGCGTGGGTGTTTTAAAAGGTGACAGCTGGCCCTGGGGGCTTCCCAGCACCCCCCCGAACCCGGGTTCGGGGTTCGGGGAGGAGCTGGCAAGCCCCTCAGGCTGGCTGCGACCTTTTAAAACAGCCGCGCCGCTTCCCAGCTGTCTCCCGAAGCCGAACGCGGAAGTTCGGCTTTAGCGTTCAGCTTCAGGAGACAGCTGGGAAGCGGCGCGGATGTTTTAAAAGGTCGCAGCCGGCCTGGGGGGCTTCCCAGCAACCTCCCGAACTGAACCCGGGGTTCAGCAAAATTTTGCCTCTTCTTACGAACTTTGTTCGAGTTACGAACCGGCATTCGGGAGGCTTCTGGGAAGCCCCGCTGCCCAGCTGTCATCTTTTAAAACAGCCGCGCGGCTTCCCAGCAGTCTCCGAATGCCGGTTCGTAACTTGAAAAAAGTTCGTAAGAAGAGGCAAATTTTTTCTGAACCCCGGGTTCGTATCACGAGTTGTTCGTAAGACGAGGGGTTCGTATCTTGAGGTACCACTGTACATATATTTTCATGTGTGAGGTTTTTTTAATTATAACCCTATATGTCCCTTTACTGGAAGTGAAACTTGTGTGCAGTTTTACAGCCATTTTGTTGAAATACTATATTTTCTATGCATATCTTCAAATAATAGATTATTCATAAGCTTAGGTTTCTTGCTACTTACAAAATTCAGTAGAGTACACTTTTGTATACTTCATCCAAGAGTTACACAGGAGGCATGTTTGCATTAAAATGTAAAAAAACCCTCATCTGTTCCTAACAAAGAATCTAGGCTCAAAGTTTGCACTGCAATACTTCCACAAGTGAATGCATTATACTGCTATAAAATGAAATATTTGGCCTAGTGTTTGCTTTGTTTACAGAGATTTCTATTGTTACTTATATTTTCAGTAGGATCCACCTCAAAGTTTATCTTTGACAGGCTTAAATATCCTTAAAATCGCCACCTCCAAAGGAGCAACACTTTTTCATGGTCACATGAATAAAAATAAAATAAAAATAAGGGAATGGGGTGTTTTTATCACATAGAGAAATATTCACATAGGGAAATATGGGGAACTATGGTCCTTTTATAACTTGTGGATGTCAACTCCCAGAATTCCTGAGCCAGCCCTGGAATTCCTGCTGGTTCATGAGTTCTGGGAGTTGCAGTCCACAAGTCATAAAGTGGGCACAATTCCTCACCTCTGCTTTTAAACATGCGAAGGATAGCAGAAGAATATATAATTACTATGCCACTAAATTATGTCTGAAGTTTGACAATACAGTAGTTAATAAAATTGCAAGGAAATAGTGGTCTAGCCACTAAGATGGCTGGGCCACCTGTTGGCCACCAGCCCCTCCAGCAAACGAATCAGAGGAGGAGGCAGAGGCATGGGAAACAGTGTCAGCACCAAGGCAACCTGAGAGCTCTGAGGAGGAAGAAGGAATAGAGCTGGCAGACAGGGGAGGGATGAGACCGAGCCTGGGCTGTCCATCAGCCCTCAGATGGAGAGTCAACAGCCCCCAAGTCTGGAGATGGTTGATGATAAGGAGGAGGAACAGCTGGGTCCAATGCCCGATGTGTGGATGCACAGAAAGCAGTGGAAATCTGTGGGCTGATCCTTAGGAAGGAAGAACCACTGCTACAAGCGAAGCCCCACCCTAGCTCTAAGCTCTAAAAGGGAAGGGAGATAGATATGAAGAGTTGAATAGATATGGAAGCAACTATACATCTTCGAGCCAGTTGGCTGTGTTAGCCTGCATTGAGAGAGAAACTTTTTTTCCAGGTCTCCTAATAAAGGAATTTTTGAGTTAACTTCAGAGAGTTTGCCATGTTTGGAGAGCTGGATCAGAACAGCAGTGCAGTATTTCAGCCAGCTATATTCCATCCATTAGGTATACAGTCCACTATTTGTAGAACTATTTGGGAGTGGTTGCATACTCATTTTTGAAAGAAAGGAAGAAAAAGAGACAAAAGGGAAAAAAATTAAATTGAAACTGAAATTAAAGTAAATTGAAGTGGGGGTGTGTTGGCAGAAGAGTTGCAACTTGAATCAAATATCATTAGAAAATCAAAGCAAACCATTCTTTTTACCAGTATTTATTTATTTATTTGTTTGTTTGTTTATTTTTGTTTGTTTATTTATTTATTTATTCGATTTGTATGCCACCCTCTCCGTAGACTCGGGGCAGCTAACAACAGTAATAAAACAACATATAACAAACCTAATATTTAGAATAACTAAAAACTCTTATTAAAAACCAAACATACACACAAATATACCATGCATAAATTGTATAGGCCTGGGGGGAATGAATATCTCAATTCCCCCATGCCTGACGACAGAGGTGGGTTTTGAGGCTTGAGGTGATGAGGGCATGAGTGAGTGTGAGCAGTGACTCCCAGTCCAAATAGGGCCGCAATTGGTGCACCAGGCGAACCTGGCCAAATGCCCCCCTCGCCACAGCTGAAAGATGTTTCTCTAATGTGAGCTGTGCCCAAGTTGTGAACCCTCTCTGAGGGGGTCAATGATTCTCCCCTCCCAGGGTGATGGACGGACAGATGGAAATACTTACAAATAGAATACTTAATTCTATCCGAGCATATTTTCAAGCATTCTAAAAAAGAAAGTATTACACATGTTTATCTACAGATCTGTGATAAAATTAAAGGAGGCAAAAGTGCTTTTCTGGAATTTATTTTTTTAGAAATGTAATATAGGAACTTTCTGAATGATACGGCTTCAGGTTTGCTCTTTTTGGTATTGAAGTCAGTGAAGGGCTCCCAAAAGTTTTACTACCAAACTGTGGGCGTGGCTTATGCAGGACACCCTGTATTTTCTTTCAACATCTTTCAGTGCAAATCGGATGCTCTGGGGTGGAGCTCCATTTTCGCTACCCCACTGCATTCCTCCCCATCCAGGCAGCAGCCAACCTCGATTGAAGTACATTAATTATTCTGAAAATAAAATACAATGTGCAATTATCCCATCTCTTTTAAGCTATTCTTAGAGAGTTTGATAAATATAGACACGAAACACAGATATGGCTCCCCCCCTCCCCTGAATTCCTTAAACACATACCCAGGATTTTAATAATCAAGATTGACTAACACATCTGAAAGGACAAACAAGAAGGTTCTATACAGAATAATGATCTTATTCTATACATTCAGAACATAGAGTAAGGAGGTGGAAGAACAGTAATTAATCTTTAAACTGCCGTGGCTAATTTGGTCACAGGTAAATACATTTTTTAATTAAGAGGATGATGAAACTTGCTAACAATCTACAATTTAACCATGAGAAATTAAGTATTAATTATTCTGGGTGACTAAAAATGCACAACTCCTATATTTTTGAAAATAGAAGTTTGAAAGCAAGCTTGAAACTATTTTTAATTAAATTTAGACATTTGGATAAGGTAAATCCTTACAGCTGTCTGAGAAATTGCTTTCTATTTCCACATAGAAATCACATATGATGTATCAATGGCATATAACTGCTATAATAATTCATATATATTTATATCAGTTACTAACAGGGCTATAATCAAAAAGTGACTCTTTTCCATTTTTGATGGGAGTATGATAAATTAAAGACTGACATGGATTGGATTTGTACTCACACTTTTTTTCCTGCCTGCAGTAGGATGAATAATTTGTGGAGACTATTTTCATTCAATTCTAGCAAAGAAAGGATCCCATGGTAACTTATTCTAAGATTACCTATTTAAGATAGAGGGATGGATGGATGGATGGATGGATGGATGGATGGATGGATGGATAGATAGATAGATAGATAGATAGATAGATAGATAGATAAACAGACAGACAGACAGACAGACAGACAGACAGACAGACAGACAGACAGACAGATAGATAGGTAAAGAGATAGAAGTAGCAATAAAACATGTATATCATTTCACAGTGTTCTACAGCCTTCTCTAAGCAGTTTACAGAGTCATCATATTGTCCCCAACAATCTGGGTCCTCATTTTACCAACCTTGGAAGGATGGAAGGCTGAGTCAACCTTGAGTAATTGAGAATTGAACTGCTTGCAGTCAGCATAATTAGCGTACAATACTGTATTCTAAACACTGTGCTACCACGGCGATAGATAGATAGATAGATAGATAGATAGATAGATAGATAGATAGATAGATAATAGGTAGATAGATGATGGATGGATGGATGGATAGAGAGATAGAGAGATAGGTAGGTAGATAGATCAGATTGAAGGCTGCGTCACCTTTGAACTGATTTAAATGTAGTTCATAAAATCATCTACCACAATGTCCTACCTGTCAATGAATGCTTCAGCTTCAGCTTCAACTGCAACAACACACACGCAAACAATAGATTCAAACTCAATGTAAACTGCTCGAAACTCAACTGCAGAAAATAGGACTTCAGTAACAAAGTGCTTAATGCCTGGAATGCAGTACCCAACTCTGTGGTTTCTTCCCCAAACCTCAAAAACTTTAAATTAGACTGTCTACAGTTGACCTCACTCTATTCTCAAGAAGTCTGTAAGGGGTGGGCATAAGCACACTATTGTGCCTACTGTCCCTGTCCTACTGTCCTATTGTCCAGATTTACCTATACCTGCTTTGCTTTTGTTTATGTTTAAACCATACCTGTTTTCTTGTACAAATTTTGACAAACAAACAAACAAATAAAGAAGATGGATGGGCAGATGGATGGATGGATGGATAGATAGATAGATAGATAGAATGATAGATAGATAATAGCTAGCTAGCTGATAGATAATGACTATATTATTTTAACACATCTTTTTAACAAGTCACTATTTAGATTATATGTTTATAAAACCACATAAAATGGCCATATAAAAGTTTCTAATTTGCAAGTGATCCCTGCATGAGCTTTGCATCTTTTTGTATCAAAACTGTCTTCTTTTCACATATATCACAGTGATTCATTTCAATTGTTGAGTTTGGTTGAAATCAATTTTTTGAGAGCTGATTTACTTTCCGCTCACATAATTGGCTCTCCAAGCCATTACTTTAAAGCTGGAAAAACAGCAGCAACTCTGATTGCATTTTAGTCTCTGCCATCGGAAAGTCTTTCACTCAGTAGAACGGCTTAACATTTTGATACTTGTATAACTTTAGGAAATTGGCATTTATTCCTGTTGCTTCTTAATCCTCTTACCTGTGGAATCCTCTTTCTCTCCTTTTTACAACCATTTAGTTCTTTTTTTAAAGAAAAAAGAAAAACGCTGCAAAAGTTAAGCAGGTCTAGCTAGGAAGGCCTGCAACTCAGTTTTGTTAGATGGGAGGGCGTGTGTGTCCTTTTAATTGCAGAAACCTTAATCGGGCTGAGCAAGCAGGTGTCGCTGTAAGCAGAGATCTCAAACACCATAGACAAGCTGCTCCAGCAGTGAATCATCCAAATTAGTAAATTCACAGTCAAACTGCAGCATTGTGAAGGGAGGCCACATAATGATTGACTGCCCCTCCTCCCCCTGAATGCGCTGCCGGAAGGCAAATCAGTGCACAATTTTAGAAGGGGTGGGAGAGTAGCGATGTCTCAATTTTGTAAGGAGTTCATGCCGGGGAGCCTCGTAAATTATCTGTGGAGCCATGGTAGCATGGGCTGTGGAAAACATTGAATGTCTACATGCATTCAAGAAACAAGCTCTTTTTCATGCCTCAGAGAATTATTATTTATTAGATTTGTATGTCGCTCTTCTCCGAAAACTCAGGGCGGCTCACAGAGTAAATATAGAAACAAAACGTACAAAACAAATCTAATACATTAAAAAACTACAGCTAAAAAACCTATATATTACTCAATCAGACAATCCATTCACACCATCCATCACATTTGTTGGTTGGGGGGAAAGATCTAATTGCCCCAGACCTGGCAACATAATTGAGTCTTAAGACTCTTGCGGAAGGCAAGGAGGGTGGGGGGCAGTATGAATCTCTGGGGGAGCTGATTCCAGAGGGCCAGGCCCCCCAGAGAGAAGGCTCTTCCCCTAGACCCTGCCAAACAATATTGTCTGGTTGACGGGACCTGGAGAAGGCCAACTCTGTGGGACCTAACCGACCATTGGGATTTATATGGCAGAAGGCAGTCCTGTAAGTAATCTGGTCCGATGCCATGTAGAGCTTTGTAGGTCATTACCAACACTTTGAATTGTGTCCAGGAACCAATCAGCAACCAGTGAAGTGTGCGGAGTATGGGAGAGACATGGGTATATCTAGGAAGATCCATGACTGCTTGTGTGGTTCCATCCTGCATGATTTGAAGTTTCCAAGCACTCTTCAAAGGCAGCCCAATGTAGAGAGCATTGCAGTAGTTGAACCTCGAGGTGATAACAGCATGAGTTATATTGAGCAAGGATTCCCTATCCAGATAGGGCCGCAACTGCTGCACCAGGCAAACCTTGGAAAACGCCCCCCTCGCCACAGCCGAAAGGTGATGTTCTAGAGCCAGCTGTGGATCAAGGAGGACACCCAAGTTGTGGACCCTTTCTGAGGGGGTCAGTGATTCCCCCTCAGGGTAATGGACGGACAGATGCAATTGTCCTTGGGAGGCAAAACCCAAAGCCACTCCATCTTGTCAGGGTTGAGTTTGAGCTTGTTGGCACCCATCCAGACCCTAACAGCCTCCAGGCAATGGGTCATCACTTCCACTGCTTCACCGAGTGGACAGGGGGTAGAGATGTACAACTGGGTGTCATCAGTGTACTGATGACAACTCATCCCATGTCATTGAATGATCACACCCAAAAGTTATTTGCCAACAAATAACACTCGAACCCCTGCATGAAGTTGTCCCAGGTTTCACCAAAAGGGCTGAACACCTCAAAGGTCAAGGGATTAGAGCTGGCCCGGGACATGCTGGGCTGATGAGAAGGCTAGGCAAGCAGAGAAGCTAAATGAGGCAGATTTGACTCATCGTGGCAGCACATGGCAAACCACAACCCTTGTCACCAATTTGTTGTATCCAATAACTCCATCAACTTCATTTATTGTAAAAAGAAACAGGAATGGTGCTAAGAACACGGAACACAACCCCGGAAACTGGAATTGCTGCAGCCACATTGTGACAGCTCTTTTATACTGAGCTGTCAGATGCGGTAACCAATGAGCATTACCTGAGCTCCTGCTCGACTGGCACACCAACCAGTTCTATCTTGGCTGTTGCCTGGATGCAACAATTCATTCCTGTTGTTTCTTAATCCTCTTACCTGTGGAATCTTCTTTCTCTCCTTTTTACTACCATTTAGCTCTTTTTTTATTAAAAAAAAAAGCTTACTCAAATATCAATGCTTTTAAGTCAATCCTTAGCTTTGTGTCATATAACACATGAAAGCTATAATAAACAACTTCCTTATTTTCTTGCAGGTGCTATAGATATCTATCCAAAATATGCAATTTATTTGCCAAATAGTGCAAAAACTTCAGTGAGCAGATGGTAAGCAGCAAAACTGGTTTCTGCTGATTGCATTGTTTTTAAATTAAGTGGTTACTTCACATTGAAATGACAGATAAAATATTAAAACACACACAATTAGAGCTGGGTATTAGGACTATATGAATCAGCCATGAACTGGTGATTGGAAATTTAAGAAGGACATGATTCAATTAGCATTTGCACTTTGATATGCAATAGAAAATCAATTTGATTTGCGCTGCTTTGGGTTTTATTTAAAAATCTATAATCTGTAATAGGGGAAAATAACAATGCAGCTGCTTTATTTTAGGCAGAATAGGTTGAAAATAGCAGAGCTGCAAGAATGAATTGATGACAGAGAATCAGGCAGATACCTCCAGCATTCTGCTAGAAGACATTTTTGAGTCCCCTCTCCTTCATACACATACTTTCTCTCTTGCAGAAATATAATGGATGAAAAAAGACAGCACAACAGCCTGCCTTTATCCAGAAAAGAGCCTTCGTTGTGCTAGTTGAAATGATACAAAATCATGCTCTGCTCCAACATAGAAAATGAAAACATTCAAACATAAAAATAGTATAAGTACTTACTTTCTCACATGCATTTCCAGTGTCAGACTTGGCACGGCATTCAAAAAGCCTGTTAATTTGCTGTAAAGGGGCTTTGCTGACTTTGATTATCAGATTTGGGGGGGGGGGTTCAGATAGTGAGCTGGCATGTTTATTGCCTCCTGTAAAGGATTCCTGATGCCTGGTTTCTATGAGGCATACTTGGGCAGCCCATAGTGGCCATGCTTGCTATCCTCTAGGCCAGGGGTAGGCAAAGTCGGCTCTTCTATGACTTGTGGACATCAACTCCCAGAATTCCTGTGCCAATAATGGTAGGTCAGGAATTCTGGGAGTTGAAGTCCACATGTCATAGAAGAGCCAACTTTGCCTACCCCTGTTCTAGGCAGAATCAGAAGAATGACCATTGAGTTCCTCATATAGGATTGGTTGGCTGTGCTGCCTTTATTCCACAAGATGTGTATTCTGCGGGATGCCTAGTGAGTTGATGTGGAGAGTAAAGAGAAGCCTTGGCAGAAATATGCAAAATCCATTGTTAAGATGAAATGGAATGAAACAAATCTTACATCCACAACAGACAGATACTATTTGGAAGGGAATCAGAAAGACAGACAATTTTCTAATTCATTGAACTATAAGTAACAACATTCCAACATAATGACATTAGCAAGATTCTGTCATTATAGCCAGTCTCAATAAAAGTAATTTTATTCTACCTCTGCAATTGGTCTACCTAGTAGGGCTGACAGTAAAGATCACTAGTGGGTTCTAACTTATCTTGTAGCCAGTTTGCTTCCTCCCATGGTGTGTAGTGCTGAAATAAATAAATAAATAAATAAATAAATAAATAAATAAATGAATGAATGAATGAATGAATGAATGGTACAGACAAATCGGTACAAACAGGAAAGAACCCACCACTGGTAAAGATGGGTTTCAGCTTGGTCAAACCTGGAAGGGCCTATTTGTTGGGATGTTAAGGCCCATTGGAAGGGAAAGTTTCTTATTTAACAAGATTTTGATTGGCCAGCGATGTATTGCTAGCAATTAGCAGAGGCAGAAGAAACTGACTTAAATTCCACAAAGAAAGTGGATGGCCTGAAGGAAATGATATTTGCGACACTGCTGCCCTATTTTATGGGACACAGTATCTGAGGTGATTTTAGTAATTATTAACAGACTTAGACCTGCCAAATTATGCATTAATTTAAAAGTGGGGATTGGGCAATGCCAGAATCACAACACTCAAGGCTGATCATTCTCTCTCTCTCTCTCTCTCTCTCTCTCTCTCTCTCTCTCAATGAACTTAACAACTCAGTATATGCCAATAAAGCTGATTTAACGTATTGTTCTGATGCAGCATTCGATTTCAATGCATGAAATTGCTGTAGTGAGGTGAAGGAAATTACACCCCACTTTTGCTAGAGAAGGAAAGATCAACAGACTTCATTATTCTGTCAAAAAGATAGACATTCAAAGTCAGGATAAATAAATATAATAACGATGATTTCTAAGGTTAGAAAGTATGCAAAAGGCTACTGGAAAAGACCAGAGGGCAAGTATAAATAGCACTAATGCTGATGATATGCCTGGACTGAAGCCAAAAGAACATCCAGCTGCTTATATGGCCTAGGGCAAAATAGAAGTCTGATGCTGCAAAAATGTGTAAACCATTGAAATGTGGTTTAGGAATGTCAGAACCTTGAACCAAGACAAACCAGATGTCCTGTGAGTGAAAATGTCAAGTCCGAACACTAACATTTTTTGAATCAATCTTCTGAAAAGAATTGGAATGAGTCATACTCCATGTTAGAGGAGTGGCAGACATTCTGTTGTGAAGTAGAAAATCATAAAAGAAGTGGCACATCCAATGGGCATCAAACTCAGTGTTCAGCTACAACCTGCAAAATAATAGAACGATCTCAATTTGAATCTAAGCCAAGCCAATCATTATTGATTCACATTTATGCTCCAAACTTAGATGCACAGGAAATAGAGGTCAAATTGCAAATGACTTCTCGATACAACAGTTTTAAAAAAAGGAGGGTAATTACAGCAAATTGGAATAGCAAAGTTAGAAATATGGAAACATTTGGAATTATGGGAAATTTAATTTTAGTATAAGAAATGAAACAGGAAATATACTAATAGAGTTCTGTCAAATGGTAATGTATTATATCTTCTGAAGCTCAAAAGCCCAGATATTTAGGACCGAATGAACTGAAGTATCATAATGATTAACATTGTTCAACTTAGTATGTCTAATATTAAATGTTTAGTAGCAAATAAACAATAATAAATAAATAACAATATATATATAATAAACCAACTTGGTTATTCTTAGTTCTTACTAAGTTATATCATATGGTAGTGAACTACAATGTGGTAGGATCATTATTCCATTTGTAGAACAGATAAAGATACTGTTGAGAAATATTTTATCCAAAAAGATTAGAATTGTAACAACAGTGGCACTGTCCTATGTTAGCTCCAGCACACATGCGCACACTGGCCAGCTGATTTTCAGGCTTGGGGAAGACCATTTCATTCTCTGGAGGCTTCAGAGAAGCTTCCCTGAAGCCTCCAGAGGGTGAAAAATGGCTCAACAGGCAAACCAGATGTTCAGAAAAATGGACTTTGATTTTTCCATTGTGCTGTTTTTTGTACACCAGAGGCTTCAGGAAAGCTTCCAGATTGCCTTTTGTGCTATGTGGGTGTGTTGCTCTTTGTGCTGTGCTGTGTGGGGTGGGGGGTTGTTTGCATGCACAGGGGACAGCATGGAGTTGGGTGCACATGCGTGTGAGAAGGGAATAGGTGCAGGCATATACTTGCAGGAGGGTCCAGGAGATTACCAACGCCTCATTTAGGGAGGGGTCCTTTCTAGTTCCCTACAAGGAAGTTAAGGAGAGGGGTGGCATACAAATCAAATCAAATAATAAATAAATAAATAAATAAATAAATAAATAAATAAATAAATAAATAAATAAATAAATAAATAAATAAATAAATAAATAAATAAATAAATAAATAAATAAATAAATAAATAAATAAATAAATAAATAAAAATAAAAATAAAAATAAAAATAAAAATAAAAATAAAAATAAATATAAATATAAATATAAATATAAATATAAATATAAATATAAATATAAATATAAATATAAATATAAATATAAATATAAATATAAATATAAATATAAATATAAATATAAATATAAATATAAATATAAATATAAATATAAATATAAATATAAATATAAATATAAATATAAATATAAATATAAATATAAATATAAATATAAATATAAATATAAATATAAATATAAATATAAATATAAATATAAATATAAATATAAATATAAATATAAATATAAATATAAATATAAACAAACAAACAAACAAACAAACAAATAAGGAGGCACTTCTGCGCTCCCTCCTCAAGAAGCCTTCCCTGGATCCAGCTGTATTTAACAACTATCATCCTGTTTCCAATTTTCCCTTTTTGGGGAAGGTTGTTGAGAAGGTGGTGTCACTCCAGCTCCAACGGTACTTGGATGAAGCCCATTATCTAGGCCCTAGAAACCAGGATTCAGGCCTGGCTACAGCACAGAAACTTCTTTGGTTGCACTGATGGATGATCTCTGGTGGGCCCGGGATAGGGGTTTATCCTCTATCCTGGTGCTCCTTGACCTCTCAGTGGCTTTTGATACCCTCAACCATGGTATCCTTCCGCACCCACTGCACTGGAGGGTTTGGGAGTGGGAGGCATCATTTTATGGTGGTTCTCCTCCTACCTCTCTGGTCATTTGCAGTCGATGTTAGCAGGGGTCCAGAGGTCGACTCTGAGGTCCCTCCCTTTTGGGGTTCCTCAGGGGTCAGTCCTCTCCTCCCTGCTGTTCAATATCTACATGAAACTGATGTTTAGATCATCCAAAGACATGGGGTGAGTTACCATAAGTATGCTGATGACACTCAGCTATACATCTGCACCCCGTGTCCACTCAGTGAAGCAATGGAAATAATGTGCCGGTATCTGGAAGCTGTCACGGTCTGGATGGGTGCTAACAGGCTCAAACTCAATCCCAACAAGACAGAATGGCTGAGGGTGTTGCCTCCCAAGAACACTTCCATCTGTCCATCCATCACCCTGGGGGGAATCACTGACCCCCTCAGAAAAGGTTTGCAACTTGGGTGTCCTCCTCGACCCACAACTGACTTTAGAACAACATATTTTGGCTGTGGCGAGGGGGGCTGCAATGTTCTCTACATGGGGCTACCTCTGAAGAGCATTCGGAAACTGCAATTTGTGCAGAATGCAGCCGTGCGAACAGTCATGGGCTTGCCCAGACATGTACATATCTCTCCAACACTCCACGGACTGCGTTGGCTGCCAATTGGTTTCTGGACTCAATTCAAAGTGTTGGTTATGATCTATAAAGCCCTACATGGCACCAGACCAGAATATCTACGGGACCACCTTCTGCCGCACAAATCCCAGTGACAGGTCAAGTCCCACAGAGTTGGCCTTCTCCAGGTCCTGTCAACTAGGGGAAGAGCCTTCTCTGTGGGGGGCCCAGACCTCTGGAATCAACTCCCACTGGAAATCCGTACTGCCCCCACCCTCCTTGCCTTCTGCAAGAGTCTTAACAACAAAATATTACCGTATGTACTAGGACCCACACCACACTATACTTCTACCTCTAAAAATGTAGCTTATGGAAAACTGTCTGATCACTTCTGGAATGGCATCATTCAAAAAGAAGAAAGGTGATGGGGCAGGGCGGGGAGGAGAGAATGCCATCTGATAGGAAATGCTTGGACTGATATATATTTTTTCATAGGGTTCCATGTACGTATTCCTAAATTGTCAGCCAAAGTGTAAGGACAGAAACAAGATATCTGTTCTGAAGTAGTTCTTGGTGCTCTTTGAACTTGGCTGTTTTCTTGCAAGACGTTTCATTACCCAAACTGGCTAATATAATCAGTGCAAGCCTATCACCACTGGCAGTGCTTGAAGTTACCTAGTTTGGATAATGAAACAATTCTTAAGAAAACAATCAAGCTCAGAAACCACCAAGGATCACTCAGAACATATCCCTTGTTTCATGCCAACCAGTAAACCAGACCTAGGGAACATCATTCTCAGAGCTGTTTGATACATCCTTCATTGCTCTAGAGGAGAACTCTCCTTGATTAAGTTGACAAGCTCTTTACCAAGTGCTGCCTAAGAGACATTACCCTATCCTTATCCACACACAATTCTACATACTGATATTCTTTCCCATACTGAAAGTTGTTTTCCTTCCCTGAGCCAACTGAAGTTTTGACCTCTGAGTATTTTCTTTATGAATAGCCACAGAGGACAGAATGTGCAAATGAATATTCAACAAGAGTCATGAATGTTTATGTATTATTCGTGGAATATTCTGCTGCCTGCTTACTGCTTACTCTATATTTCTCAGAAGAAGGTCCCTCAGAATACCTTTCCCTCCAATACAGCATATATATACAGTTCTCAATTGTTGTTTTGGTGTGAGAATATCAGTTTAACTCTGAACTCCAAGAATCCTGCAAGGTTGAATCTGAGTCAGTTACTGGGATCAGAGATTTACTCTTCTGAGCTTTTAGACTCATGCTGGAGCCCATCTTCAAGTAACTTCTCTCTACTTGAACATGTGCTTTGGGCTATTCTAGAACATAAAAACATAAGAAGAGCCATGCTGAATCAGGCCATCGAGTCCAGCATTCTGTGTCACACAGTGCCCCACCAATTGTCCTTGGTGATCTTGAGCAGAAAGAGAAGGCAAGACCCTCCCTTTCCCCTGACTCCCAACAAATGGTGCTCAAGAGAATCCTGCCTGCCTCAATCAACATAGAGGCAGCAGTTCTGCCAGTTGTGTTTATGTGGTATTTATATACTGCTCAAAAAAATAAAGGGAACACTCACAAAACACATCCTAGATCTGAATGAATGAAATATTCTCATTGAATACTTGGACAGATGTCCAAGTGCTGCCTCTATGTTGGTTGAGGCAGGCAGGATTCCCTTGAGTACCACTTGTTGGGGGTCCAGGGAAAGGGAGAGTCTTGCCTTCTCTTTCTGTTCAAGATCCCCATGGACAATTGGTGGGCCACTGTGTGACACAGAATTCTGGACTAGATGGGCTTTGGCCTGATTCAGCATGGCTCTTCTTATGTTCTTATGTTTAATGTGCACAACAGCATGTGAAATTGATTGTCAATCAGTGTTGCTTCCTAAGTGGACAGTTTGATTCCACAGAAGTTTGATTTACTTGGAGTTATATTCTGTTGTTTAAGTGTTCCCTTTATTTTTTTTGAGCAGTGTATTTACCTTCATTCATCCAAGAATGTTTTTTAAATATTGGAAATTATTTAAATAATTTTCATCAGGGATGGGTTCCTCTTACCTTTTCCTACTGGTGAGCTGTGTGCGCATTGCTATGTTTCATGTGCGAGAGTTCACTAAGCTCACATGCACACACATGCTCCTAGTGCAATATTTGACTTCTATGCTGGCCTGAGTCCTTCGGGATTGGGTGGCATAAAAGTAGAATAGAATAGAATAGAATGTTTCTGTGCATGCCATCCCAAGTCCTTGGAGAGGGCAAGACATAAATCCAATAAATTAATAAATAAATAATGTGCAGAGGGACAATTTTCTTTCTATGTGTTCTCAGAGAGCCAAAAAAGAAAATTAGCGGGAAAAGATGATGGCGCACACGAACTGGCAATTACAGCACCAGAACTATCACTCCAAAATTGCGCAATCAGATGGCTATTATTAGAGCAGTGCACTGGACCGCACCTGTAGGAACCCACCTCTGATTTCCATATCGAAACCTCAAAGAAATTAGTCTGGGAGAGGGACTCAAACATTGGTGAATTGTTAAATTTCAGGAACATTTCTTGGCTGTTAATTGGCAATATTAGGGCCATAGAGTAGGGAACACAAGTTTTCAGGCCATGTCTGCTCTTCAAAGTTGGTGCTACTTTGTTTAGTTATTTTTATCCTGTTCTTCATGCCTGTCCTATAAGCAGGGGTGGGCAGCAGGCAGGACGGGGTGGAATGCAGTTCCACCAGCGGAAATGAAGCTACATGCACAGCTCTAGCTGATTGGCGGCTGTCACTTCCTGGATTGCTGGGCTCAGCTTGGCTCTCCTTTCTTTCCCTGCTGCTACTGCTGCTGCATTTGCGCTCCTTGCTTTTGTCCTCTTTCCTCCTTCCTGGCCTCGGACGAGCTTCCCTCTCTTCCCTCCAGCCTCACACAGCCATCTCCCATCTGAGGTAGAAGCAGAAAGCATGGGTGGAAGCAGCACTGGCAGAATTTATGCTTCTGGCAACACCAGTTTGCCTAGATACTCAGCCTGAGGCGGGGGGGCACCCAGGAAGGAGAGCATGGGAAACGCAAAGCAAATTGTCACCCCAGCAAGCGACACTAGTGAGGTTGTAAGTCGAGGACTTAACGGTTCACTTGAACAATGATGATCATTCAAGCCCCTCCCACCTGATCACATGGCTGGCAAGCCACTCCTACTCAGTCACATGACCATTATGCAACACCCACAAAATAAGACACACCCACGGTGTGGCAGTAGAAATTTTGGCTGCCCATTACTGCCTACAAGGTTCTGCCTAGCTCCTCCTCACAAGTGGATAAAATGTCAGGAAAGATCCATCTAGTTAGGGTTAGGGTTGTCTATGCTAGCAGATTTAATCATGATAAAACTCAGGAGCTTCTTTTACCGTGTTTCCCCGAAAGTAAGACAGTGTCTTACTTTCTTTTTATCCCCAAAAGCCCCACTATGTCTTACTTTCGGGGTATGTCTTATATTGTTAAAGGGGCACTGACAGCTAAAAAAACTGTGTAAAATGTGTTTTTTTAGTGTATATGCATTTTACCTTCTGTGACGGGCGGGGAGGGAGGTTTCTTTGGAGTAGGGACGTGCCCGAGTAAATTTGCAGAGGCAGCAGTGACAAGTGCAGGTGACGGCGCGGTGACGTATGGAGAGGGGGACGGCGCAGGCGTGGGCAGGAGGCAGCGCTCATTTGGATCAGACGGAGGCGGCAGACGCGGTGACGTATGGAGGGGGGACGTGGGCAGGAGGCGGCGTGCAGCTAGATGAGAGGGAGGCGGCAATACCCCCCGTATTTCCCCGAAAGTAAGACATATGTCTTACTTTCGGGGTACGGCTTATATTAGCCGACCCCCCTGAAACCCCCGATATGTCTTACAATCGGGGGTGTCTTACTATCGGGGAAACAGGGTAGATGGAACACTAGAAATAGAACCTCATCATGTAACATTTTGTATTAGATTAAGAGAGAATGGCTGCTGCCAGGTCACCAAGAATAACATTGATACTCTGCTCTGTGGTTTCTCTTATGATAACGTTTTTGCTTTGATACTTCCTTTGTTTACACTCAGGAAAATAAAACCTATTTTCAAAAAGACCTATCTCAGATGTCTGATATATTTAAACTAATTTGCTAGTAGTATCTTTCATGATGGAGATGAAACAGAATGTCAGTTAATTAGGACTGAAGAGGGAAAAGGGAAGAAATTGTTAAGGACAGTTTATTTGGTCAAGACCAACTATGGTAACATGATTGACTCCTGAATTAAGGTGCTGTAGTAAGTTCAGGAGCTTCAGCAATATCTCTCTTTTAGCTCACAGCTCAGTCAGGTGAAAGTCTGAAGGCAGCCACATTTCATTTGTAGTGATAGTGATAAATAGTTTGGAACTTTTAAAACCTCTGATTTGCTTGAGGCATTTGCGTTGGGATGTTTCAAGTTTGCAACTGAATACATTTGCTCCTGTCGGGAAGCAGTGGCATCATCAGCGGGACAGCAGGAACTCAAGTAGGTAAAATGATTTTCCATAGCATGGTTTGGCTGATACGGATAAGTTATTAATAATTCTTAGTGCTATTTTAGTATTGCAACTGTCCTGAATTTACAATGTGTCTGATAAGGAGTGGAATGAAATATGATGATATTAGACAACCTGTAACCTCTTGGGTCATTGTTTTAGAAATATTTTCATAACAGGTTTTTCCACACTTTCAATAATGGCAGAGCTTCAAATTTAGGGAGATATTCAGAGTCGCATTTGTTTTTTAGGTTGAACTATATAGCACAGCCAAACAGTGGGGTTGCCCAAGTTGATCAGAGGAAATGTTTTATGTGATTTTATAATTTTTGTCATAATATAATTTTAAACATAATTTTGACATAGTTTAAAACCCTGCTGTTCTGTTCGGGTCGTATGTGACCCGAAGCCAAGTTTGAGTCCCTGTAAAAAATTTTCCCTGCATATCTGAAACTTGAAATTTCATGACTTTTCATCATTTCAGGGGTTCTCTCTATGAGAATTTTTTTGGGGGGGTGGGGGGCTTAGTTTTTGCTGAGCAAAAAAAGTTACAAATCTTATGTTCGGGTCACATACGACCCGGACCGAAAACACTTCATTTGAAGTGCTTATGTTTGGTCAATTTGAAAACTTTTTTCACTTGGAAAGTAGTCTGAACATTTCTGCACACAATGATATGAAAATTGAAATGAAAAAATTAATCCTTATTGGTTTATTTTGCACATAAATGTGCCCCCCCCATTTTTGTGATTTTTTTTCAATTTATGGATAGTTTTGCTTGCAAAATCCATTCTATTTTACTGGAGTTGGTGTGGGATTGGTAGCTTGAACATTTCTGAATATAAGAAAAATATAAAGGAACTGAAAAAATGATTCTTACTGGTTTTTTAACATCAGAAATAAGGCCTCCCCCCCCCCTCGGCTGCTTGCAATCATTTTCACTTTTTATTTTTTTATGCTCCAAATCCGAAATATTCTTTAAAATCTTAGGCATTCATTTACTCAATTTAACAATGCTGGTCATCAAAAAATATTTTTGGGGTGGTGGCTAATTGTTTTCTGGGCAAAAAAAAATCATAACTTCAAATCTGTTTCTGTTCGTATATGACAGGACCAAAAATATTTTTTTTAGGTACTTGAATTTAATCTTTTTGAAAACTTTTTCAACTGGAAAACTAGTTTGAACATTTATGAACAAAATGATATGAAAATTGAACTGGAAAAATTGAGACTTATATTTTTATTTTGATCAAAAAGCCCCTCCCTCCCCCCATCCTTTCTGAATTTCGTGTCAATTTATATTTTTTAAGGCTACAAATCCCTAAGGAATTTTCCCCCAAAAGGTTTGATATACTAAATTGAACATTTCTGAACATGAGAAAAATATAAATGAACTGAAAAAAATGGTTCTTATTGGTTTATTTTTGCCACAAAAGGGCCACCCCCCCCCCGGCCTTGCTGTGTGCCATTATTGTCACTGTTTATACATATTTGTCTATAAATATTTGGAATATCCTTTTGAAAATCAACCACATTGTAGCCAGATAACTAATTTTATGAAAGAAATCCATTTTACTAAAAAAAAGTATGTAAGTTTGAAATTAACAGCATAATTTTTATATAAATTGAAATAAATTTATATGCAAAATAAACCAATATGCATCAATTTTTCCAGTTCAATTTTCATATCATTATGTTCAGAAATGTTCAAGCTACAAATCCCACACCAACTTTAGCAAAATAGAATGCATTCTGCTAGCAAAACTATCCATAAAGTAAAGACTATTTCACAAAAACGGGGGGAGGCACATTTATGTGCAAAATAAACCAATAAGGATTAATTTTTTCAGTTCAATTTTCATATCATTGTGTGCAGTAATGTTCAAGCTACCAATCCCACACCAACTTTAGTAAAATAGAATGCATTTTGCAAGCAAAACTATCCATAAATTGAAAAAAAATCACAAAAACGGGGGGGGCGGCACATTTATGTGCAAAATAAACCAATAAGGATTAATTTTTTCATTTCAATTTTCATATCATTGTGTGCAGAAATGTTCAGACTACTTTCCAAGTGAAAAAAGTTTTCAAATTGACCAAACATAAGCACTTCAAATGAAGAGTTTTCGGTCCGGGTCGTATGTGACCCGAACATAAGATTTGTAACTTTTTTCGAACAGAACAGCAGGGTTAAAATGTTTTATAAAATTTGTCGCCAGGAATCTCTGAAACTTACATGGGAAGAAACCCGAATATGGCAAGACCTTCATACCTGTACCCATGAAAATCTACAAAAACAAATATTTTTATACAGAGAGAGAGAGAGAGAGTGATGGGCTCCTATGGGCAGCGTTCCCCATCCCCCTGCCAGACTGCGGGGGGCGGGGGCGGGGAGGTGCGGCAGTAGGAGGAAAGGGAGCCGCGGCCTCCCCTGCCTCCCCACGGTGCCTCCGGCCAAATGCGCCCCTGGCTTCTTGGCCCTGCCCCCCGCCCACCCGATCGGTCCCCTCTCCTCCTCCTCCGCCTCCTGCCTTGGGGTGCGACTTCTCCCGCGGCGGTGGTGGCTGCGGGACAAAAGCGCTGCCAGCCAGGGGGCTGCGAGAGAGGGCTTTCTCCGCGGGCTTTGGGAATGCCCACCCTGCCCCTCTCATAGCCCCTTCGCTGGGAGCTCTTTCGTCCCAGACTTCCAGCAAGGGGGCTGCAGTAGAGTCAGGGCAGGCATTCCTGAAGCGCTTGGAGAAAGCACTCTCGCAGCCCCCTCGCCATTGGTGCCTCCGTTCCGGAGCTCCGCCTCACAGCTGATCACCCTGCCGCCGCCCCACGGCTACT
The DNA here is from genome assembly GCF_031021105.1 of Erythrolamprus reginae. Taxonomy (NCBI): domain Eukaryota; kingdom Metazoa; phylum Chordata; class Lepidosauria; order Squamata; family Dipsadidae; genus Erythrolamprus; species Erythrolamprus reginae. Next base: position 344,057,881 of record NC_091950.1, on the reverse strand, counting down.
GCCCAATGCCGCTGCTGAGAGAAAGAGAGAAAGGGGGAGGAGAGAGATAGCAAGAGAGAGAAGAGAAAGAAAGCAATAGAGAGAGAGAAAGAAAACAAGAGAGAAAGAGAGAGAGATGAAAGGAGGGAGAGAGAGATAGCAAGAGAGAGAAGAGAAAGAAAGCAAGAGAGATAGAACGAAAGAGTGAGAGAGAAAGAAAGCAATAGAGAGAAAGAAAATGAGAGAGAGAGAAAGAGAGAGAGAGAGAGAAAGGGGGGGAGAGAGAAAGAGAGAGAAATGACTCTTGATTTAAAGCGTATGGTAAAAAGCACCCAAATAATAACAGAGAAAAAAACCCCCAGCCGTTTGTGTGTGTGTGTGTGTGTGTGTGTGTGTGAACTCTTGAACCATTTCCAATAGCTCACCTCACACACACACAGAAGGGGGGAGGAGACAGGGATGGAAAAAGAGAAGATAATAATAGTAATAGATTTTGGTTTTGTTTTATTATTAATTTATTTTAATAAAAAAAGAAGGGAATTTTTTCTTATTTATTTATTTATTTATTTATTTATTTATTTATTTATTTATTTATTTATTTATTTATTTATTTATTTATTTATTTATTTATTTATTTATTTATTTATTTATTTATTTATTTATTTATTTATTTATTTATTTATTTATTTATTTATTTATTTATTTATTTATTTATTTATTTATTTATTTATTTATTTATACTTCTATGCCGCCCAGTCCCAAAGGGACTGTCGCTCAGACACTATACTTTTCCGCCCACACAAAAAAAAATATTAGAGGGAACATTGCCTACATTGATTTTTTTTTCTTTTTTCCCCTTCTTGGCTCTGGGTATGTTTTTCCTATCACAGTAAATGAGGTTGAATGTGTATAATTTTAGAAGAGGGGTGTGTGTGTGTTTGTGTGCACACACTTTATATAGTAGATAATCGGGGTGGGCTACTGCATGGACAGGGGGAACGCAGTGGGGTAGTGAAAATGGAGCTCCACCCCAGAGCACCCAATTTGCACTGAAAAATGTTGAAACAAAATGCATAAGCCACGCCCACACCCATATCCGAATATACCTATATATATATTCACACACAATGTGACAATTTTAAAATAAAATTCATTTACAAAAAAGCTAGGCTATACCAAAAGATAATGATGAATAAAATCTAGATGCATTCCTGATATATTTTGCTGATATCAAGCATGTTGTTCCCAAACCAAAATGAAGATATTAGAGGTTTACTAGTAGAATAAATAGAGTGGCAAACAAGAATGATGAAGGTTGTTATTCAATGTAATAAGTTTTCATTCATCATTGGGGAAAAAACCAAATAATACCACCTGCTTCCTCCATCTAATTTTCCAGGATGAAAACAATGCTTTCACATGGTTCTGATTTAGACTGAATATACAATAATATATATATATATATATATATATATATATATATATATATATATATATATATATATATATATATATATATATATGGATTCTTCCTTATTATAGTAACCGATAGATGCCAGCTGCCAACATAGATAGTGCTCTGCTGTTATGTTGTTAAATCCAGTTAATATTGCCTAAGTATATAGCTAACAAATCTAAGGTTTACTGGAAATTTTGATCATCCATCCATCCATCCATCCATCCTTCATTCATTCATTCATCCACTCACTCTATAACTGGTGGATATTTAATCCCAAACATGATTTTCTCCATCTACTACCTGCACCAGCTACTCTTATTGCAGAGAAATAGGATGACTTTAAGATAGGGACTGACACTATCTGCCTCCGGAGTCCCAGCTGATTGGGAGGAAATTGGGATTTTGCAGTAACATTCCCCTGGAATGGGGAGGGAATGGAGATTTTGCAGTATCCTTCCCCTACCATGCCAAAAAAGCCACACCCACAGGACTGGTAGTAAAAAATGTTGAATCCCACCACTGAATATTTTGCTATGTTTCCTTTTATTTCAAAAGCAAATATTGCAATCAGACAGTACCAAATGTGAACCAACTATTCTAAGAATTCTGCTTTATATATATAACGGAGTTACCACGAAGAAAAAGGAATCAACCTATTCTCCAAAGCACCTGAGGATAGAACAAGAAGCAATGGGTGGAAACTAAACAAGGAGAGAAGTAATTTAGAACTAAGGAGACATTTCCTGATAGTTAGAACCATTGATCAGTGGAACAGCTTGCCTCCAAAAGTTGTGAATGCTCCAACACTTGAAGTTTTTAAGAAGATGTTGGACAACCATCTATCTGAAGTAGTGTAGGGTTTCCTCCCTAAGCAGGGGGTTGGACTAGAAGACCTCCAAGGTCCCTTCCAACTCTGTTGTTGTTAATTGTTTATGTATGTATGTATGTATGTATGTATGTATGTATGTATGTATGTATAGTATGCATGCTTGTGTGTGTATGTATATGTAGCCTGTTTCCCCCAAAATAAGACATCCACTGATAATAAGCCCAATGGGGCTTTTGACTGCATGGCAATAAGGCCAAGTGCTTATTTCAGGGTTCAAAAAAATAATAAGAGAGAGTCTTATTTTTGGGAAACGTGGTATATAAAGAGAACATTTCAGAACACTAAAGCCAAACAATGGACTTTATTTTTCTGCCCTACAATAGCTAGTAAAAGCCATGCATACAAAGCTCTTCCAACTGGTGATTCACTTTGAGAATCCTCATTGACCTAAGCAGAAATTTGTCATCTAGAAAAGTTGGAGCTAAACTAAGGATGACCTGACATTCCCTTGTCTTGATTTGCTGACTCAAGTTCACCAGTCTCTGCCTCCGCTAAAGGTCTCAGATGGAGACCAAGTAGGCTTTTTCCTCCATGGAAAAACAGGCTGCCAGTCTGACCTTTTCTCTATGCTATTAAACTTCCCTGGCTTTGCTTCCCTTCCCCCACCTCATGCTTAATTAACATTAAAAAGCACTCTTGTCCCTTTTTGTTTGAATCACTCATTGGCTTCCCAGAAATGTAGTCTTATCAGCAGGCTTTGTTCAACAACCCTGAACTCCTTTTTTTTTAAAAAAAAGATTCCTCAGTAGAGTTTGCAAGGTATTAAAAAAGTCTATTATTATTATTATTATTATTATTATTATTATTATTATTATTATTATTATTATTATTATTATTTATTGGATTTGTATGCCGCCCCTCTCTGCAGACTCGGGGCGGCTAACAACAGCAGTAAAACAGTACAACAAAATCCAATACTAAAAAAGCAGTTAAAACCCATTATATAAAGACCAATCATACATACAAACATACCATACATAAAATTGTGAAGGCCTAGGTGGAAAGTGTATCTTAGTTCCCCCATGCCTGGCGGCAGAGGTGGGTTTTAAGCAGCTTATGAAAGGCAAGGAGGGCGGGGGCAATTCTAATCTCTGGGGGGAGTTGGTTCCAGAGGGTCGGGGCCGCCACAGAGAAGGCTCTTCCTCTGGGTCGCGCCAAGCGACATTGTTTGGTTGACGGGACCCGGAGAAGACCCACTCTGTGAGACCTAACTGGTCGCTGGGATTCGTGCGGCAGAAGGCGGTCCCTGAGATATTCTGGCCCGGTGCCATGAAGGGCTTTATAGGTCATAACCAACACTTTGAATTGTGACCGAAAACTGATCGGCAACCAATGCAGACTGCGGAGTGTTGGAGTAACATGGACATATTTGGGAAAGCCCATGATTGCTCTCGCATCTGCATTCTGCACGATCTGAAGTTTCCGAACACTTTTCAAAGGTAGCCCCATGTAGAGAGCGTTACAGTAGTCGAGCCTCGAGGTGATGAGGGCATGAGTGACTGTGAGTAGTGACTCCCGGTCCAAATAGGGTTGCAACTGGTGCACCAGGCGAACCTGGGTGAACGCCCCCCTAATACCTAATACCCTAATACCTTTCTCCCTCCTTCTAAAATGCAATTGAAAACTTGTGGATGGCATTGTCAGAATCTGGATGTAGAGAAATTTGGAACTGGATAATGAGAGAGTTATGGAGGATGGAGGTTTAATGGTATTGCGGCGTAGTGGAAATTAAATAAATTATCCATCAACAAGCTAAGTGGTTTCCTCCAATATTTTTGTCAGAGAATGATCATTAAGAAATTCAGGAGGTGTTCAATATTTCCATCCTAAGTCATATTTAGCAATCATAACAATAGACTGAATGCCAATAAATTGGGGACTCTCAGAAAAATAATGCTTGCTCTCAGTTATTGTTATATATATTACCCTCTCAACCTGAAAATCAAGGATTGGCTCCCAAATGACTGAGTCAAGTGCAGCATTTCATTTATATTTATACATGTAAAATGTCATCTAATGTAATTAGAATAGAATAGAGTAGAATAGAGTAGAATAGAGTAGAGTAGAGTAGAGTAGAGTGGAGTGGAGTGGAGTAGAATAGAATAGAATAGAATAGAATATTTTTATTTATTTTATTTATTTATTTAATTGGATTTGTATGCCGCCCCTCTCCGAGGACTCGGGGCAACTCACAGAATGTACAGAAAAACAAGAAACAATAATAGCAATCCAATTAATACATTAAAAAACAGTCTTTAAAATTCTAATCAAAAACCATCAATATCATTCATTCAACAATCAAACTAAAGCATTCATTGGTCAGGGGGGACGATCTAAAGAGCCCCAGGTCTGGGGGCAAAGATGAGTTTTTAAACTCTTCTGGAAGGTGAGGAGGGTGGAGACAGTGCGAATCTCCGGAGGGAGCTGATTCCAGAGGGCCGGGCCCCCCACAGAGAAGGCTCTTCCATTAGGTCCCACCATCCAACATTGTTTGGTTGACGGGACCCTAAGGAGACCAAATCTTTGGGACCTCATTGGTTGCTGGGATTCGTGCGGCAGAAGGCGGTCTCAGAGATAGTCTGGTGTATGCCATGTAGGGCTTTATACGTTATAGCCAACACTTTGAATTGTGTCCAGAAACAAATTGGTAGCCAATGCAGTCCGTGGAGTGATGGTGAGATATGGGCATTTATTGGAAGGCCCAAGATTGCTCGCACGGCTGCATTTTGGGCGAGTTGAAGTTTCTGAACACTCTCCAAAGGTAGCCTGATGTAGAGAGCTTTGCAATAGTCAAACCTCGGGGTGATAAGGGCATGAGTGACCGTGAGCAAAGACTCCCTGTCCAAGTAGGGCCACCACTGGTGCACCAGGCGAACCCAGGCAAACGCCCCCTCGCCACAGCCGAAAGATGGTGTTCCAAAGTTAGCTGTGGATCAAGGAGGATGCCAAAGTTGTGAATCCTCTCTGAGGGGGTCAATAGTTCCCCCCCAGGGTGATGGATGGACAGATGGACGTGTCCTTGGGAGGTAGTACCCACAGCCACTCCGTCTTGTCTGGATTGAGTCTGAGCCTGTTGGCATCCATGCAGACCCTGACAGCCTCCAGATACTGGCATATTACTCCCATTGCCTCCCACTCCAGCATAGAACTCTAACTAATAATAAATAAATAAATAAAGTTTGATTGAACATACAAGAAATTTGTCTTTGGTGCATATACTCTCAGTGTACATAACAGAAAAGATACATTTGTCAAGAATCATGAGGTACAACACTGAATGATTGTCATAGGGTACAAATAAGCAATCAGGAAACAATCAATATTAATATAAATTTGTATAGATACAAGCAACAAGATACAGTCATACAGTCATAAGTGGGAGGAGATGGGGGATAGAAACGATGAGAAGACTAACAGTAGTAGTATTTGTTTGTTTGTTTGTTTGTTTGTTTGTTTGTTTATTTATTTATTCGTTCGTTCGTTCGTTCGTTCGTTCGTTCGTTCGTTCGTTCGTTCATTCATTCATTCATTCATTCATTTATTTATTTATTTATTTATTTATTTATTTATTATTTAGATTTGGATGCTGCCTCTCTCCAAAGACTCGGGGCAGCTCACAACAAGATAGAACAAATCATAAATAATCAAAATGACTTTAAAATATTTAAAGATTTAAAAGAATCCCATATACTAAGACACACACACAAGCATACCATGTATAAATTGAACATGCCCGGGGGAGGTGTTTCAATTCCCCCATGCCTGACGGCAAAGGTGGGTTTTAAGGAGTTTACGGAAGGCAGGAAGAGTAGGGGCAGTTCTAATCTCTGGGGGGAGTTAGTTCCAGAGAGTCAGTGCCGTCACAGAGAAGGCTCTTCCCTTGGGGCCCGCCAACCGACATTGTTTAGTTGACGGGACCCGGAGAAGGCCCACTCTGTGGGACCTAATCGGTCGCTGGGATTCGTGCGGCAGGAGGCGGTCTCAGAGATATTCTGGTCCAGTGCCATGAAGGGCTTTAAAGGTCATAACCAACACTTTGAATTGTGACCGGAAATTGATCAGCAGCCAATGCAGACTGCGGAGTGATGGTGAAACATGGGCATACCTAGGTAAGCCCATGACTGCTCTCGCAGCTGCATTCTGCACGATCTGAAGTTTCCGAACACTTTTCAAAGGTAGCCCCATGTAGAGAGCATTACAGTAGTCGAACCTCCAGGTGATGAGGGCATGAGTGACTGTGAGCAATGAGTCCCAGTCCAGATAGGGCCGCAACTGGTACACCAGGCGAACCTGGGCAAACGCCCCCCTCGCCACAGCTGAAAGATGTTTCTCTAATGTGAGCTGTGGATCGAGGAGGATGCCCAAGTTGCGGACTCTCTCTGAGGGGGTCAATAATCCCCCCCCAGGGTAATGGACGGACAGATGGGATTGTCCTTGGGAGGCAAAACCCACAGCCACTCCGTCTTATCTGGGTTGAGTTTGAGTCTGTTGACACCCATCCAGGCCCCAACAGCCTCCAGGCACCGGCACATCACTTCCACTGCTTCGTTGACTGGACATGGGGTGGAGATGTAAAGCTGGGTATCATCAGCGTATTGATGATACCTCACCCCATGTCCTTGGATGATCTCACCCAGCGGTTTCATGTAGATATTAAATAGCAGGGGGGAGAGGACCAACCCCTGAGGCACCCCACAAGGGAGAGATCTCAGAGCCGACCTCTGACCCCCCACTAACACCGACTGCGACCAGCCAGAGAGGTAGGAGGAGAACCACTGGATAACAGTGCCTCCCACCCCCAACCCCTCCAGCCGGTGCGGAAGGATACCATGGTTGATGGTATCGAAAGCCGCTGAGAGGTCAAGGAGCACCAGGACAGAGGATAAACCCCTGTCCCGGGCCCGCCAGAGATCATCCATCAATGCGACCAAAGCAGTTTCCGTGCTGTAATGGGGCCTGAAACCTGACTGCTGGGGACCTAGATAATCGGCTTCTTCCAAGGACCGTTGGAGCTGGAGTGCCACCACCTTCTCAACAACCTTCCCCATAAAGGGAAGGTTGGAGACTGGATGATAGTTATTAAGTACGGCTGGGTCCAGGGAAGGCTTCTTGAGGAGGGTGGCGCACGAGCGCTTCTTTATAGAGTGTTGGAAAAACTCACCTCCCCAAGGAAGCGTTGGTAATCTCCTGGACCCAGCTCCGTGTCACCTCCCTGCTGGCTGAGACCAACCAGGAGGGACACGGGTCCAGTAAACAGGTGGCGGAACTCACAGCTCCAATGGCCTTGTCCACTTCATCAGGTAATGCAGCCTTAGTGAATAGTTTGATAGTGGTGACCGTGGCGTTAGGGGAAAAACTGTTCTTGTGTCTAATTGTCTTGGTGTGCAGTGCTCTATAGTACTGTTTTGAGGGTAGGAGTTGAAACAGTTTGTGTCCAGAATGTGAGGTATCTGTAAATATTTTCACATCCCTCTTTCTGATTCATGCAGTATACAGGACCTCAATGGAAGGCAGGTTGGTAGCAATTATTTTTTCTGCAGTTCTAATTATCCTCTAAAGTCTGTGTCTGTCTTGTTGGGTTGCAGAATCAAACCAGACAGTTATAGAGGTGCAGATGACAGACTCAATAATTCCTCTGTAGAACTGTATCAGCAGCTTCTTGGGCAGTTTGAGATTTCTGAGTTGATGCAGAAAGAACATTTTTTGTTGTGTTATTTTAATAACTTTTTTGATGTTAGGTGTCCATTTTAGACCTTGTGATATGGTCGAACTTGTAAATTTTGAGGTTTCTACTGTTGTACTGTGTTGTCTAAAACTGTAAGGATTTCTCCTAAAGTCTACCAATTAACAATTAACCAATGAATGGTTTTCCTTCAGAAGTTGTGAGTGCTCCATCACTAGAGGCTTTTAAGATGAGAATGAGTAGCCACTTGTCTGGAATGATAGTCTTCTGCTTGAGCAGGAGATTGGAGTAGAAGAACTCCAAAATTCCTTCCAATTCTATTATTCTGTTAATATGATTTATATCAAGCTATTCTGAAAAAAACCCAAACAAACAAATAGACAAAGATCTGAGACAGTGTGTATTATCAATTCTAGCCCTACTGCTTGAGATCTAGAACAAAACATGGTAGAAGTTGAACAGATGATATGGGACTTAGACATTCAAGCAGTCAGCGCCAAATTTTCCCATCACCCTTTAGAAGTGAATAGCTCTCTCCGTTTGGTCACCACAGTTACTTCTATACAATTCTATATGGCTCATATAGAAATATCTTTTCCCTAGCCCTTATAAATGCTCTTCCTACTAAAATAACAATGGGTTAATATAATGATATGAAAAGTAGGTGTTTGCTCAAATGCAGAGGTTAAGTCTATTTTACATCTCTTTAAAGTGCCCACTCTACTCTCTTTGGTGAACAGCGCTAATCCCCCTTGAGCCAGGTGGATTCCTCTCAAGAAGGAGAGATTAAGTTATTCTTCTTAAATGACCAATAGCTGGGTGTTTTGAAGGTAGTAGGAACCTTTTTATTTATAGCCTTAGCTCATAGAAGCCATTTCTACGGAAAGGGGCGGCATACAAATCTAATAAATAAACAAATAAACAAACAAACAAACAAACAAACAAATAAATAAATTTATTATTTCAAATTTGTATTAATATTTATGAATATATTATTCATAACATATGCAAGTACTGTATTAACCGTGTATAATAAGTGTTAATTTTAAATTTGGGGACTTGGTCTTGGTCTATAAATAAATAAAAGAAGCAGATTGATGTAGCTGAAAAAATATATGGATCCATCTACTGTTAGTTCACATCTAAATAATAGTGGATATACAGTATATTAGTGAAATGAATTATTATCAGCTTCAGTTCTCCATTTATATAAGCGGAACAAGAAAAACCTTCAGATATAAATGGGATTAGATATTTCCCATGAGATAAAGTTGAGTATAACTCAAAAAAATGAATAAATATAGATTTTTACATATCAAAATATGGTATTTTTTTTGCAAGATGATTGAGTAAATAAAAATTTCCATCCAACATTTTCTTCTCCAGGACAAATAAACCTAAAAAACCCCCCTTCATTGGGGTATGACTTCAAAACGTGAATCTATTTTTTTTTAAATGAGGGAGAAATATTCCCTCACAGGAGTCTTAGCAGCTTCTTTAATTTCCTGTGGAGGATTGGGGTTAAGAAATATTTTCAATACTTCATCTTCAGTAGTTGTTGAAATGCTTGCTTCCTACAGAACATTTTTGTAGCAAAAGTGGGCGGTAATATAACATTGGGGAGTACGGGAATAATAAATTACCAAAATGAAACCTTGCAATTAACCCATACTTGTTTTAAGATTAGTATCATAAAATGTAACTTCTCAGACATTTAGCGGAAATCAGTCTTCTGGTTTGGGAATAAAATTAGACCCTTTTTTTTTTTTACCCCTATTAGAAACTAGTCAAAAGAAATTATGCAGTGATAGAACAAATTGTTTACATGCAGGAATTTGGGGACTTAATCACTGGCCTCTTTACTTAAAAGGGTTGAATAAATATGATTTAAAAATGCTTCTGCATAAAACCCAAGAGAACTGTAACCATCAGAAAGACAGCCTGACCTGGAACAACAAAGCTTCCTCTTATAACTCCATGGCATCCCTGTCATCAGCCCAGAGAAAAATGTTAAAAATAAAATGTTGCTTTTATTGGAAGAACCTTTATAATATGTATGATGCAAATTACGTCCCATGCACTTATAAGTTATTCTTATAAGAATAACTACCCAGTATCCACCATTTTAGTGGATTGATTAATAACTAGTGATGGGAGAACCCAACGGTGTTTGGGTTCGGCAAGTTCGGACGAACTTTATGCAAAATTTAGCTGAACCCGAACCGAACCCGAACCCGAACAGGGAATCCTTCCCACGAAGAGATTCCGGGGGCAGAGCTTTGACATCACCGGCATGTTGCTAAGGACGCCAAGGTGATCACTTCCTGGATTCCATAAACATTGTTATTTTTATGAAAAAGGACACCGCAGCGGCACTGCAAGCAAAGGGCGGTCCTTTCATGTAAAAATAAATGTGTTTATTTTTACGTGAAAGGACCGCCCTTTGCTTGCAGTGCCGCTGCAGTGTCCTTTTTTGTAAAAATAACAATGTTTATTTTTACGTGAAGACCTCCCTTTGAAGGAGCTGGGGAATCCCTCCCACGAAGAGATTCCAGGGGCAGAGCTTTGACGTCACCGGCAGGTTGCTAAAGATGGCAAGGTGATCACTTCCTGGATTCCATGGAATCCAGGAAGTGATCACCTTGGCATCCTTAGCAACCTGCCGGTGACATCAAAGCTCTGAACGCCGAACACGATCCCAAACTTTGCCCGAAGTTTGAAAAAAATTCGGGTTCGTGTTCCGCATACTGAACACCGCAAAATTCGGTATGGACCCAAATTGTGCGGGTTCGGTTTGCCCATCACTATTAATAACTAAGAAAAAAATATTAGACCTACTTGCAATATTTCCAAAGAAATGAGCTTCAACTGTTGCATTTAAGATTGTTTGATAGCTTAATTTTTCATAAAGAAATGCAGAAGTCAATGCAAGAATTCAGGCATCTGGCCACATAGTCACTGAAACTCTTTGGAAATGCAGCCATCACAAGTGGAGAGCCATTTGAACCTGCATTCTACTCTTCCAGAAAACCAATTCAGCTTCAAAACAAAGGCAAGCAGTTAGTGACTGTGTCTTCACACTATAGGAGTACATGGCCCAAAAAATAAATTTGAATTCAGAAGGCACCCATGTCAGAAAATGTGAACTTACTTGCTAAAAGAATTCCAGATAATTAAATAGATCTTATGAGCAAAAATTCAGCTCATAACATAATTGTCTTAGATATAGAGTTTAGCCCTCATTAGGGTATCAATGAATACTAATGAATGCATTGGCTAGAAAAGCTTCAATTTCAACTTATACCTTGAGTAAAAATAAGAATCTGAATGTGCCTCTTAAATGTAGAGACTCATTTAACTAACAATAATAACAGGTAAACCATTGGTGAGTTGCTATCGGTTTGCCCTGGATCAGGCGAACCAGTAGCAGCAGAGGTGGAAGGCTCCACGGCCACCGCCCATCTGCCCGGACATGTTTGAACATGCACAGAAGCACGATATGTATGCACATGCTCCCAATAGTGAACTGGTAGTGAAGATAATTGAAAACCACTACTAAGTTAAACTAACAATAAGTCATAAAAAACTGACATGAGGAAAGTATATTTTCTCCATGAATGTGACCATACTATGATTTAGCTTACAAGAATGAATGAACAATCTTCCAAGAGCTTGTTCTTTATTGTGAATTTGCACAGGTGTCTGCAATTAAGGTAGAAAAAAGTCAATATTGCAGTGTAAAATTGTGATCAAGTGATGTCTGGTTTGTGTGAGTATATCACAATGCATGTAAAAAAAGAAGACTTCAAGGGCCATCATGGCTGTCATCTTCTTTTTCTTCTAAACAATGTGGATATCACTTGTCTTCTGAAATACACTTATAAAACCATGCTCTGCCCACTGTACCCATCAATTTAAACTATGCCATAAAAGATTTGTCATATTTGTGGCCTTCTTGCTAGGATGTTTTTATGATTCTCAGATTTCTTTCAAATGGCACATAAGCAATATTTGAAACCACTTTTTTTCCCACAGAGAGAGCAGAGGTGTGAATGAAATGACAGAAACTTTTCATGTAGAATTAGATTCTAATGGTTAGATTTTATTGCTCCCAGGAAATACTCTGATTGACTTTCTTAGGTGTTGCATAAGGTTAAGTTTTTCACTTAGTAGGAGAAAAATATCCCCTTTGGAGTTCTTTCAGTGACAAATTGGAAGCTCATCATTTAAAAATAGGTGTCTTGGTAATAAAATAGCCTTTTTCCCAATGAAGAAAACAGAAGCAATTTCCATTATCAAGCACGTAACTGCTACATTCCAATTTCTAACAGATAAATACTTTCAATCCCTTGATTGGACCATGGAATAAAATGGATTTAAAACCATAAAATGGTGGGTGGAGAAGGAAGAATAAATCTGCTACATTCCATGGTTTGGAATATATTTCTTAACACATATAATTGTATGTCAAAGATTCCAAAGTAATTTCATAACCAAAGTAATGAAGAACCAAAACTTTAAGTTGGATATTTTTCCTATCAGTTTCATTGTACTCAGCAGCTAATTTTGTATATTAGGAAATTAAGAGAATTAAGATGTTTTAAGATAATAAATAAATAAAGATGAATTAAGATAATAGTGATTTTGCTAGGCCAGCAAGAAAAAGCTTTGAAGCTAGCTGTTGACGCTAGCTGTCTTTCTCTCTATGTGAAGATAGAAAGTAGCACACAACTGGGTTAGACTTTGATTCCTTTACTATCTACTCTAATCAACAAGGTCTCAATTTCCAAGGTCTCAATTTCCTAAGTTCTTGTCGCTGAATAATAAGAGAATAGGAAGCTAATAAAAAATAAAAAATAAGTGTTAGAGATGACCTAGAATGAGTGTCAGTAACTTGAGGCTTGGAGTTGCATGCAGCCCTTTGCACTCTCTGCTGTGATTCCCTATCAGGAGATCCTACCACTGGCTAGCCCCTTCTCTTCCCTCCTCCCAGTCACCTCTTGCCTGAGATGTTAAGGGTGATGACGGCAGATGGAGACTCACCCCATATTCCAGAACAGGAGTGAAGTAGCCCTGTACTTGCTCTTCTTCTGGCCCTTGTAGCTGTGTGCAGTTCAGATGATTGGGGAGATGTATGACTTGCTCTACTGTTCTTGCTGTTTCCATGGTCTGCTTGCTGCTCTTGCAGTGCCTTGAACAGCAGACTTCAATTTACTGAGCTTCACAATGTGTCTGTAGCCCATTAGGATGCAGAGCATTGGCTGCAGCTAAGCTGGGCCAATGTCTCAAGGAATAGAGAAAGTTGCACGTCTCCATTCACCATCATCACCCTTACCTTCTCAGGTGAGGAGTGACTGGGAGGGGAGGGCAAGGAGTGGAGCCAGCCAGTGGGAAGTCACAGCAGGGAGATGACAGAGCTTCATTTATCTGAAAACCTGAAATGATTCTTGATTTAAATCATATGGTAAAAAGAACCTAAAAAAGAAGAAAAACATTAGCAAAAAAAAAAAAACCACACCAAACCTTGCCTATTTTTGGAAATGGTTCAAGGGGGAAAATACAAACACACAAAAGAAAGACAGGGAGAAAGAGACAGAGAGAGAGAGAGAGAGAGAGAGATGGGAGGGAGAGCGAGATGAGAGAAAGAAAGAAAGAAAGAAAGAAAGAAAGAAATTGATGAGAGAGAGAGAGAGAGAAAGAGAGATGCAGAGATGAGAGAGGGAAATAGAGAGAGATAAGAGAGAAAGAGAGAGGAAGAAAGAGAGAGAGACAGAGAGAGACAGAGAAATATCTCCAGAATATTCTCAAAGGAAAAAATATATACATGGAGCCTGAGTAGGCATGGCTGGGGGGAGTTGTCATGTGCCTGGGTGGGAGTGAGTGTTGTCAATCTGACCACACCCACCAAGATTTTGTGGCTCCCAGTGTTTTCTTTTTGGTGGGAAATGGGTCCAAATGTCTCTTGTGTGTTTAAGGTTGCAAACACTGACCTAGAAGAGAAGAGATAGGATGATATTGCTGAAGGTGAGGGACGAAATAGAGGGAGGGCATGGCAAGAATAGTAAATGCTCAAATATGAGCTGTAAGAAAATGTCTCCAAGATCAATAACAGGATAAGAGAGTGATGTTAACATCACTGAAAACAGTTGTAGATGGAATGTGCAAAGGAACAGATTTCTTGCTGGACAGATTGGATTTTGGAAAATGTTTAAAAACAACCACACATACTTTGGACAAATTTATATTTATTTTCTTATATATCTTCCTAGGAAGAAGCTATGAACCTTGAATGTTTATATGAAGGGAAAGCATTATTCAAAACTACACAAATGATTGACTTCTGGCAATAAAACTAGAATCTGGCATTCTGAGACATCCCAGAAAATAAGCCTAAATTACAAGTTGCCTTTGATTTATGACCACAACTGAGTACAAAGATTCTGTTGTTATCTGAGACATTTGTTAAATGAGCTTTGCCCCATTTTATGACCTTTCTTGCCACAATTGTTAAGTGAAACACTGCAGTTGATCAGTTGTCAATGTGGTTATTAAGTGAATAAGGTTTCCCCATGGATTTTGCTTTGTCAAAAGGTTGCAAAAGGGAATCCACAAGACCTTGGGATGCAGCAACAATCATTAGTATGAACTAGTGGCCAAGCATCTGGATTTTGATCACATGATCATGGTGATGCTACATGGATTATAAGTGTAAAAAATTACTATAAGTAACCTTTTTTTCAATGCCGTTGTAACATTTGAACTATCACAAATGTTCAAATGTTGTGAGTTGAGGACTATCTGTTCTGAAGATATAGGATTTAAGATACTATATTGACATGTTCTTCACTGAGGTTACATATTAAAATTATAGATTGGTCACGTAGCTAGTAGATTATTACTTCAAGAAATTTGTCTACCATTACTAATGGACACTAACTACTAGTGATCTACTACCAAGTTTCCTGATGTCACATTTCTACTAATCTAAAAGTCTCGCCTCCAGAAGTTGTGAATGCTCCAACACTGGAAGTTTTAAAGAAGATGTTGGATAACCATTTGTCTGAAGTGGTGTAGGAATTCCTGCCTCCAAGGTCCCTTCCAACTCTGTTATGTTACAATACTCATTCTATTCTATTCTATTCTATTCCAAGCATATATTGCACTGGAAGTGCTGAATGAAAAATGGTCAGTTTATCTGCTACTGTATCCTTGTATACCATATCTCAGTGCGCCAATTAGCACCCGAGAAATAAATTAAAGTCCAAACCTTGGCCTTCTTCCAAGTTCAAATTTATTAACAGAGCTATGTTGGTTACGAATTGTAGTCAATACTAATTTTTCCTACAGTTCTCCATCCAGGTTAAGGTTCATCCCTTGTTCCCACTCCCATAAGTTCATCACATGGGCCACTCCAGTTGTCTCAACGTCCACAATCCAACTGCAATTCCCACAGTACTATTCTACTTGTGGCATGTCAAAGTCTCTAACTCAAAATAATGGCTTCGGCCTGACACAATCTTTGTAATCTTAAATGTTCAGTTCACCATTAACCTCAAATTATACATGTTATATGGGTGTGACTTCAGAAAACTTTCTCATAAGCAGTGAGAGCTTTAATGTTAATTTAGATTTTGTTTCTTGTAGAGTGTCATATATTTTCCTTAAAAGGGAAATCATACAGAATATTACTCACACAGCAGCTTTTAATTATTCTAGCCCTACATGCAGTTAGCAGTTTGCCCCAGCTCTTGAGCATAAGGGGTTGACTGATGGATTATATTAACAGTAAAAATCAGATGAAGCACTGCTGCAGCCTGAGATTTATTTTAAAAAAAAGGAAAACTCCTTTCTTGGTTGACACATAGAGACATTAAAAGAAGCTCTCCTTACAAAATATGTTTCTCAAATTTGAAGAAAGGAGCTATTTTCAACACTGGAAAACATTAGTGAATCAATCAAGATCATCTGAAAGAAAACTTCAGAATTTTTTTGGGAGGGGAGGGAGGAAACATTCAACTAGACAAAAGTAATCAAGGGGATGTTTGAACAAAGTAAAGTTTTGTCCCAGGAAATTACTAGAGGCTGAAAACAAAAGGATAAAGTTCAAAGGAAACATGCTGAATAATACAAGAAAATGCCAACTGGAATGTACTTTTTGTGTGTGTAATACATTATTATTAATAGGTACATGATAAATATTTTATCCTATATTTCTTCTAAGAAATGCACCATGCAAGATGCCCTACCCATATGTCATTATATGTGTACAACACTCTCAAGAGTTTAATTAGATTCTGAGTACACAGGGCTATCTAATGTGGTTCATAATCTAGATAATTCTTCTAGATCATTTTGATGAAGTCAGGATGACAGTAAATTTGGAGGGTATCTATCTCACTGCAAAGCAGAAAATGTATTATCTTTTGTCCATAAGCAATAGCAATAGCACTTAGACTTATATACCGCTTTACAATGCTTTACAGTCCTGTGTAAGTGGTTTACAGAGTTTTTAGCACATTGCCCCTAACAATCTGGGTCCTCATTTTACCCACCTCAGAAGGATTGAAGGCTGAGTAAACCTGGAGCCTGGTGAGATTTGAACTGCCAAATTGCAGTCAGCTGGCAGTCAGCAGAAGTTGCCTGCAGCACTGCACTCTAACCACTATGCAATCACAACTCCAGAAACT
The DNA here is from genome assembly GCF_031021105.1 of Erythrolamprus reginae. Lineage (NCBI taxonomy): Eukaryota > Metazoa > Chordata > Lepidosauria > Squamata > Dipsadidae > Erythrolamprus > Erythrolamprus reginae. Next base: position 344,041,184 of record NC_091950.1, on the reverse strand, counting down.
CAAGATCTACTACTCAGGATCAAATGTAGAAATACCGGAGAAAACATACTAAGAAAGTTAGAAGTTAAGGGAAACCTGAGATAAGTCAAGAATCTTACCCAGTTTCTAAAAAAGGTCTGAAATAGACAAGACTACAGAATGAAACAATGGTTTTCTTGTATTACAACCCCTGCTGGAAGCTACAATTTTTAGAGGTGACTGTTCTTGTTATCCTCTCAAGAAGTCAACATGGCTGTCCGAATTTTCTTATGCTTTTCTTTTCTACTTGAAGGTAAAAACTGCAGCTTTTCCCTTACCAGCAACACAGGCTTTTCCCATTCAGTAAGGAACCTATATTTTTTCCCTATCTGTCTTTTCATGCTCCCTTCAATCTCTCCTCTTTAGGCAGGTTCACTCCCTTAAAAATGCCAGATCTCTTATTGGCATTTCCACTCTTATTTTGTGCGACCAAAGACTGATGGGAATTTTATTCAGCCAAAGACTCAGAGGTAAGTCTGGGGATAGGGATGAATCATGCACATATGTATAGCTGCATCATCACTAAAGTTTTATTTATTTGTACATAATTTTGTTGAAGATTTTAGAATAAAGTAAACCCAGGAAGAAAAAAGAAAAAGAAAAGATGTGCAAAAAGAAAAAGAAGGCAACAAAATAAAATAAGGGAAAGGAAAAAAGAAATATTTAAAGAAGTAACTTCTGAACTCCCAGCACCCAAACCCACAAAGAATCATTATCCATTGAGACAGTATCCTCACAGTTTCAAACTTCCTCTCTTGTGTTAATATGATTGTAATAGTAATGTTTGTCCCCACATGTAGCAGGAAAGGACAATTGTCAGTGGACTAATACATATTTGAAATTGTTCTATCATATCCCTAATCTCTGTTTCCAACAAGCACATTTCAGAAACTTCTCAGCATATATCGATTTTCATTACTCAAAAGAATAAATAAATCACCAGCCAGCAGCTTTCCTCATTTGAGAGATACCTCATATTCCTTCTGCCCTTCAGCATGTCACTGTTCTGAATTGTGTTTACATTTATTTAATTATTACATTTATTTATTTATTTAATAAATTTGTATGCCGCCCCTCTCCGTAGACTTGGGGCGGCTCACAGCAATAGTAAACACAATGTAAAATACAAATCTAATATTTAAAAAACTAAAAAACCCATAATTAAAATAATACACACAACATACCATACACAAATTATATAGGCCAGGGGAGGATGTCTCAATTCCCCCATTGCCTAATGGCAGAGGTGGGTCTTAAGAAGTTTACGAAAGGCAAGGAGGGTGGGGGCAATCCTAATCTCTTGGGGAGCTGGTTCCAGAGGGTTGGGGCCACCACAGAAAAGGCTCTTCCCCTGAGTCCCGCCAGCCGACCTAACTGGTTGCTGGGACTCGTGTGGTAGAAGACGGTCCCAGAAATATTCTGGTCCGATGCCATGAAGGGCTTTATAGGTGATAACCAACACTTTGAATTGTGACCGGAAACTGATCAGCAACCAATGCAGACTGCGGAGTGTTGGTGAAACATGGGCATACCTAGGGAAGCCCATGATTGCTCTTGCAGCTACATTCTGCACGATCTGAAGTTTCTGAACATTTTTCAAAGGTAGCCCCATGTAGAGAGCATTACAGTAGTCGAGCCTCAAGGTGATGAGGGCATGAGTGACTGTGAGCAGTGACTCCCGGTCCACCAGGCGAACCTGGGCAAACGCAACTGGTGCACCAGGCGAACCTGTAAGCTGTGGATTGAGGAGGATGCCCAAGTTGCCGACCCTCTCTGAGGGGGTCAGTAGGTCCCCTCCCAGGGTAATGGACGGACAGATGGAATTGTCCTTGGGAGGCAAACCCCACAGCCACTCCATCTTATCAGGGTTGAGTTTGAGTCTGTTGACACCCATCCAGACCCCAACAGCCTCCAGGCACTGGCACATCACTTCCACTGCTTCGTTGACTGGTCATGGGGTAGAGATGTACAACTGGGTATCATCAGCGTACTGATGATACCTCACCCCATGCCCCTGGATGATCTCGCCCAGCGTTTTCATGTAGATATTAAATAGCAAGGGAGAGAGGACCGACCCCTGAGCCACCCCACAAGGGAGAAGCCTAGAAGTCAACCTCTGACCCCCCACTAACACCGACTATGACCAACTGGAGAGGTAGGAGGAGAACCACTGGAGGACTGTGCCTCCCACTCCCAACCCCTCCAGCCAGCGCAGAAGGATACCATGGTCGATGGTATCGAAAGCCTCTGAAAAGTCAAGAAGCACCAGGACAGAGGATAAACCCCTGTCCCGGGCCCACCCACCAGTGATCATCCATCAACGTGACCAAAGCAGTTTCCGTGCTGTATCCGGGCCTCAATCCAGACTGCTGAGGGCCTAGATAATTGGCTTCTTCCAAGGACCACTGGAGTTGGAGCGCCATCACCTTCTCAACAACCATCCCCATAAAGGGAAGGTTGGAGACTGGATGATAGTTGTTGAGAACGGCTGGGTCCAGGGAAGGCTTCTTGAGGAGGGGGCGCACAAGGAGCTTGTAAGGAGCTGGAAAGGACCCCCTCCCCAAAGATGCGTTGACAATCTCCTGGACCCAGCTCCATTTCACCTCCCTGCTGGCCGAAACCAGCCAGGAGGGACACAGATCCAGTAAACAGGTGGCAGAAATCATAGCTCCAATGGCCTTGTCCACTTCATCATGTGTCACCAGATCAAACTCTTCCCAGACACATGGACGGACAAGTATGGGCCCCAGTCACCTCGACTGACTTGTTGTCAGTCGACTCTGTTATCCAATCAGAGTTGAGGTCTCCGATTGGATAACAATCGGAGGCTTACATTACCTCTTTTTCTTTCCATGAAGGCTTAGCCTCTCTTTCTTCTATAACAACTTGAAAACCATTTCTGAGATCTACTCATGCAGAATAATTCCCCCACTATCTCTGGATTTAGAGTATCATTGTGTTCCACTGGTTGCAACCTCATTCTTTGACTTGATAAAATTTCATCCTTTCTTCTCAGCTAAAGAGTAATTCTGTTCACCTATTGCTTTGGTCTTTAAATGTTTAAGTGGTACTAAAACCTTACACTTGTGGCAACATATGACCAATTGTTTCAGAGACACAAAAACTCTATGGTGTTATACTGCACACAAAAGTTGTGAACTCCTATATTTTGAACTCCAATTTACTATGAAACCGTATTTCAGTCTGTAATAAAGACTTACAATGTGAATATATTTTAGTGCATTCTTTGCTACATACTTTTTCTTGAATTCCAATTAAAATCCTCATCTCTTTATTTGATTTGCTTCCACCTTTGTTTACCTGCCCCATTTTTAATATAGCTCCTTTCCTTGCAAGGTATCTTAATATATGCTTATTTGCAGTTTCAAATTATGCTATGTAGCAGAAACAGGGTATCATTTCTGGCCTGCAAGTTGAACTTGATATAATTTGCTTCACCAGAGTCAGAGCTGGTGGGCTGGGAACTAGAATACATGGGCAGAGATGAACATTTTGGATTTCATTTGGGAGGTTCTCAAGAATCTGTAAATAGATTCATCCTGTTTCCCAAATGTTTAACTCTTCCAGCAAATCAGGGTTACTGCTCTCTATCCTTGAGATCAAAGAAAAATTCATTAATCAAAATCAAAGAAAATGCATTATTTTATCACTGGCAGCTAGCATTACAATTTGGAAATGCCTTGGAATAGGGCACCAATGATAAAGTAGCCAATTTCTACTTGAGGGTATAGGAAGCCATGGCCCATAACTGTATGTTGTCTGCTACTAGTTGGTACTTGGTTGTTGCAGTAAAATCTACATACCTTCCCTACCAGTTCAAAATCAAACTTTTTCACCCTCTGCGCATGCACAAAAGGCTTTGCGCATGCACAGAGGATTAAAAAAAAGAAAATGACAATGTCCAGGTGTGTGGACAGAGATTCGCGCTAGTTACTGGTTCTCCGAACCACTGGCAGCCACCACTACCGCTATGCCCCAACTGGTATGCCTGAACCAGATTGAATTGGTAGCACTTCATCACTGATTGGTTGCCTACTATAAAATAAGAACAATGTGATAGCTTTTTAAGATCCTGATTACACATTCAAAATTTTGCCATACTCATTTTCAGAGAATTATAAATGACAGTAGAGAAATTATTGGCAATTGTGTGTGAATGGTTCCTCTCTCTCTCTCTCTCTTTCTCTCTCTCCCCCCCTCTCTCACACAGACACAAACTCACTCACTCTGTGTGTGTGTGTGTTAGGAGAATAATATTGCCATATTTCCACAGCATTAAAAAGAGCGGTAATTAAGATGATTGAGAATATGTTTTCACCAACCAGAAACATTTTCTACTGCTTAGAACTTTGCTGATAGTTTTACCATACATTCAAAAGCAATTGATTCAGCAAAATACAGTTTGTTTTTTTGGAAACCTACTTATAAAGCTGCTGTTCATTTGCCAAAAAGGGTTTGGGGGTAGGGGTGGAGAGGAAAGTCCTTGCTTCACCACAATTTTCATAATGATTTTAACCCAATTTTCAAATTTATGATAAAACTCAATTATAAAAGAAAACAGAATAAATATCAAAACATTTTGTATAGATTCAGATACATTTAAATCAGGCTGTCTATTAAATGGGAGAAGAATAAATAAAAGTGCATAACTTAGAAGAGCAAAGAAAAACACTCCTTTGAGTAAATCATGGGAAATGACCACATACTTTCATTTTTCTGCTTAATCAGGGAAGTCTTTCAAAAGAGCTTAATTCTTGTAGTCCAAAACTATAAAAACAAAAACAAATCCCTTGTGACTTAGAGTAGCCAAGGTCATAAAATTAAACATTGAACTTCCTCTCCAATTTTCTAATTTTCTAATTTTCCAATTCTATTGGAATATTTTGAATTTTTTATTTTTCCAAGCAATGTGAGTGTCAGACAACTCTATATTTTATTTCTGAAGCTAAAGCTGCCCCTAGTTTTCAAAGAAGGGCAGCATACACATCTAATAAATAATAATACTAATTATTATTATTATTCTCATTATAGAATTGCAGTTACTTCATATGTTTTTAATCTCTTGTTTTTTTTTCCTGTAAACCCACTCTGGTTTGGAATGAGTGGCATACACATCTGAGAAACAAATAAATAAATACATAAAAACATAAATACATGTTTATCACGTCTGCTAACTTAAGCACGGGCAAACTATTATGCCAAGAAAAGGGTGGAAATCTGCTGTGAATGGAGCCGAAGGAATTGAAAAAAAAGGCAGTTTCCAGTTGAAAAGTCATATTAAAATGACCGCAGGCATTTTGCACAAATAAGAAACTATTCTTTCAATTTTATTGCTGCATCCCCTATTTTGGGTGAGGGAAACTTTTAGAAATTGTTTGAAAGGCAAGGAAGAAAATATAAGATTGTTCTCTGTGCCCTGTTTCTGCAACCATGCCTTTGAACGACCTATTTTGTTTTTGTTTCTGTTTTTCAGTAAGAAGAAAAATCTCCAGTAGCAAACTGTTTCCTAGAAAAATGGTATTAACATATAGTGTATTGTCTTCTTAAAGTGTTTTTTCCTCCACTAAGTACCAATTAGTTTTAAAATTTATATGTAGATTAAAATTGTGATGCAAGAAAGACATGCCCTGTTTACTTAAAATCTCAGTTAATTAGCAACCAAACCTGCTGCTTAAGCATGAAATTAATATCATTTTTCCTCAATAAAAATTGAAGATTTTAAAAATGCATGTTTACTGAGGCCTGTATTTATCAATGAATATTATGAGTGTTATGCTGTTTGGGACCTTTCTGAAGCAGGAGGTTTTTCCACCGTAACCTATGGTCAGATCACTACTTGTTTGGTTTATGCCACTGATGGCGAACCTGTGGCACAAGTGCCACAGGTGGCACATGGAGGCATATCTGCTGGCACGTAAGCCGTTACCATAGCTCAGCTCCAGTGTGCATGTGTGTGCCAGCCAGCTGATTTTTGGCTCAACTGGAGGCTCTGAGAGGGCATTTTTGGCTTCCAGAGAGTCTCGGGGGGATGGGGAGGCAATTTTTGCTTCTGGAGCATTGGGAGGGTGAAAAACAGGTCTACCAGGCCCACCAGAGGTTGGGAAATGGTCTGTTTTAGGCCTCCAGAGGATCTCTGGTGAAGCAGAACAGGCAATTTTTACTATTCCCAGGCCTTAATTTATGGCTGTGAGCACTCGTGCATGCACAATACTACATTCCCACACGCTTTCAGCACATTAACAAGTGGGAAGAAATTCTACCTATGTTGTTTTGACTATTTGTCAGAAAATCCATCACATCCTGTATTTTTAAACATTTTTGCAAAAGAGAGAGAGAGAGAAAGAATGGTATATATTTCCTAAATGAACAGAAGATGATAATTATTTTCTAAGTCTCGACTTACAGAACTTTAAACATATAGAATTCATGACAAGAAGCTTCAATCGCTTATTTGATGATTTGTGTTCAGATAAATTGTTATTCTTGTATCCATATGAACTTATAAAAAATCAGGCACCAGATGTTATGAAGTTTGACATCAACAGTTTCTAATCAAGCCCAGATTTTTAAGCCATTAAAGTTTGAGCATAAGTATTCCAAAATTTGCTAAAAATATGAAACTTCTTAGAATGTTAATGTATTCATCAGACATGCATATCTTATTTTTAATAATATATTTGAAAACACACAAACCTACATTAAAAGTTTCATGTCAAGGAATTTCACAGAACAGAAAACTGCCCCAGGTATTCCAGAGTGGTCAGTTAAGGTTATTCTAAAATTATCATTCTGAACTGACAAGATGCTGGTCTTTAATAATGTATGAGAGAACATTTATAAAAGTTTTAATATTCTTGAATGTTTTAAGGAGAGAGTATAACAAGGAAACTGAAAGCAAATTTAAATTATTGATGACTTTGGAACTTAAGATGCATACATACTTTACTTACAGTGCTTAGCTTTGGCATTTTTGCATGGTTCTCAGTTGTGCAAATAGAAATGCCATTTGGACCTATAAACTTCATATGTCAAATATATCTTATACATCATTTTAGAAAGCAGCATGCAACTTAAAGATTGGAACAGGTTCTATTCTCTTTAGAAATTTCATTTATGCAATTAGGGATGCAACTAAACTATTACAAATTTAGAGCTATACTGAAACTAGTTTCAATCTTTTTTTATTCATTTCTTACTATCACCTTGTGAGATACACACACACACACACACACACACATACACACACACAATACAGTATATATGCAACGAATGTGCATCATTAAACATTTTGACTACTTTTCATAGAATAGAATGGAATGGAATGGAATGGAATAGAATAGAATAGAATAGAATAGAATAGAATAGAATTTTATTGGCCAAGTGTGATTGGACACACAATGAATTTGTCTTGGTGCATATGCTCTCAGCATACATAAAAGAAAAAGATATATTTGTCAAGAATCATGTGGTACAACACTTAATGATGGTCATAGGGGTCAAATAAGCAATGAAGAAACAATCAATATTAATAAAAAATATTAGGATACAAGCAACAAGTTACAGTCATAAAGTCCTAAGTGGGTTCATTGTGTTCTTTCTCATTAGACATAATTTTTGATCATTTAATAAGTGAAACAACCAAGGGGGGAAAAGGGATGAAGATCAATATTAAAAGAAAATCATGATTATTCAGTGATTCTGTTCTGCAGTACATTCAGTCTGGTTACAGAATTACCGGTAACTCATCTCGTGGATTTGCATAATACCTGGAGCTGTAAACCAACCAAGACGGCTGAATTTGCACTATATTTTAAGCCATAAAAACCATACCAAGATTAGAAATAATCATGCTTTGCATTTCTGCAAATGCAGCCACTTGGTCTTTAAGTTTAAACATGCTGTATACGAATCAGTACATTACTCCACATAAATTTTAAAACAATCACATTCTTGATCTGAAAAACATGCCTTCATAGGAAGACTAGATAAAATAGAAGTGTGAGGCTATAAAGCTTGTAATAGCCATTTTTAAATTTTGGAGGATAATCTTTATGTGTGTGCCTCTGTGTAGATGTATTACAGTTATGTTTTAATAAGGGGACTTGGTCACCCAGCTGTTTGAATAGAAATAGAATAGAATAACTGAGTTGGAAGGGAACTTGGAGGTCTTCCAACCCCTCGCTTATACAGGAAACCCTACACCACTTCAGACAAATGGTTATCCAATATCTTCTTTAAAACTTCCAGCGTTGGAGCATTCACAACTTCTGGAAGCAAGTTGAAATACACAACAATGTGTTTCTCAAAGATTCAATCCAGATATCAATATAGGCAAGGTTTTCTGACAATCTGGAGAGTTTTTAACACATACCCTGCTGTTCTGTTCGGCTCTGAGAGACCCATTTCGAACTTTGAGACCCTGTAAAAAAAATTCCCTGCATATCTGAAACTTGAAATTTCATGACTTTTCATCATTTCAGGGGTTCTCTCTATGAAAATCCCACACCAAGTAAAATTGAACGCATTTTTCAGGCAAAACTATCTATAAATTGAAAAAAAATTCACAAAAGGGGGAGGGCTTTTATGAGCAAACTAAAAATATAAGCATTACTTTTTTCATTTCAATTTTCATTTCATTGCATGCAGAAATGTTCAAACTAGTTTCCAAGTGAAAAAGGTTTTCAAAAAGACCAAATATAAGTACCTAAAATGAACCATTTTTGGTCTGGGTCAAATAGACCCGCGAACAGTACATGTGTATAGTCTTGGTGAACAGAACAGCAGGGGCTCAATTGATTGTATGTTATTAAAAAACAATCAAGATCAAGTGAGATACTAATACCACCAGAATTCTAGGTGTGGTCTTACTAAGGCTTTATACCTTGTTATAAAGCCTTAGTAAGACCACACCTAGAATTCTGTGTCCAGTTTTGGTCATCGCACTATAAAAAAGATTTTTGAGACTCTAGAAAAAGTGCAGAGAAGAGCTGTCAGGATGATTAGGGGACTGAAAACTAAAACATATAACGGTAACAGGAACTGAGCATGGCTAGTCTACTGAAGAGAAGGACCAGGGGAGACATGATAACAGTCTTTCAATATTTGAGGAGCTAGCACAGAGAGGAAGAGGTGAAGCTATTTTCCAAGGCATCTGAAGGTCAGACAAGGAATAATGAATGGAAACTGAACAAGGAGAGATTCAACCAAGAAATAAGGAGAAATTTTCTGACAGTGAGAAAAAGAACCAATGAAACAGCTTGCTTTTGGAAGTGGTGGGAGCATCATCACTGGAGGCTTTCAAGGGGAGATTGGACTGTCATTTGTCAGAAATGATGTAGGGTGTTCTGCTTCAGTAGGGGCTTGAACTAGATGACCTACAAGGTCTCTTCCAATTCGATCAATCAGTTAAGGAGAAAGTGCCAACTTTGGTATCTACATAGGATGAGCCATCTCCAGCTTGATCTTTCAGATCTTTAAAATATTTATTATTCCTATATCAATTAATAATAATAATAATAATTGTTCTGTCTGGGTTTTCCCAAACCTCAACACCAACTGAAAAAACAGCCAGACACTCTGGTAAAAGCCAAAAGTATTTTATAGCTGGAAAAAATAAGCACAAAGGAAAACCTGTCTTCACAACAGACAGGCTATAATACGTTACAGCAGGGTCCTGATGTCCAGTCAATACCACAAGCTTCTTGCTGGCACCCCCCCCCCAAAGTTTCAATAGTCCAAGGCACAAACCAGGATTGTAAGCCACCAAAGTTCACAGACAGGTCTCACGAATCTCCAAGATAAAACTCCACAAGCCAGGAAGGGTGGGTCCGCCTTTTATCCTTTCCCAAGAGCACCACACCCAAACCCAGCTGTGACCTCTAATGCTGGAAATACTTAGCCAATTGAGTCCGTCTCTGATTAGCTCTCCTTTGTCGCATATCTATGATGTCTTGAGCATTTTCCCCTAAGGAATCCAGGCTGCTTGCTGGGGAGAGCTCCCCCTGGTGGAACTCTGGCTGTCCTTCTTCTTCAGCCTGGGATTCCTCTTCCTCGTCCGTCTGCACTTCCTGTTCCTCAGCCTCTCCCTCTGAGCTGGAAACCGACAGAAGGTCAGCCATTCCCGGTGGGGTCCCAGACTGAACCACAACAACAACAACAACAACAATAATAATAATAATAATAATAATAATAATAATAATAATAATAATAATTTATTAGATTTGTATGCCGCCCCTCTCCGAAGACTCGGGGCGGCTCACAACAAGCGATAAAACAATATTGTACAGGCACAAATCTAATATTAAGAAAAAACTAAAAACCCTATCAATTTAAAAAACCAAACAGCACATACATACCAAACATAAATTATAATAAGCCTGGGGGAAAGGTGTCTCAAATCCCCCATGCCTGGCGGTATAGATGGGTCTTAAGTAGTTTACGGAAGACAAGGAGGGTGGGAGCAGTTCTAATCTCCGGGGGGAGTTGATTCCAGAGGGCCTGGGCCACCACAGAGAAGGCTCTTCCCATAGGGCCCCCCAGACGACATTGTTTAATCGACGGGACCCGGAGAAGGCCAACTCTGTGGGACCTTATCGGCCGCTGGGATTCGTGCAGTAGTAGGCGGTTCCGGAGGTATTCTGGTCCAATGCCATGTAGGGCTTTAAAGGTCATGACCAACACTTTGAATTGTGACCAGAAACTGATCGGCAGCCAATGCAGGCCACGGAGTGTTGTAGAAACGTGGGCGAATCTGGGAAGCCCCACGATGGCTCTCGCGGCTGCATTCTGCACGATCTGAAGTTTCCGAACACTTTTCAGAGGTAGCCCCATGTAGAGAGCGTTGCAGTAATCGAACCTCGAGGTGATAAGGGCATGAGTGACTGTGAGCAATGACTCCCTGTCCAAATAGGGCCACAACTGGTGCACCAGGCGAACCTGAGCAAACGCCCTCCTCGCCGCAGCCGAAAGATGATGTTCCAATGTCAGCTGTGGGTCGAGGAGGATGCCCAAGTTGCGCACCCTCTCTGAGGGGGTCAGTAGTTTCCCCCCCAGGGTAATGGATGGACAGATGGAATTGTCCTTGGGAGGCAACACCCACAGCCACTCCGTCTTGTCTGGATTGAGTTTGAGTTTGTTGACACCCATCCAGTCCCCAACAGCCTCCAGGCACCGGCACATCACTTCCACTGCTTTGCTGACTGGACATGGGGTGGAGATGTACAACTGGGTATCATCCGCATATTGATGATACCTCACCCCATGCCCTTGGATGATCTCACCCAGCGGTTTCATGTAGATATTAAATAGCAGGGGGGAGAGGACCGACCCCTGAGGTACCCCACAAGGGACAAACCTAGAGGTCGACCTCTGACCCCCCACTAACACCGACTGCGACCGACCAGAGAGGTAGGAGGAGAACCACTGGAGAACAGTGCCTCCCACTCCCAACCCTTCCAGTCGGCGCAGAAGGATACCATGGTTGATGGTATCGAAAGCCGCTGAGAGGTCAAGAAGCACCAGGACAGAGGACAAGCCCCTGTCCCGGGCCCGCCAGAGATCATCCATCAATGCGATCAAAGCAGTTTCCGTCCTGTAACCGGGCCTGAAACCCGACTGTTGAGGCCCTAGATAATCGGCTTCTTCCAAGGACCGCTGGAGTTGGAGCGCCACCACCTTCTCAACAACCTTCCCCATAAAGGGAAGGTTGGAGACTGGACGGTAGTTATTAAGCACGGCTGGATCCAGGGAAGGCTTCTTGAGGAGGGGGCGCACAAGTGCCTCCTTATAAGGAGCCGGGAAGGACCCCCTCCCCAAGGAGGCGGTGACAATCTCCTGGACCCAGCTCCGTGTCACCTCTCGACTGGCCAAAACCAACCAAGAGGGACACGGATCCAGTAAGCAGGTGGCAGAACTCACAGCTCCAATGGCCTTGTCCACTTCATCAGGTGTCACCAAGTCAAACCCCTCCCAGACAGATGGACAAAGATGTTTAGCCCCATTCACCTCGACTGACTCATTGTCAGCCGATACTGCTATGCAATTGGAGTCGAGTTCCGCTCGGATCCGAGCGACTTTATCAGCGAAAAACGAGTTAAATTCCTCAGCACTGCCCTGCAAGGGTTCCCCAACTCCCGCCTGATTTAGAAGGGAGCGGGTCACCCTAAACAGAGCAGCCAGGCGGGATTCCGCTGATGCAATCAAGGCGGCATGGTACGCGCATCTTGCTGCCTTGAGCGCCACTTTGTAAGTCTTAATAAAAGCTCTTACAAGTGTTCGGTCGGATTCGGACTTATTCTTCCTCCATCGCTTCTCTAGACGTCTCTTCTGGCGTTTCAACTCCCAGAGCTCCTCGTTGAACCATGGAGCTGTACGGGGTCTAGTGCCACAGAGAGGTCGCAGTGGCGCAATTCGGTCAAGAGCCTCCGCTGCAGCCTTGTTCCAGGCCTCAGCAAGAGACTCTGCCGAGCTGTGGACGAGCGAATCTGGTAAAACCCCAAGCGCCTTCTGAAAGCCCTCAGGGTCCATCAGGCATCTGGGGCGGAACCTCCTAATCGGTTCCGCCTCCCTGTGGGGGAGGATTGGAGCCAGGAATTTGAGCCGCAGTAGAAAATGGTCTGACCATGACAAAGGCAATGCTTCTAAGCCCCTTAGTCTCAGACCACTATTCAATTGCTCCGAGAGGAATACTTGAGTCAGGTCCATGGCTGTCATGGTGGCCATGAACTCCTGTGCTAATCCTGAGGAACCGCCGAGCGACGGCAGATTGAAGTACCCCAGGACAATGAGTCCGGGGAACTCCACCGCCAGCCCGGCCACCTCTTCGAGCAGCACAGGCAGGGCTGTTGACACGCAGCTGGGAGGCAGGTACGTGAGTAACAAGCCCACCTGAACCCCTAAGTCCAACTTCACAAGGAGTGACTCACAACCCGCGATCTCAGGAGCAACGAGTCTACGCAGATGGAGGCTCTCCCTGGCTACAATAGCCACTCCTCCCCCCCTCCCCTGGGGTCGAGGTTGGTGCCATATCTGAAACCCGGCTGGACATATTTCCGAGAGAGGCACCCCTCCCTCTGGGCCCAGCCAGGTTTCAGTAACACATGCCAGATTGGCCTCCTCATCCAGGATCAGATCCCGGATGAGGAGAGCTTTATTCGCAACCGATCTGGCATTGAGTAGCAGCAGCTTGAGCCCAGGGCCCGGATTACACTCGTCACCAGGGCTCCGGTTTGAGCTCACGGGACCGGAACAAGGGATCGCTATTAAGCAGCAATCTCTTTTTCCTCCAGAACGGCTAGCCCCGTGACTCCCGCCATATATACCTCTCCCCAGCAGGACCGGGATATTCTGGCCCTCTGTCACCCCAATTAAGTCCATCTACTTTGCTGCTGATCTTTTTTACCATTTCCCCCAGAAATATATATTTCTCAATGGAGCTGGATTTTTGTACAATGTGTCCAAGATATGAACATTTAAGCCTGGTTATTTCATCCTCTGGATTGATTTGTTATATGATTTCAGCACACACACACACACACACACACACACACACACACACACAAACACACACACACAAACACACACACACACCTCCCAGCCAGCAATAGTACTCTTCTCCAAAATCAAAGCCTTCTCCAAGTTCTTCCATTCCTTACCATATTTCTGAAGATATTCCATCCATAACTGAAGCTTTCTTGACTTGGTAATTACCAGACTACTGATCTAATATCATCCAGTATTGGAGATTGTTGTAAATATCAAATATACTCTGACATACCTTGGATGTTAATATTTTTATTGTACAGAATTTCAATATACCCTTTACATCTTTGATCTTCTTTAAATTACTCACCATATGTCCTTTGATGACTTTTAGAAAAACCAACTTGAAGAATCTCCCTCTGAATTAGAGACACTTTTGGATTGATTTATTGATTTATTGATTTATTGATTTATTGATTTATTGATTTATTGATTTATTGATTTATTGATTTATTGATTTATTGATTTATTGATTTATTGATTTATTGATTTATTGATTGATTTATTTATTTATTTATTTATTTATTTATTTATTTATTTATTTATTTATTTATTTATTTATTTATTTATTTATTTATTTATTTATTTATTTATTTATTTATTTATTTATTTATTTGCCGTCGAACTCTTTTTGGATTCTTGGTTTTTTCATAATCTTCCTTAACAACTTTAATTTCTTTCAACAGTTTTTTTAGTTGTACATCAAAACAGGTGCTGAGAAAGTCTGACAGCAGAATAAACAGAGGAATAGACAGAAGAATAATACAAAAAAATTGGAAGAAAAACTATACTTTAACAAAATCCACTGCATATAAAGAAAGTCAGTATAAAATGTTCCATTGTTGGCACTTAGACCCAGGGCCGTCAATAGAACAAAAATGTATCCCAATTCAAACTCAAATTGCTGGTAATGTTAAAAAACACAAGGTACCTTTTTTCATGTATAGTGGCTTTGTCCAGAAATTAAAAAAAAATTGGATTAAAATACAAAAATGTCTAAGTGAAATTACACAAAGCCAAAGACTCCGGCCCTTTGGAATCAACCAGAGATTCATACTGCTTCCACTCTCCTGGCCTTTTGGAAAATGCTGAAGACACATCTTTGTCGGCAGGCTGTTGAATATAGACACTCTGCTCCAGTCCACATTATGATAGAGACAGGGATGAATATAATTGAATGATTTTAATGACATGGGATTTTAGGTTTGTTAAACTAGATTTTAGCACATTCAATGGATTTGGTTATAAACTGGCTTAGTTTTAGTCTTCAATTTCTACTGTTTTATCTTATGTATTTGTCTTTATGTTGTAAGCCGCCCTGAGTCTCCTGAGAAGGGTGGCCTAGATATTGAAATAATAGATAGATAGATACAATAGATAGATAAATAGATCGATAGATCGATAGAGTGATAGATCTATCTATCTGTCTGTCTGTCTGTCTGTCTGTCTGTCTGTCTGTCGGTCGGTCGGTCGGTCGGTCGGTCGGTCGGTCGGTCGATCGATCGATCGATCGATCGATCGATCGATCGATAGATAGATAGATAGATAGATAGATAGATAGATAGATAGATTCTTCTGGTGATCATTAAAGGGAATATTCTAAAAAGATTAAATATTTCATTATCTATATAATCAAACCCGCACAATCTTGAAAAATGCCCACCATAGCGACAGAGAATGTAATATTTTGGGGAAAAAATTAATGTGCAGAAATGGACAAAATGACTATAGAATTAAATGATAAGGAAGACTCAGAATATTACTTAACATGAGAAAACTGGTATCAATGGATACAAAATAAAAATAGGAAATATATAGATAAAAATAAGACATAAATTGTATTTACTTATATTTTATCAAATAAGAATATCGGAGAATATAAGAATAGAGTCAAGATTTGTGTACTATCATAACAGTATTGAATTGACAGTCATTAAGTGTTGTACCACATGATTCTTGACAAATGTATCTTTTTCTTTTATGTACACTGAGTGTCCAATCACACTTGGCCAATAAAGAATTCTATTCTATTCTATTCTAATTGTTCAATCATTACGGATGTATTTACTTCATAGAAGTATTTGTATATTTTAAATCTTAATAAAGGGTGGGTTTTTTTGGGGGGGGAGTAGTAGAATAATACATGCATAAATAAATCCTTTATATCTATATCAGTATTTTTGATTTGTGTAATCACCATTTTATAGTGTAGCAATTAATTTTAAGGGGGAACATATCCCTTGACATTTTCCAACAGATATAGAAGGGTTGTTTTTTGACTCTGTTTCTTGTACTAACAAAACTTGCTTTGCTCCAGCAAAAACACCTTTCCTTGATTCATATCAGAGAAAGTAATTTTTTTCCCAATTCCAATTTTCTCTTGTGCAGAACCTCTTCCAAATCTTCAGAGGATTGAGGAGCAGCCTGCAAAGTAGCTTGCCAAGCTTCAGAAATGGTCCAAATGGTTGGGGGAGGGGAACATTCACCACTTTCTGGTTACCCTAGAAAGGTGTAAATGTAATGTACCTTGATTTTAGCATCAAATTAAAAAAAATATAGTTCCTAGTATGCGGTTCCTCCAGATTGCTATGCATTTTCAGTTATGAATCATTACACACCCCATGGTCATGCTTAATAAGAAAATTGTTTTTTGTTTCTTCCATGCAAATGAGTGACTAATTGGTGATGCCCCACTGCCACCCTTTCTATGTAGTTTGTTTACATGCACAGACAACACTGGTGACTTTGATAACATGGATAATGATCAGCAGCTGCAATATTTCCCTTGCCTCAGCCTTTTTTGAAGCGACATAATAAATATGTTCCCTAAACTTTCAAATGCTATTTAGTCTATACTGTTTTTGATGAATGCTACAGCTGAGTTTACACCCGGCAAATCTGTGAAATTCATTAGATCTGATATTCCCCATGAATATTTATTTCTGCACTACTTCCAGTCTTGGAAAAAGTCATGGCACAGATAATATATAGCATAGCATTATTTTATTGCAGGACAGCTGTGTTTGTATAAGAGTGGGGGGGGGGGGTTTCACCTCCTTTTTTTGTCAAAATTCCATTTTATACTTTCAAACAAATTGGTTTTAAAACACCCAAACTGAATTCCTGATCCCTGTTAAATGCATGACTAATTTATTTGGCAATCTTTCCAATTATGTACCCTATAAACAACAAAAAAAGACATTTCCCCTGTCAAACCATACATTCCACCAGCATATGCATGCTTAGATCATGGACAACTGCTTCTGTATCCTGACATTCAAGGAATGTTATCCCATAAGAAAAGGCGAGTTCCTGCACAGTTCTCCATGTAGCTAAGTCTTAAGACTCACTTACTGTATGTCACCAGGCCTGGAGCAATTGGATCTAACCACCTGACTACTAAACGTGATGTATGGTTGTGATTGAATTGGTTGATTGATTTTAATATATTGGGTTTTTAGCTTGTAGTTTTTTAACTAATTAGATTTGTTTGTACACATTGTTTTATATTGTATCTTGTGAGCTGCCCCGAGTCTTCGGAGAAGGGCGGCATACAAATCTAATAAATAATAATAATATTAACATACATATTTTTGTAACAGAAATAGCTAAGAGCATACATTCATTTGAAAATGCATGAACGAAGTCTCATGATCTATTTTACAACTGTCATGCTTTTTTCCATTGCTTAACTTTGCCAAGCGTAGATGTTTTTCCAAGTTTATCATCTGTTCACATCACTAGCTGATGTTTGAGAGAAGTCAACAAAATGATCAACTGTTATTTGATTTTTTGATTTGAGGGGTTGGTTCTCTTTGTTTATTTGATCTTGTAGAGAATAAAATGCATGTATTAGAAATAATATACGTGCCCATTTAGTGTTGACTTTTTCAAATGTAGATAAAACAAGCCTCATTTTGAAAAAGGAGGAAATGAAGTGTAATCAAAATAACACCTAGAAATTTGAAATGAAATTACGCTAAAGTTAACTTCAATCCCATTGATTTCAATACCTCCGCTATAAATATGATTTGAGGGTTCTGCCTTCTCTTTCTGCTCAAGATCCCCATGTACCATTGGTGGGCCACTGTATGACACAGAATGCTGGACCCAATGGGCTTTGGCCCGATTCAGCATGGCTCTTCTTATGTTCTTGTGTTAAATAACAAAGGAAAGGAGAAATATAAATGTCAGGAATTCTCAGAAGAGCAGCACCAATAAAGCAAATATAATGAGGATGTTATGCTAAGCATCCAATGGTTTGTTCACTAGATATGTCTGCATTTGAAATATCATTTACGATTCTCTGTTTAGATGTTTTGTAATACCTAGGTCAGTGATGGTGAAATGTTTTTGTCTCAGAAAAGGGCCTCAAAACAGCCGGAAAGTGGCCCAGAAAATGGTCAGAAAACAGCCTGAAAAATGGTCTGAAAAAGCCTGAAAACAGCCTGAAATTGCCCCCAAAGGCCCCCCAAAGGCCCGAAAACAATCCCACAAACTGTCTTTTATTTTTGGCCTTTTGGCAATTTTGGGGCTTTCTCAGGCCATTTTCTGGTGTTCCAGCACCTGCGAAAGCCAGCTGGTTGGCATGCATATGCACACCAGAAACCAGAAGATCAGCTGGCGATGGCACATGTGCCCACACAGAGGGCTCTGTGTGCCACCTCTAGCACTTGTGCCATAGGTTCACCATTGCAGGGGTAGGGTCTCCTGCTTGACCAGTGGATTGGGGTACCTCCAAGGTCCCTTCCAGCTCTGTATTCTAATTGTCAGTGGCTTTCCAACATTTCCATTTGGAATCTTTCTGAGTCCTCTCAGAATTTCAGAATTATTTGAAGTCTACCAAGGCTTCAGATCTGACCAAGAAGTGCTAGGAAAAGGAAAGGCTATGAAATAGTAATACAAGATAATTGTTTTCTATCTTTTTATCTGCATCATCTCTTTTGGTACAGAGAAACATTAACTGTGAAACATTTCTGTCTTGCCACAAAATAATGCCATATTTGAAGTGATGGAGTCTCAGGAACTTTAAATATTCCATGATGTATGTATCTTCAGTCTACTGCTGTTGGTTTTTAACCTCATTCAGTCATTCAGTCATCTTGAGGCTATTTATATTTCTTGACTCCTTTTAACCAAAAGCATAGCTGTCTCTTTCCAATAACTTTCTCCTTTGTCTTCTTAAAGCTTCAAGCTATTCCCTTTTCAACTTTTCCTCAAGTGTAATGTTATTCAGAACCATTTGAATAGTTCTCAGCTCCTAATACTTGAATGAAATCCGGATAACAACTCTTCCACCAAATCCAACTGACAATTGTGAAATATGGCCTTCCTTTTGCTGCATATATATATATGTCTTTTTATAGAAAAGACCTTTTGGGGTTTCTGTCACATTTCTAGCTCATCCATATGTGCATATGCTTTTTCAGTACTGATTTCCCAAAAAATATTTCAAACAAAATCAAATAGTCAAGGAATGAGAAACAAACAGAACTGGAATCAACTATATCACATAGATTAGTAAAGAGCCATTCCTAAAAGTAATGGGTCAACCTGATTAATTTTTATACAAAGCAGGAGGTACAGAGGTCCCTAACTTTTATCAAGTCAGCTTAAATAACTCAGCAAGATGTCAGTATTTCCCTGTTCCCTCATTGTTTAACAAGAGGTGATAAGGATTTATATTAATAATTTTATTAAAATTATTTTATTTTAATTTTATTATTTTTAACAAGAAGATTAAAAATGCCAACTAACATTAAAAAAGAAAGAAAGAAAGAAGCAAAAAGTACAAGAAAAGAATACAAAGTTGGAAAAATAGAAAAGAAAGAAAAAAGATGTAAAGAAGTGGTATTTATCATGGCAGTTAAAAATATAAATATATATTTAATCTCATTTTCTAAAGTTACATCACATTGCTTTTCTATTTGTAATCTATTCTGTCTATTCATCAAAACCATAAATCACAAGGATTTTTTTTTCATTTTTACACAAAAAGTCCACAAGAGGCTTCCAATCATCCCAAAAATGTAGATAATGTTTTTTTCTCTTATCAAAAATATCAATTTACCCATTTCATCAAAATCTTTTAACTTTACCAACCAACCTTTCCATCTCTGGGCTATCTATCTATCTATCTATCTATCTATCTATCTATCTATCTATCTATCTTTCTTTCTTTCTTTCTTTCTTTCTTTCTTTCTTTCTTTTTATGCCGCCCTTCTCCACAGATTCAGGCCGGAGTCCCTGTAGTGAAATCATCTTCCGGACTTCTGGTGGTGATGCAGGGCTGTAGAAGGACGATCCTCCAGCCTTTGAGGCTGTCTTTTCTTTTGTTTTCAGAGACCCTTTGAGGCATCAATGGTTTGGAGGACTGTGTGGAGAAATAGGGACAACCCAGGCAATAGTGAGGCAAAGCTGTTCGCATGCTGGGATGAAGAGTACCCTCTCTATCTGGAGCGAAAGCGTTCTTCCCTGTTCTCCAAAACATGGTGGGCATTAAGCCACATTGCACCACGTAAGACAAGGAAGCAAAGATTGCAATATATCACACCCGATACTCTGCAATCGGACTCTCACAGGATTGGGGAATACAGGTGTAAAGGAGAGCCAATGACAAGGATGAGAAAAGAAAGGAGCTCAGAGAGGAATTTAGTGGCAAAAGCAAGGTATGAGCCAGGAAATGCAGCAATAACGAGCTGATAGAATCAGAGATAATACGAGTGAGGAAAGTTAAACAGAGTCCGTGTGGTGGACTTGAAATAGTACCTTTTCCATTCTTTCCATTTGTTGCTATTCATCAAGAGCAAGCTGATTGCAGTGTACAGGAGATCAGACACCGGAGCAAGAAATTGTGAAAGGCGGATGACTGTGCAGATTAATAATGGAGCAACTCTCAATTGATGACGGCGAGTGCAGAATCTGAAGAAATCAGAACATATAAAATATGAACTTGACAGTTGTGACTCATATAACATCTATTGGTATTGACATAGAAAGAGCCTTCCTTTATAGAATCAGTTGAAATAGCTCCAAATATATGGGCAGGCCATAATCCTTTCATAGTGGTATGGAGAGGAAAAAAGAAGGTTACAAGGAGGTGGATCCTAAATACAAAATTATTACAAGAAAAAGAGTATATACAAATGATAACTAAAGAAATAAATTTATTTATGAAAGAAAATAAGAAACAAACAACCGCCATACAAAATCTATGGGATACGTTAAAAGCCTATCTAAGAGGAATTACAATTTTTTATATGGCAAAGAAAAATAAAGATAAATGGCAAGACTACAACAAAAAATTAGAATGTATTAAATGACTAGAATATAAGCTCCCAATGAAACAAAATGATGATAATATACATAAGTCATTAATGGAAATTAGGACTATGTAAAATATATTAGACTTGTAAGACAAACATTTTTTTGAAAAAGCAAATAAGCCGGGTAGGTGGTTGGCTTACAAAATTAAAAAGGAAAAAAATAGAATAATTCACTAACTAACAGATGCAGTAGGAGAAGTACTTCCTCAGTAAAATGGTTTGAAGCTCCATTTTAACAGTCATACAGGACATTCTTCAAAGCTGGTTCTGTTATGCAGCATTTCTTGGAATGACAATGTAACTGTGCAATCCTATGATCATACAGTATATGTGCATCAAAAGAAGAGATGTGAATCCTGGCTATCTCATGCATTCTTAAAAATAACTAGTCAACCCCAGAGCACAAATTATTGGAATATCTAATAATATGATGGATTAGTTTTTTGTTAGATGTTAGTGAAGGTTGTCTTAGCTTTGCAGAAAAAAAAATGTAAAATCCTCATTTGTATTTTTGAAATGTGCTTGTACTAAAATCAGAATCAAACTGAATTCCTTTAATATAGCCACAATATTTTTAAGCAGTGCATAGTTTGATGCCCTCTGAGCTTGGTTGTTTGCTTGCAGCCATGTCATTACCAAAATTATCTACTTTGGTGATAAAACATCTGTAAGAAAGCAACCGAGCTCAGAGAGCATCAAGTATCCCACAATTCTGAGCTACAAATATTCTCCTCTATTGACTTGAAAGGCATTTAATTTTTTACAAAATAGCTATCCCTGCAGCTCTACATAAATTATTCCCCATTTTAAAAAAAGTATGTGACAAGCTGGTGGGGTCCTGGACTTATTGCATTGTCACCAAACTGAGGACACACATCCCTTGAGAATAATTGGCTTGGGTGATAACATTTCAAAGATAGTGCTAAAAATGCTCTGCCCTGGAAGGTTCTGCAGCTGAATGGTTTATAATACAGATTATAAGTAAAAGTTTAAATTAATGAAGAAAATGCCCTAGAAGTGGAACTATAAACAAGTTCAAAGATCATTTTAAATGACCTTTATATATCATTTATGATAATATTAAACACAGTATTCCCATTAAGGGTGACATATAATATTGAGAGACTTCTAGTGCTGTATATTTGCTCCAGTCTAGAGATGTGCCTGTAGCTGCTATTAATGCAGGGACCTCTGGAAATTCAGTCCACAGCCGTGCATTATATGTCCATATTCTGTTATTCCTCAGCATTTTTTTTAAAAAAACTAGTCCCTTCTCAAAGTCCTTCCAACATCTGCAATTGATTTTGTACTGTACAAAATTTGCTTTTTCCTTTCTACATTACATATTTACATATCTTACAAAACTTCTACAAAAAAGGTCAAAGAATATAAGGCAGGCCCAGAAGAAGATGTAGAAACAACATCAAAGACACACTACAACAACACCGGAAGCGGTAAAAGAATGAGTAAATAAAAAGACAACACATTTGTATTCTCTGCATTATTCCTCTTGTGTTTTTGATTTGAAATTGATATACCATAGTCCTAATGTAAATGTAAAATATCTGTTTTAGATAGGTAGATAGGTAGATAGGTAGATAGGTGGATAGGTGGATAGGTGGATAGGTGGATAGGTGGATAGGTGGATAGGTGGATAGGTGGATAGGTGGATAGGTGGATAGGTGGATAGGTGGATAGGTGGATAGGTGGATAGGTGGATGGATGGATGGATGGATGGATGGATGGATGGATAGATAGATAGATAGATAGATAGATAGATAGATAGATAGATAGATAGATAGATAGATAGATTTCTACCCCCTCCACATTATCAGAGTTATTGACTGATTATGTGGCATCAAGCTGTTGTTGAGTTTCATCAACTTCATAGATAGATATTCTCCATAATAATCTGCCCCTAACCGAGGCTTTCAGATTGTCAGTGCATTGATCTTCCCTTTTCCTTTCCCTTTTTCCTTTCCTGTCATTACTCCCTTCTCTAGAGAGGTAGGTCTTTGCACATTGGGTCCAAAGTAGGATACTTTGAAGTGAATGGATCACTAGATCAAGGCTAAATTGATCTGTTCTTTTCAAATATACACAAGGGTTTGATGAGTTGGAAAAGACTTGATGGCACAAAAGCAATCAATCAATCAATCAATCAAAAGAATGATGGAGCTGGCATAGAGCTGTGCCAGCAATGAACCCTCCACCATGGTGGAAGAGATCATTTTAAGATTAAAAAAAAATCCATACAGCCAACTTCCTCTCTTGACATTGACTGTCTTGAATGCATTTTTCCTATGAATGCAGATATCTATGAGAGAAGCCTATTAGCTTCCATATACTGTATATCTGGAAGCTCATAATGAAAGATCATGCCTTATGTAGAAATCATTGCATATATTTAGTAGGAAAAAACCATTTTTAAGATGCTGCTAAAAGATAAAGCAGGTGCACCCATGCTTGCAGAAAGTGAAACATCTTTTCTGCTTCAGATTTGAATACCTTCATAGGCTTCTGGGAAAACGTTTCTCTCCTACAGATGTTTATTTTTAATTCAGATGTTCCTGAAAACCTAATTTCATTTCAAGGATGTTGGGAGAAGAATCATCTAGGGCATCATATAGTTCAGAATCCAGAATGAGGAATGTTAACAATGGAATTTATGTCTGAATGTGTCTCGTAAAAGCTATAATCAGTCCAGATAACTTTTGGGCACATAGAAAGAAGGCCAAAGGCTACCCTGCAAAGGAGAGGATAAATATGGCAAAGAGTGGTATGATCCAAAGGTTTAGGTATGAGAGCTCCATAAAGCAAAAACTGGTCTATGTTGAATGATGATGTGCTTGAAGATGAACCCTTAAAGAAAAGTTATCCTCTTCTCTTTCAAGCCTCATTCTGTCTCAGTAGCTCATGAATAAGATTTTTGTACCTAAAAAATAGTGAGACCACTTATTCTTTTTTTGAAAGAGACTGCCTACTGTCTGTCTCTGGAAAATTCTGGAAGCCATGGATTTCTTTGCACCAAATGCTTTTCTTTGTCTGTCAGCAGCCTTAATTCCGGCTGCTCAGCCCTTGATTCTTATCTATCTTTATCTCCATCACAATCCAATGACTCTCAGTAACTCACCTAGCAAAAAGAAATTTGCAAAAATAACAATAAAATAGCACTAAAACAATACAAAGAGACTTAGAAAGTGGCAATATCAAGTCAACTTTACTTCAATCAAATTAAGTATTCTAGGCAAAACATACCAGGCTTTTAAACGTGATCTCCACAGAACAAGTACTACAACAGAAAAGGAACACCTCCTTGTCTCACCTTTGTGAGTTTTGCAAAATCTCCTATAAAGCCCTACATGGCTTAGGACCTGTCTATTTACGGGACCATCTCCCTGCCACATACCTCGCAGAGACCTATAAGATTGCACAGAGTCAGTCTTCTTCGGGTCCCGTTGACTAAGCAATGTAGGTTGGTGGGACCATGGAAGAGGGCCTTCTCTATAGCTGACCCGGCTCCATGGAACCAACTTCCCTCCGATGTTCGTACTGCTCCCACTCTACTGGCCTTTTGAAAAGCCATCAAGACCTGGCTTTGCCAACATGCCTGGGGGCAATGAATCTTAACATCTGACACAGCCACGTTATGTCTGATTGGTATGAATAATAATAATAATAATAATAATAATAATAATAATAATAATAATAACAACAACAACAACAACAACAACTATTATTATTATTATTATTATTATTATTATTATTATTGTTATTATTATTTAGATTTAGATTTGTATGCCCCCCCCTCTCCGAGGACTCGGAGCGGCTCACAACAACAATACACCATGTACAAATCTAATGTTAAAAAAACAATTTAAAACCCTTATTATAAAAAGAAAAACAATCACACAACATAACAGACCATACATAAAACCATAATAGCTAGGGGTGTATCAGTTTCTCCATGCCTGGCGACATAGGTGGGTCTTCAGGAGCTTTCGAAAGGCAAGGAGGATAGGGGCAGTCCTAATCCCTGGGGGGAGTTGATTACAGAGGGCCAGGGCCGCCACAGAGAAGCCTCTTCTCCTGGGTCCTGTTAAATGGCATTGTTTAGACGACGGGACCCGGAGAAGGCCAACTCTGTTGGACCTAATCGGTCACTGGGATTCATGTGGCAGAAGATGTATGTTGTTGAGAGATTGAATTTAGTGATTTTATATGGGGTTATAGTTTTAGTACAGTGGTACCTCAAGATACGAACCCCTCGTCTTATGAACAACTCGTGATACGAACCCGGGGTTCAGAAAAATTTTGCCTCTTCTTATGAACTTTTTTCGAGTTACGAACCGGCATTCGGAGACTGCTGGGAAGCCGCGCGGCTGTTTTAAAAGGTGAGAGCCGGGCGGTGGGGCTTCCCAGAAGCCTCCCGAACGCCAGTTCGTAACTCGAACAAAGTTCGTAAGAAGAGGCAAAATTTTTCTGAACCCCGGGTTCGGTTCGGGAGGTTGCTGGGAAGCCCCCCAGCCCGACTGTCACCTTTTAAAACAGCCGCGCCGCTTCCCAGCTGTCTCCCGAAGCCAAACGCGGAAGTTCGGCTTTGGCATTCGGCTTCAGGAGACAGCTAGGAAGCGGTGCGGCAGTTTTAAAAGGTCGCAGTCAGCCTGGGGGGCTTCCCAGCACCCCCCGAACCCCGAACCCGGGTTTGGGGGGGTGCTGGGAAGCCCCCCAGGCCGGCTGCGACCTTTTAAAACAGCCGCACCGCTTCCCAGCTGTCTCCTGAAGCCGAATGCCAAAGCCGAACTTCCGCGTTTGGCGTTCGGAGACAGCTGGGAAGCCGCGCGGCTGTTTTAAAAGGTCGCAGCTGGCCTGGGAGGCTTCCCAGCACCCTCCGAACCCCGAACCTGGGTTCGGGGGGGAGCTGGGAAGCCCCCCAGGCCGGCTGTCACCTTTTAAACGGCCGAAAGCCGGTTTTTTGCGGGGGGTTTTTGGTTGCACGGATTAATTGACTTTTCATTGTTTCCTATGGGAAACAATGTTTCGTCTTACAAACCTTTAGTCATACGAACCTCCTCCTTGCACCAATTAAGTTCGTATCATGAGGTATTACTGTATATGGATTTATAATGGGGTATTTATAATTATTAACATTTGACTTCTTTTTATTATTGTATTATATTTGTATTGTTGCAAGTCACCCTGAGTCCTACAGGATTGGGCAGTATATAAGTCAAATAAATTAAATTAAATTAAATCTAATCAGTGGGACCAAAACTGGCTGAAGGAAGCAGTCGAGAAATTATTTGGATGCTCTAAAGAGATAATCTCTTGTCAGACTCAATCTTGTGACCGTACAGATGCAATGCTATGATTTTCATGAGACAGAGGCAATATGGATATGGGCTTCTCTCATGATACAATCCATCACAATGGGAAGAGGGAATTAGACCCCAGTCTCCTTGTGCCCATTGTCACTGTTGCAAAATGGTTTTTTCTTCTGTTTAAGGAAACAGTTTAAGAAAACAAAGTTGCTCTAAATTGGCAAGCAGAAGTGGATAAGATCAATAGTCCTTCCCATACGGAGCTCATCTTTTCCTTTTCTCTGCTAGCCTTTGAGGTTCCTTTCTCCCTTCACTCCCTCTACAATATAATAGAGCCAACCTGATGAGGTGCCAAGGTGAAATGTGCAATTAAATATTTATCCTTGAGATTCTTTCAGAAGGAAACCTTAATATGTCTTTACATACATCCTTCTTGAAATCTCTTCAACATGCACAGCCCTATCTGTAAAAATTTGGGATTAATTTATCAAAAAGATTGATTCACCTTTCTAGCTGTTCTGAATGCAGATCAGCTTAATAAACCTTGCAAGCTTTTCAGAATTTTTTCAAATATCCAATTTATTCAAAATAGTGACCATATCAAGCGGGAGTTTAGCTTCTTCTAAAAATATTCCCTCTCTGAAATCACTATGATGATGACTTGGGTACAATTTTTCAGGAGGCAACTGGACTTTCTTGTTTTGGGTTGTTGTTGTTGGGGTGTTGGAAGATGTTTCGTTTCTCATTCTCTGATGGACAGTGGGGAGTGGAAGGATTTATATTCCTGCCAGACAGCTGGTCATTTGCATCCTTTTAGAGAGCTGTTGAGTTACTTGGAGATTTACCTGTGTCCTCAGGGTCACCTGCGTAGTGCAAATGTCTCCTGTAGTCTGCAAGTTTTTTGGAAATCCATTCATATTCCCACACCATTCAAAGAGTGTTCATCCCAAAAGGCATGGCTAAAAGTCTATGGAGATTCTCATTTACCCAGGTGATGGTTGCCCCAACGGTGTTTTTTCAAGAGGCAGCTGGACTTTCTTGTTTTTTCATGGAAGATGTTTAGCTTCTCATCCAAGAAGCTTCTTTAGCTCTGACTGGATGGTGGAGAATGGAAGGATGGTGTGCAAGTATGAACAGACTCCCCCCAAAAAATTGTCAAAAAATTGCAGACCTTAGGAACCATTTGCACTTCTCAGATAATCCTGAGGACACAGATAAACCTCCAAGTCCCTCAATAACTCTCTAAAAGGATGCAAATGACCAACTGTTTGCAAGGAATATAAATCCTTCCATATCCCATCATCAAACTGAAGAAGCTTCTTGGATGAGAAACTAAATATCTTCAAAGGAAAAACAAGAAAGTCCAGTTGCCTCCTGAAAAAGCTCTTTTGGGACAACCATGACCTGGATGAATGAGAATCTCCATAGACCTACGTACAATTGCACACTTTTTCAGTCACTTTGTACATTCACATCATTAATTTTTAAGCAAGAACACTGCAATTTATCTGTTGAAATATTCATTGAGTATCTTATTTAGGGATTTACATTTTTGTTTTCCTTGAATACATCCAATACTAAATATGAGTTATTGGTAAAGCTTATAAGGACTAACCTTTCTATGTTTCACAAAATAAAACCAATAACAACAAATAATTGCAACCTATTTTCGCTTTAATTGTTTTTAACTTAAAGAAGAACACCTTTCCTTTGAGTTGATTTTGTAAAATGTAATTAGTAGACATCTATAGATGGATGATGGTTAAAATTCATCAACCTCTGGACAAAGATTTAACAGAATAACAGAGCTGGAAGAGACATTGAGATTTCTCGTCCAACCCCCTACTCAAACAAGAAAATCTATACCAGACAAATGGATGTCCAATTTGGTTATATCATATCCAAACCACATTAGAAATTTGCATAACCCATGCTTTGAAATTATGCTTTGCAATTCTGAAATCTTATTATTATGTAAAAAAAGTGACAAAGGAAAATGTCCATGGTTTGATAATATTATATTACAAAATCACGCTGTTCTATAACTTATTAAGATAAACGCTGCATCTAAAATTAATGAACTTGTTTCCTGAGCTCCCATTGCATCCGTTCTTATTTCAGTTTCACAAAGATGAATTAAACAGAGTTAATTAATTACATAAAGGAAATCAATTACACAAGCTTGGAAAATTGAATCAGGATGAACAAATTTATATTGTTACAAACAATATTTCTACATGCTATGAAACATTTCTAAAGCAATCCAAATAATAGGTATTTGGTTAAAATAGGGATTCAGCAATGATCATGTTCACCTAAAGGGGTACAAGCAACTTGAAGATAATCACATTCATTCCCATTCGACCTGCTGCAGGCAGTGTTTGTAGAGGTACTGGTATCAATTCAAATTGGCTGTGATCTAGGTCCTGGATTTCTTTGGCACTGTTTATACAAGACTCCTACAAAGCTTAACCTGTTCCTGAGACTTCCTATCTTGCTGCAAAGAGGTCAGCCATGTAGGCTGAGTAATAGGACCCACCTGCAGTGGTGTCATTCAACTGGTGTAACAACTGGTTTCCTGAGCATGCACTTCGCCTTTGAAAACAGTTCTAAAACTTACATTCTACTGCAGCCCTGGTGAGAAAAACAGCTGAGCTGCACCTATCAGCTGGGCTTCAAACAAAGGAAATATAGGTCAATATAATGCAGCGGTGGGTTGGTTTGCTTTCAGCTGATTGTCGGAGCTATGGGTTTGCTTGAATTGGTCCAAACTGGTAGAATCCAACCCCTGCCCCCCTGACATCTCTAGGAAGTGCCCAAAATGAGCCATCTTTAGAAAAAGAGAAGGTGAGTCTCTCCATCAAGTCCTCTTATTCTGTCTCATTATGAAAAAAGAGGTAGACCTAAGAGAACAAGCAATGAATGCTGTTATATAAGTGTACATATATAAGCCATGAAGGTCATTCCAACTATCGTGCTAACCGGCTTCCAAACTGGGATGCAGTGAGATAGGAAGATGCTAGCAGCAGTGAATAACATAGCCCATCACTTCTTTGTTTTGTCAGAAAAGGTGAAGTCATCTAGGACAGGGGTATCAAATTCAATTTCATTGAGGGTCACCATTAGGGTTGTGTTTGACCTTGGAACCAAGATGGGCATTGCCAGCTCAACTTGTGTTTGGGGTGCTTGTGGTGGCCTGAAAAAATGGGCTCCTGAGTTCTGTTTTCAGCTGTGATGGTGTTCTGCAACACTCTGCCTTGCTGGTCCTTTCCAGGGAGGCCCTATGGGACAGATCTAAGCACTTCGCAGATTGGATCTGGCCCCTGGACCTTGTGTTTGGCACCACTGATATAGGGAGTATTGATTCTCTCACCTTTTCTACATGAGTGTGATAATGGTATAATGTCTGCTAGGGCTATAGAGATCTTTGAAGAGATGTTTCCATTAAACTGAATCAAATGGAAGACTTCTTCAAGCCAAGTACAAAATTAAAATAATATTCTGGATTGTAGCAGCTGTCCTACTTTGAGCCAGATACAAAGAGTTCTCTGGCCCACCTTGATTAGATGCACTAAGCTGATATTCTGTTCTTTGTTAAGGAGTGTGTGAAGAACCCTTGAGATATCAAGGATATGCACAGGGGGAAAATGTGGGATTCCAGCAGATATCAAGGAGATAAGAATAATTATTCAGCCATACAAAACAGATACATGAAAGTGTATAAAATAGTGTTTACTTTGGAAATAGTACAGTCAATTTAAACAATTCTTGTCATTCACATTCAAATCAATAATATTATTACAAGGCTGTCTTTATATTACCTATCAGATATATATATATTACAGCTTACAAATACATCAAACTAACACAGAGCTTACTATATCAGTTACACTGAATCAGCAAAAAGAACAGAGAGACCCAATCATGCTTTCTGGCTCCCTCTTATGGTAATTTCCTAACTAATATTAGGAAGATTCAGGTTCTAATACTCAGTCCAACATTGTGGGCTAGGAATAGATCTTCAGCCTAAATTTTATTTTAGGATTATCATGAAGCTAAAATAGGAAAAGGGGGTTGTGTAATTTATTTTAAACTCCACTGAGGAATTTGGATATATTTAGGAAATAACTTAACACATTTTTAAAAATGAATCCCTCCCTAACAAAACTTTAAGAACCATGATGATTTAAGTCATTTTGAATATTTTCATATAATTGCCATTTTATGTTGCCGAAAATAAACTTTGCAAAGTAAATAAAAGTTGTAAAGTCAGTACCAATCACAGCTATTACATTTTGTGATCTCATTACTGCATTAGAACGATAAACTAGAAAAAATAGCCTATAGTATATCCATTTCCTTAAATATATTAATCTCTATTTTTAAGCCAAAGACTCCAGGTTGAGTTTATAATACCTGCAACAGGTTTATCACAATCAGAATAAAACCAGTCCTATCTAGGCTGTTCCTTTCTTTCTAATGTTTTAATTCTTGTACATTTCATGTACAGAGCTTGGAAATTAATTGTGTAAATATTGAGTTTCCTTTCACAGCAAGGAGTTGGATACTGTAGTTGTTTTATCTACTGTTTAATGTAAAGAGTAAAATTCCCATTAACAAACAAATTAACACATATTTGAATTACAAAACTGTAATTAGAAGCAGAAAATATCCCAGGTTTATGGAAACTGAATTTGCAAGCATGAAGGAAAAAATGGGGGGGGGGAATCCTCACATAAATGCACGACCGGCGACTTAAACCGCTGGCCGAAATTGCCCCCGGAGCAGGGGGATGCTGCCGGCAGCTCTGCTGAGCTCCGAACTTCTGGGTTCCTTGGAACCCGGAAATTCGGCTTCTGGCAGTGCGCCAGGTTGGCGTGCTGCCTGCTGGTCACAGGGGGAGGTCCTGGATCACCCTATTTAAGGGCGATCCAAATAGGACCTCCTCCTTGGTTTTCTTGGCTGCTGAAGCGAACACCCGCCCACCCTCCACTATTAACAGTGTGTCCTAAGGAGGTCACCTCGGGGCCAAATAGGAATTTTTTGTGGCCTCCCCTTTAGAGGCGGCTGTTTTTTCACCTATTCTACACTGACGGTACGGACTGGATTGGTTAGGGGGTGCGGCGCACTTAGATGTCAGTATAGGCCTCCCTTTGGTCACTGGGGTTTGGCAGGTTAGGGGCAAAAATGGGCAATTAGAAGCGACTGTGCATGCTCCTTTGGGCATCCTTTAAAGGGTGATGGACCGCCTCTCTCCAGGAACTAGAGGTTGGAACAACGTCGGGGATTGGAGAGAGGATGTCCATGGGAATCACCGGATCCAATTTCCCATGGGGATTGGAGGGTGAACTCCTCCCACACACCAGGGGTCATGGCTTGGATCCAGGTGAAGGTGGCTACCTTCACCTGGTTCAGCAAGGAGTTTTTGCCCAATGTTGGCAAGGAAGTTTCTGGTAGGAATTTCTGCCCCGTTAGTTTTGGCCTCTGCAGGTCCTTAGTTATGTTTGAATTTAAATATTTAAATTTACGTATTTAAATTTATTTAAATTTATGCTAACTTAATAAAATGACCCTTATTTAATCTACAATATGTCTCAGCGTCTTTACTCCGCTTCCGGGGCAATTCTAAATTGCACAAATGCTAAGCAAAGTCATCAATGGTGAGATGAAGTGACTGTGGTTAGTCTCAGAGGGCATCATAAAAGCCATACTGTTTTCAAAAAGGTGGTGTTTTCTTTGTCACTTTGTTCCTGAAGCTTCTAATTACTAGAACTGCTCCTATCATGAAGTGAAACAACTGTTTTTATAAGAGGGTAGAGGGAATGAGATGGTTATTTGGTGTAGAGTCTTCAAATTTGGCAATTTTAAGGCTTGTGGACTTCTAACTCCCATAACTGGCTGGAGAATTCTGGGAGCTGAAGTCCAGAAGTCTTAAAGTTGTCAAGTTTGGGGATCCCTGATCTATATCATCTATGTGTCATCTATAGCTACATCCATCTTTTTAAAAGGTATTATAGGTTGAAAATACTCCAATTCCTCCCCCTTCAGAATCTCATATGCAGGTATATGATTTGGGCCTGTATTTGCAACACCATGCTCAACGCCAAGAAGATAACCTTAAAAAAAAAAGTTAGATTCTAAAATGCTTATTCTTCTATTTGTCTTATGCCACGGGGTGGGCCTTTTTGGAGGGAGGAATCCTTTGTTAATAGTTTTATTACTTTTTAAAACCAGTTTCTTCTTTCACTTCTGTTGCTGTTTATAAACTACCTTTTCTAACTTTCTTTCACAAGAATCTCAAAGCTGTCACAGACTGAGTTAATATTTTCCATGAGTCACCCACTGCAGTCCCAAGAGTCCTCCATTTGTCATAAATGCAGATCCATATGAAATTAAAAGGTCCCCCCACCCAATAAGATGAACCTAAGTGTAAATCACATTTACAGTTTTGTAATCGTTTCATTCATTGAAGGCTAACAAATCCTACAAATTCCATGTTGTTTGTTCATTAAACTTATTTTCTACTTCAATTAAATTGCTCATGACAGCATCAACAGTATAAACAAAATTTAAATATCCATGGTACTATTAAAAACAATAATGTCCCCTACAAAGGAAACAAACAATATAATTTATTGTAACAATATATGCAAATAACATATAATAATAGAAATGGAATATAAAACAGTGCTTAGAACATAATAATAATAATAATAATAATAATAATAATAATAATAATTTATTAGATTTGTATGCCACCCCTCTCCGAAGACTCGGGGCGGCTCACAACAACGATAAAAACAATATTACAATGGCACAAATCTAATATTAAAAAACTAAAAACCCTATCATAATTAAAAACCAAACAGCACATACATACCAAACATAAATTATAATAAGCCTGGGTGAAAGATGTTTCAAATCCTCCATGCCTGGTGGTATAGGTGGGTCTTAAGTAGTTTACAGAAGACAAGGAGGGTGGGAACAGTTCTAATCTCCGGGGGAGTTGATTCCAGAGGGCCGGGGCCGCCACAGAGAAGGCTCTTCCCCTGGGGCCCGCGAGACGACATTGTTTAGTTGACGGGACCCAGAGAAGGCCAACTCTGTGGGACCTTATCGGCCGCTGGGATTCGTGCGGTAGCAGGCGGTTCCGGCAGTTCCGGTGGCGGTTCCACATGGTTTTTTATATGGGCAGCTGTTTATGTATGGCATCATATATAAATATATTGACTTTTGAATATGTATATATTGAATAATATTTACATTAGATAACTATATTTAGAACTGCAATTGTTAACTGTTAAACCAATATATACCTTTTTTTGGCATATTTTTTTCTTCAGTTTTTTTTTTCAAATAGCATGTCATGCATTTTATTCCTTGAGAATTTTATGTAAAAAAGATATAAGAAACATATTTGGCAGTCTGAGGTAAAAGCCTTTGCATATTCTAAAGCAACATTCTCCTGATCACCCTTTGCCACAACATACTGATGTTTTCAAAAAAATGTTAAAGGGTCAGTGAGATAGACCTTTGCCGAATGTTGATTTTCCTCAGGTAGGCTTAGCTTCCTGTGCAGTTCATACTTTTATCTTGCTACTTTTATAAAATGTGCAGACATTGAAATTAGTGGTAGGCTAACCCCTTGATTAAAGTTAAAGTAAACATGAAGTTTAAGGAAAGAAAAATAGAAAAAGAAATTAATATTGTTAATTTAAATTCTTGAATTCTACATTTATAACATGACACAATGGTATTTTCCATACACATTGTTTAAAGATAAAGCAATAATCAGTTTCACAAATTATCTTTTTCAATGGAGAAATAAAGTATGAATGGTGGCATTGAACTTTCCAAATATTATGCCCTGAGTCTGCAAACAGCTGTTTTGCCTGATGAATTTTGTAGATGTTATTTTAAAATTGAATTGTCAGCCCTGCCACCAATTCACAAAACTAACACTGTAGTAATATAAACCTATCACTAACAGGCTGATGGTCTACACTATTTTCATTTAATATAGTGGATCTATTTAATCATGAATCATTCATAATCTCCTACAGATGCTGAAAACAATGAAAACCCCATGTCATTCTAGATAAGACATTCTGCAATTGACCTTATCTTTCTATACTCAATAGGAGATCAAATTATACTGGTTAAAACAGACAAAGTGCAAGCAGACAATTCAATTTCAGAAAGAAAAACCATAGGCAGATAAATTTCCTAAATCTGGTGTGTGTGTGTGTGTGTGTGTGTGTGTGTGTGTGTGTGTGTGTGTGTGCATACGCACGTACATGAGTATGTGCATTGTAAGGCAAGCAGGGAGCACTAGAAATGTTATCTATTTCTACTTCCTCATTTATTCAGTTAAAAATCAGTTTCCATTAGTATTCATGAAACATTTTGGCAGTAATGAGATATATAAATTGCTATTCATCCATTCTCTTAAGTCTTACTACTTGAGTTTAGCAGTCTTGAAATAAGATTATAGGCTAGATCTTCTTATCTAGAAGGAAACCCCACTATACTGAATGGAATGTAATTAGGATAGGTCTCTGCAGGATTGCTTGTTTCCAAACATCTATAAGGAAAAGGTAGAAAATGTAATTAATATAGACATGCAATGGTCTTTATTCCACCTCCATCCCTACAAAACTCTCAAAGAAAGATTTCAGAAACCAGCAGATTGCAAACTCTTTGGCAGAATTATTATCAGTATTGTGCAAATTGTTGTTGAATACAACTTAGCTGTGTGTGTCTGGGGAATGCAGGGATAATGATGATCTGCTATGACCTGTGTCCTACCCAAAAATGATTTCAAATGTATTTCCTTCACTTTCAAAATTGATGTGATAAAAATACATCTGTACTTATTGTTAATTGGTTCCAGACGAGGTAATGAATACCAAACAAATATTTGCTATTAACAATAATGTAGAGAGTCACAAGGCAGCCAACAAGTTCTAGCTTGTGTGTTGAGTATCAAGCAAATTATGAGTACTGAAACAAAATTTTCACATCAAAAGGAGCTGAGTATCATATTTGATAAGTTTCGAAGCAGTTGAGTACCAAGATACACATTATTCAGAACCCTTATTTTATTCCCTACATCACACAAATACATGGAAACAAGAACATTATAATCTCTTGAATCTCAGCATAGAAAGAATTGGAAGAATGTTGAGTCTTTGAAAGAAGCAACTATGTAAGAAGTAAAATATTTTAGGTCCTGAAATAGCATTTTAAGAGACATTTTAAAGCCATATTTCCACAAATCAAATTGCTATGTGAAAATCTTGATCCCAACTTAAAGGTTAGAGATAAAAGAGTATTGTGATATTTAGCTAAGTTATTGAAAGTACTCTAAGGACTTAGTATTGAGGAAATACTTCCAAAAGTTGCAGAATGTAGATGAGCTTGTGGTATTGGAATCCAATGTGAAAAAAATGACACACTTCATAGGATTTCCAAATCCTATGTTATGTAATGCTAGATTTGAATACTGTGTACCATTAGTACCTGGAATGGTGCAGTGGTTCAGCACCTAAAATGCAGGGCTTGTCAGTTGGAAAGCTAGCAGCCCAGGTTCAAGACCTGAGTGCTACTCAGTAGAGTGAGCTTCTGTTCTCATCCCAGCTCCTGCCAACCTAACAGTTTGAAAGCCTACAAATGTAAGTAGATAGATATATACCACTTTGGTGAGATGATGACAGTGTTCCATGAGATCATGACCATGGAAATGTCTTCAGACAGTGTTATCTAAACACACTGAAACAGCACTGAAACAGACATGAGTACTCCTCTCCTTTACAAGTGTACAAATGCACTAGAGTACCTTCCGTCCCCTGTCCTATTGCTCTCCTATATCTCCTATACCTTTCTTCCATTCCTATATCTCTTCTTCTATTCTTTCATTGATATGTTCTATTACTATACCTTCTTTTCTATTATTTCTTAGATATATTTTACTATGAGTATCTCCTCTATAACCTTCATCATGTATTTTACTATGTGTATATAGATATATACCCACTAAAACCCTCATTGTGTATTGGACTAACTAACTAACTAACTAACTAACTAACTAACTAACTAACTAACTAAATAAATAAATAAATAAATAAATAAATAAATAAATAAATAAATAATAATAAATAAATAAATAAATATTTGGCAATGGCTAGCAGAGTAAAATCCACAGGAATTCCTTTAGTACCAGAAACAGTAGGTGCGTACTGGGTACAATCTGGGGTTATTCTTGTATCACAATAGGCTGATCTGTGATGAGACTATTCAGGAAAGCAAAGAAAGAAGCATGAGATAATCTGTACAGGAAGTAAAGGAAAACAAAGAAAATAGAAAAAGGGGAATAGAATGATAAAAAATCAAAGCAATTCTTTGGTGTGGAAAGATGATTTAGGACTGATGGCAAACCTATGGCCATAGGTGGAACGTAGAGCCATATCTGAGGGCACACAAAGTATTGCTCTATGTCAGCTCCAATGTGAAAAACAGCCCAACGGGCCTACTGGAAGTTTGGAGGCTTCAGTGAGGCCTGTGTGCATATGTGGGGGAGGCCAGCACAGGGGGGATTGTGTGTATGTGGGAGGGACGGGTAGGTGGGAGGGGGCAATACATTATGGGTGTGTGTACGTGGATGCATACTATTGTGCACCCTTTTGGTACCCAAGCTGAAAAAATCACTGATTTAGGACTTTTAGGCTAGGAAACAAATCTACGGTCAGTAAAGAGGATATGACAAAGATATATGAAATAATGTATGGTGTGGAGAAAGTAAATAGGGAATTTTTTCCTTTTTTTCAAATCTCTAAGATTCGGCATATGTTGTTTGTTTGTTTATTACATTTCTTTGCTACCTATTTTGCCATAAGGGGACTCCTATGAAGCTTACAACTTTTATGAAGCTAAACTGAAATCCAGGATAGACTTTTGCGTGCAACACATTGTCAGCGTGATAGCCATTTTAAATGAACACATTAAAATATAGCCCATGGGATTGCTCTATACATGGACATTGTTCACAAATATCTGGATTCAACCCCAAGTATGTTAATTAATTATGAAATGTAATAAACGTAATTAGTTCTTATGCTATGAAGTTGAGGTATTTTTTCCCCTTTGGAAGAAGGAAACTACATACCGATTTCATTGTAAATTCAATATCATACTAGGATTTATTTATTTTTTACTCTTTCTGAGATGGTGGCAAAGATCAAGTTAGCCTCTCTGCGATAACAATTCATCTTTTGTAAATTCCATTAGCAGCCATAGTTGGGCAACCAGGTGCACTTGAACATCCTGCCTGAAGCCAGGCTTTTACTCATGACACAGTCATTAAATCAGCTTTCTTTCCTCTCTTAAGGCAACAGTTTTATTAATATTTTTAAACTTTAAGACTGCTGTATCTGATGTGAATTGTTGATTTATTTCATTTTGTTACTATCTATCCTTCCCTCTTAAGCAAACACCAGGGTAGTCTAGTATTTTTAAAAATTTTAAGATGTGTGGATATATAAACAAATTATGATTTAGTTATTAAGGAAGGCTGTATACAAATTATTGTTTGACAATAAAAGTATTGAAGTCCCTGATTCTTTTTTCCAGTTCTACATACACTTAATTCACTTTTTAAATGTAAATATCAAACTTGCCTAAACTAGACTAGTGATTAAAATTCCCAAAGTATTTTTCTGAGTCTTGTTCTATGTTAACCATAACTAAAGATTCACAAAAGAATTGTGAATTGGCTCAATAGAAACTGCCCCGAGTCTGCGGAGACGGGTGGCATACAAATCTAATAAATAATAATGATGATGATGATGATGATGATGATGATGATGATGATGATGATAATAATAATGTGTGAAATTACCATTAGATCTTTTGGCTTCTATCTACCCCAAAGTCAAAATTAATATATTTTATGATCTAAATATAGTTTGTAATTCTGTACACTTACTTAGGGAAAGTTGGAGCGTGATGATAGTGATTAATTTTATTGAACTCAATTTCCCTTCCAAATTAAAATTAGCTTCCTATAAATAAATGTAACCATCTGAAGAATACAGCTTTCCAAATATCACCCATTTATTTCTGCTTGACATCTTGCCTTCACTCATGCTAATTTCAGACAGATTGTTCTAGCCTCAAGAAAAAAAAACTTGATATAAACAATGCTGGTTTATGTGAAGAGGCAAACTAAAATGAAGCAGGAAAGTGCTTCACAGAAGCAAATTTAGAAAAAAAATTCAAACTATTTCTCCTCCTCCTCATTCAGATGATGGTAACTTTATCTCCTGATGACATGTTATGATGATTAATTTATATCAGATAGAATTCTTAGTAGGGAACTAATAAGGCTCAAATTCATTTCTGAGTATACCCATGGTTATACTGTTATTTATATTAGAAACACAATGACTCATCACAGTCTAACTTAGCATTGAAAATGTCATCCTGAGAAACTATGGAGCACCCCCTCACTTTGCAGAGGGGAGCAGTATCCAGGTGGGCAACATAAATCAAAGTAATGACTCTATATAAGTAGTGTTGGGCGAACTGAACTTGCAAAGTTCAGATCTGTGTGAACTTTGCAGTGTCCAGCATGCCAAACACGAACCCAATTTTTTAAAAAACTTCAGGTAAAATTCGGGTTCGGGTTCAGCGTTTGCTCAAACACCGTGAAACGCTGCCGCCTGGGAGGACAGTGGGGAATCCCATCGTGGCATTCCCCACCTCCTTTTGCTTGCTGTGCTGCAAGCAAAATGAGCTGGGAAATCCCACGATGGGATTCCGGGGGCGGAGCTTTGATGTCACATATACTTCTTCTTGAACTCCCTTGCTTGAACGAGAGTCCAAAAGCATAGCCGGTTCTATAGTGTAATGGTTAGCCATCTGGACTTTGAATTCAGCAATCCAAGTTCAAATCTCAGTGAAACCTCTTTTTAACCCTCCTGTTCTGTTTAAGAAAAGTAACAAATCTTCTGTTCCCGGGTCACCCTGACCCGGACCAAAAACTCTTCATTTGCAGTGCTTATGTTTGGTCAATTTGAATACTTTTTTCACTTGGAAAGTAGTCTGAACATTTCTGCACACAATTATATGAAAATTGAACTGAAGAAATTAATCCTTATTGGTTTATTTTGCACATAAATATGCCTCCCCCCCCGTTTTTGTGAATTTTCTTTAGGTTTATTGATAATTATGCCTGCAAAATACATTCTATTTTACTAAAGTTGGTATGGGATTGGTAGCTTGAACATTTCTGAACATAATGATATGAAAATTGAACTGTAAAAATTGATGCATATTGGTTTATTTTGTTGATGAAATGCACACACACCCCGTTTTTTTTAAATAGTCTTCACTTTATGGATAGTTTTGCTAGCAAAATACATTCTATTTTACTAAAGTTGGTGTGGGATTGGTAGCTTGAACATTTCTGAACATAATGATATGAAAATTGAACTGGAAAAATTGATGCATATTGGTTTATTTTGCACATAAATGTATGCCTCCCCCCGTGTTCAATTATTTCAATTTATATAAAAATTATGCTGTTAATTTCAAACTTACATACTTTTTTTTAGTAAAATGGATTTGTTTCATAAAACTAGTTCTCTGGCTACAATGTGGTTGATTTTCAAAAGGATATTCCAAATATTTCTAGACAAATATGTATAAACAGTGACAATAATGGCACATAGCAAGGCCGGGGGGTGGGGGGTGGCCCTTTTGTGGCAAAAATAAACCAATAAGAACCATTTTGTTCTGTTCATTTATATTTTTCTTATATTCAGAAATGTTCAATTTAGTATATCAAACCTTTTGGGGGGAAATTCCTTAGGGATTTGTAGCCTTAAAAAATAGAAATTGACACGAAATTTAAAAAGGATGGGGGAGGGGCTTTTTGATCAAAATAAAAATATAAGTTTCAATTTTCATATCATTATGTTCATAAATGTTCAAACTAGTTTTCCAGTTGAAAAAGTTTTCAAAAAGATCAAATTCAAGTACCTAAAAAAATTATTTTTGGTCCGGTCATATACGAACAGAAACAGACTCGAAGTTATGATTTTTTTTTGCCCAGAAAACAATTAGCCACCACCCCAAAAATATTTTTTGATGATCAGCATTGTTAAATTGAGTAAATGAATGCCTAAGATTTTAAAGAATATTTCGGATTTGGAGCATAAAAAAATAAAAAGTGAAAATGGTTGCAAGCAGCCGAGGGGGGGGGAGGCCTTATTTCTGATATTAAAAGACCAATAAGAATCATTTTTTTCAGTTTCAGTTTCCTTTATATTTTTCTTATATTCAGAAATGTTCAAGCTACCAATCCCACACCAACTTTAGTAAAATAGAATGCATTTTGCAAGCAAAACTATCCATAAATTGGAAAAAAATTCACAAAAACGGGGTGTGTGTGTGTGCATTATATCCGCAAAATAAACCAATAAGATTTACTTTTTTCATTTCAATTTTCATATCATTGTGTGCAGAAATGTTCAGACTACTTTCCAAGTGGAAAAAAGCTTTCAAAAAGACCAAACATAAGCACTGCAAATGAAGAGTTTTCGGTCCGGGTCAGGGTGACCCGGGAGCAGAAGATTTGTAACATTTTTTGCCCAGAAAAAACTAAGCCCCCCACCCCCCCCCCCCAAAAAATTCTCATAGTGAGAACCCCTGAAATGATGAAAAGTCATGAAATTTCAAGTTTCAGATATGCAGGGGAAATTTTTTACAGGGACTCAAACTTGGCTTCGGGTCGCATACAACCCGAACAGAACAGCAGGGTTAAATAAATAAATATATATATATATATATATATATATATATATATATATATATATATATATATATATATATATATTATTATTATTATTATTTACAATAATAATCTGGGTCCTCATTTTACCCACCTAGAAAGGATGGAAAACTGAGTCAACCTTGAGCCAGTGATGAGATTTGAACTGCTGACCTGCAGATCTACAGTCAGTTTTAGTGGCCTGCAGTACTACACTCTACCTGCTTCGCCACCTCGGCTCTATCTTTGTACCATGTGACTATGTGAAATGAGAACCCACCTTTCCTTGAAAAATGTGGCACTTTGTTGAAGCAAAGGAATTACATGTACATAGTGATCCATGTGCAAATGACTGAGGAAAGTGAAGGCTTATATATAGTGTTGGGCGAACCCAATGAAGTTCGGGTTCGGTGAGTTCGGCTGAACTTGCTGTGAATTTTGGGTGAGTTCACAGAACCCAAACCCAAACCCAAACTCGTACCCGAACACTCCGTGACGTCAAAGCTCCGCCCCTGGAATCCCATCATGGGATTTCCCAGCTTCTTTTGCTGAAAGGACCTCCCTTTGTTTGCTTGGAAGAGAGTGCAGAAGCATCACCAGTTCTATGGTGTAATGGTTAGCCCTTTGGACTTTGAATCCAGTGATCCTGGTTCAAATCTCGGTGGAACCTCCTTTTTTTATTTATTTATTTTTAATTTTTTAATATTTATTTATTTATTTAAAGTTGTTTTGATGTTAATTGTTTCAAACTGAGTTTCTAAAATTTTCCATTTAAACTTAGAAAGTTTTAATGAGGAAGTTTACCTGGGAGACTGTACCCAGGTATAAATCATCAGATGGTTAGTGCAGCGATCTACCCAACAATGACCAGTGAAGGGGATCTTGAAAGAATCAAGATAACACCTGTGAAGGTACAATTGAAGCTTTGCATTTTTAATGTAACACAAATTAAAAATGGGACAACATAGTTATCAATTTGATTTGATTATTATTATGTCAATACAACACAGCAAACAAGATCACTATGCTGGATTTCATATTTCATCACCAGTCGGGCGCTTCCCAGGACCTAAGACTGCGTGATATAGCGGTGAATTATGTTTGCCGATCCCAGTAAAGCGGCCTTTTGCAATTGACAGATGGAGATTTTGTCAATGCCGATGGTTGTTGTTGTTGTTGTTATTATTATTATTATTATTATTATTATTATTATTATTATTATTATTATTATTATTATAAATTGTCTGGCAAATGTCACAGTAATTGACTTTACACGTGTGTTCTTGTGAAAAGACATGGTTGTTTTAAAAAGTTATAGATAGGCATTGCATTTGCCTTCTCCAAAAGTCCTCTATGGAATCAAATCCAAAATGCTGTACAGTATCTTGATCCAGGCCAGAGGTCTTCAAACTTGGCATACAAGCATAGCTGGCTGGAGAATTCTGGGAGTTGAAATCCACAAGCCTTAATGTTGCCCAGTTTGGGGACCCCGATCTAGGCTAAGCATTTTATTTACTACCCTTCTCCAAGTCTTCCTAATCTTCCCTCTACATTTAATGCTATGGTAATAACAGTTTCTTTAAATTAGTTTGGAGATGACTCTGACATCCTAAGCCAGAGAAACAGTAGTCCTTGGAGCCAAAATGTACTGCAACTCCCTATTTTTATTAGCTATTCCTAAATTTCTAGGGAATTGTTCAAGTTAGCCATTTAAAGAAAGATCAAAAATAAGGTTTAAGGACGGAGGCCAATCTACCTGAGAAAAGTACTGTGTATCTAGTGTTAAATTGCAATGTTTCCAGTAGCTGTGTTACTACAGCTGTGTCAATACTTGGAGGGGAAAATTGAAAAAAAGTATCTTTTGGCATGATGAAGCAACTTTGAAAACTGAAGGTGTTATATCTGGATCAGAATATTTTGTTGCCAATTTTAGAAAAGGTGAAAGAAAAATAACAACGAAAATTGTCTTAGAAGTAGAGGATGATTCAGTGTCTGCACAACTGTTGGCTATTTTTTAAATTGCTTGGCTCCTCCTTGTTGTTTCTGGACAGGAAGTTTGTATGCCATGCCATCTCTTTCTCAAAGCCAGAAGTGCAGGTCTTTTTTATTTAGTTTTTCTTGAGCTCCCATTGAACAGATTGCTACTTTATCCCTGAGAACAGTCAACAAAGGCCCTTTCCTATTTTGTCATCTGTAAAAAAAAAAAAGGGGGGGGGGGACAATAGTTTCAAGCCTGTGAACTTTGCTTCTTTTATTTC
Source organism: Erythrolamprus reginae (assembly GCF_031021105.1). Lineage (NCBI taxonomy): Eukaryota > Metazoa > Chordata > Lepidosauria > Squamata > Dipsadidae > Erythrolamprus > Erythrolamprus reginae. The sequence continues at coordinate 343,997,872 of NC_091950.1, read as the reverse complement.
TACTTCTTTTTTCCTAAGTTCCTAGGTTCTCATCTATGAGTATGAAGTTGGAATATATCAAATCATCTAGCGAGGGAATACAAATCCTCTGGCAAATCTACGATTACATCTGAAGTTCTGCCAGCTTTTACCAGCAAGAGCTGATGCTTGGGGTGATGGATAGTTCGGCAAAACTTCACTCACCAGGTGAGTGCCTGCATAAACAAAGCCAGTTTGCAGAATGGAATAGCTATGGGTTAATTTCTCAATTGAACTGAAATTCTACAGAGAAGGTACTCCAAGGACTTCCTGCATAGATGGCCTTTCTGCTAATATTTTGAAACATGCTTTTGCCACTTAAGGAATAGCTGCAATTTGAATTTAAGCTGTAAAGAGTAGCAGGCAAAACTAGGATTGGTATCAACCTTGCCTGCAGAGGGAGACACCCCAATCTAACAGGCAAACCAGCTAGGTAACATCTTCAGTAAAATTTAGGGGATGTCAGCGTTTATAAGGGCTTTGTATGTCAGTAGGTCTTGCAATGGAAATGTCGTATCAAGTGAGGGTCCCATCATGTCAGAGCCTTGTGGAAGATCAGGTGTGGCTGTGTCAAGTGGGGTCTTGTAGTGAGTCTTGTGATGGGTTAGGTTTTGAATCACCAGTGGAGTCTTGTGATGGCACTGGTGATGGCGAGGATCATTGAGGGGTGAAGTGCTGGTGGTAGGGAGGCTTGCATGGGATTCATTCATTTATTTATTTATTTGTTTGATTTTTATGTCGCCCTTCTCCTTAGACTCAGGGCGGCTTACAACATGTTAGCAATAGCACTTTTTACAGAGCCAGCCTATTGCCCTCACAATCCGGGTCCTCATTTTTCCCACCTCGGAAGGATGGAAGGCTGAGTCAACATTGAGCCAGTAATGAGATTTGAACCGCTGACCTACAGATCTACAGTCAGCTTCAGTGGCCTGCAGTACAGCGCTCTACCTGCTGCGCCACCCTGGCTCTTGATGCTGTCTTTGGTTGGCTGTAAGATTGATTTGGATTCTGAGGGATTTGTAGGCTAGTTGTAGGTTAATGTGTCTGTTGATGGAATTGCTTGTTGAATGCCAGACTTTAATGAACTCACAAGGTGGTAGCATGGCTGATGGTTTTTGGGTTGCTTTAATTGAACTGGCGCTGTTTGATGTTGGTGTTGGTGGAGATGAAGGAATTGTGGTTGTGGCATTTGATTGCCAGCGGTATTCGTGAATCTTGTTTTTTAATTGATGTGTTGTTTGTCCCACATAAAATTGGGTGTGATTCTTATAGCTAATTTTGTAAATTACATTGTTTCTTTCATTCTTCTGTATCTTGTCTTTGGTTCTGGATAATTCCTGGTGTAGTATGGCTGTGGGTTTGTGAGCTATTGCTAATCCTAGAGTTTGGAAAATTCTGGCTGTCATTTAATAAGGTTTCTCATGGAGAACTAGAAAAGAAATATATACTGGGGCTCTATGTTTTGCTTTTTGGTAACTGGATGCTGGCAGCTCTCTGCTTGTTTTAAATTGATGATCCCTCCATGGCATTCGTTCTGTGAGAGGGCCAACAACTTGTTATACGGTAACTTTTGACCCAAGCTGTTGCTAGGATGCTTACTTCTTATGCAAACAATGAAATCCCGCCAAATCCCTTCTTGTTGGGTTGCAGAACCACACCAGACAGTTATAGAGGTGCAGATGACAGACTCAATGATTCCTTTGTAGAACTGTATCAGCAGCTCCTTGGGCAGTTTGAGCTTCCTGAGCTGGCGCAGAAAGAACATTCTTTGTTGTGCTTTTTTGATGATGTTTTTGATGTTAGGTGACCATTTTAGGTCTTGAGATATGATAGAACCTAGAAATTTGAAGGTCTCTACTGTGTTGTCTAGTATTGTGAGAGGTGGGAGGATGGAAGTGTTTCTCCTAAAGTCTACCACCATTTCTATGGTTTTGAGTGTGTTTAGTTCTAGATTGTTTCGGTGAAACCACAAGATGTCCGAGGTGGGTTCTACTTACCTTCTCCACCAGTTTGCATTGTGACATTTTGTGCACAAGTGCTTGCTCTGCAATTTTGTCCCCTTGTGCAATTTTGCTTCTGTGCATGCTCAGTAGTTGGAATCAGCCTGGAACACAGCTGAAGAGTTGATCAGTTGTGCTTCAAATAAAGGAATAAAGGTCAGTATAAGCCTGGGGCTGGGAGAGGGAGTCCTCTTTCTAGCAGCAGAACAGGGAAAACCTTGCAAAAAGGAAAAAAAATATTTTAAAAGAAGATGGTGGTGCCCACAGACCATCACTGATGGATCCAGTTCAGTGACATCACCAGCAGGTTGCTATTGGTTCTGGGGAACTGGTCAAAATTGGGAGGAACCCCCTCTGCATCTATCCATTCTCTCTCTCTTTTTCTCTCTTTTTCACTTTTAAAATCTTTCTAATCCAAACTGCAGACCTGACTTTTAGAGTAGAATCTATTTTTAGAGGGATCCATTCATTGCTAAAGAGCCTTTCTTCTGGATTTACACTTTTAATCAGTTTTCTAAGGGTCCTATTGATCTTACAATTCCCACTCTGCACTGAAAGGACCATTTCTTTTAATTCTCCTTCCACCCCCACCCCCATCCCCCGAAGCTATGGCATTTTCTTTGCTTCTGGAAAAGGCAGCCACTCCCAGGAGAGAAAATATAACATTTGAAAATGTGTGTATCCTTATTTCCATTTGCTGTTTTAGCAGCTAAAGGCAGCAGCATTGCTGGGCGTAAGCAGATTTAGGGCCTACCTAAAAAATCATTTGGCTTTTCAAGGGCAGTGGAGAAATACGCTTTGTCTTAGATGTATTTGAACACTCCATGATTCAAGAAGAAAAATGGTGCATTAAATTCCAGAGAATGTAAATAAGCTGCAACACCACTATGGGTTATAGTTTTAAAGATTGGGTTATTCACGAAGAATGCATTCTGAGGCAGGATGAAGGCTGAACCAGGATAAGTAGGAGCTATTTGGAAACATTTTTTTCCACTTTAAGTACACCATAACAGTCTAACTTTGCTCATTCTGAACCCCTAATCTCCATGAAGCTCTACTTTGAACTGATGAAATCACAGTTGTACCTCAGTGCAAATTGCCTCCTAACAGTCATGATCAAAAACAGGGTTTAAAGCTTTTAGAGCTTATTTATGTAAAAATATGAAGTGTGGGCTGTAAATCATAGATGCAGAATCAGTTCAAAAATGATCTTAGCTATTGAATCCTCAGCAGTAGTGCTAGATGTAGTCTGTTGGATCAGTGAAAATATCATTGAGGAAGACATTGTGCACTGACCTGGTAGATGTAGAAAGGGTAGTGAGGGGCAAATCTAATTCAAATTGGAGATCAAAATTATTAGGACTTTTGAGGAAGTTGAGCAAGGACAAAGAGGTGTTGGGGAAGACAAAAACAAACAGGTGCATGGTCTTCCCTATGCCAGTAGTATGTGACTCTGAAAGCTGGACCATCACTAAGTATGACAGAAGAAAAATGGATGCTTTTGAACTACAACATTGGAAAAAATGGCTACAAAATAAGTTAAATATAGGTCCCACAGAGTTGGCCTTCTCCGAGTCCCGTCGACCAAACAATGTCGGCTGGCGGGACCCAGGGGAAGAGCCTTCTCTGTGGTGGCCCCGGCCCTCTGGAATCAACTCCCACCAGAGAATCGAATAGCCCCCACCCTCCTTGCCTTCCGTAAAATGCCGAAGACCCACTTTTGTCGCCAGGCGTGGGGATAATTACCATCTTTCCCCCTTTTTATTATATTTTTGGCCTTACTGCATGATAAATTAGGTTGAATGTGTGTGACTGCATAGTTAGGGTTTTTATTATGTTATTAATGTCTTTTTAAATGGATTTAATTTTTTATTATTAGATTTGTAATGTATTGTATTGCTGCTATGCTGTGAGCCACCCCGAGTCTTCAGAGAGGGGCGGCATACAAATCTAATAAACTATAACTATAACTATTTTCAGTTTTTGAACCTTTGATTATGAATTAAACAGTAATATGTTCAATATTATTAGTTTTTATTTCTGAGATAAGAAATATGGTACCAACCTAAAGACCTAAAGGCCTAAATGCCTAAAGACCTGTCTCTATCAGTTGACTTCGGTTCCTAATGAGGGAACAGCACAGGTTGATTTAGTAACAGTAGATCCCACCTTCCTCCACTCTGCCATCACCTTCACCATGTATTCTTATATTTTAATCTTTGGTTTTAATATATTAATGCCCTAATGTACATTGATAGATTTTTAAGACTATAAGTTGTTCAGAGTTATCCTGTGGTAAGATGGGTAGCCTGTAAATTTTATAAATAAATAAATACATACTTATTTATTGTTAGAGTTGTAAAGGACCATGAAGGCCATCGAGTTCAACCCCCTGCTCAAGCAGGAACCCTATAGTACACCAGTCAAGTGGCAGTTCAATCTTCTCTTAAAAATGTCCAGTGTTGGAGTTCACAATGTCCGCTGGTAGGTTGTTCCATTGGTTGATCGCTCTGACCGTCAGGAAGTTCCTCCTTATCTCCATGTTGAATCTCTCCTTGGTCAGCTTCCAGCCATTGTTCTTCGTCCGGCCCTCTGGTGTCCTGAAGAATAAAGTGATCCCCTCCTCTCTGTGACATCCCCTCGTATACTTGTAGACTGCTATCATGTCCGCTCTGGCCCTCCTTTTCTCTAGGCTATCCATGCCCAGTTCCCTCAGTCTCTCTTCATAAGTCTTGGTTTCCAATCCCTTAATCACCTTGGTTGCCCTTTTTTGCACCTTCTGCAGAGTTTCAATGTCTCTTTTGAAGTGTGGTGACCAGAACTGAATACAGTACTCCAGGTGTGGTCGGACCAGGGAGTAGTAGAGTGGTATTAAGACTTCCCTGGTTTTGGAGTGTATTCCCCTGTTGATGCAGCTTAGGATTGTGTTGGCTTTTTTAGCTGCTGCTGCACATTGTTGGCTCATGTTTAGTTGATTGTCCACCAAGACTCCGAGGTCTCTTTCGCAGTCGCTACTGCTAAGAGGGGTTTCTCCCAGGTTGTATGTGTGTTCAGGGTTTTTTCTGCCTAGGTGAAGGACTTTGCTCTTATCAATGTTAAACATCATTTTATTGGTGTGGCCCACTGTGTTAGTCTGTCTAGGTCTTTCTGTAATTTGAGCCTGTCTTCTAGGGTATTGGCTACCCCCACCAGCTTGGTGTTGTCTGCGAATTTGATCAGTTGCCCTTCTATTCCATCATCCAAGTCATTGATGAAAATGTTGAAGAGCACAGGGCCCAGGACTGAACCCTGTGGTACCCCACTGCCTACGTTCTTCCATGTGGATTTGGAACTGCTGAGGACAACTCGTTGGGTGCGGTTGGTCAGCCAGCTATTGATCCATCTGCATGTGTTGTAGTCTACTCTGCTTTTTTCTAATTTGTTGATTAGGAGATGGTGGTCGACTTTGTCGAAAGCTTTGCTGAAGTCTAAGTATATGAGGTCCACCGTGTTGCGCTGGTCTAGGGATTTGGTTAGAAACATAGAAACATAGAAGACTGACGGCAGAAAAAGACCTCATGGTCCATCCAGTCTGCCCTTTTACTATTTCCTGTATTTTATCTTGCAATGGATATATGTTTATCCCAGGCATGTTTAAATTCAGTTACTGTGGATTTCCCAACCACGTCTGCTGGAAGTTTGTTCCAAGGATCTACTACTCTTTCAGTAAAATAATATTTTCTCAAGTTGCCTTTGATCTTTCCCCCAACTAACTTCAGATTGTGTCCCCTTGTTCTTGTGTTCACTTTCCTGTTAAAAACACTTCCCTCCTGAACCCTATTTAACCCTTTAACATATTTAAATGTTTCAATCACGTCCCCCCTTTTCCTTCTGTCTTCCAGACTATACAGATTGAGTTCATTCAGTCTTTCCTGATACGTTTTATACTTAAGACCTTCCACCATTCTTGTAGCCCGTCTTTGGACCCGTTCAATTTTGTCAATATCTTTTTGTAGGTGAGGTCTCCAGAACTGAACACAGTATTCCAAATGTGGTCTCACCAGCGCTCTATATAAGGGGATCACAATCTCCCTCTTCCTGCTTGTTATACCTCTAGCTATGCAGCCAAGCATCCTACTTGCCTTTCCTACCGCCCGACCACACTGCTCACTCATTTTGAGACTGTCAGAAATCACTACCCCTAAATCCTTCTCTTCTGAAGTTTTTGCTAACACAGAACTGTCAATGCAATACTCAGATTTAGGATTCCTTTTCCCCAAGTGCATTATTTTACATTTGGAAACATTAAACTGCAGTTTCCATTGCTTTGACCATTTATCTAGTAACGCTAAATCATTTACCATATTACAGACCCCTCCAGGAATATCAACCCTATTGCACACTTTAGAGTCATCGGCAAATAGGCAAACCTTCCCTACCAAACCTTCCCCTATGTCACTCACAAACATATTAAAAAGAATAGGACCCAGAACAGACCCTTGTGGCACACCGCTTGTAACCTGTCTCTGCTCAGAATACTCGCCATTAACAATAACTCTCTGATGTCTATGCTTCAGCCAGCTTGAAATCCACTGAACTATCCAGGGATTAAATCCAATCTTCACTAATTTATCTATCAGCTCTTTATGTGGAACCGTATCAAAGGCTTTGCTGAAGTCCAGATAGGCAATATCCACGGCACCACCTTGATCCAACACCTTTGTGACATAGTCAAAGATTATGGTGTTGAAAAAGGATATGAGATTGGTTTGGCATGATTTGTTTCTGACAAACCCGTGTTGGCTGTTGGATATTATCTTGTTTGTTTCCATGTAGTGGCAAAGCTGTTTTTTTATACATACAAGTCCATCACATTCTTCTCTTTTGTAGTAAGTAAAATTATGCAAATTACAAAAAAGACAGAAATAGTACACTGAAGAAATTAAAGGAATGTATAAGAAAATAAATTATATTTAAATTTTGTTCTTATTGACATTAAGACCTCTGCACCTTTCTATTATTGCAAACGCAGCTTCCACTATATTACTTGCCTCATAGATTACCATTTGTACTCAAACTTCTTTCTTTTTTCTAAGGACTTTACAAACCCGCATCTGACCACAACTTCCTTGATCTTCTACTTCTTCCTGACCTATTTACTTTTTCTTCAGGGTTTCTTTTTTTGTGAAACCACAATATACTTTGTTCATAATAGTCATTGACTTGTATTCATTCAGTCCATTTCTTTTTTTTTAAATGGATATGATATTTGGAATATTTTAATTTTCAATCAGAACTATTTGAGAATTAGGAAAGAAAGCTGGAAATTTGTTGTCTCATTGATTGAAATGGAATTATATTTATGGAACATAAATTTATGACATACTGAAAAAATAAAAAAAATAAGCATATTTATGCAAACTGAAGATATTTGCCACAGACCTTCAAATTATTAATTATCTGAGAAATACTGAAAGATTAAAGATCTGTCAAGAAGTAACAAAAGAAAATGGCACAAACTGTTGACATTACAAGAAATCATAGACCATTTAATTTATAAAACTGGAGAAAGTTCAGACTGGGGGGAGAGTATTTAATTTGAATGGCATGGAACTGTTATAGACTTACCGGCACATATATTATTAGAGATTTATAATGCGCATTTTACAGTATTCACTCCATTCTGTACCTTAATAGTCTGATTTAATTTTAGTTTATTAAAAACATTGGTTACATCACAGAAAAAAATTAAAGCAAAAGATGTCAAAGAAAACATTTAGGTTAAAGGCAGAGGAGGTAAATGTGCGTTAATACATCAAAATAAGGAGTAGCATTTAAGCCTTGAAAAAACACAGGAAAAGTATTTTGTAAGCCAAGAAGCAGGCAAAGAGTGAAGGGGAAGGAGGAGAAGAAGGAGGAGGAGAAGGAGAAGGAGAAATGTGCTCTGTAAAAATCACTGCTCAAACTTCCTGTGTGATAAGGCTCTTTATGGCTCTTAACTTATTCCCACCATTAATCCACCAACACATTATCCATTATGTGATAAATATAACACAGTGAAAGAATACCTGCTACTTGATCATTCAGTTGACATAATTGGAAAGTCTTGAGCAAGATCAATTATGAGATGAATTTGTTTTACCAGATGAATGGCAATATTTAAGTTTTTAAAATAAATTAATAAGTGACTCCAGATGCATAGAAATGAGAGGCCAGGCGAAATAACGCCTGGACGAAAATTGCCAATGGCGGGAAGCAACTCGGCTCTCCCCACCAGCTGTGGGGCGTTCCCCGCGTTAGCGCGGGAACGCCCCAGAGCAATCAGCGGCCGCTCGGGCATTCTGGGAAAGCCGAGGGGGCGGGGCGTGTGCCCTTTATCAGGGTTTGCTTGCCCCCCCGGCTTCTCTTGCCCCCCGAGCTCGCCGCAGAACGGACCAGCGAGACGTTTTCTCTCCTCGATGCAGCTTTTTCGGAGCCCCTGGGATCGCTGGCGGTCGCCAGGGGCAGCTCAGGTTTGCTTTGCTTGGGGAGAGGAGTGGTCGGATGGCTTAGGGGGGCGGCGGCTCCGGCTCCCCCCCCCCACCTTGTGTAGGTGGCAGCGGGGCGCGCAGGGGCTTCGCCGGCTTGGATCGTGATTTCTGATGGCCCGGCTGGCGACGGTCCCGGAGCTTTTCGGTGCCGGGCGGCCAGGGCCCACGTGGTTGGGGTTTTGAACTGGCTCCGCTCTCTTCGATCCATATGCAGCGAGCCAGAGCGCACTGACGGCCCCGGGAGGGCGCCGCAAGCTCCGCCACCTTCGCGCACGCGGGGAGGTGGGGGGAGAAAAGAGCGGCTGCCGAACTTCAGGCGGGAGCGGGAGACCAAGAACTTCACTCCTCCTTCCTAACGCCCCCCCCCCTCCCGCGCGGTAGCTTCGGGCTGGCTTGCAGGGCTGCCGGTGGGGATTTGAATCAAAGGCGTCTCGGTCCCTGAAACGTTCGTAACTTTCGCCCGGCCTCTCATATATAGCTGTACCAGTTCTGACAAATTGCTTTTTCAATCAAGGCATCCTGCTGGTCATCTAGCCCCCAAACAGGTATAAACTGGCATGAGATATTTTGGGTCAAGGGAAAAGCAATTATGTTAGATAAAGAAAATATGTGGATGGATGAATTAAAACAATCTGAATACTGATATAGGATGTCAAAGGGGAAGAGACCCCCCCCCCCAATCAAATGGAAATAAAGATAAAAGCAGAGAAGACATTTAGAAAAGAAGTCAGTAAAGAAGTAATACAGAATGCTTGTATATTAAGGAATCATAAAGTTTTGTTGTTGTTTTTTTTATTGTTTTTGTTATTGCAACACGAAAGTGTTCAGCATTGTACTATAATACAAGAAAGGGCACAAATCATCCTTATATTTTTCTTACTTAGTTACCAAGCATTTGGGTATACTTTTCAATATTGCATTTGTGTTATTCTTGTCGCTACATGAGCCACTTTTTCTTTCCAATATCTTGGTCATCATCTAAAATAAACATTATTTGTTTATATTCATTACATTCTATATATTGCCCATTTCACTGGGGCAACTCTGGGCAAGTCATGATTTCTCTTCAGACTATTTACTTCATTAGGGAGATTATTTGATGAGGTATGGAATAAACTATCATTTGTTTGGTGCTATTTTAAATGCCATAAAATTATTACTATTTAAACTGTATACTTGAAGGGGTTTAGCAAAAACTGATTGGTAAAATGATTTATTATTATGTCAGTATAGTGAAATTGATTGAGCTCGAATTGAATTATTAAAATGATTTAATGGATTTAAGTCAATAGACTTGAATTGATTGAACTTAAAATGAATGAATCAAAATGATCTAATTTAATTTAAGCTAGTATACTTGAATGAATTGATCCTAAGATGAATGAATTAAAACGAGCTAATTTATTGAAACGATTATATGGGAATTGGTTGAACATAAAGTGATTTGTAAAAATGATTTAGGTTATTAAGTCAGTATATGGGAATGGATTGTGCTTAATGGGTTAATTTATTAAGTTAGTATATTTGAATTGAGTGAGCTTAAAATGAATTAATTTGAAATTAAACTGATTTACTGGGGGGGGGGCACAACACATGGGTTGTGATATTACAGCGGGGGTGGTGAGGAAAACTCCCCCCCCTCTGCCCGCCCCACCAATTCCACAGGGCAATGTGAGCATCCCTTTAAGGCAATTTTTAGCGTACACAAATTTGGAGAAATAAGGCTCCTGTACGCCAGTTAAATATTGGGGTAGGCCAAACAAGCCACTAGGTTGTGAGCATTGGTTAGAATGGGATATATAATTGAGCCACAATGTGGTCGACATAGAAATGGTATGGGGATTAAAATTTCATATTCGGAAATGCTTTTCAGCAGCCCGGTTGCACTACCATTTGATAACAGTTCTTTCATACCCAGTGGATGATGGCGCCCTCCTAGGGCATTTTTCTCACAAGAGAGACAATAACAATCAGGGATAGTAGCCATGAAACCAGGTTAGATGGTGTTTGAGCAACTGGATCTATGGAAAGAATGCTTTGTCAGTGAGAATGGCTTGTAGTGATCAAAAGACTGTAACATTACTATAGACCTTGACCCTTTTTGTTCATCATAAGGATGTAAGGATCTCCTACCGAGAGCACTGTGCAGAAATATATCTTGGCCTTTCTTTGAAGCACTGTGGAATAGGGACCTAAGAAGCTGTTTGGCAGACAGGTCTGGCATATGTTTCTTTACCACATTGAAAATGGCAATTAGGTTATTGGGCGGTAAGTAAATATAGCCTCATGCTGCTCCCTTACCCTCAATTTAAAACAAATAATAAATAATTGCTCTCACGCTTTAATAAGGGTTGACAGTGTTAATATAAACTGTTATGGCAGGTGGAACACAGTGAGCTATGTTCTACACCTTACATAGTAAAATTTGCTTATTAAAGCTTTTGTTGAGAATACATACATGTTATCAGGCCGGAGGTTTACTTTGGTATGTTTTCCTCTTCACTTTCAAGTGGCTTAATGGCAATCCTCCTGGTCAAATATGCCCCCCCCCTTTTTTTTTTTTCCTGAGGAATTATCTTTGTTAATTTTATGGCCATACTTAACTAGGGATGGACTGCACTAAGGAATTACTTGGTAACAAGGTTTTTATGTGCTTGCTCCTGGGTATTTTATTATTATTATTATTATTATTATTATTACTATTACTATTATTATTATTATTATTATTTTCATGATGTGCTGGATCCTGGAGCAGTTGCGCATGGAAGTCATTATGTCTCCAGGAATGGTGCTACTATTATTCTGAATTTTGCCACATTGCCAAATGTAAAGTTATTGTACTGAAGGCTATAACAGTACGGGTGCAGTTGGTAGCAGGCCTTTTTCTGTACCAACAAAACTGAAAGATACCATTAATACCATAACTACAACCTGCAGATCCCCATGTCATTACCATGCCGAAAGTTGGAAATCTCCTAATTTCTGGTTAATCCCCTTCAGGAGTAAGACAATGAGGAACCGGATCGTGGGGGCAATAGCCTGGCTCTGTTTGAAAAGTGCTATTGCTGACATGTGGCGAGCCGCCATGAGTCTAAGGAGAAGGGCGGCATGAAAAGCGAATAAACAAATAAATAAATTAGTCAGTTATCTCAGCCCCTTTAGTTTGTTCAAAGGAAATGGTGTAGTCACTTACTGGAATGGGGGGCTTGCAAGAATGCTAAGCATCAAGGTCATCTGAATCAAATTCACACTTGAGTTGATTTTAGCTCAATATGAGTTATTAAGCATTATATTAATTGTTTTAGTGAATAATAATTTAGAAAATGTTATTATCATAAACAATATTGAAGTCGTGGTGTCAGCATGGTACCATTGATATTATGGTTATATTGATTAAGTCATGTTGGTAAAGCTAATCCATGCGCTAACGGTAAAGAAAGCATTGGCATGGGCCTTTGCTTATCTTCAGAAATTTCTTGCAATTATTCTACTCCCTGGGCGAGCAGGCAGGGCCACAGAGCATATTGGCTAATCTCCCTGGCATTTTAATGCTGGAAGAAGAGTATTATGATTGCCTGAGAGGAATACAGGAACATGGGTCTGCGACTATGGTGTACAGCTGGCCCATCGGTGGAGGGAAGTGAGACAGCAACAGGAGGCCCAGTCCATTAACAGGGAGTATGTGTGCATGGGCAGGCGGTTGGCAGCCACATGGCATAGGCTGGGGCGCAGGGTACCCAGAATTGGTGAACGGCGCCATCGCTCAAGCAAAGGAGTGCAGGTTGGACCACATGGTTACATGCCATCATATAGGGGCAACAGGTGGGGCTTAGCTCCCCTAACAAAAGACCTTGGTGTCAAACTATTTGAGGATAGGGGGAATGATCAAGAGATGGTCCAAGGAAAAGGACTCAGATTGGGGAGAAATTAGTAAGCCGCTATACATTGCCCAGTTTCAGGGGCAGCGGGCATTGGATGAGACCCAGATCCTCACCCAACGAGGTGAGTCTGTTTCACACAACAGCCATAAAAATGGCCTTTGGGACATGGTAGGTCTGCAAGGTGCTGTCATGATCGCATAGTAGTGGATCATGCAAGGTTCCCTGGGCCAGCAAACTGATGTTAAATAGCGGCTGCGGCAGCCGCGTTGGTTACACATGGTGGCTGACCAATAACACAGATGGTGGATTGATCACTGGCCTGGTATATCAAACAAGGATATATGCCGGGGCATGATGGACTTAGTGCAAGTAAAGCGATGAAGCCAGGGAAGGGTGCCTTTTAAAATAACAGTTAGGGGCCGTTACAGGAGGATCGGCAAGATATCGGGTGGTATTCCCTCAACAATACTGAATGCAGGTTTCAACAAGTTCTCAGCAAAGTAATGAATCCGGTGGCAGATGGAAGTCAGTGGCTTTCATAAAGTAGATTCAGAGCACCTGAGTACAAGCACTCTTGGGATCGGGTGGCTAACACTGTCTTTGTATCCTTATCGTTTCTCTAGGTCCTGGCCCTGCTCCACTTTGTTACGTGCGAAGTGCGAAGGAGCTGCCCTTCCATTGCCCACAGTAGTGAACGGCAGCCACAGCGTGGCTTGGTGGCTGAACATTGAACTGCAACATTATCTTCAGGAATGTGGAGGTTGCTGAGTCGCTGGGGCTTCAGCGGAAAGGCTTGAGCTCGGAGGTCTTCGTTTGAGACGGGTCTTTTCCGTTGTGAAAAGTCGGGAGCAGTGATGGGCCGGACCCAGATTGTTGGTGTTGCACACGGGTGGCAACGACCTGGTGGTGGTGAAGGACTTGGCCCAGTGGCGTCAAGTCGTGGCAGTCCCCCGGGGCTTGCAGAGCATATGGAACAGATTGTTGGTCTTGCACACGGGTGGCAACGACCTGGTGTCGGTGAAGGACTTGGCCCAGTGGCGTCAAGTCGTGGCAGTCCCCCGGGGCTTGCAGAGCATATGGAACAGATTGTTGGTCTTGCACACGGGTGGCAACGACCTGGTGTCGGTGAAGGACTTGGCCCAGTGGCGTCAAGTCGTGGCAGTCCCCCGGGGCTTGCAGAGCATATGGAACAGATTGTTGGTCTTGCACACGGGTGGCAACGACCTGGTGTCGGTGAAGGGCTTGGCACAGTGATGTCATGTCATGGTGAACCACCGGTCGTACGGGGCCTACGGCCGTGGTGTGTGGTTCTGGTGTATGGTTTTGATACCCCCACATGGAGGGGATGCGGAGTCGCCGTCACACCAACAGCTGTTGACGGGACCAGGTTATGGGTTAACATGGCAGGGGGAGGCAAAGTGATCTGACACACGGGCATGTGTTTTTAAACCCCCCCTATCTGTCACTGGGTCAATTTAGGAAGATGTCAGGAGTGGCAATTTTTACACAGACCTGCAGTGGTGCCTGCGTGAGCTGGGGCAGGCTTAGGCGGGGAGCAGGGGGCCAAGATAGAGATCTGACCCCCTGCTGTGGCAGAAACGGGGCGGAAAGGGTATCAGTAGCAACTGTGTGTTCTCCTTTGGGCATCTTTTGTAAGATGATTGGCACCCCCATTGCACAACTCATGCTTCCTCCACGGACAGAGAGGTGTAAAGGGGGTGCCCTTGGGGCTCACCTACGTCATTTCCGGTTCCGGGTCATGCAAGGCGAGCCCTCCCACATGCTGGGCGTGGCTTACTGGTCGGGAGTAGGCGGAGCATGCCTCACCCTGACCAGGCATGGAGTAACGCCCATTTGAGTTGCCCAAGTATGTTGTGTTCAGGAAACTCCGCCCCATTTAGCGACCCCTGCAGGTCTTTCTGTTAATATTTAATAAAGTGACCCATTTTACCCAGCTTGGTGTCCGAGTGTTCATTTCCCGTCCAAGGCAAATGAGAGGCCAGGCGAAATAACGCCTGGACGAAAATTGCCAATGGCGGGAAGCAACTCGGCTCTCCCCACCAGCTGTGGGGCGTTCCCCGCGTTAGCGCGGGAACGCCCCAGAGCAATCAGCGGCCGCTCGGGCATTCTGGGAAAGCCGAGGGGGCGGGGCGTGTGCCCTTTATCAGGGTTTGCTTGCCCCCCCGGCTTCTCTTGCCCCCCGAGCTCGCCGCAGAACGGACACCCACCCACCCTCCGCTCAATCCAGGATGTTTTTTATAGGTCGCCTGGTAGGGGCCGAGTAGGAATTTTTGCAATCTTTGGGCATTTGCTACGGATTGTTTTTCGCCTACTCCATCCTGGACGAGGGTAAGGATTTGTGGTTATGGGGTGCATCTGTATGTAAATAGGTTCTGATTCAGCAATTTGATGTTTATATTCTTGGTCACTATATGGCAGAAACGGGGCGGAAAGGGTATCAGTAGCAACTGTGTGTTCTCCTTTGGGCATCTTTTGTAAGATGATTGGCACCCCCATTGCACAACTCATGCTTCCTCCACGGACAGAGAGGTGTAAAGGGGGTGCCCTTGGGGCTCACCTACGTCATTTCCGGTTCCGGGTCATGCAAGGCGAGCCCTCCCACATGCTGGGCGTGGCTTACTGGTCGGGAGTAGGCGGAGCATGCCTCACCCTGACCAGGCATGGAGTAACGCCCATTTGAGTTGCCCAAGTATGTTGTGTTCAGGAAACTCCGCCCCATTTAGCGACCCCTGCAGGTCTTTCTGTTAATATTTAATAAAGTGACCCATTTTACCCAGCTTGGTGTCCGAGTGTTCATTTCCCGTCCAAGGCAAATGAGAGGCCAGGCGAAATAACGCCTGGACGAAAATTGCCAATGGCGGGAAGCAACTCGGCTCTCCCCACCAGCTGTGGGGCGTTCCCCGCGTTAGCGCGGGAACGCCCCAGAGCAATCAGCGGCCGCTCGGGCATTCTGGGAAAGCCGAGGGGGCGGGGCGTGTGCCCTTTATCAGGGTTTGCTTGCCCCCCCGGCTTCTCTTGCCCCCCGAGCTCGCCGCAGAACGGACACCCACCCACCCTCCGCTCAATCCAGGATGTTTTTTATAGGTCGCCTGGTAGGGGCCGAGTAGGAATTTTTGCAATCTTTGGGCATTTGCTACGGATTGTTTTTCGCCTACTCCATCCTGGACGAGGGTAAGGATTTGTGGTTATGGGGTGCATCTGTATGTAAATAGGTTCTGATTCAGCAATTTGATGTTTATATTCTTGGTCACTATATGGCAGAAACGGGGCGGAAAGGGTATCAGTAGCAACTGTGTGTTCTCCTTTGGGCATCTTTTGTAAGATGATTGGCACCCCCATTGCACAACTCATGCTTCCTCCACGGACAGAGAGGTGTAAAGGGGGTGCCCTTGGGGCTCACCTACGTCATTTCCGGTTCCGGGTCATGCAAGGCGAGCCCTCCCACATGCTGGGCGTGGCTTACTGGTCGGGAGTAGGCGGAGCATGCCTCACCCTGACCAGGCATGGAGTAACGCCCATTTGAGTTGCCCAAGTATGTTGTGTTCAGGAAACTCCGCCCCATTTAGCGACCCCTGCAGGTCTTTCTGTTAATATTTAATAAAGTGACCCATTTTACCCAGCTTGGTGTCCGAGTGTTCATTTCCCGTCCAAGGCAATATTAGCTGTAGTTCAAATGTAATTCATCAGATATCCACGGAGTTGGTGTAAAAAATTCCTTACTCAATTGAAGGGTAATAAAAGATTAAGGGACAGGACATCAATAACCAAGTTAGTTGTGATGACTGCATTGCTTTTCTTTTAAAACTGCCATTTAAAATCAACATTATCTGAATGTAGCTCTTTGGATCAGGCTGCCAAGTTGACGTTTCTGAAAGTAACTGTGGCATAATAATTATGGTTCTTTTTCAAGATAAAAGATTTGAGTAGAGAGCTGCAACGCTCGCTAAATGCTGATATACAAAGCAAGCTTATTATTCAGTGTTAGTCAAATAAAGCTCCTGTTCTTCTATGAAACAAAACAAATTCATCTGCGTTATTTTTAAATAGACATAGGGTGTTAAAGTTCTCAGAATGGCTGCCATATATCCACTGATAAGCTTATTTCAGCCCAAATATTTATCTTCAAGTCAGGGACTTTGAACTTGGAAAAACAATAAAAATCTAAAGAAATAATAGCATTTGAGAAATGACTTATAAGAAAGCATTACATTATCACAGTGACGTGTTTTGTTGATTTGGCACAAGAGAATGCAGACAGTATTTGTCTTTTAAACAGCTGGCAACTCCCTCCACAACCCCCACTGCCTCAATAAAATGGAGAGTTATGTTTTTAATTTAGCCTCCTTCTTGCAGTAGAGTTTCAACATACCATATTCTTGTGATCCTGCTGAAGATCACAAATGATAGGCATTAAATGATAGCAATAAATGGGACCAGTTAGTTGAAAATTGTGTTTGCAAAGATAAGAGATCTCATGGAGCTTTTTTTAAAAAAATCCACATTCAAAACTTTGAATCCAAATGCAAGGTAGCAGCACAAATTACAATCAAGATTTTCCAGCAAATTAGTGTATCAGATAAACAAGACTGTGGTTGGATTGTCTCTGCTTTAAAATTCATATATTAAGGTAAACCTTAACATTTTTTCTAGTTTTGCTTTGACAACAAGGCAGCTAAGTATTCAATCTAAATAAGTTTACAATTGTTTACATGTTGCTTTATTTCTCATTTCTGTTAATTTTCAAATAAAAGAAGATTTGTTCTAGTCAGCATATAGCTTTTCTTCAAACTTATACTTAGAATTCTGTTAGTTCTGTGAGATGAAATTTGAATATGTATTATTTGAGAATTGTGGTGTGGTTGTGTGAGAAGAAGCCATTCAGCCAACCAATTGAATCCAACTCCTAGCTCAAAATGATTGATTGCCTAGCACATCCTAGAACACATCTGGGGAGGAAACATTACCACTTATATATGTAAATAGCTCCACTGTTAAATGACTTTTTCTTTTTTGCCTAGGACACCTTTTCTAATATTGTGTTAGAATTGCCTTCGCATCATTCAATTCATTGTTCAGTGTCATGCACTGTGAAGTAAGAGAGAACTTGTCTTGACCTCCTTCTATGAAACATATTTTCAGATGAATATTATCTTATTACTTCTTAGTCATCTTTTTCCAAGGGTAAATATGCTCTATTTCATTAATTCCTCTTCACAAAGTTATAGAAATCAATTCCAAACCATTTTCAACAATGGTACTAGAAACTAGACATAGTATTTGAAATGAGGACTGGCCAGTTATATTTCCTTTCAAGCAGACAAAAATTGCATCTATTTCTTTGCAGTCACATCCCATTTATAGCTCATATTCAATTTGCAAGTATATATCATTCTAAGATATTAGTATTCCAAAGCATGTATTCTTAATCCTATACTTCTGCATGTGAGTTTTATTGTAAATTTTCACTTACTGTTGGATTTCAGTCTGTCATTTTCAACACATTCTTCAAATTTTGTATCTGCTTGAGCTATTCTACTCAATTTTGGATGAGCTTTAGATATGATAAGCAATCATCCATCCAGATCTTGAAAGCAAACAATGTGTGCGATTGGGGAAATCACAGGGAGGGTGGAGGCCCTGTTTCCTCCCAGGAGATTCCTAGAGAGGCTCCATGGAGGCTCCTCCCTGCCTTTTCCATCCCTGTTTCCTCCCAGGAGATTCCTAGAGAGGCTCCATGGAGGCTCCTCCCTGCCTTTTCCGGTTACAGTTTCAGAAGCTCAGGTCTGTAAGTAGAAAATGGTTCTTGAGAAGGCATTCTTAGGCAAAAGTACCACTGTATAGAGAACCCAAGAATGGCATTTAATATACGGCAGCATGTTTGATGCCTTTCTTCAATTTAAGTGTTCTAAACATTTTCTTTTTTGACAACAGGTCTGCTGTTTTGGGAGGTTTATATTTTTCTTTTGTGACATGGAATGTTTTCCAGTATTCGTTTGCTATATTTTGTATGTCTTTTCTTGTTTTCAGATTGTCATTAAGTTTTGTTTGTATGTTTAGGACCATATTGGCTTCTTTGTTGACCTGTATTTTACTTCATATTGGATTTTTCTTCCCAGTTGTACTCTTAAAATCTTTTGGTTTTTTTGCATCCACCATGAGCTGCTTCTTCCATTTGTTTCTTCTTCCATGGATTCCTATTTATCATTAATCTGTGTTTAAAGACAATGAATCATATATATATATGATATCTCTCTCTTTCTCTCTTTCTCTCTTTCTCTCTCTCTCTCTCTGTATATATGCCATTTCCAAGGCAGTTAATTTATTCATAGCCGACAAACTATTCATAGCTGGCAAACACACACATACACACACACACACACACAAACACACACGTGTGTGTATGTATGCATATATATGTCTGTCTGTCTGTATGTATGTATGTATGTCACATGTTTTTGCTGAATTTGAAAATGAAAGGAGACTAGGATAGATCTATTTCCGCCTTGTTCGACTGAAAAAACATATACTGTATATACATACATACATATGATGGTCTTGGTATATTCGGCTTTCTTCCCGTGTAGGATTTGGAAATTTCTGGCGACGTTTCGACGAGGTCCCACTCGTCATCTTCAGGCTGGTGTTTCTGTCCTTGTTCTCGGGTGTTCGCCCAAGAACAAGGACAGAAACACCAGCCTGAAGATGACGAGTGGGACCTCATCGAAACGTCGCCAGAAATTTCCAAATCCTACATGGGAAGAAACCCGAATATACCAAGACCGTCATACCTGCACCCGTGAAAATCTACGAAAACAAATACATACATATATATATACATAAATACTGCTCAAAAAAATAAAGGGAACACTCAAATAACACATCCTAGATCTGAATGAATGAAATATTCTCATTGAATGCTTTGTTATGTACAAAGCCGAATGTGCACAACATCAGATGAATTTGATTGTCAATTAGTGTTGGTTCCTAAGTGGGCAGTTTGATTTCACAGAAGTTTGATTTACTTGGAGATATATTGTGTTATTTAAATGTTCCCTTTATTTTTTTGAGCAGTGTATACACACACACACACATATACACATGCACACACACACATATATACCTTATAGGCAGATTGTCCAGGTTCAAATCCCGGTAAGGGTATGGCTAGCTAATGAGAGCTAAATAGCTTTAAATATATCTATAATAATCTCCCTTCATTTTCATTATCAGCAAAAATATGTTACACACACAAACACTGCATATACATATATATGGTTTTTTTTCTCTGTTAGATCACCCTGGTATATTAAAGGAATGTCACAGCTCCTTTTTGCCTCTAGGCAAAAAGCTAAAATCATCTAGCTGATGAGGCCAGAACAAGGCAAAAATAGCGCTATCCTAGTCTCCCTTAATTTTAAAAATTCAGCAAAAACGTGATATATACAGAATATAGTTTGTTGGCTATGAATAAATTAACTGCCTTGAAATGGCCCTGGGCTGGGCCTAGAGTCAAAAAGGAGCTGTGACGTTCCTTCAATATACCAGGGTGATCCAACAGAGAAAAAAAAACGTATACCCCCTCCCTGGTACAAAGCTGAAGAGATCAGATCCTGTGGCCTAAAGGTTAATTCAAAGCAGAGGCCCCAGGGTATGGCTAGCTGATGAGGCCAGAACAAGGCCGAAATAGTGCTATCCTAGTCTCCCTTAATTTTAAAAATTCAGCAAAAACGGCCTTGTTCTGGCCTCATCAGCTAGCCAAACCCTTACTGGGATTTGATCCTGAGGCTTCTGCCTTTTAAGGCAGAGAATTAACCTCTAGGCCACCAGATCTGATCGCTTCAGCTTTGTACCAGGGAGGAGCTATATGTTTTTTCTGTTGGATCACCCTGGTATATTGAAGGAACGTCACAGCTCCTTTTTGCCTCTAGGCCCAACCGAGAGAGAGAGAGAGAGAGAGAGAGAGAGAGAGAGAGAGAGAGAGAGAGAGAGAGAGAGAGAGAGAATAGGTTAAAACAGATGCTAAATACCAGATAACTTGTCCATGTTTCACACAAGAAGTCAGCACTCCTAGTAGGAATCAGTACAAAAGATATTAAGATGCCAAAGAGATAACAGCTATTATACATTTGACAGGTACAATTTAACATTTAAGAATAAGAATGACTTATTTTCTTTTACTGCACATTCATCACACATTCAGGAGCAATGAACTCTCTGTTCGCCCATGTTTTGTTTAACCTAGTAACATTAGTGCTTTTAGGTATCTTCTAATGACTATGTAGTAAGTAAGTAGATTTATTCTAATTAAACTTATTCTTATGCTACTCTGAGACTTTACCATTCTTAATTTAAGGAAATGGTCTCTAGAGTAAAGTCTTCAATGTGAAGTATACCCTGTAAGATTCACAATTACCCAAATCTTCAAATTAAATTTTGATTCCGATAACAAAAAGCTTTCATCTTCTTTAAGTACAATTAATGATATTCCTACTTGGGATATATTATTTGATTCCCCCCCCCCCCCCCTTTTAAGGGTGTGTGATCTAATTAAGTGAATGAGGCATAAAACCCAGTTTGTGATAGAGGTTAAAGTAGTTTAACTAGGAGTAGAGAGTTCGGAGAGGCATACAATTTGGGGATTTGGTGCCAGTCACACTGACATTCTGAAAGAAAGTACAGGTAAATTATTTCCAAAAATGTTACCATGAAAACTGTAAATAGCTGTCCAGGGAGTCACCTGAATTTAAGATTGACTTGAAGGTCCATAAAAACAAAGCCCTGTGAATAAGTATCTTTTCCAGAATTATTCTTGCTGGGTGAACAATATCTAGTAGAAACCAGAAAGATACTATCATGCAGCTGACATTAGTTGTATTATTTGCATCAATTGAATATTGCACAAATGATATACAGTATGTAGCTTATGTCATTTGTTCAACACCATCATGATCATTCTGATACCAGTTGCTCCTTGACCTCACTGCAGATGTCAATGAACATCAGCTCATCACAAGGCCCAATAAAACAGTACAAAATTAGTTACCATATTTTTCGGAGTATAAGATGTACATTTTTACCTCCCCAAAAGAGGATGAAAACTTGGGTGCATCTTATATGCCCCAAGTCTTCGGAGAGGGGTGGCTTACAAATCTAATAAATTATTTATTATTATTATTATTATTATTATTATTATTATTATTATTATTAGTCCCCGTTTCAGCTGGCCAGAAAGGACGTCTCAGTGACGTCAAAGCTCCACCCCTGGAATCTCCTTGTGAGATTCCCCACCTCCTTTTTCGCCTCCCGACTGGCTGACAGCTCCCTGACTGTTCTGGGAAGTGCCGCTGCCCAGCTGTCACCCCGAACACCAAACCCGGAAGTTCAGCAAAAGTTCGGGTTCGGGTTTGGGAGAGGGCTGGGAAGTGCCCCGGCTGTCCTGGAAGATGACAGCTGGGCGGTGGCGCTTCCTGGCGCTCTCCTGAACCCAAACCTGAACTTTTGCCGAACATTTGCAAAAATTCAGGTTTGGGGTCAGTATACCAAAACGCGCAAAGTTCGGTACGAACCCAAACTTTTCAGGTTCGGTTCGCCCAACGCTAAACATGATTAAACAAGTGAATTATACCTTAAAGTTTCTTTTACGTTGCCAAAGAGAAGGAAACAAAAAGCTATCTAAATTTTCCATGCTGAAAGAATGTTACCCTGCACAGCTCACAAATGAAAATACCCTGAAAAGAAAGAAGTGAATTATATGAACACTCATACAATAAATGCAGAAAAATAAGACTATGGATTGCAAATGAATATTTAAAGCATAATATAAGCATAATATATAGTCATATGGCACATTTGGTCAATCGGCTTGGGATAAACAGAAATAATCAACACTTGCCTTTTATCCATCAAATCCGAACATATGTCAACCCGAAGGCATACAGAGCTACCCAACTGCTGTGGACTTTTAAAGTTATGATCCAGGACCATCCAAGAAGATTGAAGGCCCCAAAGATTAATTCATCTTTATGCATGGGAAACATCAAGGCTCAAATGAAGCATGTTGACAAGAAACATCTTTCTGTGTAAGATATGCAAGAGAAGGACCCCATGAAAATGAAATATTGTGCAAAGGAAAAGATTGTGACAGATGACTGGATCACATTACTACTAATCAATTAGTTGGTAAAAATTGACAGAGTGATGAGAGGTATTAGTAGAGATGTACAGTATCTCCAGAAGTAGTAGGTCTTTGTTTCTTTTGTTCAATTATCAATGATTTGTTGCTGTTGTTTTTTATTATCTAGTTAGGGCATTATGAGTCAGGATAACAAGGGAAGATTTCCTTCTTGTTCCTTTCTTGGTCACTCTACTAAAAAAATAATTCCCTCAACACCATCAGACTTTTACTAAATCTGCACTTCCATTCTACTAGTTTTTCTCATCATTCCTATCATCCTTTTCCTCCCACTTAGGACTGTATGACTGTAACTTGTTGCTCGTATCCTAAGATTTGTATTAATATTGATTGTTTCTTCATTGCTTATTTGACCCCTATGACAATCATTAAGTGTTGTATCACATGGTTCTTGACAGATATATCTTTTTCTTTTATGTACGTTGAGAGCATATGCACCAAGACAAATTCCTTGTGTGTCCAATAACACTTGGCCAATAAAATTCTATTCTATCCTATCCTATCCTATCCTATCTATCCATCCATCCATCCATCCATCCATCTATCATCTTCCAAAATGCTACTAATTTATTTAAAATTTATTTTTTGCAAGGAAGGCTATAGTTTGTTTTGAATATTTTTTTCTTTTACAATCTAGATAAAACAAAGCAACTACAGTGTCAAAGGAAAGAGAAAGACAATATGATGAAAAGTAGACTTTCATACAGGTTATATGCTTGATCTTATGTACTTAGCATTTCTTGAATCTGTAATTTCCACATAAGGAGCATGTTTACACTGATATTTGCAGAAAGATGCCATGTTTAACTCTGCACCACACAGAAAAAATGGTGTCAGCTTCTGCTCATTTATGGATTCATTGAAACATACAACTTGAACTTAGCATGCAGTTGTGCATCTTTCCAGAAACTTGATCCTTTTATTTACCTATCATCTGGAGTAAAATAAAGATAAAAGTGGGAAATATGAGAAACAGTATCTTTATTAGAGTCACAATAAGTGGAGGAGAGAAAGCAGAGTGTTTAACTTTGTGGAGTTAAAATCATTGCCCTCACTCTGAAGAGGCCAGTGTTATCTGCCATGACAGATATAATGTGCCAATGAAAACATCTTGCCTATTTTTTATTTAACTTGCACTTTTTTATCACAGCAATTAAATTTTAAAGAAAGAGGGAAAGTAAATAGGGAGCATCTTCATGTATAAAAGCAAAGCTAATTGTATGGTATGTTGAGTAATTGCATCAATGTTCATCTGATAGAAATCCATAATTTTCTATTGGTTATTGAAGTTAACTCTGAGCTAAGGAGACAGATATTCAAGACATGGTGTTTTCATTATTACTTTAAAAAGATGCCAGTGATGAAATAACAAACAGGTTCAATTTCTCTTTGCACAAAATTTGGTTGAATATTCCAGTAACATTCTCATTATATGAGCTGAGGTGGCGCAGCAGGTAGAGTGCTGTACTGCAGGCCACTGAAGCTGACTGTAGATCTGTAGGTCAACGGTTCAAATCTCATCACTGGCTCAAAATTGACTCAGACCTTCCATTCTTTCGAGGTGGGTAAAATGAGGACCTGGATTGTGGAGGCAATATTCTGGCTCTGTTAAAAAGTGCTATTGCTAACATGTTGTAAGCTGCCCTGAGTCTAAGGAGAAGGGTGGCATAAAAATCGAATAAATAAAATAAATATAGATGGACCAGGCATAACTTCATCAGGGAGATCTTTTTAAAGTAATAAGGGAAGCTATATTCTAAAATGCATGTCAGAGCATATCCTTCAATGCAGAGACTTGTGAATTATGATACCCTGCAAACCAGAAAAAGATATTTGCTGGTTGTTTAATTAGAAAGGAAAATGTATTTTCTCTCATGTGTTTTGTGGTTTTGGAAATAATAAATAGAACAGAATAGAACAGAGTTGGGAGAAACCTTTGAGGTCTTCTAGCACAGCCCCCTGCTCAAGCAAGAGTACCTATACCATTTCATATAAATGACTGTCTAGTCCAGTGATGGCGAACCTTTTTTGGCTCATGTGCCAAAAGTGTGTGTGTGTGCATGCTACAGCATGCGCAAGTACCCACATCCATTCCCTCCCCACACACATGCACATCCCCACACTGCTCCATGCACATCCACATAACCCCCTCCCCTGTCCCCATGCATGCGCACAGGCCTCACTGAAGCCTGAGATGGTGAAAAAAACCGGCCAAACAGGCAAACTGGAAGTTCCAAAAAATGAACTTCTGGTTTGCCCTTTGTTCTGCTTTTTACACTCCGGAGGCTTTAGGAAAGCTTCCTGAAGCCCCGGAATGCAAAAAACAGCACAGAGGGAAAGCCAGTCATTTCCCCAAACTTCCGGTTCACCTATTGGGCTGTTTTTTGCACTCCGGGGCTGCAGGAGGCTTTCCTGAAGCCTCCAGAAGGCGAAATGGCTTTCCCCAAGGGCTGAAAATCAGCTGGCCAGTGCGCAAATACATACTTGAACTGACATAGAGCAAAGCCTATGTCTGATCACCTCACCTCAAGAAGGATATAATGGAACTGGAAAAGGTGCAAACAAGGGCAACAAGTATGATCAAAGAAAGGGAGCAGCTCCCTTATGAAACCAGATTGCAACGCCTTGGTGTCTTCAGCCTTGAAAGATGGTGTTTAAGCAGTGACTTGATGAAAGTGTATAAAATCATGCATGGGATAGAAAAGGTGAATAGAGAATTCTTTTCTCTATCATACAATAGTAGGACGAGGGGGCACTCCCTAAAGCTCATAGGTAAGAAAGCAAGGATAAATAAAGGGAAATATTTCTTCACCCAGAGGATTGTTGGTTTGTGGAATTCACTTCCAGAAGAGGTCATGACAGCTGTCAGTCTTGATAGCTTCAAGGCAGGATTAGACAGATTCATGGATGCCAAGAGTATTAGTTGTTATTGAAATGGATGTCCATGTGCCACCTCTATGTTGGTTGACGCAGGCAGGTTTCCCTTGAGTACCATTTGTTGGGGATCAAGGGAAAGGGTGGGTTTTGCCTTCTCTTTCTGCTCAAGATCCCCATGTACAATTGGTGGGCCACTGTGTGACACAGAATGCTGGACTTGATGGGCTTTGGCCTGATCCAGCATGGCTCTTCTTATGTTATGATCTTATGTTAAAGCCTCATGTGCTCTCCGATATGGCTCTGTGTGCCACCTGTGGCACATATGCCATAGGTTCACCATCACTGGTCTAGTCTCTTAGAAACCTCCAATGATGGAGAGCCCATTGTTTCTAAAGACCAACCGTTCTCCTGGAATGGAAAATTATTTTCAATCTTTATGCTCTATAGTTATGTACATTCACATAAGTATTAAGATCCTCACACAACAGACCTATTAACCAGTAAGTTCCCTTTGAGTGTATTTTTAAGCTTTCCTAACTCTTCTATGAAAAGTAATTAGACCCACTATGATTTCTGTTCATTGGTCTTACATGATAAGCCTATCTAGAATTTACAATTCTAATTTGCTATCTAGAGTCTATAATTCAACATAAACAATGTTCACTGAAACACGAGCACAATTTTGCTACCTTCACAGGTGCAGCGGCAAAATCGTGCTGGTCCCGCAGGAACTTACGAGCCGTGGTGGCGAGCACAATTTAGCGTTCTGCCTCGTAGCCCTTCGCTGGGACCCATGTTCTTAATTCTCTATGTCAATTACCTTTGCGATCTCATCAAAAGCAACTGTGTTCTCTTCACAGATGATGTTAAACTTTTCAATACCACTGATAACACAACTACTCTCCAAAAAGACCTAGACTCTGTTTCTGAGTGGTCTAACACATGGCAACTCCAAATCTTAACCAGCAAATGCTCTGTCCTACACATTGACAAAAAGAATCAGAACTACAAATACAAACTGAATAAACAAATTATTACAGATAACCCCACTCGGTTAAGGACCTCAGAGTATTAATAACAAAAGACCTAAGTGCCAAAGCCCACTGCAACAACACCGCCAGGAAGGCTTCAAGAGTTGTTAATCTAATCCTACATAGCTTCTGCTCTAGCAATCTCACACTACTTACCACAGTTTACAAAACTTTCACCAGACCCATCCTAGAATACAGCTCATCTGTTTGGAACCCATCCCACATCTCGGACATTAACAACCTCAAAAATGTCCAAAGATACTTCACCAGAAGAGCCCTTCACTCCTCCACCCAAAACAGAATACTGTATGAAATTATACTTATTATCCTGGGTCTAGAAAGCTTACATCTATGACATCTTAAACATGCTCTAAGTATTGCCCACAAGATCATATGCTGCAATGTCCTGCCTGTCAACTGCTTCAGCTTCAACCACAACAACACAAGAGCACAGAACAGATACAAGCTTAATATTAATATTTATATGACTCCAAATTGGACTTTAAAAAATACGACTTTAGTAATCGAGTTTTGAAGCATGGAACTCATTACCAGATTCCATAGTATCTTCCCCTAACCCCCAACATTTTATCCTTAGACTGTCAACAGTTGACCTCTCCAGATTCCTAAGAGGTCAGTAAGGGACGTGCATAAGTGCACTAGTGTGCCTCCCATCCCCTGTCCTATTGTCTTTCCTATATCTCATATATCGTATCTACTATTCTTCTATTCTATTCTTCTTTTACTACTCTCATAATATTCTTCTATTCTCTTATTGATATATTCTATCCCTATATTTTAACTTCTATTCTTTCTCTAATATATTTTACTCGAGTATATCCTCTATAACCTTCATTGTGTATTATTGTGCACTGGACTAAACAAATGAATAAATAAATAAATAAACAAATAAACAAACAAACGAATAAATAAATAAATAAATAATCACAAGTTTGGGAGTAATCTGTTCTATATTCTTAATGTCATCAAGTTCTCCTTAGTTCCAGGTTGGATCTCTTTTTAATAAGCTTCCATATATTGCTTCTTGTCCTGCACTTAAGTGCTTTAGATATCCTATTCACTATGATAGCACCTCAAGTACCGAAAGACAGTTTCATATTAACCCTTGATCCTTCTCCTCATTAACTAGATATACATATAACTGAATGCAGTATTTCAAATATGGCTTCAATAGTGTGGCATAAAGCCAGGGGTGGGCTACTGCCCAGATGTGTGTGTGGGGGGACTCAGTAGGGTAGTGAAAATGGAGCTCCACCTCAGAGCACCCAATTTGCACTGAAAGATGTTGAAAGAAAATGCATAAGCCATGCCCACAGTGTGGTAGTAAAACTTTTGGTAGCCCTTCACTGCATAAAGCAATATTATCACTATTCATGATCTAAAGACTATCTGTCAGTAATGCAGGTTAGCATTACATTGGCTTTTTTGGCAATTATAGCACACTGCTGGCTCATATTTAAATGATAGCCCACTAGAACAGCTAGATCCCTCTCACAGTATTATGTTGAGGCTGGTTTTTTCATCTATTAGCTGAAATCAGTAGTGGATTGTAAATTATTTTGCTACTGGTTCACACGCATGCACAGAAACTTCCCAGGCAGGTGAGGGGAGTGTCCTGGTGGGTGAGGGGAGCATCATGGGCAGGTGGACAGAACCTCTTGGCAGTGGCACTTCCCGTTCTAAGAAACAGTCAGAACTGGAAGCAACCCACCACTGCTTGAAACTCCAGTTGCTTTGAATCTGTTAAATATCTCCAAATTTCCTCTGCCTTCCATATTTATCAATGGTCTGTGCATGCTTTAAAACTATTTTTCCCAAAATAAGAGAAGGAAGATTTTAAAATTCAGATATGTATATTATCTAATTTACAAGACTCTGAAAATGTTTTAAAAATGGATTTGTTCCTTCTTTTCATAAGCACAAATTAAACTTGCAGATTTGAACATAACTATACTGTGTTTATTACTCCTGTTTTAATTGCTTTGTAAAAATAATATGCACATATTCAGTGATTAACAAGGTTCCTGGCAACTTCATGTAACACATGCAATTTTTCTGCCTTGTTGTTTATTTCAACATGGCCTTCATTTGAATCATCTGAAGTGCAGCTGATTCAACCTGGTCATAAACACAAAAGTTCAGATTCAAACTATTATGAAGATGACGGTTTCTCACCTAATTTGTAAAAAAGAGCTAAGCATCATCAAGCTGTAGAATAATTGAGAGATCACCCAGCTGTATAAAATCATGTATGCCATGGGAAAAATAGACCTTGGGGAAATCTTCCTATGGGCATTCCTCATTGGGAAATCCAATAAAAGCTAATGAGATTTAGAAGAGACAAATGAAAGCCCTTCTTTCCACACACAATAGCAACTAACATAGTTAACTTTAAAGACATGTTATATAAAATAACAAAGAATAGGTTACAGCCAAGTCCTCCATTAAGGCAGGGAAATGGGGATTTCTGATTGGCTGAGTCAACCATGTACCCAAACATTGACAAGCAAATAGAGTGGGTAGCAAGCTGCATGCCATGTCAATAGTCTAGGGCTCTCTCCACCACAAAAAAAGCACAAGAGTGGGAGAAGCCTCAAGCACTTTGGGCTAGAGTCCACATAGATTCCATGTGGCCATTCCACAGCCAAACATTCTTAGTGGTAATTAACACATACTCCAAATAGTTGGAGATCATACTAATGGGTGTGGCTAAAGCTGTCATTCAAGTACTAAGGAGACTCTTTAGTAACATGGGTAACCTGATGTATTGGTCTCTGACAATGGGCTACAATTCAAGGCTGCTCAATTTGAGGGTTTCCTGGCAGAGCAGGGATATCCACTGTTCATTGACTGTTCCTTTTCATCCTTCCAGCAATGGCCAGTTCGAAAGAATAGTAAGATTGGCCAAGAAAGCCCTAAGACAATTGGGCCCTAGTGACCGGCAAGCAAGGGTAGATATATTTCTGCTTGTCTAGCACATGATGCCAAGCACAGCACCTGGAAGAAGTCCCGGGAGGTATTGATGGGCCTGCGGCTTCGATCTGTCTTAGACAGGTTTCATCCCAACTATTCCAGTCAAAAAGAGCAAGTCACATCCAAACAAACTGGGTCCTTGCAAACTGGAGACCTGATATTTGTAAAGAACATTGCCGAGGGGTCTCTATGGCTACCTGGGGAGACAATTGTAATTACAGGTCCATAATCATATGTGATCCTGATGGGTGAAAATGGCAGCAGCACATAGGTAAACTGTGTAGCCACTGGCAGATAACCAGTCTCACCCAAATAATAACTTCCAATCCAATCATCCTACAGCTAACTCAATTCCAAAGGTGATGGAGCACTTACTTGAGGACCCAGAATTCCAGTGACATCACAACACCGAACCGGTTCCAATGTAAGCCAGCTATCCAGAGTGCCTGGTTATAACCAGGTCATCCTTTCAGGTGGGAAAATGGGGACTGCTGATTGGCTGAGCCATCTGACAGCTCCCTATAAAAGGGCTAGCTATCAAACTGGCTCTCTGCTGGAGTCTGTACATAGATGAATAAAGCTTATTTTCTGAAGCCTGTCTCCAGCCTCTTTACTCATCAGATTTACCACTATTATACTTTAAGTATACTATTATACTTTCACCAACATTTTGGCAGGTGTATGTCTCCAAATAGCAGTTGCAGGGTAACAATGGAGGAAAAGGGCATGTTCCATTTGTTTCTTGTGAGCATCCCAGGGATCCTTGGTTGGTCATTGCAAGAATCAAGGTGTTGGTTAGAATGGCATTTGTGCTAATCTATCAAAGAGATTAGCAAAAAGAATAGATTCTACTCCCTATGTAGTAGAATAGAGCTACGGAGAGGGATGGCATACAAATATAATAAATAATAATAATAAAATAATAATAATAATAATCTTCTTATAGGAGATGCAACTAAAGGGCAGATCTTTGGGCTTTAAAATCTTTTCTATTCCTAGCAGTTAGCACAGGAATATCTGTCACTTCCTGTCTTATGAACTGGATTCCGAGTCTACAGAAAGGGGCGGCATACAAATCTAATAAATAAATAAATAAATAAATTTCTCTTGAAATTGTTCCAGGATTGATTTGCCACCGAAACTCTCACCTTGCCTGAACTTCAGGAATGCATTCTAGCCATACTTCAAGTTCTGCTTATGGCCTTGCATTGTGAGTTTCCCTTCCAAACTTGTCCTTGACTTGTAAATACTTAAATTGTTCTATAGTCTTGTTCCCCTGAGATAGAATCAACCTGGGATACTTGATAAGAAATAATGAATTAAATGAACATAGGTTTCAGACAGTACCATGGTATTAGTTTTTTTAAAATTAATTCTTAAAATAACAACCATCATGAAGAACCATCATAATTAATATTATGAAAACTAAAATTGCAATATGTAAACTTGTATGCAATTTCTACCACACAAAGTTTATCCCACTTAGAGAAAAAGGAGAGTAAGGATGAAATTGAGTTTTCTTAGTTCTTTGTGTAAACTGCTACACTAGTTGTTTTACAGCTCTTTTCATTAGTGTTGAGTGTGCAAATTGCTCCAGCTGTGCTTGTACAACCACTTTTTGTCCTTTTCCTTCATTCAACATGGAATCCCAGGCTTCAATTGCATCAATATATTTCTACAGCACTCCAAGGGATAGTTAAGGAGTAGAGTGGTTTGAAAAGTCAACTATTATAGCAGTGAAATATAAGAAATGAGACTACAAGACAAGATGCCTATTGCTAGAGTTTAGTTTATGAATTAACAGTGTAACCTTTTACATTTCATTTGGTGTCACACAGGAAGGGTAAAAATTCGTTTAAGTGATTTTGTTATTCTGGTTTCTCTATTCAATAGTGAAGGTTAACTTGACCTACTGTTATTAACACCCTGAAGTATAAAATGTATACTTATAAAATTGAGTAGTATTCCCTTGGAGGCATCCTGCATTATGTCCTTCATACATTTGACAATCAAAATAAACATATTGACTTTCTGAAAATATCCCAGCCATTTCCTGTAACATTGAAGTCTGAATGACTTCTAACCACACTACAAAGAGGATTAAAATTCAAATACAGTGGTGCCTCTACCTACAAACGCCTCTTCTTATGAACTTTTCTAGATAAGAATGGGTGTTCAAGATTTCCCCCCCCTCTTTTCAAGAACCATTTTCCACTTACAAACCTGAGCCTCCGAAACTGTAACTAGAAAATTCAATTCAATTCAATTCAATTTATTAGATTTGTATGCCACCCCTCTCCGAAGACTCGGGGTAGCTCACAATAATAATAAAAACAATATAACAGTAAACAAATCTAATATTAAAAGAAAAGATATATAAAACCTCAACAATTAAAACCACACAACACATACCAAACATAAAATATAAAAGCCTGAGAAAAAGCAGGGAGAAGCCTCTGTGGGGCCTCTCTAGGAATATCCTGGGAGGAAACAGGGCCTCCACCTTCCCTGTGGTTTCTTTCTTTCTTTCTTTCTTTCTTTCTTTCTTTCTTTCTTTCTTTCTTTCTTTCTTAGATTTGTATGCCGCCCCTCTCCGAAGACTCGGGGCGGCTAACAACAATATAAAAAGACAATGTAAACAAATCTAATATTAAAAACAATCTAAAAAAACCCAATTTAAATAACCACTCATACATACAAGCATACCATGTATAAATTCTATAAGCCTAGGGGGGAGGGAAATTTCAATTCCCCCATGTCTGACGACAGAGGTGGGTTTTAAGGAGCTTGCGAAAGGCAAGGAGGGTGGGGGCAACTCTGATATCTGGGGCGAGCTGGTTCCAGAGGGTCGGGGCCGCCACAGAGAAGGCTCTTCTCCTGGGTCCTGCCAAACGACATTGCTTAGTTGACGGGCCCCGGAGAAGGCCAACTCTGTGGGACCTAACCAGTCACTGGGATTCGTGCGGCAGAAGGCAGTTCCGGAGATATTCTGGTCCGATGCCATGAAGGGCTTTATAGGTCATAACCAATCGCACACATTATTTGCTTTTACATTGATTCCTATGGGAAAAATAGCTTCTTCTTACAAACTTTTCTACTTAAGAACCTGATCACGGAACGAATTAAGTTCGTAAATAGAGGCACCACTATATTAGGCCTAAAGTAAACTCACTGGAGAAACTGACTCTTCTGAAAGGTGATGAATCTCTCTCATGTTTTCTGTTATGAGTGAAATCATAACTTACATAATTTAAATGATTATTATCCATCTGTCTTTGTATCACCTGCGGAAATTGTTAAAAATCTCCAGGGATTCATAGATAATTGAAGGGATTCAAGCACAGGACCTTGGGTAGTTGTGTGCTATTGTACCATATCCGAGAAACAGTCTCTCCTGATATTGTTTCAAGCTCTTTCTGTGCTGGTTCTGGAAGGCCCACACCCAATGAAAGAGAGCGCTGTATGAAAGATGGTCTCCGAGGACAGATTTGTAAGATACTAAGCCACAATGACAGACTTCCATGTTAAATAAAGCCTGAACAGGGCCACAGGCTTACACACTTGCTTGGCTAAAGTACTAGATTAAGCTGAAAATAAATTGAAATTCACAAAATAAAAATGTAGTACTCAGTTTTCAGAGCTTTAGACATTGATGGCCTTTTCTCATTTTTTTCTGTACTATTGTTTCTCTGGGACTTTTACGCATAAATATTCATTCACATATGAAAAAGGGAATTAGTTCAGAGCAGCCCAGGAAGGATCCTTTTATTTTAAAATTTGCATTCTGATACTATTTATTTGATTCAAAACCCTATTTGTTTTTCTTTTTACAACCCTGAACGGAGCTGAGTGTTTGAGGGCTGTGTGCCCTTCCTGCCGCCATATAGAGTTCACAGCAGATATCTTTTTGTTTGTGTCCTACAAGAGAAATTGTTGTTAGCCACCCTGAGTCTATGGAGAGGGGCGGCATACAAATCCAATTAATAATAATAATAATAATAATAATAATAATAATAATAATAATAATAATATTAATAATAATAAATACATATCTGCCAGGACCTAGAACTGAACTCTCAACCTTCCGACTGGGAGATTAGTGTTTTCACCACTAGGCCACTGTTCCACGCTCATTATTATTATTTATAATGATGACACTTAAAAAGAATGCTGATATTTTAGAGTAGATGACATTTTACATCAATTTATTTATTTATTTATTAATCATATCTATATGGGTGCCCATCTCACATAGTGTGACTCTGATTGGCAAACAAAATAACAATTCAAGCAATTAGAAAAACATTCAAAAGTACAAAAAATAATATTATGAAAGGCTAGAGAGACTTTGAGAATATAACCAATTGAGCCATTTAACCAATTTCCACACTCTTGCAATACCCAAACCTATCGACACAACCAAATTTTAAGGGGTTTCTGGAAAGCAGGAGAAATGGAGCCAATCTCACCTGTTGTGTATATGGTGTAACATAGGGGTGTGTACAAAGTGCAAATTTTATAGACAATTTTCAGTTGCTCAAACAATAGAAAATGTTATTAAAATGGCATAAAAGACTATGTTTAAAAACTAGCTGTGGATTTACCCCTGAAGAGGAATAGAAGCAACAATACAATCCCCAACTCAACTGCAGGAACATTAGGACCGAGTCAATATTTAATATTTAATTAAAGCAGAAACAACATGAAAAACCTAAGGACAATCTTAAGTAGTGATAACCTTAATCATGTTATTCAGAATTCTAAGAATAATCTCACTGTACCCTTTAAGCTTAACAACTCTGTATGCGTAGGTGAGAGAGACAAATGAATTCAGAGTAACATGTATATATATATAACATACCCTTTCTAAACAGTCAAATTAAGGCCAATTAATAAGACCGGCATAGGCAGCTTTCTCCAACTGTAACTAAAATACAAAGGAACATGAGAGCAGAAAAATTAACACTCCAGCAAATCCATGTTCAAATAAGCAGTGATGAACCATATGAGCTGTAGGGGCACAGTGGTTAGAATGCAATACTGCAGGTTAACTTTGCTCACCAGGAGTTGGATTCTTTTGATTCTGACCAGCTCAAACTTCCATCCTTCAGAGGTCAGTAAAACGAGGACCCTGATTGTTGGGCCCAATATGTTGACTCTGTAAATAGTTTAGAGAGGGCTGTAAAGCACTGTGAAATGGTATATAAGTCTAAGTGCTATTGCTATTTATTTATTTGGAAGATGGCTATAACACTACATTTTGGAATGCATAGCTATGTTTTTATCCAGCTGCTTCTTTGAATTTAAAACCTATTCCTAACCTTCATAGTATATGGTTGGGGCCCTCCACATAAGAGTAATGTCTTCCGGCACACTATTTATGTTATACAACATTTAATTCAATTACCTAAGAATCCCCCCTGCAAAGAATCAAAACACTGTAGCATCAATATATTTATTGACTTCCCCGCTAACGAAAAAGACATTTGTAAAATGCAACCATGTTTCACTGGCAGATAACAATTGGCTAACATTACTCCCACTGTAGAAAATTATTCCTTCACATAAATATATTTTCTATCAGCTTTGCTGACAGGATCAATTGCTTGTTGGTTGATTTAGTTGAGGCCATTGGAGGACAGGTGACTTGTTGGTTTAGGATGGTTCTTATTCTCCTTTTTTTGAAACTTCAGCTGTTTGAAATGCCTCTTTTATTCTTCAATAAATGATATGTCCAACCTTAGTCTATACTATATAAAAGCTACTCTTCACTGTTCTGTCATGGTATAGCAGGATGAGGAAATATATGAAGATAGGGGCTCTAAGATTGATATTGGCTCTATTTGACTCCTATAAACAAAGTCAAAAAGAATTTATCAGTGACATATTTGCATGCAGTTCCATTCCAATAGAGTAATGTATATTTTATTATTCTAGGTATTAGACATACCTAATATCTGGAATAGTAGAGAAGATAGCAGTAGATCATAAAGACATTTAAGAAAATAAGTACTTTTCTAGTGCAATATGGCTCTCTTTAAAGGACTAAGCAGTCTATAAATAGGTCATGAGTACAGTTGTAACTTCTGATTGAGTTTTTCAGCAAGTGGTGCTAAGATATTGGAAATGATAATCATGATTTACCATGCTATGAGTGGCATTATATCCTTGGATTTTTCTTAATCTTGAGTTTGTTTCAACCCTGAGTTTGTCTTATCCTACTCCAAAGTGCTACAAAGCCATACTATTTGCTAGGCATTTGGAATAGAATAAATACTAGCACATTTCATCATGCTCACATCAATAAGCAAAGAGGATCTAAGAATATGGATTATGCCCCTATCTTGATTTAGCAAATCTATATGAAAACCTAAAGAGAAGGAAAACAAGTATTTTATCATGTTCGTGAACGTAACAGGATAGCATGGTTCCTATATTTGATTGATACCACTAAGAAAAATGGACCAATCTAGTTTCCAAAACACCAGAAGGCAAGACAAGAAACAACCTAGAACTAAGAAAAAAATTCCTAACAGTGAGGATAATTAATCACTGCAACAGCTTGCTGTCAGAAGTTTTGTTTGCTCCATCGCTGAAAATTTTTAAGAAAGACTGGACAGCCACACAGTCTGGAATGGTATAGAGCAGTAATGACAAACCTTTTTTGGTTCAGGAGCCAAAAGGATGTGCGCGCACGTATGCGTGCGTGCCCACAACCATAATGCAATGCCCTACTCCCATGCATGTGTACAGCCCCCGCACTGCTCCCCGTGCATAAGCACAACCCCCTAAACTGCCCCTGGTGCATGCACATAGGCTTCACTGAAGTCTTGTTTTTTGCCATCCCCAGGATTCAGGAGGCTTTCCTGAAACCTGGGGAGAATGAAAATGGCCGAAAAGAAAGCCAAAAATCAGATGACCAGCACACACATGCATGCTAGAGCTGCCATAGGACAATGCCTCACGTGCCTTCAGATATAGCTCAGTGCGTCACCAGTGGCATCCATGCCATAAGTTCACCATCACTGGTATTAGGGTCTCCTCCTTGATGACCTACAAGGTCCCTAACAACTTTTATTCCATTAACTGTTAATTCTGATATTTACAGACTGTTAAAAGATTGTGTAGGTTGCAATTCTCTTGCAATAATGTATAGTACAAAGTTAATTCTGTGTAAAGATACATACTTTTAAAATATGAATTGAAATGTGAATGTCAGAAGCTGATTTGACAGCCCTGAGAATCAGCAAGGAAGTTGAAGAGAGGCAAAGGGAGACCCACTTTTATGCACTACTAAGAAATATAACGGTTGTGAAATACACAAGGAAATAGACTTAGATGAGAGTGAGCACAATTCTAAAAGGCGAAGATGAGAACATGCAATATTTTCGCTTCCCTAATTTTTACTAGCCTCTATCTGAGTTTGCAGCTTCTAAACTTCATCTAATGTTTTTAACGATGACCTAAATCCTCAGAAGTTGTTTTAAGAGGTGTAAAATGCATTCATGAGAAAAAAAGATATTTGGGTGAGCAAAAGGGTATTAGCATACTACCTAAGGACATGTTTCTCAACCTTGGTCGCTTGGAGATATGTGAACTTCAAACTCCCAGAATACTCTGACAACAATATCTGGTATGATCTGGGAGTTGATGCCAAGTTTTAAAAATATGAATATTCAGGATTTATATTTGTTTTGTAAAAGCTTAGTCTTATCTGAAGCATTTTAGGTAGATTAACCAATAGACCGGTGAGAGGAAACATAAAAACCATGAGTAGAAAAATATACTGAACAAGATCAGACTCCAGCTATAACACTAGTCAGAAAGGGAAGACAACTAAGGGTATTTGTAGAGGCTATAAAACAAAACCATATATTACAGTGCCTTACACATTTCAGTATTAAAATCAGTGATTCATTTTAATATAAAGTAAAAACCTGTCTGAATTTCAATTAAAGACCCTGTAAAAGAAGAACACTTTTTTGTATGTGAATAGGTGGAAAAAGGAAAGCTCAACCATGATTTTCTTTTCATTTTATCACTGTGGAGATATGTACGTTTTTAATAAAACAAAATAAAGTATCTTTAAATACCAGTCTCCAATGTTTCTTCAATCTACTTTTAAGTGAAGGGTCACAAAAATTTGAATGGCCACTAAAGAGTAGCAGGGAGATACAGAAAACTCCACTGTTGCTGTTATCTAATGGCTATATGGCTTTTGCAATTCAGATATGATAATGCTATTTCTAAATGACATTATTTATTTATTAAATTATAAGGTTTATTTACTGCCCATCTCATATCCATAGAGAGGAGGGGGCCAGATTGTTCTCTAAAGCACCAGAAGGCCAGACAAGGAACAATGGGTGGAAGCTGACCAACCTGGAAATAAGGAGGAACTTTCTGACGGTGAGAGCAATCAACCAGTGGAACAGCTTGTGAATGCTCCAACACTTGAGACTTTCAAGGGGAGATTGGACTGCCATTTTTGTCTGAGGTGGTGTCCTACACAAGCAGATGGTTGAACTAGATGACCTACAAGGTCCCTTCCAACATAAATGTCTACGGAGAGGGGCGGCATACAAATCTAATAAATAATAATAATAATAATAATAATAATAATAATAATAATAATAATAATAAACAAACAAACAAACAAACAAACAAACAAACAAACAAACAAACAAATAAATAATAAATCTGAGGTACAGATATCAAATCTGGGTTCTATTTGAAGTCATTACCCCTTAGCCAAAAATATTAAGATAGATCCTAACCTGTGTCAACAGTCTTATCATTCAGATAACTGTTATTTATTATTATTATTATTATTATTATTATTATTATTATTATTATTATTATTATTAAAAAACTGACTTATCTATTTAATGGTTACATTTAATGGCTTTAAGAGCAATAACAATGGCCATCATGGAAAAGTATTGAATGTAAGGCATACTTAAAAAAACATTTTAAAAAAAGTTTAAATAAAGCAAAAGTTTAAAAGCCTTGGATGAATAAGATAATTTAAAAATAGACTAAGAGAATGTAAAGTGAGCACCAATAATATTTCTGAACACCTACAGTAATAGATCTTCCTCCTCCATGCAAAATACTGAGAACAGGGTTATTATTACAACTACTAATCTAAATAAAAATTGCTAATAAGAGCATTGAGAGACTTCTTCTTGAACTCAGCTGGAGCTGCTGCTAGAAGCTTGACACATTTGGTATATCAGTCAAACTTGATATAGACACTTGATAAAGAACCTACTTAGATCCTAATGAAATTTGCTGAAGCAATAAGTAATATCAGATTGAGAACACCAGCCTTTCAGACAGCATGAAGCCATATAGAACAGACTGGATACTATTCAGTCTATATTAACTGGTTGAATTTCACTTATTCATCACCTAAATCTTAAGCCCATAGAAGGAGAACATCAGCACAACTGAAGCATTATCTGTGTCTGATAGGGTTAGAGAAAGAGGAGTGCAGGAGGAAACTCATGTAACTCATTTAAATAAACAAACTCATTTAAATTTATATTTCCCATACATTCATTTAAATTTATATTTTCTGAATGCTGGCTGGGGAATTCTGGGAGTTGAAGTCCAAATATCTCCAAGTTGCCAAGGTTGGGAAACGCTGTCCTACAGTACCCAGCATGATATTTCCCAAGGGGAGTCCAAACAGAACATGAGGGCAACAGTAGGTATGCCCTGGCAATAGAAGAGAAACACTATTTTTGATGCTAGGTAGAAATAAATGTAATTATAATGACTAGGAATCATTCATAGCTTTGTATTTTGAATGGAGACACCTGATTCACCTCTTTAGTTTCTGCCTAAGGTATGCAAGACAGTCCTCAGGCCAAGCAAGGCAAATGTATTCCAAAACAGTCTATGTGAAAGATTTTTAAAAAATGGTGGCTATTCAGGGGCATAACTTTTTCATACAGTTCACTCACCCATGAACGTTCTATGTTACAGACCAGAATACTGCCATTGAAATTCCTCATAGTGACACCAAATATTCCCTCAGTAATTGATTCAATAGTTTAACTGGAATAATCTCTTTGCATGGTCTTTAGGTGAATTTAGCCTCTTACATAATATTATTAAATTCATTAAAGTCAATTATTATCTCACTGGGACAGCGAAATGGCAAAAGAGAGAGTTAATCTTTAACTTTCTTCCCAGCAGCATTCTGGTAATTACCGTACATTAGTAATTCAGAACATCATCATATACATTGTCCTAGGAAACCTTGCACCTCAATACAGACTTGAGTCTAGCTCATATTAATTATATTGAGAAGGGAAGAAAGGGAGGGGGAGAGAGAAATCCAAATGTACAAGTACTCCTTGCAAGAAAAATAGAAAATCCCTACAAGGTTTCATGTATTTTTTAAAAAAAGATATGGACTTGTAGTAAAATCAGATATGTGAATATCTAAATCAAAAAGCAGGGTGGGATCCAAAATAGTTAGCCTTTCTCACTATTTGGGGGGAAATTCAAAAGGAATATGTGGTAATATCTAAGTGTGTAAATCAGGAGTGGGCTCTAGCCGGAACCCTAAATTGGGCTCGCCGCGGCTTGTGAATGTTTGTGGGGCCAGCGCAATTTTTCTTTTGCATCTGTGGAGATAGCAAAATCGCTCATGGAGCCACAGGTGCGCCCATGTTTCGGCCTGCGTGGAAGCAAATAAACCTTGCTGAAACACGGGTGCACCTGCGGCTCCATGCGCGATGTTACTATTTACAGATGTGCAGAAGCAAAATTGCGCTGGCCCCACAAGCACTCACAAGCTGCGGTGGCGAGCCCAATTTAGTGTTCTGGCTAGCAGCCCACCCCTGGTGTAAATGCTATAGATTCAGTCTGTAGGTAGATCAAGAGATTCTGGCTGACTGTAAATAGATTTGGGTCATATAAAAAGACACTTTTGCATCCCATAGAACCTCATGTTTGACCAAGACAAATGCTTTTCATGCATTTGCAGAAAAGACTTACATACTTTCTAAGAGAGATGTTCGTATATCATTGGAGTAGCTTTCATTTTTTCACCAGCTGAAGCCAATGTGTTGCTTGTTGAGCTCCAGGCAAACAACATTGTTAGTGACTCACTCGTTAACACTGTCTGGTACTGAGGAACTGTTTAGAAAGATGTCCCTCCCACACAGGAACTAAGAAGAGTCACTTTGGAAATGTTCTGCAGAAGCAAAACTTACCATATGGAAGATACTAATAATAAAGTGCTTGGAAAATTCTGAAGATACTGTATGTTCCCTCACTGAGACTTTACAAGATCCAAATGCATCTGACTTAGAGTCAACATTAAGAAAGTTTTGGTAATATTGTCTGATATCAGTATTCAAATTAATATATGCTTAACTGTACACTTGTCATTTATTTGAGCTGGATTGGCATGGCACTTTAAAATATTAAATATGAATGAAACAATCTGTGTTTAAATTAATTACAGTATGTCTTGCCTTTGTCACAAGTCATTGTGGAGGAATGATAATGGCACTCTCCAATGTAGACAATGAATGGGATAATCATTTTTAGTGCAGCTGACGCATATATCCTGGTATTAAATTTCTTAAGTCAAATATGTAGGCTATGCATGGAATGATAATTTCCCTACTGAGAAGTTCAGCTAGAACATTCCAAGAATGGCCCAGCCCAAAACTTCTGTATTTGTATGGATTCAGAACTGCAGAAGAAGTGTGGGTAAGAAATGAGGTATCAGAATTTTGCCCCTCAAAGCTCCTGCACTAATATACTGTAGAATTTCTCATTTAAAAACTTCCCTCAAGGATAGCAACATTTGCTGATGTGTTTTTGCTCTTCTCTTACCCAGGTCTCACTCTGGTTTGCATTTCTATCCTATCGCAACACATGACTTTTTATCAGTTCTCCTCCTCTCACATTTCTGCTTTTGAAAGAATTTCAGTTCAATTAGCAGCCAATGATTTCATTATCTTTCTGTGCAAGTTTTAATTTATAAACAATTTTGGGAGTGATTCTTTGAGAGAAGAACATTATGTAAAATATTGTCGAGCATAATTTTACACTTCTCTTTGGTTCCACTATATAAAACTCAGTTGGCATGTGGTATCCCTAGGCCAGTGATGGTGAACCATTTTCCCCTCAGGTGCCGAAAGCGTATGTTCGTGTGTTATCGTGCAGACGTGAGTGCCCACACCCATAATTCAATGCCTGGGGATGGTGAAAATGACCTTCCCCGCCCCCATGGAGGCCTTCTGGAAGCCTGAAACAGCCCATTTCCCAACTTCTTGTGGGCCGGTAGGCCCGTTTTTCACCCTCCCCAGGTTCCATAGGCTTCTATGGAGCCTGGGGAGGGCAAAAATGCCCTCTCCTATCCTCCCATAGACTCTCCAGAAGCTGAAAATGCTGTCCCAGAGCCTCCGGGCAAGGCAAAAATCAGCTGGCTGGCACGCACATGCAAATTGGAGCTGAGCTAAGTAACGGCTTGCATGCCAGCAGATATGGTTCCGCATGCCACCTGTTGCATCCATGCCATAGGTTCGCCATCACTACCCTAGGCACTAACCAACATGTAAGCATCCCTCGTAATAGTGTATGATACTCAGGATGCAAAATTTTATGCACTTAATTTTGTTTCTGTGCAATTATTTCCCCTATAAATGATTCTGGGGCATATCTTTTTCAGTTGCAAACTATTATCACAATATCCAGAAAAGGGCGGAAGTTAATATATTCTCATTGAGGTATATATTCAGAATCTCTTCAAGTTGCCAAGGTTGGGAAACACTGCTGTAGGACATGGGAAGGTGTGGTAGCTCAGCGATTAAGATATGAGCTTGTTGGTTGGAAAGCCAGCAGACCTGATTCGGGACCTGAGCTCCATGCAACAGGATGAGCCTCCCACTCACCTCCTGCCAACCTAGCAGCTGGAAAACATACAAATACAAGTAGATTAATAGGTCTAACTTCAATGGGAAGGTAACAGCACTCTCTGACATCATGCTGACCACATGACAACAGACATGTGTATTTGTATGGACTCAACGACCTTGAAATGGAGATGAGCACCACCCCTTATAGTTGGTAATGACTAGCAGAGTAAAAGCCACTTGAGTACTTTTACTGTAGGAAAAAGGTTTCTGAACAAAGGGGTCAGCGGGTCCTTTGGGTTGATCCACTATGGCTTTTTTCTAATATTGTTAGACAAGGAGAGGTTAACAAAGGTAGGAATCCCAGGCATTTCTAAAAAAACGTCTGATTCCTTCCCTTACCTAGTGTTTTCTTCTTAGGAAATGACTGGATGGTAGTTACTGCTAAAAGTGACTGGAACTAAAAGCATCCAAGTGTACAACAAAGTATCTGCATTGGAATCTTAAGAAGTAATGGAATCCAGCAAAACCAGTCAACAACAGGAAGGCATGGAGGAGACACCTTCTCCCAAAGTGATTGCTCTATGAAAAAATTAAAAGTTGGAAGGCAGTGATTTTGTATCAGTGTTTGGAAATTAGCATAATTGTGTCTGGAATCCAGTTGTATTAAAACAAGGGTCCCCAAACTTGGCAACTTTAAGACTGGTGGACTTCAACTCCCAGAATTCTCCAGCCAGCAAAGCTGGCTGGAGAATTCTGGGAGTTGAAGTCCACCAGTCTTAAAGTTGCCAAGTTTGGGGATCCTTGTATTAAAATGACCCATTTGCAGAGAATCATCATGAGATATACATTAAACCAGTCATTTAAATCAAATAATACTTTCTTCAAGTTTTTTATTGTTTTTTTTAGCTATGCATATTGTAATGTATATTAACATTACCAGAGAGTTTTAACATTCCCAGAGGAGTTATTTTACACATATATCTCTAACTATTAAGCAATAGAAATATTCCTTCCAGAGCTGTTATTGCCACAACATCCAAATAGGATTGTTTTCCTAGAAACATTACATGTGAGAAAGTGTGTTAACTTTGAAACAAAGTAATGGTGAAACTGTAAAATGTATTTCTAAATCAATGAAGGTTCTGAGATGCCTTATGGAATTTTTATAGAAATCATGCGTTCAGTTTGAAGGCATCCACAGACACCCTATGCAGTGAGCTGGGGTTTGACAAAGAGAAATTCTCTTTATTGTGGTCTTACCAGACTCATTCTACTTGAGGAAAGACAATTGGTTTAGAAATTGTTTCAGATGAGAAAAGAATTTCAGTGACATTCACATGGGTGGCTTGTGTTGCTTGCACATTTATTTAGTTACACAGTGGCCATTGATTTATGCAATCATCTTTCTAGTGAGCTGCAGCTTTCCTGGATGCCATACTTCAATTAAAACTAAGAGAATACATTGCTACAGGATTTTTTAAAATAATGATGTTATTGTTATCACTAGGGATTTCTGACATTCAAAAATTGTGAAAGAATACTCTTGATCCCTTGAAGTGTATATGTTATCAAGGAACAAAATGGGGTCTGTCCAAGATGTTTTATTACATCTAGTGCAAAGTTAAATTTAGCTAATACCTTGTAAGAAAAAAAATTAGGCAGGTATCTTTAAATAACTTACTGAAAAACATGATGCTAAATATAAAGATAAGTGATACTGCAAATATTCATGCATTTCTATTTTCATATATAGAAAGTCTCCTCAGTGAGAAATGATGATGATTGCTTCCCTTGTAGTCAACAACGAGTAGCAGAATAAAATCTCTAGGAACTCCTCAATGAGTGCCAGATTTGCAAATATCCTAACAAGATAAACAAAAGTA
The DNA here is from genome assembly GCF_031021105.1 of Erythrolamprus reginae. Lineage (NCBI taxonomy): Eukaryota > Metazoa > Chordata > Lepidosauria > Squamata > Dipsadidae > Erythrolamprus > Erythrolamprus reginae. Next base: position 343,953,579 of record NC_091950.1, on the reverse strand, counting down.
TCATCTAAATAAAAGTTAATGTCCAAAGGATCAAGAGTATTCTTTCACAAAAAGCTAGTACTCTGGAATCTGTAGGCAACTTTTCTGAGCTATTGTTTAACTGGAGGAATATTCTACCATCTATCTATCTATCTATCTATCTATCTATCTATCTATCTATCTATCTATCTATCTATCTATCTATCTATCTATCTATCTATCTATCTATCTATCTATCTAGCTAGCTAGCTAGCTATCTAGCTATCTAGCTATCTAGCTATCTAGCTATCTAGCTACCTAGCTACCTAGCTACCTAGCTATGTAGCTATCTAGGTATCATCTCTCTATTTACCATCTACCCATCCACACATTTGAATGATGTGGTCAACAGTTCTTTAGGCTGGTCCTAAGCCATGTAGGGCTTTGTAGGTCATGACTAACACCTTAAATTGAATTTGGAGATCAATCGGTAGCCAATGCAGTTTGCAGAGTGTTGTTGAAATATGGGCATACCTTGGAAGGCTCATAACAGCTCCCACATTTTGCACTAACTGCAGTCTCCAAACATTCTTTAAAGGTAGCCCCCCATAGAAGGGATTTCAGTAATTGATCCCGAACTGATGAGGGTGTGAGTGACTGTGAGAAGGGACTCCCTGTCCAAATAGGGCCGCAACTGCTACACCTGGCAAACCTGTGCAAACGCCCCCCTTGCCACAACCAAGAGATGATGTTGTAAGCTCAACTGTGGATCAAGGAGGGTTCCCAAGTTACAGACACTCTCTGAGGGGATCAAAAGTCCTTCCCCCCCCCGGGTTATGGATGGACAGATGGAACTGTCCTTGGGAGGTAAAACCCACAGTCACTCCCTCTTTTGGGGGTTGAGCTTGAGCCTGTTAACACCCATCCAGACCCTAATAATCTCCAGGCATGGGCACATCACTTCCACTGCTTCACTGACTTGATATGGGGTAGAGATGTATAGCTCAGTGTCATCAGCATACTGTTGGTAACTCACCCCATGTCATCGGATGATCTCATTCAGCAGTTTCATGTAGATATTAAATAGCAGGGGGAGACTGACTTCTGAGGAACCCCACAAAGAAGGAACCTAGGACCCAACCTCTGACCCCATGCCAACACTGACTGCATCCGACCAGAGAGGTAGGAGAAGAACCACCGCAGTACAGTGCCTCCCATTCTCAACCCTTCCAGTCATCCTAGAATGATACCATAGTCGATGGTATCGAAAGCTGCTGAGTGGTCAAGGATAGAGGAGTGACCCCTATATTGGGCCCACCAGAGATCATCCATCAGCATGACTAAAGCAGTTTCAGTGCTGTAGCCAGACCTTAAACTGGACTGTAGAGAGTCGTGATAATTGGCTTCATCCAAGGACCGTAGGAGCTGGAGTGCCACCACCTTCTCAGCAACCTTCCCTAGAAAGGGGAGGTTTGGAGAGAGGATGATAGTTAAGATAGCCGGATCCAGGAAAGTTGTTGAGGAGGGGACGCACCACTGCCTCCTTTATCGGAGATGGATAGCACCCTTCCATTAATGAGGCATTGATAACTGCCTGGATTCTGCCTTGTGTCATCTCCTGACTGGTCGTGACCAACTGGGGGGGACACAGGTCCATTGAACAGGTGGCAGAGTTCACAGCTCACATGGCTTTGTCCACTTCACCAGGCATCATTAGATCAAACTCTTCCCACACAAACAGACTAAGATGGGTCCCTGTCACCTCAACTGATTCATTGTCAGTCAAAACTGCCTTTGAATAAAATGTATTAGTCAGAAGATATGCTATGACAGTCCTTCTGGTTTGTTTCCTATCATGCACTAACCCATCTCTCCTCCTATACCTGTTGGGAAAAACTGGAGTTTTGATTCTAGCTGTGGCACACTGCCAAAATAACCAGTATTGTGCTTGCCATTAGCAGGGAATGTTGCATACAGTTCTGGTATGGCTAAGCTGGTATCCTATTCTGCAGCTTTTCAATCTTACTAAAAAGCATTATGTGAGCATCTGGTGATGACTATGCCATATAGAAGACTGTAGCTCACAATATAAAATAAACAAAAGTAAATAACATGAAGAAACATTGATAAATTATCTGAAACCAGGAGAAAGATTTAATAGATCTGAAAAAAATAGTTCAGTCATAAGTGAACAGATTAAAATGTTTATCAACATATGAATCTAGAGTGTCATGAGTGCATATAAAAGCAAAAATATGTAGGTCATCTGCTAGCCTTCAGTGGATGTTACTTAAGGAAAACCCTGATACAAATTTTGGGGGAAGGTATACAGGTTCCTGAATGTATGCAATCCAGAAAAGAAAGTTCTACTTGATGACACAAGTGGATGGATTGGAATTAAAACAGAAAAACGTTATTGAGCCATTGCAGCTTAACAATGAATAACAACAACGGTTCTTTGATGAGTATCTACTTTAAAACAAAATATGTTTCAAATATGTAGTACGGTGATACTTCGTCTTATGAACTTAATTAGTTCCAGGAGGAGGTTCGTAAGGCGAAAAGTTCGTAAGACAAAGCAATGTTTCCCATAGGAAACAATGTAAAATGGATAAATGCGTGCAGGGAAAAAAATCGCAAAAACGGCACTCCGCTGGGTGCCGCTGCCCGGCTGTCACCTTTTGAAACAGCTGGGCGCTTCTCTGCATTCTCCTGAATGCCGAACCTGAAACATTCAGCAAAAGTTCGGGTTCGGGTTTGGGAGGCCACTGAGAAGTGCCGCTGGCCGGCTGTCACCTTTGCAGAAGAGCCGCGGAACTGTCGGCCGGTCGGGAGGCTCAAACGGAGATGGGGAATCCCAATAGGGAATTCCATGGATGGAGCTTTGACGTCACGAAGACATCTTTCCTGGAGTCCATGTTTTGGCCCCCCAGGAAGGACGTCTCCATGATGTCAAAGCTCTGCCCATGGAATTCCCTATTGGGATTCCCCACCTTCGTTTGAGCTTCCCGACCGGCTGACAGTTCCGCAGCTCTTCTGCAAAGGTGACAGCCGGGTGGCCTCCCAAACCCAAATGCCGAACCCGAAATGTTGCCGAGCCCCTTGGCTGTTTCAAAAGGTGACATCTGGGTGGCGGCACTTCTCGACGGCCTTCTGAACCCAAACTTTTGCCAAACTTCCAGGTTCAGTGTTTTCCCGAATGCCGAAAAGCCCCCGGCTGTTTCAAAAGGTGACAGCCGGGCGGCGGTGCTTATCGGCTGAACCCGAATGCCAAACCCAAACTTTTGCCGAACTTCCAGGTTCGGCGTTCACAGCGGCTTGTTCGTAAGGTGAAAAAATTTCGTAAGAAGAGGCACAAAAATCCCGAACCCTGGGTTCGTATCTCGAAAAGTTTGTAAGACGAGGGGTTCATATCACGAGGCACTACTGCATAAGTATAAGTTTATTCACAAGTAAAGGTTTTCATAACATTTCCATGTGTAGTTGATTACCATATTTTTCAGAGTATAAAACGCACCAGAGTATAAAATGTACCTTAGTTTTTGGGGAAGAAAATGGGGGGGGATCTGCCTACCAGGTATTCATCTAACTAGCATCCTTAGTCTGGTCAGCTTCAGCACATTATCTTATCCCCTGGTTAGGGCTTTAAAAAACATTATTTAGAGCAAATAGCATTGAAAAAGAACATGAAAAGACTTAGGGCTGGAAAAAACACTCTTCAAAGAGAGTAGCAATGAAAAAGCCTGTAAGCCAGTAAGAGCTGAGAAGATCATTAGCACCTTGTTAGGGCTTGTAAAAACATTCTTCAGAGTGTTTAGCAATAATAAAAAAAAGCTTGCAAGCAAGGAAGAGCCAGGAAGATCATTAGTGCCTCATTAGGGCTGAAAGAAAAGCTTAAAAAAACCTACGTTCAGGTTATAAAATGCACTCAAATTTTCAGCCTCTTTTAGGGGAGCAAATGTGCATCTTATACTCCAAAAATATGGTAAATTGTTTCTGATTGAATATTGAAGCAACTGTGAAGAACAAGGAAATTATGGGATTTCTGAAATAGACTACTTTTTGAGAATATCAAGAGTGGACCATAGGAAAATGAACAGAAAAAAGGAAATAATACATTGAAAGCAGATCTTTTGCAAGCAAAGAAATTCTTGAACATGAAAATGTTTGAAGATAGATTAATCTTTCAGTAGAAGGAATGGAAAGCAGTTGTAAGGAGAGAGAATATGGAAATCAGATGTGGGAACATAATTATGCACAGAGCACCACACAAATATGTGGCATTACTACAATGGGAAGTATGAAAAAGAATGTTTTGAAAATGATGAAGTAAAAGAACTGCACAAAAGAAATATATATAAATATAAATGATTGCTGCAATAAATTATGAGAGAAAGATATGTGAATACAGAGACAAAGACAGTTACAATAAAGGTAATTAAAGAGAATATGAATGAATAAGATTAAAAAGAACTAAAAAAGTGCCAAGCAATTTTGATAAAAACATTGTTTTTCAAAGAGCACAAAGTCTGCAGCCAAATGAATGGAATTAAAAATAAACATGATAAAATAAACAAATAAGCATCATTTTTTTCAGTTCATTTATATTTTTCTTATGATCAGGAATGTTCAATTTTGTACATCAAACCTTTTGGGGGAAGATTCCTTGGAAATTTGTAGCCTGAAATATTTTTTTTGATCAAAATAAACCCATAAGCATCATTTTTTTCAGTTCAATTTTCATATCATTATGTTCAGAAATGTTCAAACTATAAATTCAATGCAAAAAGTTTTCAAAAAAGTTACAATTGGCAGGCTAAAAAAAATGTAAACTGAAAATGATCGCACATGGCCGGGGTGGGGGATTTAAATAATAATAATAATAAACCAATAAGCATCAATTTTTTCAGTTCAATTTTAATATCATTATGTTCAGGAATGTTCAAACTACTAATTCAATGCAAAAAAATTCAAAAAGGTTGCAACTGGCAGGCTAAAAAAAAAGAAAATTGAAAATGATTGCACACGGCCGGGGGGGGGGGGGGAGAGGCCTTATTTCTGATTAAAAAACCCAATAAGCATCATTTTTTTTCAGTTGATTTATATTTTCCTTATGTTCAGAAATGTTCAAACCCTATTGGCTGGAGAAGGCTGCTCTACTGACTTACCCGGGAGTAAATCACACTGAACTCAGTGAAGCCTATTTTAGGTTAGGCAGGCATAGGCTACTGTGGTTAGGGCCTTCTTTTGACACGGAGCCAGGCAAGGTTGATCAAACCAAAGTTTTGGGGTCACCAGCCTGGCCCATAAGTGCCCCTTCTGCCAGGCACTTACAGCAAATGGAAGAAGAAAAGGAAGAAGAAGAAGAAGAAGAAGAAGAAGAAGAAGAAGAAGAAGAAGAAGAAGAAGAAGAAGAAGAAGAAGAAGAAGAAAAAGAAGAATTCTTTATTGGCCAAGTGTGATTGGACATTTGTCTTGGTGCATATGCTCTGAGTGAACATAAAAGAAAATATAGATTTGTCAAGAATCATGTGGTACATCACTTCATGATTGTCATAGGGGTCAAATAAGCAATGAAGAAACAATCAATATTAATAAGAATCTTAGGATACAAGCAACATGTTACAGCCATACAGTTCTAAGTGGGAGGAAATGGATGAAAGAAACTAGTAGAAATGCACGGCCGGCAGCTTAAGCCGCCAGCCGAAATTGCCAAGGAGCAAGGGGAGACTCCGTAGAGCTCCGAACTTTCGGTTTCCAGCAAAACCGGAAGTTCGGCTTCTGGCAGCGCGCCAGGTCGGCGCGCTGCATACTGGGCTCAGGGGGAGGTCCGGAATTGCCCTATTTAAGGGCGGTCCGAGCAGGACCTCCTCCTTGCCTCCTGAGATCCTGAAGCGAACACCCACCTGCCCTCCGCTATCAACAGTGTGTCTGAGGAGGTTGCTTCAGGGCCGAATAGGAATTTTTTGCGGTTTCCCCTTTAGAGGCAGCTGTTTTTTCGCCTATTCCCCACTGACGGTGCGGACGGAATGGTTAGGGGCTGCGGCGCCTTATAGTATTAATTTGGCTTCCCTCTGGTCACTGGGGTTGGCAGGTTAGGGGTGGAAATGGGCAGTAGGAGCAACCATGCATGCTCCTTTGGGCATCTTTTTAAGGGTGATGGACCGCCTCTCTCCAGGAACTAGAGGCTTGAACAACTTCGGGGATTGGAGAGAGGATGCCCATGGGACTCACCGGATCCAATTTCCCTCGGGGATTGGAGGGTGAGCTCCTCCCACACACCAGGGGTCATGGCTTGGATCCAGGTAAAGGTGATACCTTCACCTGGTTCAGCAAGGAGTTTTTGCCCAATGTTGCCCAGGAAGGTTTTGGTAGGAATTTCCGCACCGTTAGTTTTTGGCCTCTGCAGGTCCTTTGTTTATTTTGAATTTGAATATTTGAATATGTAAATTTACGTATTTAAATTTGCGTATTTAAATTCACGTTATTTAAATTCACGTTATTTAAATTTATGTTAATTTTAATAAAGTGACCCTATTTTAATCCATACACTGTGTCAGCGTCTTTACTCCGCTTCCGGGGCAAATAGAAGTGCAGACTTAGTAAAATGTTTGACAGTGGTGTGGAAGAAGGCTTTAGGGTGCCATTCAAAGTTTTCACCCAGCTGCAGAGATTGCCCCTCCTTGTCCAGCAGCAGGTTCATTACGCCATTCATGGCTACCATGGTGCCTCTCGAGAACAACAAGGACCCATGTAGCAGCCCCGCCCCACCCTACCCCACCTGGACACCTTCTCTTCCGGACTTGGAGGAGTGTGAAACTGGGAAAACACCCCCCCCATCCAGGGGAATTGATTGAGAGGGACCACATATGTTCCCCAGGGTTATATGCGCCCCCCTGGCATCACTCTGTAAATCCCTAGGGGGGGCACTTCCCACTATTTGACAAGCACTGGGTTATAGGGAAAAGATGAATGAGAACTAAATTGCAAAACAAATATATGAAAGGTGAAATCAGTGGATCGAGGAAAGAACACTGAGAAAATTATGCCTGAATGTAATAGTAGAGATATCCCGGAAAAGAGAACAATAAGAAGTTTAAAGAATTAAAAAACAACATATGTAGTAATGTGTAGGCATAAGCAAAGACAATTTGTAGAAACATAAAGATATGGGGAAAATTGGTGAATGGTGTTGCTATAAACATATTTAGTTATGGGCTCTTTACCATTTTTTATCTCACATCTTTAATTTCTCTGAGTTATCATTTCTGGGTAATTTATTTTATTTACTTTTTATTTTATCTATTACATTTCACCACCATTCATCTCACCTAAGTGACTCTTAAAACCACAAAAAGAGACTCAGTCAAAACAAAATTAAAATAGAGTTAAAAGTTTGAAGGTTAAAAAAATCCCCCAAAGTTAAAGAGAAAAAAAAAGGCAGAGGATGTGCTTTCAAGCCACAAACCACCCTAGGGTTACATACCGATTTTAAACCTCCATACAACCCCCCCCCCCGATATCTCAAAGATACTAAGCTAAAACTAAAAAAAAAAAACGCCACACAACAAAACGGAGGTTCATCTGATAGTAAAGTTCAATAGGAAACCTGATAGATAGGGAAGAATACAAATGGGATGCACTAAATTATGAATCTAATCAACATTGGACTTTTGGAAATTTAATTGAGAAGACAGTGCTTATATATAAATAAAACAAGGGGGAAAACACTACATTATAATGTTTAGCAACAACAAGATGATTTGCTGACTATTTTTCAAATGGATTTAGTCTAAGTTTGGCTTATACACTCTAAGGCATAGCACTTGGTTATAGATTTTCTTTATAATCAGGCCCTGTGCATAAAATTTACAGAAGGCCTCATTCATAGCCTTAGCCAGAGATCTGCTTGCAATATTGATTTGTTGTGAAGAAATCTATGCCTGGATTTTAAAGGAGAGTACTTCGTAATATTTTCCTCCAGCAAATAGTAGGTCTATCCATTCACAGGTTCGGAAACATGTACTGTGTAGAATTTTATTTTATTTTTTCATATAATCATTATGTACATGTTTTTTAGGGAATACATGACACGGTCATCAATCTCCATACTAGATTAAGAAAAGAGACCGTGATCATATATTTTTCTAGGCATTAGGCATTGCAGGAAAGATGAGGTTTTTTCCTGCTCTCTTCTGCAAGCACTTGGCTCCTCAGCTACCTGAGCCAAGGTTACTTCTCATCACCAGTTAAAATCCACCTCCCTTTTTATATTGCAGCTTACCTCTGGCAGGCAATGAAAGTAATGAAGTTGCTAGGCAACCATCACAATGGCTCCTCCCCAATCCCTTTTGAAGGCATAGGCAAAATTTCAGGGAGTGGCCAAATGACTGGAAAAAAAGAAAAGGAAAGGAAAGGGAAAAAAGAAGGGAAGGGAAGGGAAGAGAAGAGAAGAGGTTCATCTCCACCCAGGGGTGGGCTGCTGCCCGGATGGGGGGGGGACGCAGTGGGGTAGCGAAAATGGAGCTCCACCCAGAGCACCCAATTTGCACTGAAACATGAAAGAAAATGCAGGGCATCCTGCATAAGCCACATCCACAGTGTGGTAGTAAAAAATTTAGTAGCCCTTCACTGTCTCCACCCCTTATTCACTAGATAAATTGGCAGAAAATATTTAATCAATATTTACTCTGTCAGATCTTTTTGTAAATGAGTTTCCAAGTGTGCCTACACAGTGGGTCCTTTATATAGTAGGTCATAATGAATCTCACCTGGTAAATCACTACTTTTGTATAAAACATACTTTGATATGCATAAAGAATACTTTTTTTGTCATCTCTTGGTGAAGGAATGTTATAATAGCGCCGGCGGACTTACCCGCCGGCGACGTTTGCAGGAGGGTCAGGCAGACACCGGACTCCTGGCGGCCGCCATCTTGGGTCTCGGTCGAAGTCTCGCGAGGCGAGACTTCGGCCGAGAGTCAGGCCAACATGGCCTGACTGCTGACAGGTCCGGGCGGGGCTTGCTGGCCCTATTTAAAGGCGCGCAGGCCCGGGTGCGGCCTTTTCGCCTGGACTGTCCAGCAGAGCAGACACTCGGCTGGGTGCCTGCTCTCTCGGCGGCCATTTTGGATGGCCTCGTGTCTCGCGTCCGCCATTTTGTGGCCTCCGGAGTTTGGCGGAAAGGCCTTTTCAGCGCGGCGGGAGCCGCTTCTTCACTGCGGAGCCAGCATCGGCTGGTGGCCGCCCGCGGTTTGCCTGCTCCGGTTTTGGATCGGGGGGTTGTGGGCGCCCATTGGGGCGGTGCGGCTCGGCGTTTCCATGCCTCGAGGGGGGGGTGTTCGGGTTGGGGGGTGTGACTCTGCCCAGGGGTATACACCCCGGGTGGGCTACTTTGACTCCGGGCTCCCTCGGGGAGGAAGAGGGCGGTGGGGCTTTCTGCCACCGCTGGGTGGGGAGGTCTGCATTTTGGCCTCCCTTGTTAGGCCTGTGGGCATGGTGTTCAGCCTTGCTGCCCGGGGATAATTCATTTACTTTGGCTATATTAATAAGGGTATGGCCCCGAAGAAGAGGCAAGCTCGGGGCCCCCTGGCCCAACCAGCAGTGCAGCCTAGGAGGGCTTTGAGGCCTTCTGCCCGGGCTCGGGCTAGCATGGAGGGGCCCCCTGGGGTGGTCCCGCCAGAGGGGGTGGTGGGGTTTATGCCCCCAGCCCCTCACCCCGATGTTTCTCCCTTTCTTTCTTGGGCCAGGGTCCTGGAGAGGTTGGACGAGCTGGAGCGTTGGCGGTCCGGATCAGGCCCAGGCGGGCCCCCCATGCCTGCATCGGCGGCCTGGGGAAGAGATCTGGAGGAGGAGGTAGCCCAGGCCGGGCAGATGGCCCAGACCGGGCAGATGGCCCAGACCGGGCAGATGGCCCAGACCGGGCAGATGGCCCAGTCGGGGCAGATAGCGGCGTTGCAGGGCCCTGCACGGATGGGCCCCCCGTGGATGTCTTCAACCCCATATGGGACAGGTGAGGCTGCACCACACATGTCCTCCACTTCGCTCCTTCCCTTACCCGGTTCAGGGCTTAACCCACCAGGTTTGGTGAGTGGGGCTAGTTTTATGGGGCCCCTGTCAGGTACATGCAGCCAGGTTTGGTCCCCGCCGGCTCTGCCGGCAGTGGCGCCGGGGGTAGTTTTTCCACGGGGGCCTGGGGTGGGGGGGTTGGACCCCTCCAGCGTCCTCTCTTATGCCTCCGCCCCCTTTGGTGTACCCACCGGGGCTAGGGGTGTTGGGAACGGGGGCTTCCACCGTGTGGGACCCGTTCGCCAGCATCAAGGCTGGGGCCATCCCATGTGGGCTACCAGCCACTCCCCTGGGGTTCCACCTCCACCCGTCGGTGAAAGAGGCGATTTGGAGGGGGGAGTATGTGGACCTCTTCTCCCTATTGAACAGAGAGGTCCCCAAGCAGGACAAGGATGTAGTGCCCAGGGAAAAGCCTAAAAAGACCAAAGTCACCAAGTGTTTCAGCTCATGGCTGTACGCTTTCTTGACTTACGCATCAGTTGTGATTCAAAGGCAGCCGGTTAGGGCCGCTTCCATGCTCAAATATATTGACCTAATTGCTAGGGCTCATTATGAGTATAAAGGTACCATCTGGCGGCATTACGACAAAGGTTTTAGGATGCGGCTGGCTCACGACCCCTCCCTGCCCTGGGATATGGTGGTGCCGGACCTATGGTTCCAGGCCACATATATGTCCGGCAAGGAAGGGTGCGAAAGGACCGATAGCGGTCATTTTATGGAGGAGGAGCCCGCGGCTTCCGCACCAGCCAAGGTGGCTGCGGGGGGAGCGGGGAAGGGAGCCTCCCCTGTGTGTCATGAGTTTGCTGCAAAAGGGGCGTGTTTTCGTCCCTTTTGCAAGTACAAGCATGCATGCGGGAATTGTGGGGGGACCCATGCCTCTTCCGTGTGCCCCCGCCCCAAGAAGGGGGCGGAAAAGAAGGGTGGGGGTCCAGCAAAACCTCCCCCACCTACTGGGGGAAAAGGGGCCCAGCCCAATTAATTTAAAAGTACTTGAGGGTTGGTTGGTTGACTACCACCCTCGCTCGAGAGCGGCTGCTCTCTTGCTAGGTTTCTCCAAGGGATTCAGGATCCCTTACATGGGGGTTAGGAAGGCCTTCATGTCCGACAACCATAGATCGGTTGTGGGACATGAGGACATCGTTAGGGAAAAGATTCGGAAGGAGGTGGCTGAGGGCAGGGTCCTTGGGCCTTTCCCGGAGCTGCCCTTCCCGAATCTTAGAGTATCCCCATTGGGGGTGGTCCCCAAAAAGGTGAGTGGTGAATTTAGGTTGATTCACCACTTGTCTTTTCCTAAAGGGGAGTCAGTGAATGATTTCATTCCTGACAAACTTTGTTCAGTCCGGTACGCATCCTTTGATGCGGCCGTGGCCATGGTTAGGAAGTGTGGGGTTGGAGCCCTTATGGGTAAATGCGACATTAAGTCGGCATTCCGGCTCCTCCCCATACACCCAGACGACTTCGAGCTGTTGGGCTTCCATTTTGAAGGTGGTTTTTATGTGGACAGGGCTTTACCCATGGGTTGCTCTGTCTCATGCTCTCTTTTTGAGAGCTTTAGCACCTTTTTGGAGTGGGCGCTCAGGGGGCGCAGTGGTCTGGGCTCGGTCGTTCACTACCTTGATGATTTCTTGATGGCGGGGCCTGCGCGTTCGGAGCAATGCTTTGCTCTAATGTGGGACTTCAAAGCCCTTTGCGCTCAGTTGGGGGTGCCTTTAGCCTCTGAGAAGACCGAAGGCCCCGCCACCAAGATTACCTTCCTCGGTATTGAATTGGACTCAGAGGAGCAATCTTCTAGATTGCCCCTGGATAAATTGACTAGAATCAGGGGTAAGCTCGATACGGTTCTGGGCTGCAGGAAGGTCACTCTTCGGCAGCTCCAGGAACTAGCTGGGATACTTAATTTTGCCTGCCGGGTCATGGTGCCGGGCAGGGCCTTTTCTAGGAGGTTATATTCTGCGATGAAGGGGCTCCGTTTGCCCCATCATCGTACCCGCTTATGTGGAGGGGTCAGGGCTGACCTCTGCGTGTGGCGGGAGTTTTTAGACCGATTTAATGGGTTGTCTTTTTGGAGGCACGGGCTTCTTTTGGAAGCTGAGTTGCAGCTCTGCTCCAATGCCGCGGGGACTTGTGGTTTTGGGGTAGTGTTAGGTGACCAGTGGTGCTGGTCGTCTTGGCCTCCGGAATGGAGTGCCTCTTCATTGGTTAAGGATTTGACTTTTTTGGAGCTCTTCCCCTTGATAGTGGCCCTAGAGCTTTGGGGGGGAGCAGTTTAGGGACAAGACTGTGCATTTTTGGTGTGACAACCTAGCGGTTGTCCATGTTGTGAACGCCCTGTCCTCTAAGAGCGACAGGGTCATGCGGCTTGTCCGCCATTTTGTGCACAGGTCCTTGTCCCTAAACACATTGTTTTTGGCTAGGCATGTCCCCGGGTTAGATAACGGGGTTGCTGATGCCTTGTCCCGTGGTCAGTTGTCCAGGTTTCGGACCCTGGCCCCGTGGGCCCGAGAGTCGCCAGAGGCATTCCCCGACCACCTTTGGAGCCTGGGCGGGCTCCCGAGCGGTGGAGAGACGAGGCCTCCAGGGCTATCGCCCTCTCGGTAGCACCGGGCACCCTGAGGGCTTACCAGCGTGCAGGTAAGGAGTTTGGGGATTTCAGGCAGGGTAGGGGTTACCCCCATAGTTGGCCTGCCCCAGTGGAGCACCTGGCAGAATTTTGTGTCCAGCTTAGGCAGCGTGGCCTTTCAGTTAGGACTATTAGGTCCAGGTTAGCCGGCCTCGCCTTTCTGTCCAAGGCGGGGGGGTTTACAGATTTTTCTGGTGACTTCCGCATTCGGAAGATGCTGGAAGGCTGGATGAGGGAGCGACAGGGGACCCCTTGTGACACTCGTCGGGCCCTGACGGTTCAGCAGCTGTCCCTGATTAATCAGGCTTTGGACAGTCTGTGTGCCTCCCTGTACAAGGCCCGTCTTTTTAGGGCAGCGGCGTGTGTCATGTTTTTTGGGGCTCTCAGGGTCAGTGAGGCCATGGCCTCCTCTCAAGCTGACACGTCGCTCCGCGCCTTCCAGTATGCTGATCTAGCCTTTAGGCAGGGGGGGGTATCCCTTATAGTAAGGCATTCTAAGACAGATCAGCTGCACAGAGGGGTTTGTATTGAGCTCAGTGCGGCCGCCGACCAGTCTGTGTGTCCGGTGGCCGCCCTACAGCATTATTGTAGCTTGCGTGGGTCGGGGCAAGGGTACCTTTTTAAACATCTGGACGGTACCCCTCTGACCTGTTATCAATTCTGGGTGTTAGTGTCCAAGGCAATGGCTCAAGTAGGCATGGATCCCGCTGGCTATGGAACGCATTCGTTCCGTATCAGCGCCGCCACTAGCGTGGCACTTTCTGGTTTCCCGGCCAAGCGGATTCGGGAGATCGGCCGCTGGCGGTCAGCGGCATATTTGGGTTATGTTAGGCCCGCTGAGGATTCTGGGCAGGGCTTAGGCTAGGTAACCTCTCTGTGTCCTCTTCCAGGTCCCCATGCCAATACGAAACCGACGGCGCTGCTGTGCGGCCACAGCATGATATTTTGGGCCGGCCGCTCAGCAGCCAGAAGCGCCATCGGGACCCAGTTGTCATTGGGACGGTGGGTCAAGGTCGTTTGGATGGGCCAAAGAGGTATGCGGTGGGAGGGACTCCCGCTGCCATTGCTGGGGGGGCAGCATCCTACGGCTGCACCCGGCGGTACTGGGTGGGCGGCTTCCCAGGGCCGCGCTCAGGTTGGACTGGGAGGGCGGCATCCCATTGCTGCGCCCAGATGGCTGGTCTTGCACCTCGGTGGCAATGACCTGTGCCTGCTTGGGGGTCTGCCATTGATCATCCAGGCGAGCGAAGACCTGCGGCGGCTTCGCACGGTGTGGCCCACCACGCAAGTGGTGTGGTCAGAGATCCTCCCGAGGATCACGTGGAGGGACGCCATTTCCCTTAGGGCCATTCACCGGGTCAGGCGTAGAGTAAATAAGGCCCTGGGCAGGATAGTCAGGGAATTAGGTGGGGTTGTAGTGGCCCATCCCCTCATCACTGTAGATCGGCCGTGGCTTTACTGGGCTGACGGCGTTCACCTGTCAGAACAGGGGAACGCCATTTTCTTACAGGACCTGCAGCGGTCTCTGCGTGAGCTGGCGCAGCTAGAGGGGGGAGTCGGGGGGCCAAGATAGAGATCTGACCCCCGCTCCGTGGCAGGTTAGGGGCAGAAAACTGGGTGGTGGTTTAGCAACTGCGTGTTCTCCCTTGGGCATCTTTGGGGATGATTGACAGGTTCTCTCCAAGCTTGTGGTGGAAGCGACCTGAGCAGTTGGGGGGAACCTGTCTTTGGGTCACGCACCTTTAAGTCCCCTGTTAGGGGTTAGCCGGCAGGACCCCCCTCATGCAAATGCATGGCAGGGTCTCAGGTGAGGGAGGGGTCCCTCACCAGGACTAGCATGGAGCTACGCCCATAAGTTGCCCAGGAAGTTTATCTGATGTCATTTTCCGCCCCGGAAGCATTTGTTTGACCCTGCAGGTCCATTGTTTAGGTCATAGTTGGGTATGTTAATTTATGCTAATTTAATTAAATAAATTATGCTAATTTGTTATTAATAAAAATGACCCAGTTTAAATCCAGCTCTTGTGTCCGTGTCATTACTCCGTCTCTTCTGCAATTGGAAGCACCTATAAACTTCCCTGTTTAGTGTCTAACTCAAAACTTTATCTATTTCCTTTGGTTGATTTTAACAACATTTGCAAGCTGATTTTAAACTGCTATTCTGCATCGCCCAATAGCTTACAATAAACAGTACACAAGCACACATATATTGACAATATATTCAAACAGTATAATAAATGTTTTCATTAAACAAAGCACAGTGCAATAAAATAGAAACAGAAACAGTATAGCTAGATAAATCCAATGATAAATAAATAACAACTCAGATACATGCATATAAACAAATTTAAAAATTAGAAAACCAGTCAGTCCAGAAATAAAAAGCATTGCTTGGAGTAGCCCTTGTAGTTCACAAATTGGATGAGAGAACTCATTCGGAGATGTAGAAAAAGATCAAATCACAACCAGGTTTACACACACATATAGCCCTCTTGTTTATACTTCAGTGATTATTCACTGTGAAGTAAATTATTCAGGGCACTTCAGTTTAACTCCTTTTTTCCAATTGCTGAAGGCTGGAAGATTCAGCTTATAATAAACTCGTTTTTAATAAATAATGGATCTTCTTCTGTTCTCTGTAATCCTATGCTGGACCCTGGACTCTGGTTTCTGTTCTTTACACATTTCTCCTACCGCCCTGATCACATTGAGCTATAAGGATCTAGCATTCCCTTGATATAAGGATCTTCCTCTTCCCTTGAATCAGAGGACTTATTTTAGTGAAAGAAAGCATTATTATCTTGGAAGGATGGAAGGAAGGAAGGAAGGAAGGAAGGAAGGAAGGAAGGAAGGAAGGCTAAGCCTCAGGAAGGAGTCAAATGCATCATCAGTCTTGAGTTTCATCACACTTACAAGAGATTCAAGTTCATCCCACTTTGAATTCCACCAACTCTTATCTACCTCCAATTTGTTTTGACTCTAGTTCAGGTTTTTGGAGAGAGCTTTAGCATACCATAAACTTATATATTCAATGGAACTACCTGTAGTCCTGATTTTCTTTGCTTGACAATTACTTTCTAATGTGACAATGGATTAAATCCAATTCATAAGGGGAGTTCTGCAAACAAGATTCCCCCCAAGAAAAACCTGAAACAAAAAAGTGAGGCAGTTTTTCCTTCAATATCATTGGTAGAGTGATGAAAATAATATCTACTTCTCAAAGTCAGAGGCTTATTGTATCAAATAACCTTCCATTCTCTGAAGACAGAAGGATATAAATATGGTAGAAGGACACTTTTGATACAGATTTGCTCTGTAATAGTAAGGATTCTATTTATTTTATTATTTATGTACTTATTTTGTCAAGTATGAATTGGTAGTATACAAAGATATAACAATGTTTATATGCATGATACTAGTATGAGAGAAACATTAGGACAAGGGATGGAAGGCACACTGGTGCACTTATGCACCCTTACTGACCTCTTAGGAATTGGGAAAGGTCAACAGTGGATAGTCTAAAGGTAAAGTTTTGGGGGTTAGGTGATGATACTACAGAGTCAGATGGTAAGTTTCATGCATTAACTATTTGGTTACTAAAGTTGTATTTCCTGCAGTTGAGTTTGGAGTAGTTTACTTTACGTTTGTATCTGTTGTGTGCTCATGGATTGTTGTTGTTGAAGCTGAAGTAGTCATTGACAGGAAGGATGTTATATGGGCTATGCTTAGGTTATGTTTAAGGCGATGTAGTGCTAAGCTTTCTAATGAAGCTTCCAAATGAAGCTTTATTAGATGAATGAAGCTTCCAAAGGAAGCTTTATTAGATGAATGAAGCTTCTAAATGAAGTCTTTAAAAATATGTTTAAATCCACATCATCTCACTATTGTAAAAAGTTGGATGAGATTATTGATGCTTACCTATTCTAATTGGGTTTTTTTTTACAAGTCACAGAGAAAGAATGTCCAAACTGAATTTATGGCTGATATGGAACTACTGAATGCAAGCAATTTATAGCACAAAATGCTTGTCTATCTGTTTATACTTTTTTTTTCTTAAAAGGTGCCCGTTGTAGCCTGACATAGTACTGTACAGCATTTATTTATGATACTATGTTAGCAAAGTTGCCTTTTGCAGGGCTATTGGAAGAGATTTATAGTAACTCTCTGGCTTCTAGGCTATTGTCTTTTCACCAAAAAAGAGAAAAGAATGAAAGAAACATTAGTTAAAGGGAGCATGGCCCAGTTGTGACTATAACAAAATGTTAATTTTAGTGTGAAATTTATTGGTGTCAGATTTCTGCTAACAAAGCTTGAATATTTGGTTATATTTAGGGATAATGCTAAAGTTTATGTTCTACTTAATATTTCTAGTTCCAGAGGTGTCCCTTCCATCATTTTCAGCAAGTTTGGAGCAGATGGTGAAATTGCATGATGCAATTTCTTTGCTTGTTCCACTTGCATCAGTCCCACCCCCCACCATCCCACTGAACCCCAATAATAAAGGGAGACACAACAGTGAGAAATTACGGGGGGGGGGGCAAATTGTGGAGAACTCATGAGTGAAATTATACATGAAACCTTAACTTTATGCTGCAAGGTAGGGAGTGGGGCGAGAATTGTCAAGAGTTTTTTGGGGGAAGAGAGGTTGGAAATAAAATGTTTTCATTTTTTCTAAAAAAATATGATTAACATAATATCCACTCAATATCTGAATAGAAAAATAACATTCCAACACAGAATTGAAGAAGTCATTATTAATTCCCAATTATCTATCTTCCCCCTCCTCCATTGATATTCTGTTTCCATAAATATTTCCTCAACCTGTTCTCCTAGCTTTTTTTTTTTTTCATATTGAAGCCATGAAATGTTGGGAAGGTTGAGAGATGCCTGAAATATGGAAAAGTATGTTTTTCTGGGACATTTCTATCCTACCCATCTGCTGATGATTGTAACGCTAAACGATTCTCTCCACAAATGAGGAACAGTGATAATAATTAAAACCTGGACATTAATGCTTTGGAAGGAATCCATTAATTATTTTCCAGCTCCAAAATCCCCTGCCTCAATCCAATTATATATTCATTTTTTAAAGAAGTAATCTTAAACTTCCAATGAAGGACAGGGCATCTAATCCATTAACATTCCTTCAGCTCCATTACAACAATTAGAAATTTTGCTAAAATCCCTTGGTAGTATAACTAAAGGTGCACTGGGAACTGAAATTAAAGGTGCTGGCTGAAGGCACAAGGTGTGACCAGTGCTTTGTAGAGTTCTTCCTAAATTAATTATCTTTGCTATAATTTCAAAAGCACTTGGCAAGTGATGAATTAAGATTTGTTTTCTTCAGCAGCCAATTTGGGAGATTGAAGCATTGAGACCTATAGCAGATGAAAAAAATTCATATACTCCTAGCTTAGATTTCTTCATCATCTTCTTACTCGCATACTTCTGGAGAATTCAATAGATACACGAGAAGGACAGCAATCAAACCAAAGAAAAGAAAAGAAAAGAAAAGAAAAGAAAAGAAAAGAAAAGAAAAGAAAAGAAAAGAAAAGAAAAGAAAAGAAAAGAAAAGAAAAGAAAGAAATAATCAAGAGCTGGGGTGGTGCAGTGGTTAGACTGTAGCACTGCAGGCTATTTCAGCTAACTGCTAGCTGTAGTTCAGCAGTTCAAATCTCACCACCGGCTCAAAGTTGACTCTGGCTTCCATCCTTCCAAGGTGGGTAAAATGAGGACCTAGATTGTTGGGGGCAATATGCTGATTCTGTAAATTGCATAGATAGGGCTGTAAAAGCACTATGAAGTAGTATATAAGTCTAAATGCTAATGCTAATATAGGACCAACCTACTTCATAAATCACATATATTAGTTATGCCTGAACAAAGGATTGCATTAATGAACAGTTAATAGCTTTGTTCAATAACATAAAGTGTGACAGGCAAATCCAATAAATATCCACAACTATATTTGGGAGGCAATTAAATATAACCCAAAAATGTGGTTATCCCTTCTTGAGAAACTCTTGTAATGTACCACGCCTTCTAAATATATACACCAAAATTTCTTCTACTATGTTTAGGAGAATATTGATGAAAAGATAGATATTCCATCCAAATATTTAATGTCTCTGTATGATTTTACTAATTCTTCATATACTATAGTGGCTTTCTTAATATGCCTTAATGTGCCTAGTTCCTTTTTTATTAGAGGTTTAAAAAGAGTTTGTACTTTTTAAAGGACATTTATAAGTTTGAGGAAAATCTTTTGTCTTTTTAAATTATTTTTTTATTTTTTTAAATCTTGGATTGTTCCATTTCATTTTGTTGTTGTTGTACATTCTGATATGCTGTTTAAATTTTGTAATCTTATAAAATAAAGTATAAAGTTTGGATAAGGAAGAAAAATATTTCCTTTTTGTTTTATTAGGCAAATTATAACTTCAAATAATTCCTACACTGAAGGAACTGTATGGTCTTATTGTACAGGCTAATATGTATGTACTATACAAAATGGAATGATATGAAAAGTTCAGTGTTATAAAATAAAGTGAAGTAGATCACTGTAAGTTGTTCGCATTCAGGAAGGTACTGGCCAGGGAGTTGGGAAGTCCAAAAATAGGATAACTTTCTTGAGAAACACACAACAAATCCATAAAAAGATACTTATAAAGTGCTCCCATTTTTCAATCCAGGATAAAAGGTTTCGCCTTAGGCAATGTTCCTTGACATTCATATTAAATTAATTCAGCTTTCATTTACTTGCTCATAGCATTATAGCAGACTAAAGTACTCTGTGTAAAAGCCTTCCAAAGCTACTTCAAGGGGCTGGAAATAGAAAGAAATAGTTAAATCAGTGACACAGAGCCCTTTTGCTGCACTATGTACAAGTCACAATTCTTCAGGTCACACACATACCAATGAAAAAAAAAATCTACCAACCACTATCTGAAAGGCATTCTAGGATATTGTTTTCTCTCCAAAAAGTTTGATTTAAAATGGGAGGGTCAATCAAGATTCACAAGATCAATTTTTAGGTCTAATCTTCATTGGTAAGTGTGTTTCATCATAGATTCAAGATTATCTTCTTTTTATATGAATAAAATAGTAAGAAAACTTTCCAAGCACTTTCCATGAATAAGCAAGGAATTATTCAACCCTGCCTGTTCACTAAGTGTTATAGTCAGTGAATCTCCCATCCTTTAATGTTGCTTTTTCTCATAGAATAGATAGTTCTTTGGTAAATCAATTTCACATGGCTTTTAATTTTATTCAGTTTGTGGACTCGTTAAATTCCCAACTAGTCTCACATTTATACATTTCTCAGTGAACTGCAATAGAGAAAGGGGTCATTGGTACTCACCTGATATGCCCATTCTCAGAGGGTGAAGCTAACCTCCAAGGATGGGTTGACCTTGTCCTCTAGCCAATCAGGACTGAGTCTGAAATAATATAAATATCACCTTCATTTTAGATTCCCCCTCTTTTGATGAAAGACGAGATTAAACTCTGTGTGCAGCTTCCAACACAGATTAACTTTATATAAACAGTAAAAGACGCCATATGAACCTATGCCAGCTAAGTAAAAGCATTAACAGATACATAATGAAGCAAAGCCAACCAGACAAGAAGAGTGGGACTTGGAGGCTAGCTCCACCCTACAAGAATGGGCATATCAGGTGAGTACCAATGCCCCTTCTTATTAGTGGATGTAGCTAGCCTCCAAGGATGGAACATGCCAAAGTGGCCTGAAATTTGGGGTGATCACTTATATCAGGCTGGGACCCTCTTGACACATTTCTGCCTGTTGCAAAAACCGGCAGCTGAAGTCTGCCTTGCCTACAGAGAAAGCATCCAGTTTCTAATGGTGGATGAATGGGGTTGGAGAAGGCCAAGGTGCCACTCGACAAATATCCTTGATCCATGCTTGAGCAGTCCAAGCAGCAGAAGTTGCTGCACTACACATTGAATGGACTGTCACCCCAAATGGGCAGGGTAGAAAGAGGAGCTCATAAGACAGAGAAATGGGACCTCCAGACAGCAGCTGGAGAAGAGCCTCAGCCTGCCTGCTTGAATGGTAGCAAAATCTATCGAAGGTCTCTGGAATGCAAGTGAGCCCAAGGTATAATATGTATGGTCAAAATCATCTTGCCCAGAAGGGAGGATAGCAGGCTCAAGGGAGTCGTAGGTTGGGCCGGAACCTGTAGGACAATGTCCAATAGGCTGAGACTTCACTCCTGGGACAGATACCCCTTGCACTCCAGAGAGTCAATAATGGCCCCCACGTGAGTAATCCTGCTGGATGGGGACAGTAGGCTCTTACCAATATTGATGAAGAAACCATGGTGCCTGAGGGTATGGAGTGTTATCTGGACATCCTGTTTCACCTGGGACAGAGAAGAGGATTGAATAAGAATATCATCCAGATAACTCGGCACACGAACTGGCATAGCCCTCAGGTGGGCAGCTAATGTGGCCATAATTTTAGTATACACCTATGGTGCTGAAGGTAAACAACAGGGGAGGAGGGTCTTGTACTCATAGTGAACCCCTGCATAGCAGAAGCATAAGTATTGGCGATGGAGTGGCCAGATGGGCATATGGAGGTATGCCTCTGAGATATGAATTGGTGACAGCAGATCTCCCTGCCTAATACCTGCCAATATGGATTGTAGGCTGTGCATTTTAAATTTTCTGTATGTTACTTACCTGTTGAGGTGCTTCAGATTGAGAATCGGTCTCCACTCGCCTGAGGATTTAGGCACTATAGAATAAAACCCCTGCCCCTGCTGATGCTCAGGCACATGTTGGATGGCCTGAATGTCCAGAAGGGTGCTGGCAGCCTCCTGCATGAGGGCCCCCTTGGTTGTATTTGGGGACAGAGGACAGCAAACACAAAACCCCATGGTTTGTGGTGGAGATGAACTCAATAGAAAGGCCGGATGAAAGGGTTTCACAAACCCACTTGTCAGTGGTGATGTCCTCCCACCACCAGGCATACCATGCCAGGTGACTCCCCCATGGGAGGATCAGCTATAGAATTACTTGTACAAGCGGAAAGAGTGACCACCAACTCCCTGAAAGGGCCATTTGAATTGATTGTCCCTGAAGGGCCTGTCTGAAACTGCCTTCTGATGGGCATTGGATTGCCCTTGATAATGCCCATAGTTCTGCCCATAGCTCTGGTCAGGCACCCTGGGACCCCATCTGGAGAAGGGGGTCAGTTGGAAGGTAGGCTTCTGAGCAGACCAAGGAAGGACTTTACATTTATCCTTTATCTCTGCATCTATAGGGTTCAGAATCTCCCCAAAAAGGTATTGACCAGCAATGGGCATATAGCCAGGTCATCCTGCATACCACCACTACTGACCCCACAGCCCTGGCCACAAAGCAAGCAGATTGTAAAGTGGCATCAGAAGTGAATTGGTGGCAGCCAGGAGTTTATTCAGGTCCTGGTGCGCCTGGTGTCTGATGCTGGCAGGTGGTCCTGGAGGGCATGGAGCCATTTGAGTGTAGTGCGGCAAAAGAATTAGGCCCTGATTGACACCTTCACTACCCAGGCTACCGATTGGTGGGCCCATGGTCTCTATACAATGGTCTTCCTGATGGAGTAGCTCCTCAGAGTCCCCTGGCATTTGAGTACTTGAGTATAGCACTAGGAACAGGCTGTCTACAAGAGGAACAGGCAGATGTTGTGCCAGGGCAGAGTCCACATTGAAGAAACATTTGTCTAGCAAATTGGGTGATGGCCCTGATGTGGGTGAACACCATTGTTTAAGAATGGCATCTATGAATAAAGCAGGCACTGGGATGACTTTGGTCTGGGAAACAGCCACTTCAAAGATGGGATCCATCACATTGTTCCCCTTTGGAACATCCTGTGAAGGGGTGGTGGTGGTGGTGGTATGTTTGCAGTAGCTCAGGTTTTGTTCAGTAAAGAGCAAAATAGACTAGGATGGAAGAGGCTTGAGGAAGAAGGTATATCTGGGGCCAAGTCTTCATCACCAGACATTTTAAGGTCTAATTGTGCCCCCTCTGGTTGATCCTCCTGCAGCTGGCTATCCTCTAGGTCCTCAGCAGATGTGTGGGAACCCTGTGGGGAGCAGCCTCCATCATCAGCAGCAGCAATAAAATTTATCTCTGCCTGTAGAGGTAGGTAGTAAGCAGAAACCACTGGAGAACAAGCAAATGAACTGCTGGCCATAACCCTAAAGCAAGCCTCAATATCCTGTCTAATAGCCATGTCAATTCTGTCCTGAATGTCCTCGGAGTAGAAGGTATCAGTGGAAAGGACGCTCAACTTCTCCTGCATGTGAGATCAGGCTCAGGACAAGGCGGTCCTCACACGTCAGCATCCTGCAGTCTAAGGTCAACATTATCAAGTGAGATAGAATCGGTGGAGCAACCAAAGGGTTGTCTGGGGCCCTTCAACCGGCAGTTGAAGATGTAGTCCCCCCACCCCTGACCTGCGCATTGCCTTAGGCTGAAGAGGGCAGTTTGATGTGTCTACAGGTTTGATGTGTCTACAACGAGGGTAGCTATTTGTTGCTACCAGGGAGCTTGTAGAGTACATGAGAGCTCCCTGAATTACCTCTCAGGTGATAGACACTCACAATGAAGCACAACGATCATTGGGCAAGTGTTTAGATGAAAAGGGCCCCAGGAGAGCAGTCAGTGTCATCAGGAGGCTCAGCGCAAGGCCAGTTGATAGGTGTGCGATTGGGTGGTTACTGGTCTTTCGCTGACCCTGATGATGCAAGGTCTGAGAAGCTGCAGCAGGCTGAGAAGCATCTCCGAGAAGATAAGCTACTTGAATTACCCTCAGCTGTTCATCAGGAGGCCAGGCAGCTGTGAGCTGTGCTGGAAGGCTCTGGGGAATAGTTATTGGCTCTTTGTGATTAACACTTGCCTGCCTGTTTCAAGTTATTATTGGAAGCTATGGTAATGCTCAAGCCAAAAAAAAAAGGTTTTACCCCCTGTGTGGCCTGCAACTGGCCAGCCTGTGCACCCCCATCTCTGGCCAGTGCTGAGCTAGATAACAATTATGGACCTTCGGCTGGAGGTGTAAGCAATGCCCGGGACTGCCTTCAACCCAACAATGGTGACAGGTAGCAGTTGGGGAGCTCAAAAGGGGAAGGGCACTCAAACAAATCTGAGAGTTGGATACATTGATTGACTAAAAACTCTTTGACTAGACATTACACGTCACACTAGACTTTGGCACAGGTCTTAGACTAAGGATTGAGTCGAAAGAGGGGGAACCTAAGATGGAGAGCAATATTCATACTGTTTCAGACTCAGTCCTAATTGACTAGAGGACAAGGTTATCCCATCATTGAAGGGTAGCTCCACCCACTATGGAGAACAATGTAATCCTTGCTTTCTGCTTCATCTACTTCTGCTTCATTGACTGTACTAAAGTCTTTGATTGTGTAGGGCACAACAAATTGTGGCAAGTTTTTAAAAAGAGATGGGAGTATCAGACACCTTACCTGTCTCCCTGAGAAACCTGTACATGGGTCTGGAAGCAACAGTTAAAACCAGACATATGACATATGACAAAGTTGTATATCATCCTGCTTATTTAATTTATATGCAGTGTACTGGATGAATCACAAACTGAAATTAAGATAGCCAGGAGAAATATCAAAAACCTCAGATATTAAGACAATATCACCCTATTTGTTTCCCAGTATTTATGTATGGTTGTTAGAGTTAAACTATAAGGAAGGCTGAGTGCCAAAGAATTGATAGTTTTCTATTGTTGCTGTTGGATAAGACTTTTGAGAATCCTTCAGACTATAACGAGTTTGAATGGAGAGTCCAGAAATATTTCTCAAGAAGTATGATTCACTCGTCTGCTTGCAACAAAATATCTTATACAACCAGACTTGAAATACTGGGATTAGACAATCTATAACTACGTTGCCTCCGATTTGATCTAAATGTAGTTTATAAAATCATATAACAAAATGTCTTTCCTGTTAATGACTACTTCACCTTTAACACCAGCAATAAATGAATGCATAATAGACATAAACCACTCCAAAACTGACTGCAGAAAATAAATCCTAAAGGAAATCAACCCTATTCTCTGGAAGGACGGATACTGAAGCAGAAGCTTAAATACTTTGGCTAACAAAGGAGAAGAGAGATTGAAGACAAAAAGAAGGGGATGCCATAGGATGAGTTGGTTGGATAGCTCTGACACAATGAACATGAATTTGGGCAAACTCTTGGGGACAGTGAAAAACAGGGAGACCTGACATGCTATGGTCCATGGGGTGGTAGAGAGTTGGACATCACTTTATTAGTGATTAAACCCTTTTTTTTTTACTACTTGTTGTGGTTAGCTCTGGCCCAGCTCCTGCCCCAAGGAATGTGCAGGTGGATATGGGGGAGACATCTACATGTCACAGGCCTGTTTTGCTCTCAATGGAATCTGCCGATGAAGCCTTCTCCGACCAAGGCAGCATGAGTGACAGGGAAGAGGGGAGTTTGGCAGACAGCCCAGGATGAGATCAATCATCTGTATCATCTTTGGATTCTGAACAAGAATTAATGACACATCCATGCATGTGTAGAGTGATGCACAACAACTAAAGGATTATTACAAGAAAAAATGAGGCCACCTGTGGTTGGATGGGGCTCCAGTAATTAGGGCTGCTGCTATAAATAGCAATGTGTGGGTTTGGCCATTGTGAAAGAGTATCTGATCGCAGTTCGTCAGGAATCCTGGGTTGCTGGTTTCTGGACTTTGCTTGTTGATTTTTCATGCCTTTGAAATCAAAGCAGAGCAATGTGTGTATGTGTGTGTCTCACTTTGTTGGAAGAAGAAGGGGTGTGAAGTTTCTTCACAGCTGCTAGCTAAGTACTTAATGACTGCTTAAGGTTAATTGTACAGACTACCCGGTTGTTTTGGGACGAGTGCTCTTTGCAATACAAAAAGAGTGCTTAGTTTATTTTGACTTTTGGGATAAAGAACATTGTTTTGAATTTTCAAACGTGTGTGTGTCTGAAATTTGTACCCTTGAATTTTCGGAAGGCTCCTACCAGAGAGCCTGGCAGAACAGTACTGGTTCTGTGGGCATGGCTTGGTGAGTGTGGTGTGGCTTGGTGGGCATGGCTTGGTGGTGTGGCAGGGGAAGGATATTGCAAAATCTCTGTTCCCATCCCACTCTGGGGCCAGCCAGATGTGGTATTTGCCAGTTCTCCAAACTATTCAAAATTTCTGCTACCAGCTTTCCAGAACCTGCTAGAATCTGCTGGATCTCACCCCTGATTGAACAACAAAAACACTAGATTAAAAATACATGATAGTCATTAGAAATAATATATTTATGTGACTTATGGGGAGCCTGCTGGGAAGGTGGCAAATGGTGATCTTCTGACTCCGGGATGTTGCAACGATCATAAATACATTCTGGTTGACAAGCACTGAAATTTTGAGCCTAAGATTTTGGGGACTGTGACAATTGTAAATGTGAGGAATGATGGTAAGTTTGAGGACCAGACTTCTTTCAGCAACAGTCACTAAATGAAGTACTATCAAAAGATATAATTGTCTCTAGAAATTTTGTCCCTTCACACTTTCATTCTTTAAAACTTCTTCCAATATTCCCACATTTAAATTCTATTAAATTCACCAAACTCTCTTTTCTATCTCCCTATTGTCTTACAGCCCTCTTGACTTCCCACCTTTCACAGAATATTACAGGAGAAGAAGACATCTTAAAGAAACCCCTCTGGGGCTTTTTTTCAATCAGAAAGGCAGAGGCAGCAAGGGGTCTGTTAAGTGATAGGAAAAAGAAAGCAACAAATACAGCACTTTGACCACCTCACGGCAATACCTTATTTGGAAAAGCATAGCTGAAAGAAAAATTTAAAAATCCAATAACATGGTGAGAATGAGATAGAAAAGTAGAAGCCTTTTTCAAGGGCAGGACAGATTTCAAAAAATTAGAGGTCAGACTTCAGCACACAATTAGCCTCTCTCTGAGCATAAGTAATCAGGCGGCATTTTTACACCTTTTACGTAATTGATCTCCCTTGTCGCATCACCACCTTCAAGGCAGAAGTGACAAGTGAGAAGTTCTGAGCAAATGTCCTGGATTAGAATGTCAATGGAGATTCATCCAGGTCATAGTTATCTCAAAGGTGCTTTTTTCAAAAGGAGACTGGATTGTTCTATTTTCCCCGGGAGGCAGAAGAACAAAACATTTCTTTTTTTTAATGTTTTGTTTTTCCTCCACATCAATAACATAAAAAATATACATCACATATACCGTCAATAAAAACCAATATACAAATACTGTCACTTAAAAAACAATAGTACAATAACCTAAATTGCATTTATTTTTATTTATTTATTAGATTTGTATGCTGCCCCTCTCTGAGGACTGCATACAAAAAAACCAGTTTTGATTTTAATTTTATTATTTAATCCATCTCAATTTTCTCTCTTTCCACTCCCCTCTTCCTATCTCAGGTGGCTATTCCATCTCTAGTTCCTGTCTCCTAATACCTTCTCTCCCCCTTCCTACTACCATCTTCTCCTCTTTCCTCCTTCCTTCTCCATCTCTCTTTCTACTCTTTTCCCTTCCTACTCTTTTCTTCCACCTTCTCTACCTCTCCTTCTATTCTCACTCCTTTCTCTCCATCTTACCTACTTCCTCTTACACCCTCTAAATCCTTCTGAGTGGATAATTTTATTATAATATTTTTCTTATTATTTTTCTCTTCACTAAAAAAGAACATACATCATATAGGTCAACTTAGTAAATATATATCATCTACTAAATATCATTAATACTACTTAATTTCATATCTGTTACTCTTGGTATACGTAATTAATCTCATACTGCCTCCTTTATCTAATTTCACCACCCAGTTTCCACCAATTGCTTTATACTCCAATTAATTACTCCAATTAATTAGCTGCCCCAAGTCTTCGGAGATGGGCGGCATATAAATCTAATAAAAAATAATAATAAAATAATGATAAGAATTTCTATTTTTAATGCTATTCTTGACTTCCTCTGCTCATTATTCTCTCTTGCTTAATCATTGTTCATTATACTGTATCTTTCTTTCTTTAAGTTTGTATCTTCTTAATCATAACTTCCCCTTCTTCTTTTTCCTTGTAAATTTATAACCCCAGTTTCTTCCCTCTTTTTTGTCTTTCTACATCCTCACACTATTCTTTTTTTTCACTATTAAGATTATAAAATGCTAAAGATATTGCTTTTTATCGATAATTTAAGGAATATTAAAGATGGACTTAATTAGAGCTTAATGGACTTTATTAAATGACAAAATTAGAAAGAATGGAATAAGGGGGTATGATGGTAACTGAAATTAAATAGATGGGATTTAAGAATGCATAATTTGATTATATAGCATTTACTAACTCAAGATTATTTTATTGTAACAAAATAGATGGTATATTGTTTTTTGTATGTTATAATGTGGAGAGAAAAAATTAAAAAAATAATTGAAAAAAAAGCAAAATTCATATTCAATATAATCCTTAATCTGTCCATTTTTAAAATTCTCTCCCCTTTTATCTCCATCATTTTCTAAGTCTCCTCCTCACCTTATTCCTTTTTTAATCACTGATGGTCCCAGTGTAATCATTATTACATTTAGTCTGTTAAGAATAAAACATTTCATTTCTTCTCCAAGAGACTTCATCAGTTGTGATGGTAGTAGTGGTGGTGGGTGGAACGGAAGTATAGATGCTAATAGCTGAGACTGGATAGTGAAGGGATGGAAGGATAGGTTCTGACCTGATGTGCAGGTGGTGGTGGTGAGGAAAAGAGCGATTGCATTTCTTTGCAGTCATCTGATTGTTAGCACTCTTTGGGATCTCTAAAGACCACTTGGGGGTTAAACCTTGCCAAATTGCACTTGAATCAGAGTGCAAACGGTAAAAGAGGTCATCTATGTTATCACTAAGGAGCCCTCTCTCAACACACACACACACACAGAGAGATAAGTCTTTGGAGAGGGGCGGCATACAAATCTTAATAATAATAATAAAAGGGGCTACCTTTGAAAAGTGTTCGGAAACTTCAGATTGTGCAGAATGCAGCTGCGAGAGCTATCATGGGCTTTCCTAAATTTGCCCATGTTACTCCAACACTCTGCAGTCTGCATTGGCTGCCGACCAGTTTCCGGTCACAATTCAAAGTGTTGGTTATGACCTATAAAGCCCTTCATGGCATCGGACCAGAATATCTCCGGGACCGCCTTCTGCCACACGAATCCCAGGGACCAGTTAGGTCCCACAGAGTTGGCCTTCTCCGGATCCCGTCGACTAAACAATGTTGTCTGGCGGGACCCAGGGGAAGAGCCTTCTCTGTGGCGGCCCCGATCCTGTGGAACCAACTCCCCCCCAGATATCAGAGTTGCCCCCACCCTCCTTGCCTTTTGTAAGCTCCTCAAAATCCACCTCTGTCGTCAGGCATGGGGGAATTGAAATTTTCCCTTCCCCCTAGGTTTATAGAATTTATACATGGTATGTTTGTATATATGATTGGTTCTTTAAATTGTGGGTTTTTTAGATTATTTTTAATATTAGATTTGTTCACATTGTCTTTTTATTGTTGTTAGCCGCCCCGAGTCTGCGGAGAGGGGCGGCATACAAATCTGATTAATAAAATAAATAAAAATAATAGATTAATTAAATAATAATAATAATAATAACAACAACAATAACAACAACAAGAAGAAGAACATTACAGCTCCAGCAGCAGTTCCAAGAAGATTCCAGAACCAATTGCACTTCTGAGAGAGGTCACCTGGGAGGAAGTGTCATGAACTTAAACAGGGTGACATGCCTAAGATTGAACTCTTAGTAGGATTTGTATTCCTTAACTCTTGGTTATCTCCCCCACCCCTGCATGTTATTAACAGCTTTATCACAATTATTTGACTCATTTTCTAGAATGATATTCTTCATAGTTAACAAATAAATGGACTAGTCATGTTTCAAAATATTATTTGTTCATTTTTATTGTCAAGAAAAATGATTATGTTCTCAGGTACTTCTGTATTAATACAGTGCTTACAGCAGTCTGAAATGCACTCTATTATTAATTAGATTTATTTTGATTTAAGATAGCCACGATACTCTTAAAAAGCAGGAAGCTCCTAGGCTGGCAGAAAAGTGAACCAATAAAGGTAACGCCTTATTACTGGAAGGCAGGTGGCTAAACAGCATCCATAATTTAGTGCCTCGATTGCTACAAATAGTATGTATTGTTTTACTTGGCTTTTAAAGTGGTGTCAGGCTGAATACTAAAGTGCTTTACTCTGAGATTTACATTGTTTTCATCCATTCTGCTTTGGTGCAGAGCCTTGGACTGACTAGTCTTTAACCAATTTAAGAGCTGTGTCCCCAGTGGGCACACTAACCAAGAAGGTAACAGAGTGCATTTCAAAAGCAATTGCACAGGTTATTTGACTCAAAGTTCAATTGCACCTTCAATACATTTTTCAGTTCTAACTCACACAATTTAGAAGTATTCACAAGTGTTAAACACTGCCTTCTCACTAGTTAAACCAGGAAGCATCTCTGTCCTAACTGGAACTATCAGAAATGTGTTCTACTCTCCTTCCATTCCCAAGAAGCTGTGTTCTCAGAATACCATAAGTTAGGACAGGAAAGAGTAAATCACAAAAGTAACTTAGAATATCTTATTAAATGGGATAACATTATTTAATTCACCCATTAATATTTTTCCAGCATATAGAATTCTCACAGTGTTTGGGTGAATAGCAATAACAATATAGTGCTTATTATTATTTGAATTATTATATGAATTATTATATTCAGCATATTTCTCCTGAAAATCTGGATCCTTTACTGATCTCAGAAGGATGGAAGGCTGAGTCAACCTTAGAAACATAGAAACATAGAAGGCTGACGGCCGAAAAAGACCTCATGATCCATCTAGTCTGCACTTATACTATTTTTTGTATTTTATCTTAGGATGGATATATGTTTATCCCAGGCATGTTTAAATTCAGTTAATGTGGATTTACCAACCACGTCTGCTGGAAGTTTGTTTGAGGTGGTCAAGATCAAAGGAGTTAAACTCCTGGCAGTATGAGCAGAGTTAGCCTGATATACTACATTCTAACCAGTGGACCACCATGGCTCTGCATGCAGTGGTCCCCAAAACACATTTTCCCTTGTGAACATTACATAGCAGAGTCATGTTTATGAACCATCAGCCACATCCTATTAATTTTCTACAAGAAGCGTGTAGTTATCCTCTCTCTCTGTGTCTTCTCAATCCGTTTTACATGTTCACTCTCTGCTAAAATTGCACAAAGTCTATGATCTCTATGGCCTTTACAACTCTCACCCCATCCTCATATCAAGAATGTACAAATACTAACAATTTTTAAAATGCTTGTTAACATTGTTTTTATCATTTAAAAATGATAGAAATATCAAAAAAAATGCCTTGGTGCAAATTTTATAGAATGGAAAGTGTAGGTTAGACATGCCCTCTTCCTTTTAAAATGAAAAATGATGGAAAGATGTTAGGATGTTAGGATGTATCACATACCATTGCATTGTACTGCATTATACCATGTTGCTGATGACCAGCTGTCTACAAGGAATATAAATCCTATTCCCCACTGATCAGTCAGAACTGAAGAAGCTTCTTGGATGAGAAGGGAAATATCTTCAAAGAAAAACAAGAAAGTCGAGTTGCCTCTTGGAAAAGCACCTTTGGGATCACCATGATTTGGATGACTGATAATTTCCATAGACATTAGCTGCAAGTCTTTTCCAATACCGCCAGTAGCTTAGGAAACAAGTTGGTGGCCCAGTTTTGAGAAAGAACAACTGTAAAGAAATAAAAATGGCATATAAATCATAACAATATCAATATCAATATCAATATCAATAACAATAACAATAATATAAATGTAAAGAAAAATAGTGATAATGTCTTCATTTATCTCCCTGTTGTTCACATAGGGGAGATATGAATTTTACTCCTCAACATTTCTGGTTACTTGCTCCTCATATTAAGCATTCGCTATGTAGGTAATCCCTTTGTGCACTTGCTATACTATATTTCTGCATTCATTTTTTTCTTCCTTCCCTCCTAATTCATTTCATTTGCTTGTTCTTTTATTTAAATGGTTAATACATAAAAAAAGAAAGGCTTGAAAAATAAATGTCTGAGTAATTATTAACTTAAAACACTTTACTTACTGCAAAAATAAATATCATAAATCATGGAGTATAGTCCTAACCTTTCTTTAAAAAAAGTTTGCTATAATCTGCTAGTAGTGGAGAACATAGCTTTTTGGAGTTAAAGTGATAAAATTTATCTCAACTCAACAACTGTGCAGGGAGAGTCCTGTTGGATTTGTCACAGTGTCGCTTGAGCATAAAGTAGTTGAAAAACTGGATCTAAAAGGAATAGTGACTGAATTTTCAACAGTTAAAGCAAGAAAACTTGTATTTTAAGAATGCAGAGCTTATTATTTGAATATGGTATTTTGTAATTACAGACTAACTCTAATATAAGAACTAGCTTAGTATTTTTTATACTGGATGCATTGGTAACAGCAATCAAGGCTGGATAGACTAATGGATAACCATAATAATAAAATTTAAAAGGATCATTTTAATGTATTTTATACAAAAACAAATTGAATCTCCCTCTAGCTTTTTGTACAAGCTTGCATGGCCCTCTCAGCTGACCTCTACATTATTGGTTAGAGACTCAAACAAACAAAATAAGAAAGTCTGTTGCAAAAATACACCTAAAACATTAGCCAAAAAATAAGGGGAAAATGTTCTCCAGTTTACGCAGCATGACCTCTGCCCCAGGCTTGAGATATCTTTGGGATGTTTATTGTTTAAGTAGTGTCACACTTACCAGCAGGTGCCAGTTTGTTCTTTTCATGTTCAGCCCAGGCATTTGAAGGTTTTTTTAAAAAAGCTTTTTAAATTAAATTCTGGGAAGGGAAGGAAAAGAAAGGAAAAGGAAAGAAAGGGAAGAAAAGGAAAGGAAATGAAAGGAAGGGAAGGGAAAAGAAAGGAAAAGGAAAGAAAAAGAAAGGAAGGGAAGGGAAGGAAGGGAAAGGAAAGGAACAAGATTGCTTCATAAAGCCTCTCAGTAGCCGTTTTCTGGTTAAGTGAAATAATTATCGATCTTTTTAGTAGAAACTTCACATTGTGGCAAACTGAGCCCACAAAGGTAGACGAGAGATGGAGGGGGTGAGGTTGTTGCCCCATTTTTTTTGAGACTACTGACCATGGGATGCAGTGGAGTCTCTCATTATGAGCTTGAACCTCTCTCTTTGTTTCTCTCTAGATGAGAGCTTCAGCCTGAGAGAGGAAGAGGAAACGGTTAAACATATCTCTGAAGTTATAGTGGGCCTTGATTAGCCTTGCAGTGAAGGAGAAAAACCACTAAGAAGATACCAGTCATATCAAAGAAATCTTCATACTTGCAAGATTCCGTTACTGTATCTTTGTAATAAAAGTGATATTGGTGTGCATGATTTTGGTTTCCTATTCTGGTCTACCTTGAAGGACTAACATAATTTTGCAAGTCTTTGCATCTCTCTTACTCTATCTTCCTGGGAAGATAGGGTGGGGTGGATCTTGTCTGAGACATTTTCTCAGGATACAATCATTCCCAAGACTGAGGTTCGACCATTGTCTTTGTAGCAGCTTTTCTTTAAGTACATTCCCTCTGCCTATGACCAGAGCATGAAGAAAGGGCAAGCGAATTAGGATCTCTTTATTTTCTCTCTCTCTCCCCACTGTTCTCCATCCATGGAGGCTAGAAGAAAACTATGACCCTTGAGATACTCTTCTTTAGCCACACAACTACAACCTAAAACATTTTCCCCAAGAAACTCTTGTAAATTTTGTCCTAAAGTGTGCAGAGTCCATGGCGCTCTCTATGCTTGATTGTTTTCAGACATTTTGTTGCCCACACTAGGTGGAGTCACAGCTAGCGTTGATAACGTTGCCTAGTTTGGGTAATGAAATGTCTGTAATAACACTGCTAAGCTCAGAGAATACCAAGGACCCCTTATTTCAACTCTGCGCTACAAATATTCTCCTTTATTGGTATCTAAAATGTGCACTTGTTAAAGAACGTTGGTCCTTTTCTTTTTAAGTTAAAAATTGCATCATAACATTTGGAAAACTTCATAATTCAGTAATTTAGTCTGATATTCTGCCTTGTGTATCAGTCCAAGAGGTCATTGATTAATATGCTTCAAACTATGGACCAAACAAGCTAAAGGAACATCCTTTATATACATCACAAAATACAAAGTGTTCAGTTTCTACCTGCTTATTAATTTTATCCTCTTTTGCTGATGTTCAGTATCAGTGTTTCCAAAAACTGTTTGGCTCTTTCTTTATGTCCATCACTTCCTAAGGCAATACTTACTCTAGCATATCTCAAAGAATACACCAGTAAGCATTTTTAAAAATACATATAGGTAATCTTTTCTAAACATTCTGTCTGCCTTACAGGCTGGATGTTTTAAAATGTCATTATCAGCATCTTTCATATCAGTTCAATTTTCAATACAAATGTTATTTCCAAAGAAAGAACCTTTAGGAAAGCTTATGATATGGGTTTGTGAATAGTTCTGTAAAGTGGCTTAAGTGTTACTAAAATATTTTGTTCAGCATCATAAACTGCAAGCAACAGTACCTTTAATCCATTTCTGTGCTGCCTAGGGAGAAAGATCATACAGAATAATGCTGACGTCAACCATAGTTAGCACTGAAAATTAGAAAAGAAAGGAAGGAAAGAAGGAAGGAAGGAAGGAAGGTTCATTTTAAGAAAAATAACAAATTACTTAAAGCATGAAGGAATAAAACATGCCTTATACTATTTCAACATCAAGATCAAAGTTGTCAGGATAATTATTTAAGACCTGATCAGCTGCTATAATAATGTAATACTGGAAATAA
The DNA here is from genome assembly GCF_031021105.1 of Erythrolamprus reginae. Lineage (NCBI taxonomy): Eukaryota > Metazoa > Chordata > Lepidosauria > Squamata > Dipsadidae > Erythrolamprus > Erythrolamprus reginae. The sequence continues at coordinate 343,918,958 of NC_091950.1, read as the reverse complement.
GTTAGCAAGGAGCCTGGGCTGATATCACTTTAAGAACCTGTAATAAGAAGATGGGATGTATCTATTTCTCTGGGTGTGCTTTCATGTTGTAATTGCTGACTGCTGTTTGTTTGAGATCTTATTAAAGTACATGTCTGTATATATTCTTTGTACTGACCAGTTTTCAGGAAACAACTTCATTCATTCCACATCATGTATTTGACTACTATTAAATAGTAACTACTATTTAAATACAAACTCTGTTTATTCCTGGGTTGTCTCACATAATCATACTGTGTGCACTCTGAAAAAAGCCGACATCGAATCAGTTCAATATTTAGTATAAATTTCCCAGAATATTGTTATTCTGTCACAAAGATGATCCCCCAAAGAAATAGGTCCATGTACACATGGAGTTGACAAGTTTTAAGCATATAATTTCTAATAGTTTACTAGCAAAAATTTAACTATATAAAATACATCAGCAAAAGCAAGATTTCAGTCCGTTGCTGTAGCTGCTGTTCATTAAAGTCTCAGGCCGAAAACCAAAACTCCCCAAAAAGTTTTCTTTGATCCAGTCTCTAATTAACATGACTCACGCTGAATTGGCAGAAAACCTGAAGACAGTTTTCAGTTTCTTTATTTGTAAATCACAGAAATAATCCATAACCATGATCCAATCATCCAGTTCCCATATTCAGATGTTGACTTCCTCAACCACTTGTCATGAGACTCACCCTTAAGTAGCCAAAAGGTGTGACCAAGTGTTCTATAGATCTATTCACACAGAGACCACTTCCTCCTCATCCACTCCTACCTTCTGACACTCCTGCATACCCTAGCATCAAGAAGAGGCTCTTCTTCCCCTGATGAGCTGCCCTGAATCTTTGGAGAGGGGCGGCATACAAATCTAATAAATAATAATAATAATAATAATAATAATAATAATAATAATAATAATTATTATTATTATTATTATTATTATTATTATTATTATTGATTCATAACCTTCAAGACCTCAGGTTGAATAACAACAAATACAGAAAGACACCAGTTGCCAATTCTGAAGGGAATCTGCTCATTTCTTTCATAACCCACCTTTTCAAGAAACCTCTTTCTGTTTTATTTTGTTTCTCATTTTTTCCATATTGCCTCTTTTAAAAGCAATTCTTTCCAACTTGGTAGAGTTGTGCTGCATTTTTAACTCAATGAAAATGTGCTGCATTTTTAACTCAATGAATATCGTAGGCATACATTATGAAGTATACATTATGAAAGAGGAAATTCTAGATATTTTCTCTTTATTACTCTGGGTATAATTTAATCACATGCCATCTATTCATTCTGTCCATTAGGTTGCAGGAAATAGTACATATTGAAATTTACTTGATGTTTTGAATTGTCATCTTTAAAAAAGAAAGACTGTTCTACATTTGTAAGTAATGTAGACCAGGGACATGAATGTCTCCATATTCAGCCCCAATGCTGGGTGTTTAAAATTTTTGGAAAAAGAAAGTGGGGGATAAACAAGATAACTTGTTTATCCCCCACTTCAGAATAGTTGATTTCTATCTCAGTATGACAGATTTCAGCCAATTCCCACAGCCAGCAACAAAGGCCAATGTGGGTTAGAGAAAGAATGGTGGTATCATCAGATTAGAGAAATATGATCATTAGACTGATTTTGCAAGAGAAGTTGGAATCCATATATAGGTAGAGTTTGCAAATACATCAAATATAAAAGTTAACTAAAAGAGGAACGAGGATACATCCATGTCTAATATATTTTTGTGTAGAAAATGAGAGTGTGAGAGTGCTACTGGTATCCCATTTAAGTTACATTGTATTGAGCTATGCTCATCAAGCATTACAATTAGTTGCAAACAGCTACACTCAAGAGAAAGCAGTTGTGGTTATAATTGCCTATAACAGAATGATTCAACAGCCCTCTCCAAGTCAAAGAAGGCAGTGTAAAAATTGGATGAGAGATGAACATTTTCCAGCCAAATTTTGATACCTTGATGCACTGAAAAACTGGTCAAAAGCCAGCATGTTCAATACTTAATTTTTTTAATTAGATTATTCAGTCCATCCGGCCTTAGACATCTGGCCTATAATTTGCTTATTATACTTAATATAGTTGGCAGCAATTTGCTGTATTGAACTTGTTTCCTTTGATTGGGATGGTTATACAGCATTTATCATCACTGGGCATCTGGATTGAATCATCTATATACATGAATATAAAAAGCTAATACAGAAGACCACTGTTTGGGATTTGCTTTTTGAAATTCTGCTATAATCATGTCACTTCTTATATTAGCCCTTTGAAGTAAGACCGATAGCAAACAGACTTCACAAGAAATACTAAGCTCTACTTTCCTGATAAAGGGCTACAGTAACAGCATCTTGAAAGCTAGACAGCATTTTAAGTTCCTCTCTCATATACCAAAGAAAATAACAGAATGATAGAGCTTAGTAGGGACTTTGGAGCTCTTCTAGTCCAACCCCCTGCTCAAGTATGAATCCCTATATCAGTGATGGTGAACCTTTTCCCCCCATGTGCCAAAAGAGCATGGGTGCATGCTTTCATGCATGCACAAGGTGCCCATACCCATAATTCAATGCCTGGGGAAGGCGAAAACAGCTTTCCCCACCTCCGCCCCCCATGAGGCCCTCTAGAAGAAACTGCCTGTTTCCCAACTTCAGGTGGGCCCAGTAGGTTCATGTTTTGCCCTTCCCAGGCTTCCCTGGAGCTGGGAGATGGTAAAAATGAACCTCCCCCCCCCCCAGGCTCTGTGGAAGCCAAAAATCAGCTGGCCAGCACACTCATGCATATTGGAGCTGAGCTAGGGCAATGGCTCGTGTGCCAGCAGATATGGCTTCGCATGCCACCTATGGCACCCATGCCATAGGTTCGCCATCACTGCCCTATATCATTTCAACAAGTGATTGCCCAATCTCCTTTTAAAACCCACTAGTGATGGAGCATCCACAACCTTTGAAGGCGAGCCATTCCACTGATTGTTTTTTAAAAAAACTTTTAATTTTTTTTAATAGTCTGCATAAACATGAATACATATACCATAACATTGTATCATACATTCACAAAATTATATATTATTGTCCAATAAACCATGGATAAACATCCTAATCTTGTACCTTTCACAACCATGTTACCTGTCTGTTTTCCCATATTGCCTTATATCACTCCCTTCCCTCTACCTCCCTCTCATTCCTCTGCCACTGATTAATTGTTCTTTCAGAAAAATTCTTATTTCTAGGTTGGTTCTCTTTTGATTATTTTACTTTCATTGCTTCTATCTAACCTTCACAGTGCTTTGAAAATTGACCCCTTCTTCTTTGAGACAGCCCTTCCAATGTTGGAGTTCAGGTGGAGTCACTTTCTAATATTTACTTCTTTTCCTGACTTAATTTGTTTTTTCCCAATTTCTGCATTTCTTCTCCAAAGAAACTCTGTGGTTTCCTATGCTATTGGAAAACTATATTGGGCAAATTGACTTTGTGTCTACCCTGAGATTTGTTTTTCTCCTCCTCCTTCCTTCCCCTTCCCCATGTATCTTCCCTGGGTCCACAGTATACTCCCAATCTTCAAAAAAAAGGATAGGAGGGACATAAGGAGCCTTTAAGAGGAAACCACTACGTTTCATAGGAAGTCTTTGTCTAGCAGATGGACACCCCTGGAAGAGGTGCACAGCTGAATCTTTTTCTCTGCAAAAGCAACATCAGGCTAAATGTAGGATATGATGATGTATAGAAGGGAGTTGTGGCTTTCCACTCTTTTACAGTGCAAACATCTTTAGGGTTAATCTTCCTCATTCTTTTGAGAATGAAATGACATAAGACCAGGTAATTAGCAAAGAGACTTTGCACTTTTATCTCCGTTCCTTGTCCAAAAGACTTACGTTGCATGTATGTATGGAGCCATGGCTCTTCTTAGTAATAGTGATGTTCTAAAGATTTTCATCATTTCTTCCTTGACATCAGTTCCTATTTCCCCCTTAAACTGACTTTTGCTCATATTCTCCATGCTCACACACACAGTGTGCACGTGCACGCGCTTGTGATGGAGGGCTGCCTATTACAGGCTAATAGTTCTAGACACACAGATAACTCAGATTAATGTCATAATGTCATTTCTTAAATAGAGATCATCTTTATTTTTCTTTCACATAAGTACTGGCCTTCAGAATCCTTTCTTACAGAATTTATACTATCTTTAAGGTCTCTATCTATATCTATAAAACTACTGGCCATGAAAGCTTCCTGAAAAAAACAGCACAATGAGCAAACCGGAAGTAGTAGTAGTAGTAGTAGTAGTAGTAGTAGTAGTAGTAATAATAATAATAATAATAATAATAATAATAATAATAATAATAATAATAGATTTGTATGCCCCCCCTCTCCGAAGACTCAGGGTGGCTCACAACAATAATAATAACAGTATACAATGTAACAAATCTAATATTAAAAATTATCTAAAAACCCATCATTTAAAAATCATACAACACAAACATACCATACATAAACTATATAAGCCCAGGGGAGATGTCTCAATTCCCCCATGCCTGGCCATATAGGTGGGTCTTGAGCAATTTACGAAAGGCAAGGAGGATGGGGGCAGTTCTGATCTCTGGGGGGAGTTGGTTCCAGAGGGCCGGGGCCACCACAGAGAAGGCTCTTCCCCTGGGGCCTGCCAGACCACATTGTTTAGTCGACGGGACCCGGAGAAGGCCAACTCTATGGGACCTTTTCAGGCACTGGGATTTGTGCGGCAAAAGATGATCCCGGAGATATTCTGGTCCGATGCCATGAAGGGCTTTATAGGTCATAACCATCACTTTGAATTGTGACCGGAAACTGATCGGCAGCCAATGCAAGCCACGGAGTGTTGAAGAAACATGGGCAAACCTAGGTAACCCCACAAGGGCTCTCGCAGCCACATCCTGCACAATCTGAAGTTTCTGAACACTTTTCAAAGGTAGCCCCATGTAGAAAGCATTGCAGTAATCGAACCTCAAGGTGATGAGGGCATGAACAACTGTGAGCAATGACTCCCTGTCCAAATAGGGCCGCAACTGGTGCACCAGGCGAACCTGTGCAAATGCCCTCCTCACCACAGCCAAAAGATGATGTTCCAATGTCAGCTGTGAATCGAGGAGGACACCCAAGTTGCAGACCCTCTCTGAGGGGGGCAGTAATCCCCCCCCCAGGGTAATGGACGGACAGATGGAATTGTCCTTGGGAGGCAAAACCCACAGCCACTCCGTCTTGTCCGGGTTGAGTTTGAGCTTGTTGACACCCATCCAGATCCCAACAGCCTCCAGGCATTGGCACATCACTTCCACTGCTTCATTGACTGGACATGGGGTGGAGATGTGTAACTGGGTATCATCAGTATACTGATGATACCTCACCCCATGCCCACTTTGTGAGCTTTTGGTTTGTTCACTGGGCTGTTTTTCACACTCTGAGGCTTTAGGGAAGTTTCCCTGAAACCTCCATATGGTAAAACAGCCAAGACCGAAAATCAGCTGGCCAGTGCGTATATGCATCATGGAGTTGACATAGGGCAAAGGCTCGCATGTCCTCCCATATGGCTCCACATGCCACCTGTGGCACCTGTGGCACGTATGCCATAGGTTCACCATCATTGTGCTATGCCATCAATAGGGTTAATTCCTTTATTTTAACAAGATCCATCTGGCAAAAAAGGAGTTTGAAAATTATAGTTCTGCTCATCATAGCTCTTGTGGCCTTGGAGGCTAAGCAAATAACATTCTTCAGCACAAGTTTTCCACATCACACATACACACACAAACAATCCTTGACCATCCTTAATCTAATCATAAGCAGGAATGAAAAGTAAAGTACCACCCCTTGTTGCTTAATTATTGCTGAGGAGTTCAACTTAACCAATTCAATATCTGATCAAACCCAAATATCATCAGTGTTATTATTAAACAAAAAAGTGTTGTTAAACTAAAACAGTAGCAACTTTCCCAGCAGGCAAATCAGCAGAACATCTCACTTTCAGGAATAATGAAGAAATAAAACTGGATACATAGCGGAATGGTGCAGAACTGGTGATGAGAGGCAAAGGAAATCAGATTGCACTATTCTTTTTTAAAAAAAGGATTAGAGGTGCATAGTGAGATGTATGAGTGTGTGGGAGGAGGAGACCATTAAAAATATACATTAGGAAATTTGAAATTCTTCATAAAACACAGGAAAATAAATTTACAGATGTTGATATCTTTAAAGAGGAACTGAATGGCCAATATTCATAATGAAAAAGTGTGATGGAGATTTTTGGGAGAAAACAGCACTAAATGTGCCTGAATATTATCCTGTCAGCTTGGAAACTGAGCTCTCAGGAAAACTGTCTAACAAAAATTAAGGCAGTCATTAAACATCTTTGCACTGATACATATTACTCCCTGGCAGCTATAAACAATGCTCCTATTAAGAATCTCCTCAGCAAATGAGGGCTACTTATTTCTGTAATAAGATAGTAAATCTCTGCATATCCTCCAGAAAATGCCTTCATTGGTTAAGGGCAAATCCTTGGGGCTAAATCGATTTTTATCTAGCCACTAATGGATAATTGTTCTTGCTTCAAAAGATTTCTTAAATTAACTATTTGGAAGCCAAACATTTTCAATGATCCTATGGGAAGAGGTGAAGTTTCTCAGGTAGTAAACCATACCTTAAGAAGAAACCATGATGAGGGTCTGAAAAACAGCGAGCCATGACAGTGAATAACTTAATATATTTGTATGCATATCGCTGAACTTCAGGGACCCACGAAGCTGTTCCCAAGTCACCTCAAAATGTTTCCATCTAATTATTATTATTATTATTTATTGGATTTGTATGCCGCCCCTCTCCGCAGACTCGGAGCGGCTAACAACAATGATTAAAAAATCAACGTCCATATGACTAAGCCTTTTTTTCTTCCGGGAAGATAGATCTACGGAGGCAGGAACAGCCGGAATATAAGCAGCGTCTCGGAGATCCTCATCTTTCCAACTGATTTACCGGGCTTGCGCTTGTCTTTTGTCTATCTAGCTACTTGAACTTTTGAAATAAGAAGATAGAACCTTAAAGGAACAGGATTACCACCCGATTTAATAGATTTCAGCTTGATTGGACTGGCTCCACTATTACTATAGCAGATCTTCTTACAAGAATTTGGGAACGTATATGAAATTATTAGATGCTAAATTACAATCTTCCAAGACTTAAATAATAACTGTGGGACTACTAGAATTATTCATTCTGAACTAACCTTAGGCTAAAATTAATATTAGAATTAAGAAACATTAACTGGACAATACATAAGATTGGAAGAAGACAAAGGACAGAGTCTGGACTAGAATACATTTAGATGAAATCAAGGTTATTGCGATTACTAATCAACATTCAATAATACTTCCAATCAATTCTAATTAACTAATGAATTAATTAATTGACTAATTGATATAATGTCTTGCTGAATTTATATTATATCTGCACTACTTAGACCTTTACCTCTAAAAAACTGTTTTACTCTATAAGGAATTAAGGAGTGACTTATTTAATTATTTAACTATTGAACTATTAACTACCAAACTGTTAACTAATTAATTGTATATTAAATATTGATTAAGTATTAAGTATTACGTATTAAAGCATTAAGTATTAAATATTAAGTATCAAACATCAAACTTAAGTTAGAATAAGATAGGTTAAGTTAAGTTAAGTTAAGTATTGATTAAGTTTTGAAACATTTATAATAACTGAAATTACTACTTCTCCCCATCCTATTAGACTTATTCATCTTGACATCTTGTTCCTCCCTCCCACTCTATGACTTATTAGCTATTAAGTATATTGATAATACCCCTCTCTATTTTTTCTTTGTGTTGGATATATATGCTATATTAACTTGCAAAATTATTTGTATAGATTGATTTACTTGATTGGCTATATATTGAATTAACTGCTATATAATTAATTTAATTGATTGACTAGATATTGATTAGGTTGACTAGGTTGACTAGACATTAAATTGATTATTAGAAGGTTTAAAATATTAATATATACAAAATATATACAAAAATTTATTACAAATGGCAACTCAACAAACATTAACTAAATCGATGAAAAGGGGTAATTTAACTCTGTTATCACCAGCTGTGCAGAAATCCTCCTCGACTTCCGAAATTGCTACAGGAGAGAGTAAAGATCAGGCCCCCTCATTACAAAGCCTACAAAACTCCCTAGACAAAATTCAAGAATTTATGGTAAAACAACAAGAAACCTCTAATCAAACTCAAGAAACTATAATTAAAAACCACCAAGAGATACAAAAAAAATTCGAGGAAGTAAATGAAAATTTTGTCAAATTTAATAATATAATAGAGGGTGTTAAAAAAACAGTAGACAGACAGGAAACTAAAATACAACAAGTGGAAGAGACAACCGAAGCGAATAAGTTAAGACTAATCAAAAACGAAGAAGAACTCAGAAGGGTAAACAAAGATTTAGAAGGGGCCATCGCCCAATTGGAATTCGAAAAAGCCTCTTTTTACCTTAGATTACAAAACATACCCGAAGAAAAAGGGGAAAATCTGTTTGCGACAGCAGTGGAACTTTTTGCTGAAGAATTAAAAATAAATGAAAATGAACTAATTAACCATGTAGATGAGGTATATCGAGTGCAAACCAACTACGCACGCCGTCACCAACTCCCCAGAGAGGTCCACATCAGATTCACTAAAAAAACCCTGAGAGATGAGATATACAGGAACACTAGAGGGGTCCTTTCGTATAAAGGAAAGGACATTATTGTATTGAAACAAATACCAAAAAGAATTAGGGAACGAAGGAGGGATTATCATTACTTCACAAACAAATTAATAAAAAACGAGATACAATTTAGATGGTTAGTCCCAGAAGGGGTGATGGTAACGTGGAAGGGGAAGAAAATAAATATAGAAACATTAGAACAAGCAGATAAATTTATTTTGGAACACCTGAAAAAAGAAGGAGAAAGCAGCACAGAATTAGAGACAACAAGCCAGGAGGAGGGAGAGATAGAGGAAGAAAGAACAGATAAGATTAGTAAAAGGAAAGGAAAAAACAGAAAACTACAGAGAACTAAGAAGCAGCAAAAGGGCAAGATAGTCGATAAAGAATGAACAAAGAAATTAAATTATTTTCGGTGAATATAAATGGAATGAACTCTCCTCAAAAAAGAGGACAAATATTTACAAAATTATTAAAACAAAATTTAGATGTAATATGCCTTCAGGAAATCCATGTAAAAAAAAAGGATAAGAAAGTATTGGAATACCCGAAATTGGGAAAGTTATTTACATCCCTTGCAAATGAAAAAAAAAGAGGAATTGCACTATATGTTAAAAGCTGGCTAAATCCGAAAGTAATTGATAGAGATGAAGAGGGTAGAATACTTATTTTAGAAATTGAAATTAACCAAAAAAAGATAAACCTAATTGTGATTTATGCCCCCAATAAAGATCAAAAGTGCTTCTATAAAAAGTTGTATCAAAAAATAATAAAAAATTGAAGAAGGAAATATCTGTGTGATTGGGGATTTTAATATAACAATAGATTATAATAAAGACTATAAAGGTAAAGAAAAGAGTAAAAAGAAAAAAGTACTACCAGAAGAACTCAAAGATATTACAGTATAGAGGAATTCAAACTAAAAGACACATGGAGGGAAAGACACAGAGATGAATGTAAGTATACGTACTATTCACACCCCCACAACTCATGGTCCAGAATAGACATGATATGGACAAATATAGAGTTACAACAAGAGATAATATCAGCAGAAATAGAACCCAACTTTTGGGCAGACCACAACCCAGTAAGCATTATAATTAGAGGGAATCAAACTAAAAAAATAGATGGACAATGAATATAAAAACCATACAAGAAAACAAATATAAAGAATTTTTAAATAAAGAACTAGATATTTTTCTAGAAAAAAATTGGAACAAAGATACAAGCATACAAAACATATGGGACACAACCAAAGCTTATATAAGAGGGATAACAATTGCATACACTAGTAAAAAAAATAAAGATAAAAATAAAGAGATGAGAGAAAATCAAAAAGAACTAGAACAAATAGAAGCCGAGTGGATAAAAGATCCAAAAAAAGTGGAACTAAAAGAAAAAAGAGATGTAATTAAACATAAGATAAACTTGATAGTGCAGGAGGAAGTAGCCCAAAAAATTAAAAGTGTAAAACAAAACTACTTCGAACATGCAAACAAACTGGGAAGGTGGCTCGCCTATAAAATTAAAAAACAGAAAGAGAAAAAATATATTCAATAATTAGAAGATGAAAGGGGAGAAAAACAAATTGATATAGAAGAAGAAAAAAAGATACAGTAATACAAAACTACTTTCAACAGCTATATAGGAACGATGATATAAAAGAGGAAGAAATAGACCGGTACCTAAACGAGACCGAACTACCTCAAATATCGGAGAGTAACATAGACAGGATGGACAAAAATATAACTATGACAGAGCTAGAGCTAGCAATCAAAAAACAAAACAATAATAAAACTCCGGGAGTAGATGGAATACCATCCGAATTTTACAAAGAAATGCACGAGCCAGTCAAAAAATTACTGTTACAGATGCTAAACGAAGTGCTAGATAAAGGAGTAATGCCTGAATCCTGGAAGGAAGGGTTAATAACACTAATATCAAAGGACCCAGAACAAAGACACTCGATAAAACAATACAGACCAATTGCATTGCTAAATTCGGATTACAAAATTTTCACGACAATATTAGCGGAAAGGTTCAAAGGGATAATCAATGAAATCATACATCCAGATCAAAACGGCTTCTTACCAAACAGAAATATAAAAAATAATTTGAGAAACATTATAAATATTTTAGAACATTACGAGGCAAATCCAGGAAAAAATTTGGCTTTAATATTCTTGGACGCGGAAAAAGCATTCGATAATCTGAATTGGAACTTTTTTATTAACCAATTGATCAAAATGAAATTCAAAGAAAAATTTGTAAGAGCAATTAGGACGATATACTCTACACAATTGGCAAAAGTCATAATAAACGGTCAATTAATGCAGAACATAAAAATTGAAAAGGGAGTACGACAAGGATGTCCGCTTTCCCCATTAATATTCATCCTGGCCATAGAAATTTTATTAAAACAGATAAGGTCAAATAAAAATGTTAAAGGGTTGAATTTGAAGGGACAGGAATACAAGATCCAGGCTTTCGCCGACGACTTAGTATTCAATATAGAGGATCCTATAGAATCAGGGGAAATTCTATTAAAGGAGATTACTGAATTCGGCAAAGTAGCAGGACTAAAAATTAACAAACAAAAAACTAAAATACTGACAAAAAAATTAACAAATACAGAGAAGAAAACATTAGAAGATAAATTAGGTCTACAAATAGTAAAAACAGTTAAATATTTGGGAATAAAACTAATGGCAAAAGCAACTACAATAAAAGAAGATAACTATACGGTTCTAATAAAAGAAATAAAAATGAAATTAGAAAAATGGAATAAACTGCCTATTTCACTCATAGGCAGAATATCAACAATTAAGATGTCCATCTTACCCAAAATATTATACCTATTCAGAACGATCCCAATTATATTAAGAAAAAGCTTCTTTCAAAAATTGAACAGAATGATTACAAAATTTGTCTGGGCTGGAAAAAAACCTAGAATCAGAATTCAATATCTACAAGATAATATTAAACAGGGAGGATTTGGGCTACCAGATTTTGAAATATATTACAACACATTGATCATGGACTGGCTGAGAGAATGGTTCAAACTAGAAAACAAAAGATTATTAATACTAGAAGGACACGATATGAGAATTGGGTGGCATGCTATTTTATGGGAAAATAAAGAAAAAACACATAGTTACTTCAGACAGCACATAATTAGGAATTCACTATACACAACCTGGAAAAAAATAAAAAAAATGTATTATCACCAAATTCCAAAATGGTATTCTAGCTTAGAGGCGACGGTATACCCAAATTCGAGAGAACTAAACAAAATGCTAAATTATTACCAAATACTAGAAAAAAACGGGGAATTAAAAACAAGGGAACAACTAGAAGAAATTGGAATAAAAATTGATTGGTGGACATACAATGTAATTAAATCAAAATATCAAGAAGGGAAAAGAAAAGAAATACAAATAAAAGAGATAGAATTAGATAAGATAATACTAGGCCAAGATAAGAAAATGATTTCCAAAATATATAGATATATGTTACATTACAAAATGGAGGAATACATTGTTAAAAATAACATACACAGTTGGGGCAGAAATCTTGGTTATAGTATAAATTTAGACAAATGGGAAACAATCTGGACTAAAAATTATAAATTAACAAGGTCAACAGCTTTTAGGGAAAATATATATAAAATGTACTACCGGTGGCACCTCCCACCGGCAAGACTAGCACAAATGTACAAAGGAATAAATCCGAAATGCTGGAGATGTAAAAAAAATGGGGACCTATTACCACATCTGGTGGACCTGCCCAAAAATGAAAAAATTTTGGACTAAAATGCAGAATTGGATAGAAGAGATATTACAAATGAAAATAAACAAAAACCCCGAAGCCTTTCTCCTTGGAATCATAGACCAAAAAATTGATAAAAACAAACATTATTTATTAATACATATATTGACAGCGATTAGAATAGCAATAGCTCAACAATGGAAGCAACCCGAACCACCAGACGATGATTTGATAATAAAAAAATTTTTAGACTGTGCTGAATCAGATGCACTAACAATCAAATTAAAAAACAAAGAAGACTCCGAACATGATAAAACCTGGAAATACCTTTATAATTGGTTCAAGAGAATAAATAAAACTCAAAAGAAAATACAAGACTAACAATACTTTATATCCTTTTTATTACATAGGAAAAATTATAAAAGATATATATACAAAAAACCTTTTTATAAAGAAAGATTTGTATGATATTAAAGAAATTGAACATGAATGAAAGAAGGCGGATAAGAAAAAAATAAATGATTTAAAGAATAGTGACAACCTACAAGAGAAAATGATAAATACTGAGGCTACAACATGCTTCACCAGAAAATAATTTAAAATCAAAAATCATTCATAACTGACCTCCTGAAGGGAATATAAGTACAAATACTATATAACATGCTAAGCGAACATTAATAGATATTGCTATTAATGTACTTAAATAAGTAACTAGATTTTAAGAATCCTTTTTGTTTGTCTGTTTGTTTGTCATGTGTTGATTTGGCTTTGTATCAATATATGATGTAAAACATTTATTGTGTGTAAATGTGTATATATGTAATAAAAAAACTTTAAAAAAAATCAACATGTAACAATTCAATTTAATAAAACAACTAAAAACCCTTATTATAAAAAAACCCCCAAACATACACACAAACATACCATACATAACTTGTAATGGCCTAGGGGAAGGAATATCCTAACTCCCCCATGCCTGGCGACAAAGGTGGGTCTTGAGTAATTTGGGGGGAGTTGATTCCAGAGGGCCGGGGCCGCCACAGAGAAGCCTCTTCCCCTGGGCCCCGCCAAACGACATTGTTTGGTCGATGGGACCCGGAGAAGGCCAACTCTGTGGGACCTTATCGGCCGCTGGGATTCGTGCGGTAGCAGGCGGTTCCAGATGTATTCTGGCCCAATGCCATGTAGGGCTAATTTGATAATACCATCAAATTGTGAGATTCAGCAGGCTCAAAATCTGTAATTATGTTGTTACTGCTATTACAATACATTGTAAGCAACTAGATGCACACAAACATATTTCAGATGTTCATGCTCATTTGCTTCCTAAAGAAAGTCTCAAATACCTCAAAATTGAAAATTAAAAGCTGTGTGGGCTTATAGTATATCTACACACATTAATGGAAAAGAGCATATAAATAAAATATAAACATAATGCAAACAAGAATATGATAATTTATTTATTTATTTATTACTTAGATTTGTATGCCGCCCCTCTCCGAAGACTCGAAGATAATGATACTAAGTATCTGCATAGAAACACAACGTACCAGCATTAGTTAACTGATTTATAAAAAAGGAGGACATTGTTGCTAAAATGCTAGATTGGGTCTGTAAAATTGGGTCTATAAAATTGGAAGGTATGAATTGGAAGGTACTTGGTGGCCCTAAAATACTTCTCTCCAGATTAATGTGAGGCATGGTCAGCTCTTAATATTAATTTTAAAAGTTCTGCAAGGCTTGCAGTTTAGAATTCTACTTACATATGTATAGAATGCCAATGTCAACAATAACTAAACATGGCCCATAATTTATGGACCTTCACTTATTTAGCTGTTTTGAAAAGCACCATGATTAAAATACCATCAGACACTTATTTTCCAGGCATATATGACTATATTCATCGTCTTTAAAAATCCTTTATTTCAATCCCTTGAAATGATTGTTTTTCATGGTCTTGAGATTGTAGTCTATTTTCAATTTTTTATTGTGCAAAACACACAAAAGCACTCCAGCTTTAACTTTGAACTTTTTGGCACTAGCTGATAAAATTATCTACCCCATGGACTAAATAGGCTACCCAATGGCCCCTGTCTCCTTCCAGCTGAATAGGAATAATTTTCTCTGAAATTAAATTAAAAGTTATTCTTTGCCAATCAGGTCAAACAAAAAAAGCGAGAGAGGGGGGAAAAGAAATTGAATCCTGCTTCATGTATCTAAACAAAGCAAGAACAGAAAGGAGGAGTGACACTGAGATTTCCATAAGTGTCCATATGAGAATCTGCAAAAATGGGGGATCTTGTTCTAAAAAGTCAAAGTACCAGGTCTGAAAAAGCTGGGGCAACCACTGGATGAAAACAAAGGAGAGAAAAAATGTTGCTGCTAATATAGTAATTTGGATGTTTACAGCCCAGCAGGACTATAATAGCCTTGCTGGGTTAGGCCAAGACCCAACTTAGTCCACCATTTTATTATGTACACTAAACAATAACATAACTTTCTTTCATCATATCTGGAGGCTTTGGAGACCTGGATGGAGGACAACAGACTTCAACTGAACCCTAGTAAGTGTTGTCATTAGCTCTGGCCCAGCTCCTGCCCCAAGGAATGTGCAGGTGGATGTGGGGGAAACATCCACATGCTGCAGGCCGGTTTTGCTCCCGATGGAATCTGCCGGTGAAGCCTCCTCTGACCAAGGAAGTGTGAGTGACAGGGAAGAGGGGAGTTTGGCAGACAGCCCAGGAGGAGATCAATCATCTGTATCATCCTTGGATTCTGAACAAGACTTAATGACACATCCATTCATGCATAGAGTGATGCATAGGAGGCAACAACTGAAGGATTATTACAAGAGAAAGTGAGGCCACCTGTGGTTGGGTTGGGCTGCTGTAATTAGTGCTACAGATAAAAGTGCAACCTGGTGTTTTAGCCTCATGGCAGTTTATCTGATTCATTGTTTCATCAAGATCGTGGTTTTTGTGCTGTTCAAGATTGTGTGTGGACTCTCTGGATTTTAGAATTGGACTCAATTTCCCAGTTATTGGGTGAGCAATTGGATTGCATTTAACCTGTGCCTTGTGTGTACCAGAAAATCCCTTTGTCATTTAAAAAGGGAGCTGTTTCTGTTTTTCTGTTTATAAAAACTTTGGGGTTTTCCTTTCATCATGTGGTGTGTGTCTTCCTGGACTAATTACCCTGTAATTACGTGTGGTTGAAACACGCCGGCAGAACAGTAAGTGAGAGTGGTTGTGGATAGGAAGTTCCTGTGCATTGGGAAGCTTCTTACTTTTGGTCTTGGATAGAGTTGCATTACTGCAGATGTACCTCAAAGAGCAGGTGGTAATGCTGGCTAGGAGGACCTTTGCTCAGCTTCAATTATGTATTTTCTTGGTTAAGGAGACTCTCTGCTTGATCACTCATGCTCTTATCATTTCCTGTTTGGACTATTATAATGTGCTCTACATGGGGCTACCCTTGAAAAGTAGGGTAGCTTCAGCTGGCACAAAATGTGGCCACTCTGACAATCTTGGCCATCCAAAGAATGGGGCCTGTTAACACTTCTGCCTCACCAGCTGCACTTAGTGCCAGACCGCTTCTAGACACAATTGAAGGTGTTGGTTGTAACATTTAAATACCACAGAGGCAGGTTATCTTTGGTACCATCTCCACCCCATTACATCAGCCCACATCCCACCTGGTGGGACAAAGAAGGTACATTGGAGATCCTGTCAGCCAAAGAATTCTGACTGACACAGTCAAAGAAGAGAACCTTCCCTGATTATGCCCCTTTCTTATGGAACATTCTCCCCTCCTCCTATGGAGTGAGGTGGTCTCCATTCCCTGGCCTTACATAAAGGCATTAAAACATGCTTCTGTGCCCTTTCTTGGGACACACCATAGAGCTGGTTGGCACATTGAAATCCCCAACCCTTCCTATCTTTAATCAATTTATAACACTCCTTGCCTCTTTTAAATTTTACATACTGTTTTTTCTGCTTTCAATATTTTATTGTACATCACCCAAGTCCTTCTGTGAGGCAGATGAGCAGTTCTTAAAAATGATAGATAAATAAATAAAAAATGTCTACGGATCTCACAAGCAGACATTGGAATAATAATTTCCAGCTATTGTCATTCCTTGATAACTGATATTTGAAAGCAGTTCACTGAGCCCATCACAAATAATCATAATCATAACATGTGAAATGTTTCCTGCACATCTTGCCTTACTTTATCAAATTATATTATAATCCCATACCTACTACTATATAAGTAAACAAGAAATACAAACTGATGCTTTATGGTTACTACTTTAGATTCAGAAATGCTATTTAGCCGGTTGTGCCTGGTTCGCCCGAACTGGTAGTGGAAATTGTGGGTGGCCCTGCCCACCTGCCCCAGCTCTATGCTATTCTACTTGTGCCCATTTTTGAGGCCAGGCACATGTGCAGAAGGCTCACATGCTAGTGAAGCGCATGCACAGGTAGCTGTACCCATGTGTGGAGATGGGTGGACATTCACATTTGCAAACCGGTAGGGCAGGTAAGTGAAAACTATCCCTGTTTAGATAGTTTATACTGAGGAATCTCAATCCATTTGTTTGGACTTTGCCTCCCAATGTTGTTACCCTCATCATTTTTCTGCTTGGCTAGGACACAGTCTGTGTTTCTAAACATCCCTGTAACACAAAGGCATTCATTCCTTTTATGCAGTTCTAATAATATGGGATCATACTGTACTTGGCAAAACCCCTGGCAATCAGGAAACACATTTGCATCTGTACTGCATTTATTCAGCTGAAATTGTCCTTGCACATCAGAGCCTGAGGAGAAAAGACATGAGAAATCTGGTGTGTGAGATAGTTAGCATTTCTTATCTCCTTGTGTTATTTTTCTTCTTGCAATAAGAATAACTTACAGGGCATCCTCAATTCTGATTTGCCTTAGAACCACCTTATCTGAATGTGAGCTCTGTATTTATGTTATAAATTAGTTCAGTGCAATCCATCCAAAGCTTGAAGCCAAATAAAACCCACTGAAGAGTAGAATTTGGAGTTTCCTTAATAGGTTGCATCATTACTCTAGTCTAGTGACTTCCAAGAGCCTAGTGTCTTCCAAGCCTGTCCTCCCTGACATCAGCATCTGTAACAAGACATTAAATTAAGTCATTAATAACTTGTACTCATTAGCATCTCTAAATTTGACAGCAATTAATTTAAACATGAAAATATCCATGGCACAAATAAGTAAAAAGTAATTTGCCATTGTTATTATTATCCTAATTTATGAAGCTTAAAAAATAGCTGGTAGAATGCATGGTAATCAAAAGAGCAATTGGGAGACCCAATATATTTTATCATGTGACTTCAGTCAGTGAATTTATATTGGATGGTCTTTTGGGTTATTGAGTTGCAAGGCACTTCCTGAAAAACAATGGGGTTTTTTTAGATGGTTCTTTTATGCCTTTGTTTTTACAGATTTCTTCCTTCACAAGCAGAAATTTAAACTACAGCTAGGAACTCCATACGTAAAAGATAAAACACAGATGGGCAACCCCGGATGTCTTGTTCCCCAGGATGAACACCTTACCTGTGTTCCATAAATAAAAAGTAATCAAACTTCATTACTGGAGTTGAGAGGACAGCCTTGACAGAAATTTGAACAAGCCATTTCACAGCTCTGCATTCCAGTGTGGAATCAGTAATCTGAGGTATTTTTTTCTTTGATTAATATCTCTTTTTTTTAAAAAAAAAGACTTATATGGCCCGCCATCTGGAGTCACTATATAACTAGACCAGTGATGGTAAAGGTGGCACATGGAGCCATATTTGAGAGCATGCAGAATGCTTCCCTATGTCAGCTCCAGTGTGCACCCAAGCTAATTTTCAGCTTCTTTTTGGTAACTTCCCTGGGCTTCAGGAAAGCTTCTGAATCCCGAGGAAGGTGAAAAATGGTCCAATGGGCCAACCAGAAGTTTGAAAATAAACTTCAGATTGGCCCATTGCCCTGTTTCTTTGCCATCCCCAGACTTCAGGAGACTTCTCTGAAGCCTGAGGATGGTGAAAAATGGCCAAATGGAAGAGGGGCATGGCCAAGTGCTGCGGTGACATGGAGTTCCCCATGCTTCGTAGGGGAGCCATGAATCCCTGTCGCCTGGGGACTTGGTTCAACTGGAACCAGGTCAGAACTGCCCTAGAGGGGCAGTGAAGAAGAGGGATGTTATTAGGATCTTGTAGGGGTCAGCATACTGCACAGAGAACTGACTTAGGGACCTCAACTGGTGGCAGTGGAAATCGGCTTGCAAAAGCCGTCCAAGCCACAGCAGCTTCAAAAGAGAAAGACCAATTATTTTTAAAAATTGAAGTCACCTGGAAAGAGGAAATAAGGAGAAGTGTAGGAGAGACAAAGAAGGACATTAAAAATTGTGCTGGCAAGTTTTCTTTTAGCTGAATTGAAGCTTGGGACTTTATTTTTTCTAATCTTAATGGGAACAAAAGGATACACAAAAAACAAAGATGAAGCAGCTACCTAACATTGAATGTCACAGTGGAAAAACTTTTAAGAAGGCTATAAAATCCCAACTGTTGATAACCTTTAAATTGGATTGTGGATTTAACTTTGGAGTGAATATCCGCTTTAATAAAACTTTAAAAAGTTTTATATAAAAAAATAATAAAATTAAGAGAAAATAGACTTATGAAACTGATGGAGGGTGCCACCTGCCAGTCAGAGGAATTATTGCTGTGGAGGATCTTTGTGCAGGTTGGAACATAGTTGTAAATTGTCTAATTGTAGTATTTCAAGTCTGGAGGAGTAAGGTAATTTGTTTCAAGGGGAGTGAAGGACTCTTCTTGTGGAGTATTTCTGGAGTCTCTCAATTGTATTAATTTCTGTTATGCTATGTGGGTTACATACAGGTGAGCTGTATTCAAGAATTGGTCTGACAAATGTTTTGTATGCTCTAATTAGCAGTTCAGTTTTTCTAGAGAAAAAGCTACATAAGATTATATTTATAATTCCTAATGCTTTTTTTGGGCAATGCTGTTACAGTGGCCTCTAGCACTTGGATACGAGTACTTCAAGGACTTTAACTGAGTAAGGGTCATCTACAAGTTCAGTTCTTCCAAGTATGTATTTAGTATTCTGATTCTTTTACCAATGTGTAAAACAGAGCATTTGTTGGTTGAGATTTGAAGTTGCTAGTTGTTAGACCATTCAGCTACATGATCAAGGTCCTTTTGAAGGGTAACAGCATTGTCTGTGGTATTAAATAGTTTAATATAATCAGCAAAGAGAGCACAGTTGCTTGTAATATGCTCACAAAGATCGTTCATATAGAGTATGAAGAGAATTGATCCTAAAACACTGCCTTGAGGGATGCTACTGTTGACAGCAGCAGGATTAGATATGGCACTTCCTATTTTGACCACTTGTTGTCTGTTAGACAGGAATGCTGTTATCCAATCATGCAGTGGTCCAGTGATGCCATAGGATTTTAGTTTCAGAAGAAGTTTTTTGTGAACTACAGAATCAAAGGCTTTACAAAAGCCAATGTAGATTCTGTCTATTGATTTACCTTGATCAAGTTGAATAGCCCATATGTTTCTGCAGTGTAAGAGTTACAAATTACAGGATAATTTTTTTCTGAAGCCAAATTTTTTGTTGGAAAGTAGGTTATTAGTTTTAAGATGGAGTGTAATGGATTGGTTTATGATTGATTCTATGAATTTGCAAGTGACACAACCCAACAAAATTGGTCTGTAATTTTCAATGTTACCTGGATCTCCTTTTTTGAAGATAGGGATGACTATGGCTAGTGACCATGGTTTGGGTAAGGAGTTTGTTCTGAAATATTTTTAAAAAATTATGCTTGGAGGATCAGCTAAGGTTGAGGAGACTTTTTAAAGAAGTATGCACATAGTCCATCTGGTCCAAATGATAGAGATGGTTTTAGACTGTAATGTATTTTTAACGTTTTCTTATGTAAAATAGATTTGTGTTAGATTATTGAAGTTGATTCTGGTGCGACTAGGAAATGTTGGACAAGATCCATTGCTGTTAACAAAGACTGAGCTGAAGAATGTGTTGAAGAGGTTTTCTTTAACTGTTTCATATTATAGTCTTTATCATTTGGTCCTTTAAGGGGGATAGATCTGGAGTCTTTCTGCCTGTAATGCTGGGGTTTTTTTTCAAATAAAGAGTGTAATTTAAACCAGGTTTTAGCCATTTGTTTCAATCTGAAAGCCCAAGATAGAACACCTCCCAGATCTCTGGAGATTCCATCCCAGCACTGTTTGGCCATGCAAGGTTTTTCTCCCCTCCCAGCTCTGTTTGGGCAAAAAGGCTTTCCCCCCTTCCCAGATCCATTTGGGGAAAGAGGCTTTTTCCTACTCCAATTGCTGTTTTGGAATGTGAGGCCAAAAGGGGGAGGGGTCACTTGTGCAAGCGTGGTGGATTGCATGCATATTTGCAGAGGGTGGGATGTATGGGAGGGGCATTGCATTATGTGCGTGAGCACTCGCACATGTGAAACACTGCGCACGCACACACTTCCAGCACCCAAGGGAAAAAATGTTTGCCACCACTGTCTTAGATCAAGTATTAGGAGAAAGAGGTTTTTCTGAGGGGTGATTTGGCATTTACTTGGTTCTTCTTTTATAACAATAATTAATACAAAAGAGCTAGTCAGTTATGCTTTTTGTTTTGCCTCTGGGGCACACTATAGCTAATAATGAGTTATAATGTCAGGGTGACTGTTCAGAAGAAAACTTAATTGTTGCCATGGTCTCAGTTATTCAAATATATGACATGTTATGAAAAAGATAAGCTAGTCTTCATATCCGGCTACTTTTTCTAATGGTTTCTAATGGTTTGTGTTTTGTTGTTTCTTTTAAAATAATTTTACTTTATTAAAAAAGAAACAAATATAACAATGGATAGAAAGTTGCGGCGCAGGCGGAGTAACAGTCGGACACAAGGTATGGGTATAAATAGGGTCACTTTTATTAACTCAACTTGGATTAACTATTTAACCGAATAAGCCCACGTGACCTGCAGTGGTGCATAAATAAAATGGGGGCGGAGTTAACTTTCCAACCAAACTCAACTGAGCAACTTCTGGGCGAAAGCTCCTTGCCTGGGTGCCGGGTCATGGTAAAATTACACCTGCGCCCTGCCCCATGCCACGCCCCCACGGCGTGTGGGATGGCTCGCCACTGGTCTCTGATAATCTCCATGCAGCGAGCCACAGGAGCAACCCCCCTCACCGAACCCAGGCCGGTCGAGCCCTGTAATCCGAGAGTGAGATCACCCCTCACCTCAGTAGAGGTGCCCCTAAAGGAGATCACACGTTGCTGCTTACGCCCAATTCCGCCCCCTATCGGCCACAGCAGGGGGTGAAATTTTAATTTATTCCCCCTGCTCCCCCCCTGCACATGAATGTGCAGGCACCTCTGCAGGTCCGCTAAAAATTTGTCATTCCCTTTATCTGACAAATGTACGCCGTCCTGCCTATATAATTCTATAAGGGATGCCCTAATGTCAGGGTGGTCTATCACTCCACCCCCAGCCTGGAGTAACCATTTCCGAACTGCTCTGTTGACCCTCTTTCTGGCCCCATCAACCGCCCTGGGGTTTCTAGCATGCCTCCAAACCCTACGTGGCAAGATGTTGGACCACAAGATGCGGGTGTCCGGCCACCGCTTCCAAATCACCTGCAAGCCATCCCAAATGTGCCACAGCAAGTCAATGCCTGTTATTGCTCCCAGGTCGTTACCCCCCATGTGTAAGACCAACCATCCCGGCACCCCCTGCACCTTCCCGCTGTTGAAAAGCAAGGGAAGCAACTCCAACCAACGTAGGCCTCTACGACCCAACCATTGCACTCTAACATGCCGGTCAAGCTGCAACTGCGTGCCTGGCGTTGTCTCCTGGGCCCGCCTCTCGGCCCAGTACACCATGCTGTGGCCACAGATCAGGATTCTCTGAGCCCCCTGTACATCATCTAAAAGGAAGGGAAGAAACAAAACAGCATCAGAATCGGCCACCTGGGCCGCGCCCGGTCCCGCCCCACTCACCTAAGGACGGATGTAGGCCCGGAAGGCCTTAGATCGCCAACGGCCCACCGCACGAATGTCTGGAGTGCTGAAACCCACTTCGGCTGCAAAGGAAGCTGCACCAATCCTGAAAGAGTGAGTCCCGTAACGCTTGGGGTCCAGGCCCATCTGGGCAAGGGCCTTGGTCGTCACAGCCCAAAACTGGAACCTGGTGAGAGGTTCCCCAGAGGCGTGACAGAAAAGCGGGCCGGGGTAACCTCCCCGAATGCTCCAATACGCCGAGATTGCCCTAACAGGGCACACCTTCTTATGGATGGTCCTGGAAAGTTGGACTGTCATGCCTCGGCCCCTCTGGTCCGTTTTGGAGCAGCGCAGCCGGAGGCAAACTGAGCCCCTCCGGAATCGAATGTCCCTAGCCGTAAAGGCGCGGCCAGAGTTATCGAACTTGGATGCCGCCAAAACCTCGCTTATACGGAATGCACCAAAAAACAACTTAACCGCAACCGCGCGATAAAGGGCCGCCTCGTACTGAGAGCGGCACAACCTGTTCCACAAGTCGCCCAAACCCCGTAGGTGAGCTAACTTAAGGGGGCGCCTCCAATCTCCCCGGGGCGGGCCCTTCTCCCTGATCCACCCCTCCAGTGTTTTTCTAACCCTAAAGTCCCCCGTGTTGTCCAAGAAACCCCTGGACTTGGCTATAAAAGCCAGGCCAGCCAGCTTGCCCCGAATTGTGCGGGCTGACAACCCCCGGCGTTTACTAAGAGAACAGAACTCAAGCAGGTGCTCCACCGGGGCCGGCCAAAGCTGATCGTATCTCCTAAGTTGACGAAAAGCCCAAAATTCCCTACCTGCCCGCTGGTATGACCTCCTGGTGCTTGCTGCTATGGACAGGTCCATTGCCCTGTTCACGTCGACCCTCCAATCTGCCACAGGTGCGGGGGGGGTGCCTCCGGATGCTCCGTGGCCTGTGGGGCAAGCAGCCGGAACCTAGCCAACTGCCCCCTTGATAACGCGTCAGCTACCCCATTCCTGATCCCTGGGACATGGTGTGCCCGGAAAAGCATGTTCCTGGCCAAGCACCTAACCACCATGTGACGCACCAAACCCATCACCCTCTCGTTCTTGGAAGAAAGCGTGTTGACCACATGTACCACGGCCATATTGTCGCACCAGAAATGTACCGTCTTCCCGGTAAAGCTAGGGGACCACAGCTCGATGGCCACGACAATTGGGAACAGTTCCAAGAATGTCAAGTCCCTGCACACTGCGGTGCCCTGCCACTCCTGAGGCCAGTCCGCCCTAAACCAACTATCCTTCCAGACCACACCAAAACCAGCCGTCCCGGCTGCGTCAGATTTCACCTGGAAATCGCCCTTCAACAGCATGTCTTGTCTCCAAAAGGAGACCCCGTTGTACGTGTCCAAAAATTCCTGCCACACCCCCAGGTCCTTCCTAACGCTAGCCGTCAAGCGAATTCTGTGGTTTGGCTTGCTGAGACCGACCGTCGCCTGGTAGAGCCTAAATATGAACACCCTCCCCGGCGCTATCACTCTACAAGCAAAGTTCAACAAACCCGCCAGCTCCTGCACCTGCCGAAGAGTCACCCTTCTGGCGGCCCTAACGACCCTCACCGTGTTCCGCAGCCTAGCTAGTTTGTCCTCCGGAAGCCTACAGGTCTGGGCAACCGAGTCCACTTCAATGCCCAGGAATGTAAGCCTAGTGGTGGGCCCCTCGGTCTTTTCATGCGCCAGAGGCACGCCGAGGTCCCCGCACAACCCCTGAAACCCAGCCATTCCTCATTGGCATTCGTCAGAGCCCGCCGGCCCTGCGAAAAGAAAGTCATCTAAATAATGGACAACTGACCGAATCCCTGAGCTCTTCACGTGGGCCCATTCTAAGAAAGAACTAAACTTCTCGAACAATGAACATGAAACTGAACAACCCATCGGCAGGGCCCGATCAACAAAGAACCCCCCCTCGAACTGGAAACCCAAAAGGTCGAAATCCTCGGGGTGAATCGGCAAAAGCCGGAAGGCCGACTTGCTATCACATTTGCCCATCAGGGCCCCCGGTCCGCACTCTCGTACCACCAAGACAGCCGTCTCAAAAGGGGTGTAGCACACTGAGCACAGGTCCTCAGGGATGTGATCATTTACCGAATCACCCGGAGGAAAAGACAGGTGATGAATGAGCCTGAACTCCCCGGCTGCTCGCTTGGGCACCACTCCCAGGGGGGATACTTGCAGAGAGGGCAGGGGCGGCTCCCTAAAGGGGCCCAGCACCCGGCCCTCCCGCACCTCCTTCATAATTTTCTCCCGCACAACATGTTCCATCCCGGACACTGACCTCAGGTTGCTTGCCAGGCAAGCAATCCTAGGCCCCTCGTATGGAATTCTAAAGCCCTCCAAAAAACCTGAAACCAAGAACTTGGCACCTTTTCTAGGGCGATAGCCCGTGAGCCAGTCCCTCAACCTGTCCACTTTAATGGGGGTTGGTCCCCTTGTTCTGAGCTCCAGCCGCCTGGGGCTTGGCAGAGCCCAACGCTGACTTGTTACCGCCTCCCCCCCTGGCCCTATAACAGGCTGATGTGGGGTGCCTGCCATTGCACAACGCGCAGGCATGGCGAAAGCGGCAAACTGGCCTGGAACAGGCTCCCCTGGCGCCGTACTCGTAACAGTACGGCGGGATCCGAAAGGGCGAACTCATCGCACTACGCTGCGCAGAGCCCTGGGTCCCCGAACCCGCCCCTGGGTGGGGGAGGGTAGCCTCCTTTCCCTGGGTCAGCAGCAGGTGGCCAGTAGGCATACGCCCGCTAGCCGGGGTGGCTGGTTGCTGCGTGGCTTGAAGCCACAGATCGTTGTGCCGCATGTCCCACGGCCAGTGCCTATTGTGTGCGGCGAACCTCCTAAAGTCTTCATCGTATTGCTTCCAAGCCTCCCCTCCAAACTCCTGATACGCTCGTAGTATCATATTCATATACAGGATGAGCTCGTGAGTCTTGTGCACGTCATCCTCAACCACCACTGAGTGATACGCCAGAAAGGTGTATGCCCAAGATAATATCCCCTTATCCATCTTGGTGTCCTTTGACTCCTCAGATCCCTTCTTACCGTCCTTGTCCTTGTCCTTCTTGGATTTCTCCGGC
Organism: Erythrolamprus reginae; assembly: GCF_031021105.1. NCBI lineage: Eukaryota > Metazoa > Chordata > Lepidosauria > Squamata > Dipsadidae > Erythrolamprus > Erythrolamprus reginae. The sequence continues at coordinate 343,893,198 of NC_091950.1, read as the reverse complement.
AATAAAATCTTGAATATATCCACATAGGCCCCGCGCCAAATTTTACGCTTAAGGGCCTGTGACATATGCATACTCAAAGGAGTGTCAGGGAGGCCCGGGGCAAAGGGGTTGTCACTATCAACCGTGGAAGTATCAGTGGACTCCGTGGTTGTGGACTCTGAGCTGTCCCTCGAGGAGTCCCTCTTCTTCCTGCCCCGCTTTATCACCCCACGTTTTCGGCCCCTCCCCCACACCTGAGCTGCCATGCGCGAACGCCATGTTTTATGTGACCTATGTGACTTGCGTTTAACCGCCTGTAGCCTGCCTCGTGGCCCCCGTGGCTGGGACCAGCGATGCCCAGGCACAGGGCACTCACCCCAATGTGAAGAGTCATCATCAGCCTCCTCTGAGCCGGAAGCAGCCCTGCTTCCCCGTCTCCTCCTGCACTTCTTCTTAGCGCGCTGGCCGGATCTCACCCTCTGGGACCTGTCCTCCGATTCCGAGGAGCTCCGGGTCCCCTCTGCGCTCGTGGCACCCCTGGCGTCCTCGTGCCGGGACCTGCCCCTCTTCCTTGGCCCCTCATCCAATTTCTCGAGCAAGGCAGAAAGAAGGTGTGAGGATACAGACACTGACTCCTCCCCAGCATCCACATCCCCAACCGCCCGTGTTGTGGGGGACCCCTCATCAAACCCACTCATTTCCCCTGGGCTGGGGTCCCCCTCCCCTAGATCATAGGCCTCCCTCCTTCTGCCACGTGGCCCCCGGGATGGGGCCCTCCCCTGGCGGCCTGCTGCCCTGGGTGTCAGCCCCCGGCGCCTTGCGGCCCACCCCCTGGTGCTGCCCTCCCTGCCAGGCCTACCGGCCTGTCCAGCTCCAGGGGCCTCCCCCCATGTCCGCTTGGGGGCCCTCTGTAAAATACTAGATTACAACGTTCTAATGAATCTCTGTTTATTTGCAATAGGAAATAACAGGCGGCTGTAACACTTTCTCTCAGCCGCTTTCACTGACAAGAAGACGCGTAAGACAGGGAGCCGAGCTATTTATATAGCTTCGCCCAGCAACAGCGGCGGCTGACAGCTCCTTAATATTGGCGCCTAAAGTCAACAGCCAATCAGCAAACGGTAAGCTTTTAACAGTACTTCTGCTTAACAACAAAAAGCATACTTTACCTAGAAACAATCCCTAATACATATATTTCTAATACATAACACCCCTCCCCTTTTTAGTTAGTTTATTATACCATAATTTATTCAGACAAGTATGTGATATAATCATTTAACCGCGCAGGTCTTCTGGGTGTCCTGTCAGATCGACGCTGCTCCTGGAAGACCTGGGAATCAACGGAAGAGGAAGGTTCTTCCTGTCCAGAGGAATATGAATCTCCACGGCTGGCATGCTGTATGGAAGGTGCAGCGCTGGAGGGGGCAGTCTGTCCAGGTAAGTCCCAATCAATTTGTTCGGTTTCTGCCCGATTCCTGCTCAGCCTGTTATAACTCCCTGCAGGGAGTGAACGAGTAGAGATGCCAGTATTATTATTATTATTATTACCCATTTGTGTTCTTCCCGGTGTCTCTTGCCTGCTTCTAATGTGGTCTATATGCCTTTGCCAAAGGCGACCATCTAATAGGGTGATTTTGTAAGTTTTTGGTCCAGTTTTATCAGTTATTATGCCACGTTCCCATTGCTTCCCCCTGTCAAAATTTTTGACAAATACATGCTGACCAATAAATACTTCTCTTTCTGGGATAGAGATATTAAGATTCTTATGTTGCACAAAAGAGGGGTGCAGTCTGTCCAGAGGAGACCTCAACCTCCTCCCCATCAATAGCTCAGCTGGACTCTTGTTTGTGGATACACTTGGTGTAATGTGTTGAGTGAGGAGGAAAGTGTCCAGTCTCTCTTGTATCTCCCCTGGGGAAGACCTCTTAATGGCCTCTTTGGCCACTCGGACATATCTTTCAGCCATTCCGTTAGCCCACGCTGCGTGGACTGATGTCAATGCGTGTCTGATTCCTAAGTGTGCTAGGAAGCTCCTGAATTGAGAGGATGTGAATTGGGGGCCATTGTCCGATACCAGGACGTCTGGGCACCCATGAATAGCAAACAGTTTCCTTAAAGCCATTATAATAGTAGTTGAAGTAGTGGACCCCAATACCAAAACTTCCAACCATTTAGAGTACGCATCTATTACAATGAGGAACATATTATTTCCCACTGGCCCTGCTAGATCTATATGTACTCTGGACCAAGGGCTCTTGGGCAAGTCCCACTCTGCAGGGGAGGTTTTGGGAGGATTTGGCCGAGATTCTTGGCACTGTGGGCACGTGGCCACCCAATCTTCAATAGCTTTATCCATACCAGGCCACCACACATATCCTCTGGCCAGGGCCTTCATCCTGACCACACCTGGATGACCTTTGTGTAATAATTTTATTACCTGTAACCTGAGGGTGGGGGGAATGACTACCCTGTCTCCCCATAGAACACAATCATGCATTACAGAGAGTTCCAAGCGTTTGGTCTTATACTCTTGCACACTATGGTCCTCTCCATTTGGTGGCCAACCTTTTAAAATAAATTGCAAGACAGAATGTAATAAGGGGTCTTTCTTGGTTTCTATGGCCACTTCATGGGCAGTAACTAAAGGGTCAGTTTGCAAATCAATAAGTAAGACATCAGATGCCGGGGCGGGGTCTTCCACCTTGAGTCCTAAAGGGCAACGGCTAAGCCCATCAGCATGGTTGATCAACGACCCCCCTCTATGAATAAGTACATAATCATAGCCTGCAAGGAAGATTGCCCACCTGGACATTCTAGGGGACATGAATGGGGGGGTAGGGCGCCCAGTGGCTAATAGACCCAATAGAGGCTTGTGGTCTGTAATTAATTGGAAGGGGCGGCCTAATAAATAATGGTGAAATTTTTTCACCCCAGCCACCAGAGATAGAGCCTCTCTATCTATTTGGGCATAGTTCCTTTCAGCTGATGATAAAGTTCTTGAAAAATAAGCCACAGGGGCTTCTTGCCCATTAGGTAATATGTGGGCTAAAACACTTCCCACGCCGTAGGGTGAAGCATCGCAGGTGAGCCTAAGTGGAAGGGTTGAGCTGTATTGGATGACAACACTGTTGGAAGACAGGAGATTTTTTACAGTTTGGAATGCTTGTTGTTCCCTATCTCCCCATGTCCACACTGCCCCCTTGTGGAGAAGGCGATGAAGCGGCTCAGCTGCAGAAGCCTTTTGACGTAAAAATACGGAATAAAAATTTAAAAGTCCCAAAAAGGCTTGTAACTCAGCCTTACAAGTGGGTGCAGGTGCCTCCTTGATGGCCCTGACTTTATCCTCTGTGGGGTGAATACCCTGGGCATCTATCCGGAATCCTAAAAACTCAATCGAAGATGTTTCCCATACACATTTCTCAGGTTTTAAACGTAAACCCTTATCTTCCAAACGTGAGAGCACTTGCCTAATGCGGCTATACAGTTGGCTAGGGTTGTCCCCACAAATTAAAATGTCGTCAAAATACGGGACCACCCCCGTGAGGCCCATGAGAAGACGTTCCATCAAACGCTGAAAAATACCTGGGGCCACACTAACCCCAAACTGCAGACGAGTACACTTGAATGCCCCTCGATGGGTTACAATAGTCTGGGCCAAGGCTGTGGCATCATCTACGGTGAGTTGCTGATATGCCTGCGCCAAATCCAAGCGGGCAAATAGAGACCCCGATCCTAAGGTGTGTAGCAGCTGTTGCACCACAGGTATGGGGTAGGAATTATGCTGCAGCGCTTTGTTTAAAGTGGATTTATAGTCTGCACACACTCTGAGTGTGCCATCTGGTTTCAAAGGTGTCACTATAGGAGTCTCCCAGGGTGCTTGGTCAACGGGCACTAGAATGCCTTGATGCTGCAGCTTTTGTAATTGTTCATCTAATTTTTCAAGTAATGGAAGTGGCACTCGTCGAGGTTTAAGTCTAAGGGGGGGGACGTTAGGATCCAACGAAAACGAGATAGGGGGACCTTTGTATGTGCCCAAACCCTCTTTAAACACCTCAGGAAATTCATGGACAAAATCAGGCACTCCATTTTTCCCTAGTGCAGTAATCTTGTGGAGGCCAGTGACAGCTAATCCTAACGGAGCCATCCACTCTAAACCTAACAATGAATGGTTTGCCCCTTCCACAACAAGTAATGGCAGAATAAGATGTACATTCCTAAAAGTGACTGGCACATTAACTCTACCCAATACCCTAATAGGGTGTCCTTGGAAGTCATTTATAGAAATGTCCAGCGGTTGCAAGGTGTCCCGAGAGAGAGATGGCACATAAAGGTGCAACTTGTGCCACGGCATTAAAGTGTATTTGGAGCCAGTGTCAAGCTCCATGGGACATGGCTGGTGATTGAGTAGGATGGGGACAATAATTTTATTCACTGGGGGGGAAAAAGGAGATTTAAGTTTGGGCCAACAAGAGTTACCTCGGGGGATCCACGGACGTCGATTCCCTCTGTTAAACTGCCCTGGGGAGCGAGGAAAACGCTGGGCAGGAAAAGGAGGCAGGAGATGAGGAGAAGCAGAGAAGTCATCTGAAATGATGGCCCGGCAGGCAGGGGCGATGTGTCCTCGCTTGTCACAGCGTCGGCAGATGGAGTCTTTGAACGGGCAGCGGGATCGTGGATGTTGTCCTCGGCATCCGGCACAGGGCTGGTAAGCTGGACGGAGCTGTCTCGATGTTTGTCCCCGAATTTGGCAGCAGTAGTCATCAAAGTGATCTTGCTCTTGCAGTTGGTAATCGTAGGGCCGAGTCATTAGGGAACGGTGGCCGTCCGAGATTTTAGACACAGTGGGAAGCTTGTCATTAGACTTAAGGTCGGCTGCTGCGGCTTCAGCCACCTCAGCCGTTTGTGCTGCCTTAATAACGTCTTGAAGGGTTGACTCTTCAGCAGCTAGTAACTTATTTCGAATGGTGACATTTCGCATGCCAAAAATAATGGCATCAGTCAACCTTGCCTCAGGATTTTCGAACTGACATTTTGCTAAAATAGTTCTGAGGCGAGTCGCAAATTGGTTAATAGACTCGCCTTCAGCCTGAGCTGTGCGCGAGAATTGATGCCGATACACTCTAGCAGGCTTCGTTGGTTTGAAATGTGAAGCCAGTTTCTCCTTTAAAGTGTCCCACGGAACCGAGTTGGCGGGCTCCGGATCAGTCAAGGTGCCGGCTAATTCAAAAATTTGGGACCCACAATAATTCAAAAAGAGAGCCCTCTTTCTGCTGTCTTCAGCATCATGCATGCCTGCAGCTTCCAAAAAAATGTCAAATTTCGCCATATACGCTGTCCAAGTAGACCTCTCAGGGTCAAATAGTTCAGGAGGCTGGATAATCGAAGGGGTCGACATTCTGGATTTTTATAAATTTTTGTGATAAAAATAAATGTCCTCTAGACCCTCGTCGCCAATGTAAAATACTAGATTACAACGTTCTAATGAATCTCTGTTTATTTGCAATAGGAAATAACAGGCGGCTGTAACACTTTCTCTCAGCCGCTTTCACTGACAAGAAGACGCGTAAGACAGGGAGCCGAGCTATTTATATAGCTTCGCCCAGCAACAGCGGCGGCTGACAGCTCCTTAATATTGGCGCCTAAAGTCAACAGCCAATCAGCAAACGGTAAGCTTTTAACAGTACTTCTGCTTAACAACAAAAAGCATACTTTACCTAGAAACAATCCCTAATACATATATTTCTAATACATAACACCCTCCTCCTGCCCGTACGGCGGGGCTCGATGGGGGGGTGCCCTGCTCGCCGGCCTGCCCCCCCGTTACCCTCCGCCGGGTCCCCGGCTTAGCCCTGCTGCCTCTAGCCATTGCTACCCCCTTTTAGTAAAACAAAGATGGCCCGAAAGACCGCCGGAGTGCTGCCGGCCTGAGCCTCTAACGCCCACGCGTCCTTGTCAGGCCTCCGGACCTGGCCGCGCCTTCAGCGCCGCTTGTGCCGCTGGCCCAGGGCCTCCCGCTGCCTCCGACGCGTCCTCTTCGGCCTCCGGGCCTAGCCGCGCTCTCCCCCAGCGCTCGCCGCCGGCCCGAAGCTCAAATCGCCGCCCACGCGTCCTCTTCGGCCTTCGGGCCTAGCCGCGCTTTCCAGACTGCAGCAGGGCCGTGTCTCCGAACTGCCGGGCGAGGGAAACTGCGCCACGAGGCAGCCCCTTTTATAGGGCTGCCTCACCCTCGCCCAGCCAATGGGTGGCCCGCGCCACCATACACATCACTGCGGCCCCTGGGGATGACGAGGGGCCGCAGGCTCCGCCTCCCACAATGGCGGCCTCCTTCCCCGACCCACGCCGCAACCCCGCGCCGGCTGGTAAGTCGCCGGCGGCATTGGGTTTTTTTCTGAATTTTTCACAATCCTGCCAAATATATAGTTTTTTTAAATTTACCTGGAACCTTATCTTTTTCTTGGTATTGGTAAGCTACCTCTAAAAACATACTTTCTGCAATGAATAACAGCCAATTTCAAAATTTCACCCCCTCCAAATAAGTCAGCAACTATGTGGTACGTAAGACTGTAGCTATAGATTCTTTAAAAAGCTCTTCCAAGCATTCAGAAAGCTGACCCACTTTAAGCATGGGTCAGATTTTAGTTTTAGGCATTAACTACGCTGGTCCCAGGGGTCTAGAGTTGAAATGTGTTTTCTAGAATTTTTAGCTCTTTGCATTTTAAAACCACCCATTTGAAACTTTACTTTGATCTAGGTTCAATTGAAGTTAATCAGGCTTAGCTGTTGCAGCAAAACAGGAATGTTAAAGTTGCTAAACAATTATAGATTCAGTAGTCAATTCTAAACATATGAGGTCACTTTGCTGCATTGCATAAGGACCATTCAATTTCTCTTTGCATTTCTGTTTAACTCATCTGCATCTATCTTTTTCTGCCATGCATTGTTACAGAAACAAGTTGAATATATAAGTTACTGATGTGGAAAGAAACACATAATTTCCTCCCTCCCTCCCTCCCCCCCCTTTTCCCAAAAATATAATTTTCATCTATGTGCTATAGAGTCCAAGTGATTCTTGTATAGTTTGTTGTTCTGTCCAGTCCTGTCTCGTCCTGTCCATTCCTGTCCTTCCTTCATGTCCTTCCTTCCTTCTTTTGATAAATACACAAATAGAGAGTCACAGTTTGATGTTAAAGTGTTGGCCTACAAGTCTGTGAACTCTAGTGCTTTAGGTATGAAAACAGGCTAGGTGATTTACTCTCTCTCAGCCTGACCCTCCTCATAGGGTTGTTGTTCTATGAAACACAAGAAGAGGAAGGGGTATTGGTATGCTCATCACTTTGAGTTGTGTACTAAATTAAAAAAAGAAAAGAAAATAACCATTAACTGTCTCTGCAATTTAAACTGCCACATCCTGCCAACTTTTATCTCCCGAGAACAGAATTTAAATGTTATCCTTGAGAAGCATGTTACTGCATCTTTAAGATACGATTACAGTCACCTTCTGTATTTGAGACTTCTGGCCTGCAGTAAACAGGTTATTGTTGTTTGCTTGCTGCTGTGTTAATCTCAGTAGCAATTTTCCTATTTGCAGTTGAAAATGGTCCTTATTCAACAGCACACAGGACAATTTATCTCAGAGGTTTAGAGGGTTTTTTTCCCCAGTGAAATATGACAATCTCAAAGAAGGATAAGCAATCAATCATAAAATCCCTGGAGATGGAAAAGAGATTTAACCCATGATTCATGGATATCGCAAATGGGAAAAACCATTACACAAAAACTCAAAACTCTATAAAATGAATGTTCAGTTTAGATACAAATGAGGCTTACAGATTTTCTGGAGATTCTAAATATCCTAAATATCCAGCTGCAAGGCACAAAACTATGGTACAAATCAAATTAATAAATGGTATTTTTCCTTATATAACAATGTCTAAATAAAAAGCTTCCTTACGCTGTTTAACAATAGAAGACAAAATTTCATCATTTTTCAAATCTGTATTAAAGTCAATGAGTATATTCTGCAAACTCAGAAATGTTAGATGAAGGTCAGCTCCAGCAGCTCTGGAACTTTTAATCCCATTCAATAAGAAATCCATGAAGAAGAAAAAGAAATGTTTTCAAACCGCTTGAAGAGAAATTGGCCAGACTGAGGGGCCTAAATTTATTTTCTTGGAAAGATCATTCCTGCTACAAAATCCCTTTCTTTGAGAATGATTTCCGGGCAGCTTCTGCACAGTTCATTCAGGGTTCAGTAAACTGGACTGATGGAGTAAATGAAAGCTGTCTCAGAAAGACAAGAAGCAGAGGGTAGGAAAAGCATAAACCAATAGCATTCATAATGGGAGAAATAAACAGATGCCCCCAAGGATTTCTATTGGGACTATTTAACTCTGAATAATGCTAGTTACTATGCAGCAGAAAACAGAGAAGATATGTTAATAGAAAGTTGGTTTTCATGTTCTTATTGCAAATGGATGTAAAGCTGTGGTTGTATCTAATTCCTGAATTCCAATACCTGAAATTGTCACAACATAATCTTCAATTCTAACATTTATAATAGTTTCAAAATTACTCTATGCAATGCTGCCACTTATGAAATTACGTACACTGAATGCACCTGTCTTTTTCTCACTGAGTGTAAAATGGAAATCAGGAATTTTAATTCTGGTTTCCTGGTTATATACTGTGTGTGCAGCAAAAAGTATGCAGCAATATTGCATACTGAAATGTATGGGCTTCCTTCATGGGAACCTGCACAACTCTCTGTAATGTATGAAAAATCCCAGTGTCAACATAACTAGACCACGTGACAAATCTGTCATTCATTACAGAATTCTGAAGACATAAGTATTAAAACTTAAGTTGTAAGTCTGTGCCAACTGCACCTGATTCAGCCTGACACACAAGAAACAACATTTCAGCGAAGCGGTGAGGCAGAACCTGAATGACTGTCTTGATCAGCTGCCTGAATTTAATACCAGTAGTATCAGAAGATCTGCAGAAACGCTTGTAAATGACTGTAAGACATTTTCTCACAATCCTGACTATGTTTCACCCCTAACTTCAGAAATGGGACACTTCTGTGCTTCAAAGGGATGTGCATAAGTGCACCAGTGTGCCTTCCGTCCCCTGTCCAATTGTCTCTCCTTATCTCATTTATCTTTTCTTCCTTTCAAATTTGTTCACCTATACTTTTATATCTTTTCTTCTATTCGTTTCTTTAGTTATATTACTACATATCTATTCTCTTCGATGTGTATTATGTATTGGACTAACTAACTAACTAACTAACTAACTAACTAACGAACGAACGAACGAACGAACGAACGAACGAGTAAGTAAGTAAGTAAGTAAGTAAGTAAGTAAGTAAGTAAGTAAGTAAGTAAATAAATAAATAAATAAATAGTTATTTCAGAGGAGCATTTCAGCAAAGGCTTTTGATGGCATCCCTTCTGAGATTTCCAAAGAGGTATTAAGACTCAACAAAATAGAAATTATTTGAAAAATGCACAATGTTTTCAGGGGCATTGTGAATGCTCCTATATATTACTATATCCATGTACTTTCTTCTTAAATGTACCTATTTTCTGTTTACTTTGTACTTAACCCGAATGCTATCACTCTGCTAAATAATTAATTCCCACAACACTGTCAAATCATTTACTAAGACTGTATTACTACTACTATTCCCATCTCCTAGTACCTATCTCTTCTCACTTATGGTTACAACCATATTGCTTGTATCTTTTGTTTTTGAAAAGTCGGAGAACCACTGGGTTGGAACAACGCTTTATTACGGGAATTGCAGGAGGAGCAGGACAGTTCATAACAACAGGTAACAACTCGTACATTAGAGACCTTAAATAGGTCCGGCTAGCTGAGGGAACGACCAATAAACTTCATTAACTTTTCCCGCCCTGGCTGTAACTACCCAGGTGGTAACAATCAATTAGGGCTCCTTAATCCTCCGCCAATACGGCCCGTCTCTAGGCAAACCCTGGTTGCTGGGTGGAGACATAACAGTTTTATTGTTTCTTAGTTTGATTTGACCAGTGAAGGGCTACCAAAATTTTTGCTACCACACTGTGGGCGTGGCTTATACAAGACACCCTGCATTTTCTTTCAACACCTTTCAGTGCAAATTGGGTGCTCTGGGGTGGAGCTCCATTTTCACTACTCCACTGCGTCCCCCTCCCCTGTCTAGGCAGTAGCCCACCCCTGTCTATGACTATCACTAAGTGTTGTACCTTAAGATTCTTGATGTATATATTTTAATTTTCTTTTCTTTATGTAAACTGAGAGCATATGCGCCAAAGACAAATTCCTTGTGTGTCCAATCATACTTGGCCAATAAAGAATTCTATTGTACTCTATTTATCAACACTCTGTTTTTCTGCAGCTATTCTCCATTAGTACATAGCTGACTAATTTTTTTAGGCCCAGCTTTGTCCCTGAGGCTACAGATCATCCCAAGACCAAGAATATCTATTGCTCAACTGAATTATAAGACATCTATAACTTCTGCTGCCTAAAATAATTGTTATCTTCACTGACGATAGAATCCGAGGCATCTTGGAATTTCTTGCATGGCACCTAATAGCATAAATGTATATGATATCTCCAACTGGGGCTGGATGGGGTATGTAGTAGAAGCCTTAATGTAGTGTCTGGAAGTGGTTGGGGTCTTAGGGGGGGAAATATAGATGTAGGGTCCATTCAAGTGATGTGTAGTAGCTCAGGGGTGAAATTCAAAATTTTTCCCTACTGGATCTGTGGCTGTGGCTTGGTGGGCATGGCAGGGGAAGGATACTGCAAAATCTGTATTCCTTCCCCACTCCTGGGGTAAAGATATTGCAAAATCTCCATTCTCAACCCACTATGGGGCCAGCCAGAGGTAATATTTGCCAGTTTGCTGAACTACACAAAATTTCCACTAGCAGTTCTCCAGGACCTGTCAGAATCTTCTGAATTTCACCCATGGAGTAGCTGTTGATTTAGAGCAGGGATGTCAATCTCAAGGCCTGTGGGCTGGATCCATCCTGCGGGGTGCTTAGATCTGGCCCATGGGGCCACCCTGGAAGCAGCAAAGGAGCAGCCTGCAGTACTGCTGCCAGTGAAAATGGAGCTCAGGGAAGGGACTTGCTCTTGTTTTCACTGGCAGAGTGCTGCAGATGGCTGTCCCAGGTAGAAACATAGAAGACAAACAGCAGAAAAAGACCTCATGATCTATCTAGTCTGCCCTTATACTATTTTCTATATTTTATCTTAGGATGGATATAAGTTTATCCCAGGCATGTTTAAATTCAGTTGCTGTGGATTTATCTATCACATCTGCTAGAAGTTTGTTCCAAGGATCTACTACTCTTTCAGTAAAATAATATTTTCTCATGTTGCTTTTGATCTTTCCCCCAACTAATTTCAGATTGTGTCCCCTTGTTCTTGTGTTCACTTTCCTATTAAAAATACTTCCCTCCTGAACCTTATTTAACCCTTTGACATATTTAAATGTGTTGAATATTAAGTGTATTGCCTCAGAGTATTGCCATGTAAACTGTCTCTAGGCAGACTATGTAAATAGGTTGCGCCTGATTGGCTGCGGCGCTGACAGCTCGCGTTTGAGCGGGAACTTTGTGTATAAATAGAGCCGGTTTTGCCGGCTCCAGCTGAGACGCGTTCCAGCTGGTAGTCACTTCTAAAGAGCTGAGAAATAAAGCGAACCGTCTCTTTACGTGCTGTCTCGAGTCACTTCACCTGGCGACGACGGAAGAACGAGCCTGCGCCTGCCGTAATGGATCCCTTGCCGGTCGGGAGAGCTCCAGACTACTTCAACCCGGAGAAGACAACATGGGACGCTTATCTAGCGAAGTTCGAAGTGTTCCTCGAGGCTGCGGGCATGAGAAACGCCGATGCCGATCGGAAGAGAGCAATCTTCTTAAACTACTGCGGCACAGAAATGTTCGATCTCGCCCAGACGTTGACCGACCCGACTCCGGTGAATTCCGTTTCCTGGGACTCCCTGAAGACAAAGCTCTCCGACCATTTCAAACCGACAAAGCCGCCGATCGTCTACCGCCACCAGTTCTCCAGAATGGGACAACTTGAAGGAGAGTCTATCAACCAATACGCGACACGCCTCAGAGCCGTGCTGTCAAAGTGCCGGTTTGAAAACCCGGAAGCGCGCTTAATTGACGCCCTCATCTTCGGGATGAAAAACTCTACGGTGAGAAACAAGCTCCTGACCGAAGAGGAGCCTTCACTTCAAAACGTAATAAAACTCGCCCAGACAGCTGAAGTCGCTGAAGCAGCTGCTCGAGAACTCAAGCAAAACGATAAACAGGAAGTCGTGGCTCACATCTACTCGCCTCCTCAACAAGCCAACTCTCCTCCCGAAGCAATTACACCTCCACACCCCGAAGACGACTGCTTCCTAATCCGACAAGACCACCTCCAAGCTTCGAGATCTCCACGTCAAATTCTTCCCTGTTCCGGGTGCCGCGGCAACCATCCCCGCCATCAATGCCCCTTCCGGGACGCCGATTGCCGCCGTTGCGGCCGCCGTGGGCACATTGCGGCCGCTTGCAGAGCCCCAACTCCTGAGGACACCTTCTCCTCTACAAGGGCTGCCAGATTCAACAACCAAACCCGAGGGAATAGAGGCTTCCGTTCTTTCGGCCGAAACAAGCACTCAAACTATAACCGCGACTACATAAGAGGTACTCAAAACATCACTATTAATACGGTAACCACCAACAAAACTAAAATTAACATTTCTTTGCTGTTAAATGCTAAACCATGCCAGATGGAACTGGACACTGGTTCTCGTTATAGCATTATGCCTTGGTCAAAGGTTAAACTGTATATGCCTCATATTAACAAACATAACTTAATGCATTCTGATTTACGTATTAAGGATTTTCAAGGGCAATTAATTCCTGTTTTAGGCATTGTAAATGTACCAATTGTATACAAATGTTTTAAGGGTGACCTTCCATTACTAATTGTGTCAGGGCAAACTCATTCCCTTTTAGGCTTAGATTGGATGGACCCATTGGGAATAGGGATTTCTGGAATCCACACAATTACACATTCTGACAATCCGGATTTTGTCAAGGAATTTCCAAATGTATTCAGTCCAACTCTAGGGACTTATAAAGGGCCACCTATATCTTTCTCACTAGACCCTAAGGTGCCTCCAATCCGGCTCAAAGCACGGAGAGTCCCTCTACCTCTGTTACCCAAACTAGATATTGAGTTAGACAAACTCATCCATCAGGGTATTTTAGTGCCAATTGATCAAGCGGCCTGGGAAACACCAATTGTCACTCCCCTCAAACCAGATGGCTCGTTACGTGTGTGCGCAGATTACAAGTCAACCCTGAACAGAGCCTTACAACAACACCCATACCCCATACCTGTTGTGCAACACTTACTGCATTCCTTGGGGGAGGGGAAGGTGTTTGCAAAGATTGACCTGGCCCAGGCTTACCTACAGCTTCCCGTAGACGAACCTACATCATATTTCCAAACCATTGTCACCCATAGGGGAGCATTCCGATGCACACGATTACAATTTGGGGTTAGTGTAGCCCCGGGGATATTCCAGAGTTTGATGGAACGCCTCCTCACTGGAATAGGAGGAACTATACCATACTTTGATGACATTTTAATTTCTGGGAAGGATCAGGCCCAATTAAATGCTAGAATAAGACAAGTGCTAACTAGGCTACAGGACAAAGGCCTTAGGGTTAAACCAGGGAAATGTGTATGGGGAACCAGCAGTGTTAATTTTCTGGGATACACTATTGATGGCGAAGGGATTCATCCCACTAGCGAGAAAGTTTGGGCAATACAAAACGCTCCCGAGCCAAAAACTAAGTCTGAATTACAAGCCTTTTTGGGATTACTTAATTTTTATTCTGTTTTTTTGAGGCAGAAGGCCACAGCAGCGGAACCCCTCCACCGGCTGCTTCAGAAGGAAGTTCCCTGGCACTGGGGGAAAACTGAGAGTGAAGCATTTACCCGAATAAAAAGTCTATTAACGTCCAAAAGCGTAGTGGTACAGTACAGTTCATTACTTCCCCTACGTCTTACGTGCGATGCTTCCCCTTACGGGGTGGGCAGTGTACTGGCTCATGTACTGCCTAACGGTACAGAGGCCCCTATCGCATTTTTCTCCAGGACCCTGTCTAGCACAGAAAGGAACTACAGTCAGCTAGACAAGGAGGCGTTAGCATTAGTCTCAGGAGTAAAGAAATTCCACAATTACATTTTTGGTCGAAAATTCCAATTAGTAACAGATCACAAACCCTTGTTAGGCCTCCTAGCCCCAGACAGACCAACTCCACCTTTTATGTCCCCCCGCTTACTAAGGTGGGGAATATTCTTGGCAGGATATCAATATGAACTAATTCATAAGGGAGGAACAACCATCAACCATGCGGATGGCCTTAGCAGATGCCCCATTCCCGACTTAGTAGAGGATCCTGCCCCATCCGCTGATGTCTTATTAATAGAGTTGGCTGATAACCCCATGACTACTGCCAAGGAGGTAGCCGAACATACAGCTAAAGACCCCATTCTCATTAAAGTAGTGAATTGTGTTCTCAAAGGGTGGAATAATGAAAACGTGGGGACAGACTTGTCTGAATTTAAAAGTAAAAGGTTAGAACTCTCTGTTATTAAGGGTTGCTTGTTATGGGGCGACCGGGTTGTAATTCCTGAAACTCTGAAATCTAAGGTTTTAACCATGCTACATGTAGGCCATCCAGGCATCGTGAGGATGAAGGGGTTAGCAAGGGGCCATTTCTGGTGGCCAGGGCTTGATGGCCACATTGAGAGTTGGGTGTCAAAGTGTGACCCTTGCCAGGAGTCACGGCCTAAACCCCCAAAAACAACCCCTATGGACTGGGAGCCACCCCAGGGCCCGTGGTCTAGGCTGCATATAGATTTTGCTGGTCCCATTGATTCTAAATATTTTCTAATTGTTGTAGACGCATATTCTAAGTGGGTCGAAATAATATTAATGCATAATATCACCACATGCTCTACTATTAAAGCGTTACGCCACCTTTTTGCCACGCATGGCTACCCAGATGTGTTGGTTTCCGACAATGGGCCCCAACTGACAGCCAGACAGTTTGAACTCTTCCTGGATCAGTTAGGGGTAAGGCATGCCCTCATTTCTCCTTTTTCGCCATGGGCGAACGGATTGGCAGAGAGATACGTAAGAGTTGCCAAGGAAGCATTGAGGAGGGCTGGCCCTGGGGAGGTGCAAGAGCACCTTGATGAATTTTTATTGGC
The DNA here is from genome assembly GCF_031021105.1 of Erythrolamprus reginae. NCBI lineage: Eukaryota > Metazoa > Chordata > Lepidosauria > Squamata > Dipsadidae > Erythrolamprus > Erythrolamprus reginae. The sequence continues at coordinate 343,877,919 of NC_091950.1, read as the reverse complement.
ACAACATATGACTCCAAATTCAAGAACAAATAGAAGCCCAGCAGAGGTTTTAATGGGCAGGAAGCTCAGATCCACCTTGGACAGATTAAATCCTGTATATTGTACAAAGAATTATGTAAATAATAATGTTGGTAATGTTGAGAGAAATATGTATATGGGGCAATGTGTATTCGCAAGGAATTTCGATGGGGGCCCAAAGTGGTTGAAGGGCACTGTTATTCAACAAAAGGCTCCAAAAACTTATTTGATTTCTTTGAACGATGGCCGAGTATGGACTAGGCACATCGATCATTTGAGAGGGTGCCAAGACACTGGGCCAAATGCTACCGTTAACCCGCTGATTGCACACGCAGGCCCACCGATGGAAACCAACGCAACGCCAACATGGACAGACTTAAATCTGGACTCACCCATCCGAAGCCGCTCGGCCAGCCTCCCGGAATCATCCTCGTCAACGGAGGTCGGAGATGTGCCAGCCCACTCAACTCTGGGCCTCGGAGTGCAACCAGGGCCTTCGGAGTCCAGAGGAGGTACCAGCGAATCGACCTCCTTCCATGCCTGCGACGAAGGACTAACTGAATTGCGCAGGTCCACAAGAAACACCCAAAGACCTCACCGATTGGATGAATATGTCACATGGCTTTCTGTATAATCTGTATGTTTTTTTTTGTCTAGGAGGGGAGGGGTGTTGAATATTAAGTGTATTGCCTCAGAGTATTGCCATGTAAACTGTCTCTAGGCAGACTATGTAAATAGGTTGCGCCTGATTGGCTGCGGCGCTGACAGCTCGCGTTTGAGCGGGAACTTTGTGTATAAATAGAGCCGGTTTTGCCGGCTCCAGCTGAGACGCGTTCCAGCTGGTAGTCACTTCTAAAGAGCTGAGAAATAAAGCGAACCGTCTCTTTACGTGCTGTCTCGAGTCACTTTGACATATTTAAATGTTTCAATCATGTTCCCCCTTTTCCTTCTGTCCTCCAGACTATACAGATTGAGTTCATTAAGTCTTTCCTGATACGTTTTATGCTTAAGACCTTCCACCATTCTTGTAGCCCGTCTTTGGACCCGTTCAATTTTGTCAATATCTTTTTGTAGGTGAGGTCTCCAGAACTGAACACAGTATTCCAAATGTGGTCTCACCAGCACTCTATATAGTGGGATCATATACTCCAGACATGAGTGACATTGAGCTGGCCATGTCCAATCTGGCCCCCACCCTCACAATGTCAAACACAACCCTGGTGAGGCCTTCAATGAAATTAAGTCTGATTAAAGGCTGGCTGATTTTAGGATGGCTTGAACTTTGGTTCTAGATTAGCGCCGGCGGACTTACCCGCCGGCGGTGTTTGCGGGAGGGGCCGGGAAGACACCGGACCCCATGGTGTCCGCCATCTTTGTTCTCGGGCGAAGTCTCGCGACGCGAGACTTCGCCCGAGAGTTGGGCCTGTATAGGCCCGGATGCTGATTTGTCCGGGCGGGGCTTGCTCGCCCTATTTAAGGGCGGGCAGGCCCGAGGCTCTGCCTTTTCGCCTGGACCATCGCCCCGAGCAGACACCCGCCCGCCCTCCCTATTTTACAGTGTGCTAAGGTGGGTCGCCCCTAGGGGGGCCGAATGGGAATTTTTTGCGGTTCTGCCTGTTTGCAGGGCCGTTTTTTCGGCCATTCCACACTGGGATGATGGATGTGCGGTTAGGGGGTGCTTGCACTTATTAGGCTGATTGGCTTACCTTTGGTCATTTGGGTAGGCAGGTTAGGGGCGGAAAACTGGGTGGTGGTCTAGCAACTGGTGTTCTCCCTTGGGCACCTTTGGGGATGATCGACAGGTTCTCTCCAAGCTTGTGGTGGAAGCGACCTGAGCAGTTGGGGGGAACCTGTCTTTGGGTCACGCACCTTTAAGTCCCCTGTTAGGGGTTAGCCGGCGTGACCCCCCTCATGCAAGGCATGGCAGGGTCTCAGGTGAGGGAGGGGTCCCTCACCTGGACTAGCATCGAGCTACGCCCATAAGTTGCCCAGGAAGTTTATGTGACGTAACTTTTCCGCCCCGGAAGCAATTGTTTGACCCTGCAGGTCCATTGTTTTGGTCATAGTTGTTATGCAAATTTTTATGCTAATTTATGCTAATTTATTTGAATAAATTATGCTAATTTAATTTAATAAAAATGACCCAGTTAAATCCAGCTCTTGTGTCTGTGTCGTTACTCCGCCTCTCCTGCAAACAATCCCTCTGAAAGAACAGGCTTGCAATGCAAAGATATTGCTCATAGTGCCTGCTAGAACAGCAGGTGACAACAGTGGCCAGGTGTTTTTTTTTCCTGGCCTTGGTTGATGAGTCAATTGCCAACTTTATTTTTTTGAACAGAAACATTTGAAAATGATCACTCATTCCCATGTTACCTCTCAACTGGAAGACTGCAATTTGCTCTTCTTGGGATTGTCCTTGAAAACCACCTGGAAAAGTCAATTGATGCAGAACATGGTTACCTGCTTGTTAATGAGTCATCTTGTTCATATTATGCTGTTATTACAGGAGCTGAATTAGCTACCAGTTTGTTTCAGGGTACAATTCAAGGTTATCCCTATAAATCATTAAATGACTGAAACTAATTAGGTTCAAGACTGTCTGCTCCAGGAACAATTTCCTTAATCAATATGTGGAATCAGAGAATGCACATTGAAAGGTCCTGTATTACAGGAAATGTGATAGATTAATACAAGGACATTTCTTTAAAGACCCCTGTCTTCTGCAACAGTTTATCCATGAATGTAAGTTTTGCCCTTTCCTTGATGGTATTCAGAAAGCTGTTTTTAGAGGCACTTTAAAGACTGGTAGGACTGTGTGAGCTGCTAGAGTGCTCATCCTGTGGGTAATAAATGGTATGTATAGAAATAAATGTAAATAACTGTAAGAGACATATGACAGAGTACTGTTAAAAAGTTTATTGCTATGTAAATTGGAAAAATGGAAAAATTTAAAAACTAAAATAAATGGTGGTATGAATACAATGAAGTCATAACTATTGTTATACTGTACTTGCTATGTTCTGATGTGCTAATTGTACTGGATGACTTTTGTAAGCTGCTTACAGTCATAGAGATTGAAGTGCTATAGAGGTCATACTGATAAAACTATAGACAATTGTCCAAAAGATTTATTTAAAAAAAAGATTTTCATATATTTAGGAAACCTTTTATACACTAACTAAAAGATGATTATCCAATATTCATGAACAAAAATAAATTAATTCCAAATGTTTTAGAAAAAAGATAATGCTTAGCATGGTGTCAGCCTGTCTGCCCTCGTATTAGGTACAATCTATAATTGTTGTTTAGTCGAATTTGACATTTACCACTTTATCCCAATCAGAGCCAGCAGATTATTGGGAGTTCTCTTTTTCTAGATTATTACTCTATTATTTTGTTAACCATTGTCCATTATTTTATTCTCATCTATTTCAACTAGATATATTTAATTGTTGACTCCCATGGATCTAAGATGGCACCGATGAAGGCTGCCTTAGTGAAATGCTCTCAAATGGTTTCTTTATTTTCTATTCTTTGCAATTCTCTGTGGATTTCATACTTACGAGACCATCTGCTAAGAATTAAGGGAAATTTGTTTAAGGAGCAGCTCCACTTATCTTTACAAACAAGGAGGAGATTCTAATACAGGAGAAAGCTAATTCCCCAGAACTATGGATCACCAAAAGCAAATGCAGACCGCATAGACAAAGAGGTAAAAGGGCAGGAATTTGAAATAAATTAAAGAATAAGGGAATTTAAAAACGCTCCTTTCAATCTTTCTAACCAATTTATGTTCACTTGCTAATAAGATGGATGAAATATTCCTTTTAAACACCTCTGGCCTATGCTTTATTGAATCCTGGCTAAAGGAAGAAATTGATGATATTACCATGCATATACTAGGGTTTCAGATACTTAGAGCAGTCAGGATTGTAGAAGTATGGGGGGTGAGGAGGATATAACTATAAAACAATTTCTGTAATGAAAACTTTGAGTCTTTACTTATCAACTGCAACTTTGAGTCTTTACTTATCAACTGCAACCCTTTTTATTCTCTATGTGAGTTTACCTCATTTCTACTAATTGCAGTGCATATCCCACCACAAGCCTGAGTAAACAAGGTTTTACGAACTCTAGCTGATCAGATTATGGAGCCGAAGCCAAATGCCCAGATTCACTGGCCATTATTCTAGGTGATTTTAAGAAAGGTAACTTAAAGAAAGACCTTCCAAAATATTTTCAGTATGTCAATTGTCCCACCAGAGGCAAGAATACTTTACCACTGCTACACAACACTAAAATATGTTAATTGGTCTTTACCATGAGCAGCTGCGGGCCCTCTGATCATTGCATGGTTCACTTTGTACCTGCCTACAGACAAAGATTTAAAGCCACAAAACCAACAATTAAATCAGTGAGGATTTGGACTGAAGAGGAAAAGTTACAGCTACAGGCTTGCTTTGACTGCACAGACTGAAATATTATTGAAGATACCTTTGCAGACTTGAATGAACTCACAGATACCATAACATCCTATGTCAGCTTCTGTGAAGACCTAAGTGTACCAACCAGGAACTTGTGAATATAATAATAAAAATGTAATAATAAAACTTGGTCCACAGCTAAACATAAGCAGTTACATCATTCCAGAGAGGAAGTCTACTGAATAGGTGATAGAATGCTGTACAATAAGTCCAGAAATATATTAACAAAGAAGATCAGAGCAGCAAAAATAAGCTACTCTGAAAAGGTAAGGAATCAGTTTTCAACAAATAACTAGCAAACATGCGGAAAACTCTTAAAAACATCACCAGCTATGACAAACCTCCATCCCAATCTGAAGGAAATAAGCAACTGGCAGATGACCTGAACTTGTTCTACAGCAGGTTTGAAAGGAAACTACAACCTATCTCCACAACCTCTAACCCAGACAAACCAACAGCCAAGCCTCCTACAACTGCCCCCATTTCATTGGGTTTACAACCCCTACTAATCACAGAAAAGGAAGTGCAGGATCTATTTCACAGACAGAAGCCTGGAAAGACACCAGGCCCAGACAAGATAACTCCTTCTTGCTTAAAAGAATGTGCTGACCAATTGGCCCCCCTCTTCACCCAAATCTTTAACAAATCACTAGAGATATGCCATGTTCCTTCTTGCTTCAAATGCTCCACTATCATCCCAGTGCTGAAGAAGCCCTCCATCAAGGAGCTGAATAACTACAGATCAGTTGTTCTAACATCTGTAGTTATGAAAACTTTTGAAAGGCGAGTGATATCCCACTTGAAAACCATCACAGATCCACTGTTAGACCTTCTGCAATTTGCATACTGAGCAAATAGATCGACAGATGATGCTGTTAATATGGGTCTGCACTACATCCTACAACATCTTGAATCTCCAAGATGTTGGGTTCTGCAACCCAACAAGACAGACACAGACTTCAGAGGATAATCAGAACTTCAGAAAAAACAATTACTGCCAACCTGCCTTCCATTGAGGACCTATATACTGCAGGAGTCAAAAAAGAGGGCAGTTAAAATATTTATGTAAGTGTCCTCTTTGTAGACTTTAGTTTAGTATTCAATACCATCACACTAGATATTCTTCTAACTAAACTAAATCAGCTAGTGGTACCTGAACATCCTTGTAAATGGATCACAACCTTCCTAACAGGCAGGAAACAGCAGCTGAAGCTAGGCAAAATCACACCAGATACCTGTACAATTAGTACAGTCCCCACCCCAAGATTATACTCTCACCATCTCTCTTCTATTATATAACAATGACTGCATCTAAAATGATCCATCTATTAAACTACTGCAGATTGGCAGGTGATACAACAGTGATTGGTCTCATTCAAGACAATGATGAAATTACATACAGATGGGAGTTTGAATAACTAGCCTTGTGATGCGACCAGAACAACCTGGAACGGAACACACTCAAAACTGTAGAAATGGTGGTTGACTTTAGGAGATATCCTCCCATTTTATCACTTCTTACAATTCTAGACAATGTAGTATCAACAATCGAAACATTCTAATTTCTAGGTTCTATCATATCTCAAGACCTAAAATGGTTACCTAACATCAAAAACATCATCAAAAAAGCACAACAAAAAATATTCTTTCTGTGCCAACTCAGGAAGCTCAAACTGTACAACGAGCTGCCGATAGAGTTCTAAAGATGAATTATCTAATCTGTCATCTGCACCTCTGTAACTGTCTGGTTCAGTTCTGCAACCCAACAAGACAGACACAGACTTCAGAGGATAATCAGAACTTCAGAAAAAACAATTACTGTCAACCTGCCTTCCATTGAGGTCCTATATACTGCAGGAGTGAAAAAGAAGGCTGTTAAAATATTTATTGACCCCTCGCATCCTGGGCATCAATTGTTTCAATTCCTACCCTGAAAACAATGTTATGGGGCACTGCACACCAAGACAACTAGACACAAGAATAGTTTCTAAAATGAGGATAATTTGGAATAAAGGATACTATCAACATGGTTTTTGGGCTGAATTTGTTCTGAAAATCAATTCCCTTCTTGAAAGGTCCTTGGTGTTCTCTGAGATTGCTTGTTTTCCTACAGACATTTCATTGCCCAAACTAGTTATCATCATTGTGACTAACACTGATGATGTCAGCTAGTTTGGTTAATGAAACGTCTGCAAGAAAACAAGCAAGCTCAGAGAATACTAAGGACCTCTCATTTCAGCCCTGAGCTACATAATATTCTCCTTCATTAATTCCCTTCTTAGAAAGAAAAGGTGTTCTGATAGTGTTCTGTAAAGATGAGCAAATATTACTGAGTACACTGAGAATATATGCACCAAAGACAAATTCTTTTGTGAGTTCAATCACATTTGACCAATAAAAAATTCCATTCCATTCTATTCTATTCTTATTATATTTCTCTATAAAAAAGGAATATCTGAAGATACTTTTTTCTTTTTCTTCTGGTCCTCTAATGATTCTTTTAATAATAACATCAACTTTTGGATTTCCCGATTTAAGTGCTGTCACCTTTTCATATGCTTTGTCTGCCTAGCAAAAAGCCCAATGAACGTTGCTTTAATGTTGCAGATAGATCCAGTTAAGTGTATGAAGGTGTGAATATGGTGTTGTTCTTGTTTTAAATGATTTACTACCAGCATTAGCAGGTCACCATTCCAATTCTGATAAGCTTCTTTTAAAAAACAAATCTGATAACATTCAGAAGCTTTGTGGACATCTTCCCCTAATTTATGTAATAATTAACGTAAATTGCTCAAAACATTTTTAAATTGCAAATCACATTGGTTTCGCTCTTTGACATGTAAATATGCTTCATGCTTGATTTTAAAATACAAATTCCCCTGATGCAGCCTCTTTTGAAAGACAGAACTACTGCTGTTGGAAAAAGTAGTTCTGTTTCAGTGATAGAGAATTCAAGGGTGGGATTCTGTGTCACCCTAGATAAGTGCTAGCTTCTATTTTCACAAGAGTGTGAGTGTTTAGGGTTTTTTAAAATTATTATTATTTTGTTTTGGTCTAGCAATCATAAATGAAACTGAATACCCTGTATGAAAAATAGTTATTTTATTTCTTTGTCCAAAACTCCATCCTACCATCCTAGGATAGCATTAAAGCAGATCTCATGTCCCTCCTTCTGCTCACCTGCTTCTCACGCTTCTTTCAAACTGTCCTTTATTTTTTATTTTATAGATTTGTATATATTTTATACATTTGCATACATTTGCATATAATTTATTATTTTGTTTGTCAAACTTGACAGATATAAATATAAACATGATTATGAATACAGGCAATGTATACAGATAAATGGGGGCAATGGGTCAGGAACAGTAAACACATTGGTTCATTTATGCATGCCCCCTTAACAGGGTGAGGTCAACTCAATAGTAGATGTCTAAGGTTAAAGTTTTGGTGGTTTGAGGATGAAACCACAGAATCAGGTAGTGCATTCCAGGCATTGACCACTCTGTTGCTGAAGTCGTATTTTCTGCAATTGAGTTTGGAGCGTTTTCCTTAAGTTTGTATCCATTGTGTGTTTATGTATTCTTGTGGTTGAAGCTGATGTGGACATTGACAGGAAGTCATTTTCATCCAATCCGATGAAGAATTCTGGAACAATTCGAAACCTTTCTCGCTTTTTGTAACTTTGAAGTATGTTATCGAAACATGCATTTTTCTGCTTTACTTTTTGTTTTGGATCTGTAAGAGTCTCCTGTGGCTGTTACCCTTCTTTTGCTTTGTCATCTGCACTTCTCCTGAAGAAAGGAGACAATTATTTGGATCTCCCTGATTGATTTCCTTGCCCAAAACTCTGAACTCAGTGAGCAATTCAGCAAGTGAAATTCACTTCCTATCAAAGAGATGAGATGTCTACAAGTTAATAGTAAAAAAACTTAAACCCCCCCCCCCTTTTTAATCATCTTGTTTTTTGCTCAGCAGTGATTCTGAAAAGGAACCACTATCAGTTGGAGTTTTTGTTAGAAAAAGTCTGGTTGCAAATTTCACATTTCTCACATAGAAATTGGAGGAGATAAGATGGTGACACACTAGCAGTTCCAGAAATAAGCTCCCAGCTTGTGACAGGTCTTATCCCTTCTGACCTAACCCTATGCCCTAAAAATGCCCAACAGAGGCAAGAAAAGAACCTATACAGGCCCCAGTAATGATTCCAGCAAACATAAATTTAAGAAGAGAAACAAATAAGGATTTACTCCCCATTGTCTCCCCATTACAGAGACAAAAAAAATGTGAGTAACAGATCCACCTTTTCACAATCAGTTTCACCTCTCAAGATTATGACAACATAGAACCAAGATAGGCCACCTCCACAAGCCTCAACACAATTTACCCCACTCTCAGCAGGGAGATAATCTTCTGAAACAAGACTTCTGCTTTCCCCCACTACAAATACATCATTCATCAAATCTGCCTTCTGTCTATAGAAATGTTGATCTTTATATTGCAGTGACTAAATAATATTGCCAGAAGTGTGGACAACTTCCAATAAGCCCATCTTCCATGGAAATCAGGGGGTTAATGTCACAGCAGTAGCTGATTTATTAAGAGGATAACTTAACAGGACTTAAGTCAAATGTGCAGGCCTCAGGCCAGATGCTTCACACAAAGTGAAGGGCTGCAAAACATTTTACTATCACATTGTGGGTGTGGCTTATTTTGTGGGTGTGGCTTCCTGGCCATGTGACCACGTGGAAATGGCTTGCCGATCTTGCGATCGGGGGTGGCTTAAAGATCATGTGACTGGCTTAAAGGTGGCCAACTTGATGTCACTCATGTGAAGGGTTAGGGTTAGGGTGCCTGGCCTCTCCTCATCTCAAAGAGATACAATTTCCATATCTATTTACTATTACTGATCATCCAAAATATTCTATTTAATTCTATGTACATATGCTGTTTTTGTACATACATATTACACCCAAAAATATACTTTATCTACTATATAAACTGTATGTGTATATAGATACACACATGCATGCACAGCTCTTCTAAAATTATACACATTCAACTTCATTTACTGTGATAGGAAAAACATACCAGAGCCCAGAAAGGGGGGGGGAAATCATTTTTTTCTACCAATTCTGCATACCTGACCAAAATTTTTCTACCGGTTCTGCGTACCTGACAGTATCTGTAGGAGCCCATCACTGATTCACACATTGGCCATGGCCATGCCTGGTTTAGTGAAGAGGAAAAAAGTCACGAAACATCACGTGACCCCACGTGATCATTGTCATTTCTGATTTAAGATTATTAATGACTTAACAGAACCTGGCACTCCAGCAACCTGCTCTTTCAGGTATCCGGAAGTAGTTAATTTACAAACCATTACTGTGTGCTACAGAAAAAAACAAACAAACAAAGCCTCCTCTCGGAAACCAGCAGAATGCCCACAGATTGTTCTGTTTCAGGGTTGCTGACATGCACACACAAACACTATACTTAAGAAACATGAATATTTACTGTAATTTAGACAGATAACAGCAAAGAGAAATGTCATTCAAATGCCTAGTGAATGATTTTTGCCTGAAGAGAGACAAGCACAGTCCAAGGAACAAAAGCATCAGTCCAAAATTTCTAAGAGTCACAGGAGGCCAAATCAGGGACTGAGTTGGTTCAAGGATCAAAAGTCAGCAAGAAATAAAGAAACAGGAACATTTTTCAAAACCTGGATAGCTGAACAGTTGTTTCCAACAAGGACTGCATGCACAGGAGCTTATCATATCTGTCTGTAGCCATGTGACTTCAATTACTCATGCCTTGTTTTTTGTTTCACAAGAAGCCTCATTGAGGAAATTGCTTTGCTCACTTTTGTATGCACCTAAACCCGTTATGTTGGATGTTATGCCTCATCATCTAACGTTCCAGCTGAACAGGGGATGACTGTAACTGATAAGCCTCAAATGAATCCTGGCTTACTGATTCCGGAGACTGACAATTGTGAAACACAACCTCAGCTGGGGAAACATCATCAGATTCAAGGTCAGAGTCAAATTCAGAATTATGGCTCATAACACATTGGAACAACCACTAGCTTATTGTGACTTTTCTATCCCAGCCACTAAACTGCCAAAAGTAGAACAATTGAAAGAAAGCACTTTTTATCCACTTCAAGAAATACTAAGCAAATTTTTCTCACATAGAAATTACTCTTCTAATCAATTTTCAGATTGGATATGCTGAGTGAGGAAGATTTTTTTTCTTTTTCTTTTCTCTTTCCCTTTCTACATAAATAATGATGAATATGGGATTTATAGAATGTTAGATATTAAAGATATATTTTGGGTGTTTGTTTCTTTTTCTTTGTTTTTAAAGTTTAGTAGTACTTACAATGCTGAAGAGATGGAGTTATGGGAGGGGAGGGAGAAGGTAGAAAGTAAAGAAACTTCTTAAAGCACATTAATGATATGGAAATTTGGCATATGTATCTGGTTTGATATTGGTATTGTGTTTTCTTGTTTACATGTTTTATCTTAAGGTGGAGAAAAATTAAAAGAAAACATACCCAAAGATTGGAAATGCTGAGATAATTTCATTATTTGTACCATTATGTTAAAAATTATTAAAATAATTTCAAAACATTTATAGGTATGTAATTTAGTTTTATTATTTTGTGACAGGGGTGCCAAATATAAAGGAAATACTAATATTACTTAATATTTATATGATAGTTTGTAACCTACAACACAATGTAGCGAAAACATAAATATATCAAATCTCTAAAACAAATTACATTAATTAATAATTAAAAATGAAAAGTGGTATTTCTATTGAGGATGTCCTTTAAGATGGGTGTCAAACTCATGTGATGTATCTGGACTCCCCCCTTCATTAAACTGGGTGTGACCAGTGTATGAGGTATCCAGCCCATGGGCTGGGAGTTTGACAACTCTGCATAGGGATAGCTTAGCTGCTGAGATGAACAGCCCCAGATTCTAGCTAGTGAAGCCTCTTTGCAACAATGAGATATTGTGAGATAACCCCTAATAGTTCTCCTCATGAATTAAACTGTAGAAAATGAGGTTGTTGAGTCCTGGGACTGAGGAGGCTTGAGACAGGCTTAATACAACAGGTCTTTATTATAACTGTGTACAGGATCCAGCAGAGAGCCAATCTGATAGCTAGCCTTTTTATAGGGAGCTGTCAGATGGCTTAATCAATCAGTAGTCTCCATTCTTCCCACTAGAATGGAGCACTTGGTTGTAACCAGGCAGTATCAATATCTAATGGAGGTTTTGGAGTCAACTTCTGAGTTGAATAATTGGATGTCTAGGGACTTATGACCTATAAAGCCCTTCATGGCATCGGACCAGAATATCTCCGGGACTGCCTTCTGTCGCACGAATCCCAGTGACCAATTAGGTCCCACAGAGTTGGCCTCCTCCGGGTCCCGTCGACTAAACAATGTCGTCTGGCGGGACCCAGGGGAAGAGCCTTCTCTGTGGCAGCCCCGACCCTCTGGAACCAGCTCCCCCCGGAGATTAGGATTGCACCCACCCTCCTTGCCTTTCGTAAACTCCTTAAAATCCACCTCTGCCACCAGGCACGGGGGAATTGAGATATCTCCCCCAGGCCTATATAATTTATGTATGGTATGTTTGTGTGTATGTCTTGCTTTTTAAATAAGGGTTTTTTTAGATATTTTTAAATATTAGATTTGTTATTCTACATTGTTTTTATTATTGCTGTGAGCCGCCCCGAGTCTACGGAGAGCGGCGGCACTCAAATCTAATAAATGAAATGAAATGAAATGATTTCAATCTAACTCAGACAAGCTTTCTGCCTAAATGGACACAAAGTTTAAAAAATAAACAGCCAAAGGTTATTGGAAAATTGGTTTTGGAAAATTACCAATGGATTAAGGGTCCAGATCAGGGTTGAAATGCTACTGGTCGTCCTAGTTTGGATGTACCAGCAGTGGCAGCTGCCAGAGGTTTGGAGAACCAGTAGCGGCAGCAGCATAAGGCTCCACCCATCCACCAGGACATCACCATTTTCTTGTTTTTAACCCTCTGCACATACACAAAGCATCATGCACATGCACAGAGGATGAAAAAGCATGTGTGATGGTGGCATGAGCGAGCAGTGTGCTTCCAAACTGGTAGGGAAGGTAAGTAGATTTCACCACTGGTCCAGATGGATTTGAAATAAGATTTTGAAATTAATAAGACTCTTTCCTGTAGGGTATTTTTTTTAAATAATAGGATTGGACTTTGAAAGTTGGAGACTAAAAGGAACCAGAATGAAATGATTAAACTTAGAAGAATGCTTAAATATAAATTACTAACACAGAATTGAGCAACATTCTTTAACACTGAATGTACAGAAGGACATTTGTGAACAATGGATACAGAAGTTAATTTTCAGAATGTCTGCCATAATAGATAACTACATTTAAAACATATTATAGAAGAAACACAATTTTTACTGGGCAAGAATGAGATATTTGAAAATGGATGAAAGCTGAAAGAATGAAATGGGAAAAAAATTCTACATTGGATCTACAAATGAAACCAGCTGATATCCTATAATTAAAAGAGATATACAAATTAAAGAAACAAAGTGACATAGATAACTTTTATATTGGATTTACAAAGCATTTTAATGTAATTTTTCCTTACTCATAAAAAGGATTTTATGAGTAAGGACACAGAAAAGGTGAAAAAATAATCACATTCTAGGACATTATTTGAAGGGATTATAGATCAAGAAATTTAAAAGTGAAAGGAAGTTGATTTTATTTGATTAAGGTTAAAATAGATATTTGTTATCTCAGGCAACCCTTATTGAACTTTTGCTGATGTAAAGTGAATGAGGAGGCTATAAAGCCTTTTTTTAATAGATAAGAGATGAAATATGGTAAGAAGAGATCTTTTATTGCATTTTAAGAGGTGTTAGGTTACTAAAATTGTGTATAGCTTATTGCTTTGAAGGGGGAAATAATTTTGTTGTATATTTCTTTTCTTTTTCTTTACTTCTTTTTTCTATTTTAGTTTATATTAGTTTTTTATTGTACTTTTTAATATATTATTATAAAATAATTAAAAATGACTAGTCTAGCAATGGAAATATCCCTTTGTAGAGGTTTTAAATGCTGAGAAAGAAGTGACTGAACAATGTTGAAAGAAATACTTTAATTGTTTGGAACTAAATGAACTGCTCACCATTACATTTGCAAGAAAACAATTTTAACATTTCACATATTATTGTTTGATTCCTTAATTTTACTGTGGGCAGTTAAAATTTTAAATAACAAAGTAAGGAAAAAATATCTTTCACACTTTGGATGTGCAAAGTCGATGGTGTGATGAAGAATAAACTTAAATTAGGGATGAACATAATTCAACCTTATATAAGTAAGACTTCTTTTGCCTTCATGGACTGTAGAGATTGTAAGTGATCTCATAAATCATCTGCTCCAACCTCCAGCACAATATTGCACCATCCCTTGACATCCAACTTCTGCTCAAATACCTGAAGTGAAGGGAAGTCCCAAGAAAAGACTTTTGAACCGTGAATAGTTCTTTAAGATTTGTTTGAGTTTCCCATCTCTGCCATGAGTAGAAAAGGAAGTAGCTGATAAAGGTTATAAATCAGTGGTGGTTCCTGATTGTCTTGCTGCCGGTCTGCATGTGCAGAAGCAAAAGACAAGATGGCGGTGCCTATCGCTTCACTGAGAGAATTGGCTTGGGAGTGTGACAAGCCTGGGTCACTGCTGGTTCTATAGAACTGGTCTGAACCGGTAGGAACCCACCTGTTGTAAATGTCCTAATCTAGACTCAGCAAATATAGCAAAGCAAATTGTATGCTTTTCATCTCATCTGACCTCCACTTCTAATTTGTCTTGTTCTTCCTTCTCATTTGATCAGACTTCCTCAATGGCCAAATACATTAATATCATAATTTAAATTTTCTAATGATTGTTTATTTTTTCATTCATGTTTATTCCAGCTCATTGGGAAAATACTTCATTTGTGTTTTTCCCACATTAATCATGTGAATGTGGAGGATTAATTAATAATAATAATTTATTAGATTTGTATGCCGCCCCTCTCCGAAGACTTGGGGTGGCATACAAAGTCTCAGATTTAACAAACATAGGAAACAATTGGCATATACAGAATTAATTAAGTCTCAGATTTAACAAACATAGGAAACAATTGGCATATACAGAATTAATGAAACTCTCCTCTGGACCTTCAAAACGAATTGTGTGGTCTCGGCCAATCTATAATTTAAAAAGGATGTATATATTCCAGCAATGATGTGCATAAGTCTGCGGAGAGGGGCGGCATGCAAATCCAATAAATAATAATAATAATAATAATAATAATAATAATAATAATAATAATAATAATAATAAATGCTCAGTGATCAAATTCCAGAGACAGAATTTTAATAATCTTTCTTGCAACTTAAAACATTGAACTTTTCAATGGAGGCATGTTCAGCTTTAAGAGGCCAATAGAAGCAAATTTTTTAAAGATGACATCCATAGAGCTCTTCAGGAAGCCCTCCAAACCATCATGGATTGATATGGGGAGACTGAGGAGATTGGAAGGATGAAAGGATTTTGAAAATTAAGCAGAAGAATCTTTTCAAATTATGAGTTTAGTTCCATTGGTGGATAAACCATTGGATATGGTCACAGATTGTCAACAGGCAAAAGGCAGTGAAGATAATAAAAAGGTAAAAAAAATGAATTTTAATTAATTTTTTGTACAATACTTAATGGAACCAACTCTCTGGTTCGCAGCCATACTTTACCTGAAGGAATTTCCAGAGAAAGTAAACTTGTGCATAACTTCTTGTCAAGGATGTTGATTTTCCTTGAAAAGAAACTTTATAATGAAAGTAAATTATGGAAGAGTACATTATCATAGAACCCTGGAAGAGAAGAATGCAATTCAAGAACTTGGCAGAAGTTGAAAAAAAAGGGAATTACCATAATTTTGAACAAAACTGCACTGATTCTATAAAGCCAAAAGAAAAAAAGAGAGGAATAAACACACGAAATGCCATTTACTTCAATGATTGCAAGTTTGGAATCCAGCAATTTCTGGTGATTAAAGGCATAAAATTTCAGTTGACATTTACTATGCCATCATTTACTCATCAACTACCTGCTTTTTACCTGAAGAAAACTTTCACCGACTAAAAGAAAATTAAAGAAGTGTGTTCTTTTCTTTTCAACTGCTCCCTATGAAGGCAAATGTTCTTCATTGTAATGCCAAATTTCCTCCTTCAGCATTGAGACTCCCAGTGGGAATCGAAAATAACAGAGAACTTGTGACAGAATAATTAACCTCTAGAAATATTTTTCATTCAGTTAAATTATAAAATATCATTCCTAAAATGGCTTAAATTTTGTTTAAAATTGAAAATAAAGCTAGAATGGTTTTATACTGAAATATTTCATAGTAGATCATGTATTGTGCCTCTTTTTTTAATAACAGGCATCATTTCTTTTGTGCAGTTTAAAAATATGTTGTTTATATCCTTAAGGATGATTTCTACCACAACTGAGACAGATCGGTGTGAAGGCAGGTGTTTCATTGATTTCACTTGTTTGCATATAATTGTGTTTTTACCACATTTTTCCCCCAAGGATCAAGGAAAATGTGAGCTGGGAAAAAAGATCTGTGCAGTTGCTGTTCTGTGTTTTCTTTGTTACCAGAAGGTTATAACTGTGATAGTTTGGGGCAGGAAACCCAGATAAGTGCATATGGATATATAAGTGCATATATTCAGGCTGAGAATCTATTGTAGCTTATTAGTTGAACAACTGAAAATGGTTATATTCATGTATAATGATGGCAATGTTACATTCAAGTTACAAAGCATTTTAGTTATATTCATCATTGCTTCCATAAGCCTGAATTTTCTATATTACTATTTATTCTTTTATCATGACTACAACAAAACAGGAAAACTCTGTAGTGACAATTTTGGAGATAACTATTGGATGTTTTATATACATACCTAAAGCTGGGACTGACAGTGGTAGTGGAGGTGGTAGTGGTGGAAAAGGAGGAGGAGGAAGAGGAGAAGGAGAAGGAGAAGAAGAAGAAGAAGAAGAAGAAGAAGAAGAAGAAGAAGAAGAAGATCAAGAAGAAGAAGAAGAAGATCAAGAAGAAGAAGAAGAAGATCAAGAAGATCAAGAAGATCAAGAAGATCAAGAAGATCAAGAAGATCAAGAAGATCAAGAAGATCAAGAAGATCAAGAAGATCAAGAAGATCAAGAAGATCAAGAAGATCAAGAAGATCAAGAAGATCAAGAAGATCAAGAAGATCAAGAAGATCAAGAAGATCAAGAAGATCAAGAAGATCAAGAAGATCAAGAAGATCAAGAAGATCAAGAAGATCAAGAAGATCAAGAAGATCAAGAAGATCAAGAAGATCAAGAAGATCAAGAAGACCAAGAAGATCTGTCTTTCATGGCCGTCATGTGACCCATTCAGCCTGCAGGCTGGGAGTTTGACAGCCCTGGGTTAAATAATAATTTCTTTAAATTGTAAGGAATTATTATTTATCCCAGGGCTGTCAAACTCCCAGCCCGCAGGCTGGATGTGTGATATGATGGCCACCGCAGCCCTCAGTTTAACGAAGGCTGGGGGGAAGTCCTGATACATCACGTGATATCATCGTGATGAGGTGAGTTTTTGTAACCTTGTTCTAAAGCGTATCAGACTGCTAGGAAATCCACTCAAATGATGTATATTTTTAGCCTGCATATGATCCAATGCAGTCCAGTCTCTTCTCCTTAACTTTCCATAATGCATAACCCAAAGTCTCTCTGACATTGTGGGGTTTTGTGTCAGTTGAATGCAAAAACAATTGTCAATCTGAATTGTACAGCAAATTTTAGAAGATCTTTCCTTTTCCACCCTTCTTGCTTTTGTAAATTGGATGTTATGGATTAATGTTTGCATTAATGGATTTATGGTGCTCCCACATTTTCCCTTTATATATAATGTAATTTATAAGCATCAAACTATGAAAGAGTGCACAGTGATTGTCATTATACTTATTAACTGCATTTAAAGTCAAGCAATATAGATGATTTTGCCTAAGTGAGTGCCTAAAAGCATTCTTCATTATGATAATCAGAAACAACATTATAAATTATTGTTTAAGTGAATAAATAGGATATTCCACCCCATTTATGCAAAATCACTCTATCCCAAAAGACTATTTAAGAAGCTGTGTGTGTCACTGTGTAATATTTATCTTCATCTGGTCCAGAATGCAGCTGTACATGAAATGATGAGCAATATATAGTATGTGGTTACCTACCCTAAAAATATCAGCTTTGGGCAAAAAATCTGGATACCCCCAAGGTGAAAGCAAAACATTGGAGGGGCTTTTTTTCCATATCTTTTTGATGTTATATAATGGTCGTCTGATTTTTTTTCAACATGAGTCTCATGGTCTTAAATGCGATCTTCTCTTTTTTGCAAAATGTAGCTTTCTCACGCTTGAAACTGGAAGCAAGCCTTCCCTGGCTTATTTTTCATATGAAAAATGTTGAGAGTTTGTTTCTATATCTACCAATTTTAGTGCTTCATCGGTAGAATGTTCAGCAGTCTATAATGGCTGATAATGTACTCGCTGACCTTTTTCTTTAAAAACAAAATGCCACCTTGAATTTGAATGTGAATATTTTTACTGTTGACTTTTCACAGGAGTTTCACACATGTTTGGCTGCATCTTTTCTAATAACTTGGATTTAAAAGCAGCTGTATTTATTAAGTGACAACCGAACAACCCATTTTATTATACAGAGAAAGAGGGAGAGAGAGCAAGAGGGAGGAGGAGGAAGAAGAGAGAGGGGAAAATATCATTTTGTTCATTTCAAGCTTTTAAAAACAGGTTTGTTACAAAAACCATTAGAAAATGCTTGCTCTTAAAAGTTGTATTCTCTATTGTATATGTAGTATTATTGTTTTGAACTCGGTACAAGCCTGTTTGAAAACATCCGTTTCCATAGGAACAGTTTTTCAGGCAAAATCTTACACAGAGAAATGTGTCATAAATAATTGGTCTTGCTCCCAGGGAACTAACTGCTAAACACCAAGGAATATTCAAGAAATGAGGTGAGTGTGTATACAGAGAGGAGAGGAAACCAAACCAAACCAAACAATAAACAACAACAACAAAAACCCTCTGGTAACAGAAAAAATATATAATAAAA
The DNA here is from genome assembly GCF_031021105.1 of Erythrolamprus reginae. NCBI lineage: Eukaryota > Metazoa > Chordata > Lepidosauria > Squamata > Dipsadidae > Erythrolamprus > Erythrolamprus reginae. The sequence goes on along the minus strand of NC_091950.1, from coordinate 343,859,169 downwards.
CTTAATCAATCCAAATGCATAAAAATCAGTTGTAAATTACAGTGTGTCTACCTTTGAAGTAACCCTCACTACATTTGATAAATGGCCTCAAGAGAAGAGCTACACAGCAGCTTAAATGTTAGTCACAAATTAACTTATGGAATTGATTTTTATGGATTTTTTCAATGACATTTGGCATTTGTTCCTTATTTTTGACATGTCTGGTTTAGAAAAATTATGCGGAATGTATAACATTGGAAATTAACACTACCGGTGTTTAAATGCATTTTAGCTATTCTCAGTGCTGATTTAACATTTATATTTTGCATAACATTACATTTTGTGGCTTTTAAGCACACTTTGAAATGTAAATGAAATATTGTAGGAGGGCCTCATCAGAAAGCTTTTTACTGCCATTAGCATAAAAATGCAGGTGTAAACAGGTTTGGAATATCTCCAATCTATATGAGCTAAATACAGTTGACATTTTATAACTTTATAACCTTGGTTGCTTGTTTGATCTTGAAAAATCAAGGGGACTGAGACTGTGTGAATTCCTTCTAAAAGACAATTTAATCCTTATTAAACAAGCAAACAAAACAGATATGTCAAGCCAAATTAAAGCTCAACAATCCAATATTCCATCTTTTGTTTTAGGGATATAAACAGCATATGAAAGTCCATATTCAGTGCTGGACTCATATGAAAAGATGTAATTTAATTTTTCCCAATCTGGTGCCTTCTGGTTATGTCAGGACTGCAACTCTAGAATTCTCAGCTAGCACAAAAAAAACAAGCTAATACAACTGACTAAGAATACTACCCTGCTCAAAAAAATAAAAGGAACACTTAAACAACACAATATAACTCCAAGTAATTCAAACATCTGGGAAATCAAACTGTCCACTTAGGAAGCAACACTGATTGACAATCAATTTCACATGCTGTTGTGCACATTCAACTTTGTACAGAACAAAATATTCAATGAGAATATTTTATTCATTCAGATCTAGGATGTGTTATTTGAGTGTTCCCTTTATTTATTTTTTTGAGCAGTATAAAATGGCTATTCTGATGCATCTAAAGCAATGTTTTCAGCAGTTTTAATTTTTTTTGGCTCTTCAGCTCTTAGAATTCCCCAGCCACTAAAGCAGAGGTTCTCAAACTTGGCAACTTTAAGACTTGAGGACTTCAACTACCAGAATTCTCCAGTCAGCAGAGCTGGTTGGAGAATTCTGGGAGTTGAAGTCCACAAGTCTTAAAGTCGCCATGTTTGGGGACCCCTGCACTAAAGCATGATCTAAGGCGGGGGTGTCAAACTCATGATGGCACATCATCACATGACATATCACAACTTATTTCCTCCTTTGCTAAAATGGGGATGGGCAAGGCCAGCGTGTGACACATTTGGTCCATGGGCCATGACACCCCTGATCTAAAGGATACCAAATCAGAAAACACTGATATAAATGAGCATATGCACATTAGGACATGCACTGTGTCCTTTCTATTAAACAAAGTCATTTTGTTGAATCCTGGATTCAGGCCTTTTCAGGATAGCACCGATCTTGTGGAACAGCATAGCCCCAGAGATTTGGATAGCCTGAACTCTCTTAACCTACTGCAAGCCATTGAGACATGGTGGCTATGTCCTCATCATTGGGATTGGGGGAGATAATTTGAATAACTATGGGTGGTGAATTGAGTAAACAGTTCATTCTTGGGTGCTTAGGGCTTATCTGTTTTAATTTTGTAAGCCTCGAAGACTCACTTGTGTGAGATGAATGGCTATATATAAAAAAAGGAAGGAAGGAAGAAGAGAGGAGAGGGGAAAAGAGAAAGAGAAAGGAAGAAAGCATCACAAATCCTGCCACTAGACATGACTTCAGAAGACACTTTGAAACAGTACAGCAATTAAGGCTGTAAGATATCTCAGCCTTAAATTGTCTGGATTATTTGGGAAGGAACAGGAAGGAAGGAAGGAAGGAAGGAAGGAAGGAAGGAAGGAAGGAAGGAAGGAAGGAAGGAAGGAAGGAAGGAAGGGCAAAAGCTTCTATGCTTAGAATGCTAGAATGCAGTTTGAAATGTTAGAATGGAATGTTTCATGGTTGAAACAGAGCCTGTGTGTATCAGCTGATCTCAGAAGAAACCTTCAAATTTTCTTCAAGTCTTGCAACACAGGATTTGCTATTATTGTTGATCCCCTATTCCTGATGCATGTAGGCAGGCAAGGATCTGCTTCTGCATTTAGAACTACTTCTGTATAAAAAAATGATGAAAACAGAAGTCACTTTCCTGCCAGCTAGTTACATACCTAAGTTTAGGTTTGTTTGGTTTTTTAAAAAAAATACAATTTGCAATAGAGAAATTAGAATCCTAAACACCTCTTCCAGGTGTTTTGTTCAGAGACGTATTGTGTTATCTATAGCAGGAAAAGAGTTATCCAGAAAAATGTGCAAATGTTTACCATGTACTAAATGAATTTATACAAGATGAAATCCTAATAACATTTCCAGTTGTAATATGCAAATACTGTGTTGTTTTTTGTTGGTCAGAGTGCTGTACGCTCTGTGTATGTTCTTGATGGAATGGTTTGTTCAACATGTTTGGCAGGTTGCCAGATGCTGGAGGGTGTGCTGGACATATGCATTAGGAAAAAGGAGACTTCCAAACCAACATTCAAGGAGGTTGAGATTGCATTGCTTGAAGGAGTAATGGGCTAGTTTTAATTTCTATTATTGCAATAGCAGAAGTCTCGGAATAATTCAGTTTTATGTTATGCAGAACACAGCAAACATGAATGCTTCCTATTAAGCCCATTTCTGCAGCTCAGAACAACATATTTTTCATGTTATCCATTCCAAGCCATAACAACTGAGTGTTATGCCAGATTTTCATTTTGAACCATTTATGTCACACAACAACTTGCTTCACATTACTGTATCTGTGAGTCTACTGGTAAACATCATCTAAACTGATGGTCTATTTATCTGTTAGTATATTCTGGCCAGATTCTGATATTTGCTTCATTTTTCAGCATGTGCTCTTCTGTGCAATTACTGGACTCTGTGTGTTTTAAATGGCCTTGTTTGGTCTTCTCTAAAGGATGTGGTAGCTTTTTTGTACCTCTATTGTGTGTGTTTTTTGTCGCTACAGTGAATAGTCATATGAGCCCTTTGCCTTGATGATACATTCTAACTTCAAGCTTTCTGAGGTTACTTTGGTGCTAGAACCATAAAAGCTGAATGAAGACTGTGCGAAATAATTCTGAATATTAACTTTACTTTTTTTTAGAACATTCTATTGTAACAGATTTTAAGGAACACTTTATTGGAAGAGATAATTGATTGAACATGAGTTCATCCTGTCAGAGAGTACACTTTTAAAATACATGAACAGCATACCATGAAAGGAGATGGTATGACAAAATTGTATTTTCCAATGATAGGTTGGGTTGGGTTGGGTTGGGTTGGGAAGGAAAGAAAGGAAGGAAGGAAGGAGGGAGGGAGGGAGGGAGGGAATTATAAGAACACCAGGGCTTTCTTTTTGACTGAAGATGAGAAAAATAATAATTTCCAAGTAATAAGAGCATAAGAGTAAAACAGACAGAAGTTTGACTGAGTTCTTGGAAAAATGTTTTCTCTAATCCTCATCACTTAGTTTTCAGACATGTCTTTGCAGTGTGGTGCATAGGCCCACCCATATACAGTAAAATATAAAAATGGTGTTTTCAGAAATGGTGCTTCATGCTCCCAGGGCAAGGATTAGAGCTAGAATACCTGGCACTTACTCAACAGTGTCAGCAACAAAGATTAGCCCTGCCAGAAAGGGACCAATCTTTATTTAATTTATCCAAATTCAAAAGCATTCAATGCCTCAGTTGAATTGGGGCTCAACTGTGAAAAAAATGTTTATATATATAACTAGGTTTTCGGTGGAAATGTTCATTTGCATGTAAAGCTCCAGCCTGTTAAAAACATCACTCAACAAAATTAAGAGGGCTTAATTTATACATGGAATTGCTAATCCAGCAAGTGTTACATCAAGCATGCACAGCCTGAGGCCCTAGAACTACTTTCCACTCCCAGGTCCTATCAAGAATTGTCATCGTGTTATTTTAATATAATAGTGCAGAGAAGGAATTAAATACATTCAGAGCAATGCTAACAATTATGTTTCATTAAATTTATTATAATTCAATTGAAACAAAACTAAATCAAATGTATTTTGGGTTTGGAACCGTTTGCTGCTTTGTCTAAGTTTTACCAGCATTTTGCAGCACTCACTTTACAAAGAAGTTTAAATTCATTTGTTTTCTCCATGCAGTGATCTGATTTGCATCATCAAAGGAATGAGGAGCTGTCATCTGGGAAGCTCCTAATTCAGACTGGCTAGCTATATACCCTCTCTTATCTCATTGATGTTCCCTCAGAAATAACTTCCACTGTATTCTGTAGACTTACTCCAGTGTATTTTGGATTATAGCTTTAAGTCTTATGTCTGTACAAGAGAAGAATAGCATTGGCTGAACTGACAGATTTGTTGTGAAGTTCATTTGTATAATAAAAGAAACAGCTTTATTTAAATGACAAATCATCTTTTTAGGCCAAAGATGTTGAGAATGAAATTTAGCTTTGATCTCTAAGCTAGGATTGAGAGCTTCAGTTCCATACAATTCCTTCTGCTTTCTGTGAAAGTTACAAGGTCATGCATGGTCAGGGGAGAAAAAGTCTTACTTGTAGAATTTTTTTTCTTTTTTTTCTGACTGTCTGACAAAGAGCCAAGTGAAGGAAATATTTTAGCAATTCCACTTTTCATATCTGCTTTGCTTCTTTCAGTACTAATCGTTAAGACTATTTCTGGGTAAGAAATAGCAAACCTGAGGACGGCTCTATGAAAAATTGGAGCTGGTGTCTCTGATGAAAGGAAGTGCCAGCAAGTAGACTGGCTCTTTGGAATTCCTCTCCAAACAAGGAAAGGACTTAAGATTGTTCACACGTGCCCCAGACAGTTGCTCCTCATGACAAAACTAGACAACAATGGTGTCTGGGGGATTTAGAGCTCAGGGACAGGATGAATAGCCATCTTGTTCAAACTATGACCAATACCTTCAAAAGGACATTGGATTTGCTTACAGTTCTTTCTAATCACTTTCCAAAACTACTTGTGAACTACTTTTCAGTTATTAGGAACTGTTTTTTGAATTGAATTAAACTGAATTGAAAAGTTTTATAGCACCAAGTGAGTTTCTTTCAATCCTTGGCAAAATAAATTTTAAATACAAGTTTAAGAAATTAAAAACAACTGGGATGGAGAATAAGCAAAAAAGGGTGATTAGAACTTTGATTTTGGAAAGTTACAATTGACTAAGTTCCAAATGGATTTGAAAAAAAAAGATTTTGGAATTAATTTACTAGAAATTGTCTCATGGGAAAGTGCTTTTGTTTTTTAAAAATTCATGATAGAGTGGGACTTTGAAGATTGGACACTAGAAGGAACTAAAAAGAACTAAAGGTTACCATTAAATGAGAGGAACACTAAACTTGACTTACAAATACAGAATGAAACAAGATGTTTTAATATTGAACATATTAAAATATATTTTTGAACAATGACTCAGGAATTAACTTCAAGAATGTCTGCTATTGTAGATATACTGTGTTTATAAGATGTTATAGAAGAAGAAGAAAAGTTTTACATGACAAGATTGAGACTGATTTGAAAGCAGATTTTAAAATGACAAGTTACAAGAATTGGGAAAAAATATGTTACACTGAACATATAAAACTAACTGACTGATGTCTTATTAATTAAAAGGGATACACAAACAACAAACTAAGAGAATGATATGGATAGCTGTCCTATATTTTAAATCTTTGAAGAATTTTATAAGAAAGAACAAAGGAGAAAATGAAAAGAAATCAAGTTCTAAGACATAATTTGAAGGCTCTGAAGATCAAGCTTGTTAAAAGTAAAAAGAAGAAATATAAACTTGGTTTATTTGATCAAGGTTAAAATAGATATATTGTTACCTCGGATAACACCACTGGCTTTTTAAAAAATCAGGGTTAAAACCATGCAACTTTTAGGATTTGCTTATCCAGATAAGGAATGGGATATGAGAAGAAGAAATGATTTGTTATATTTTAAAAGTCAGTAGATCGTTAAAGTTGTTTACACTTGTTGTTGTAATGAAGTTATTTATTTATATGTTTATTTTGTTTTTCTTTACTATATTCTTATTTTTCTTTCTTTTCTATTTTCTCAGCACCTATTTTTCTTTCTTCCCACTTTTTTTTAGTTTGCATTAGGTTTCATCATTGCAATCATACTTTTACTAAAATTATTATTTATAAAGGTTATCCCTATGTGATAATTTTGAGTTAAAATCCCAAGTGATCTAGAATTATAGTAATAAAGGTAATAAATTAATGGGATATGTATGTTTAGTTCAAATACACAGATGCACAATATTCTAATTTTTCAACTTTCACCTGTAAGATGTACTGGATGGGGAAAGGCATCCTGGCATCATAAGTAGGCAGAATTCCCACCAGTGAAAAACTTTAGCTCTAGCAAAAACTTTACAAATCTGTCTTTGTAGGATTTCTTCTATATTAGCTGTTGAACCATACGTTGACTGGCTATCTTTGAAGTTCTAAGCAAGAAGCAGGATGTTGTTAGAACAAAGCAATGTAACACTAACACTCCTTCCAAATGCCTTTGCATTTGGAAGGAGCCTAAAATCTACTCAGATAGGTCTTCATAGAATAGAATAGAATAGAATAGAATAGAATAGAATAGAATAGAATTTTATTGGCCAAGTGTGATTGGACACACAAGGAATTTGTCTTGGTGAATATGCTCTCAACAATACATAAAAGAAAAAGATACATTTGTCAAGAATCATGTGGTACAACACTTAATGATTGTCATAGGGGTCAAATAAGCAATGAAGAAACAATCAATATTAATAAAAATCTTAGGATACAAGCAACAAGTTACAGTCATACAGTCCTAAGTGGGAGGGAAAGGATGATAGGAATGATGAGAAAAACTAGTAGAAAAGATGTGCAGATTTAGTAAAAAGTCTGACAGTGTTGAGGGAATTATTTGTTTAGTAGAGTGATGGCGTTCGGGAAAAAACTGTTCTTGTGTCTAGTTGTCTTGCTGTGCAGTGCTCTGTAGCGACGTTTTGAGGGTAGGAGTTGAAACAGTTTGTGTCCAGGATGCATAGGGTCAGTAAATATTTTCCCTGCCCTCTTTTTGATTAATGCAGTATACAGGTCCTCAATGGAAGGCAGGTTGGCAGCAATTGTTTTTTCTGCAGTTCTGATTATCCTCTGAAGTCTGTGTCGGTCCTGTTGGGTTGCAGCACCAAACCAGACAGTTATAGTGGTGCAGATGACAGACTCAATGATTCCTCTGTAGAACTGTATCAGCAGCTCCTTGGGCAGTTTGAGTTTCCTGAGTTGGCGCAGAAAGAACATTCTTTGTTGTGCTTCAGAAGTATAATGTCATGCAACATATTTATACTTACTTAGTCCTGCATTTGCAGCATTGGGGTTTCAGATAGTCCGTTGTTCCCATTTCTTGCTTGCCTCCTAAAGAGACTATATGAAATAATTTAAGTATTTATCTTACTTATTAACTTCCCATCAACTGCAGTCTTGTTCAAAATGTCCAGCTTGTTAATGAAGGGCAATGCTGTGTACTTTTGCTGAATGCTGATTGTCTTAACAACACACATGAATAAATAGCACAAATGTTATTTTAATTAAAATTGTTACTGGTCAATAATATATAAAATGTATTTACCTTTTGCTGAATTAATAATGCTGGTCATTTTATTTAAACCTCTTACTGATAAAAATAAAATAATAGAAAAACTTATGCTCTTATGTGCTACTTGTAAAACAAAATAGCTATGGCTATATAAACAGTGCACAGTAATTAAGTTATCCTGTCAGGGCTCCCAGATCAGTGGAGAACCCCAACTGAGTTTCAAAAGAATTTACATGCCCAACAATGAGTTACAATAATATGGTCAAATTAATCCCTCTTAGCCACTCATGTCAATAGAATATGAATAAGGAAGTATCTGAGTTACAGCCTTATCCCGATCTTTTTGGTATGCATGACCATAATGTGGTAATGTTTGGGCTAATATTAGAATATTAAATTTTGAATTAATAATAGTAATTATTTTGTATATGATTAAAATAGAAAAAGGGAACCTCCTTCTAATGAATAAAATATGTTAAATCAAAGAGATCATCGGAAGGCAGTGTTCCCTCTGTTTGGGGGGGGGGCGGAAAAGTAAAGTGTCTGAGTGGCAGTCCCTTCGGGACTGGGCAGCACAGAAATAATAAACAAACAAACAAACAAACAAACAAACAAACAAACAAACAAATAAAAAACCCACCCTGTTTTGCCTCAGAGAATTTCAAAATAAAATACTGTACTGTGTGTCTATAACAGTGAGCTCATAATAGGGCAACTCTATCAATATCAAAATGCCACTTAAATAGTTGAGCTAGTTTCAAACTAGATTTTTATTTTCTTTCTCTCTTCCTTACTCCCATTCTTTTTCTTTCTCTTTTCCTTCCTCTCTTTTTTCTATCTGTTTCTCTCTCTTCCTCTCTTCCTCTCTTCCTCTCTCTCTCCTTCCCTCTCACTCTTTGCCTCTCGGCTTCTGGGCAGGTTTGGAAAACTCTGAGTTGATTATGATTTTTAAGTGAGCGATTGCTCATTGCTCAGCTTAGAGGGAACTATGTCGGAAGGTATCACTTCCAGCATCTTCTAAAGTACTGTCAACAGCCAGTACATTAGAAGAAAAAAAAATGTAAAACCCCAATGATATTACAAAGGTGCAAGTTATAGAAAAGATATATAAAGAATGGAAAGAGATATGAAACAGAGTTTAAAAAATACCTTTAAATAGTTAAAGGATAGCCTAGATCAGAGGTCCCCAACCGCCGGTCCGCGGACCGGGACCGGGCCGTTGGGGCTTTTCAGCCGGTCCGCGGCGCCAGGGCCCCCTCGACCTTTCCGCACCACCAGCAGCGCTCCCCCCGCCAGCCAGCCAAGCCCCGCGCCCGCCGGAACCGGCTCCTCACTCTCCCCCCGCCGCCCGCCGCGTTTGCAGGAGGTGGGGAGGGTTGGGCAGCCCGCCAAGGCCAGGAGGGACGCCGCTGCCCCCCCTTCCCTCTCTCCGCCCGCCGCTGCGCCTCCTTGACGCCGAGAGGAAATGCCGGCAAAGGCTTTCCTCAGCGGAGGCCGGCGAAGGTGATATTGAATGTCGGGGGAGAACGAGCGGTTGCACGCGCTCCCTATCTCCCTGCTAGCCCACTCGGAATATTCAAAATAAGAAAAGCCTTTGCCGGCGAAGGCTTTTCTTATTTTGAATATTCCGAGTGGGCTAGCAGGGGGATAGGGAGCGCGTGCAACCGCTCGTTCTCCCCCGACATTCAATATCACCTTCGCCGGCCCCGCCTCTCCTGCAAACCCCCTTGCTGAGAGCCCGGGGCGAAAGTGCTCTCGCAAAGGTGAGGCGGGCAGGGCGTGCGCGCGTCATCGCTGAGAAGAACGGAGAACGAGAGTGAGTGATAGCAACAGACAGCAAGATAGAGAGAAAGTGAGAAAGAGAGAGTGAGAAAGGGGGGAGAGAAAGAGATAGCAAGAGAGAGAACAAGAGAGAAAGAGCGTGAGAAAGAAAACAAGAAAGAGTGAGAGAGAGAGAAAGCAAAAGAGACAGAAAGAAAACAAGAGAGAGAAAGTGAGAAGAAGAGAGAGAAAGAGGGGGAGAGAGAGAGAAAGAGAGAGGGGGAGAGAGAGAAAGAGAGGGAGAGGGAGAAAGAGAGAGGGGGGAGAGATAGCAAGAGAGGGAGAGAGGGAAAGGGGGAGAGAGGGAAAGGGGGAGAGAGGGGGGAGAGAAAGAGAGAGGGAGAGAGAGAGGAGATAAAGGAAGAGGAGAGAGAGAAAGGAAGAGAAAGAAAGAAAGAGGGATAGAAAGAGAGAGAGACTGAGAGATGCTCAGTGAGCCTTTCTTTGAAGTTGCCTTTCTTTCTTTCTCTTTCTTGCTTTGTTTCTTGCTCTTTTTCTTTCTGTCTTTTACCTTCCCTTCCTCTATTTCTTCTTTTCTTTCTCCTTCCTACCTTCTTCCCTTACTCTCCCCTTTCATAAGTTTCCTTGCTTCCTTCCTCTGTTCCTGTCCCTTCCCCCTTTCTTTCTTTCTTTCTTTCCTTCCTTTCCTCCCTCCATTTCTTGCTTTCCTTTTCCTTCCTCCCTTCTTTCCTCCCTCATTCCCTTCTTTCACTCCTTCCTCTCTTACTCTCCCCTTTCACACCTTTCCTTGCTTCCTTTGCACCCTTCTTTTGTTCCTGTCCCTTCCCTCTTTCCTTCCTTCCTTCCCACCCTCCGTCCATTCATTCACCCATTCCTCTCTTGATCGCCCCTTTTACGGCGCCGCTGACAGCTAGCTCCCCCCCCCACCGGGCCATGGAAAACTGGTCTAGCTTAAAGCCGGTCCCTGGTGCAAAAAAGGTTGGGGACCTCTGGCCTAGATCATTGATGGTGAACCTTTTTTGATTCACGTGCCAAAAGGGTGTGTGTGCATGTACCATGATCCCGCTACATAGAGCGCTGGTGAGACCACATTTGGAATACTGTGTTCAGTTCTGGAGACCTCACCTACAAAAAGATATTGACAAAATTGAATTTGTCCAAAGACGGGCTACAAGAATGGTGGAAGGTCTTAAGTATAAAACGTATCAGGAAAGACTTAATGAACTCAATCTGTATAGTCTGGAGGACAGAAGGAAAAGGGGAGACATGATCGAAACATTTAAATATGTTAAAGGGTTAAATAAGGTTCAAGAGGGAAGTATTTTTAATAGGAAAGTGAACACAAGAACAAGGGGACACAATCTGAAGTTAGTTGGGGGAAAGATCAAAAGTAACATGAGAAAATATTATTTTACTGAAAGAGTAGTAGATCCTTGGAACAAACTTCCAGCAGACATGGTAGATAAATCCACAGTAACTGAATTTAAACATGCCTGGGATAAACATATATCCATCCTAAGATAAAATACAGAAAATAGTATAAGGGCAGACTAGATGGACCATGAGGTCTTTTTCTGCCGTCAGACTTCTATGTTTCTATGTTTCTACCAGCACACACATAGGTGCTCATACTCATTTTCCCCTCCATGCATGCACACACACCCACGCTGCCCCTGCACATGCACAGAATCCCCCCCCTCATCCCCACACATGCACACATGCTTCACTGAAACCTGGAATGGTGAAAAAATGTACTTCTGGGTTGTCCTTTGTGCCGTTTTTCACATTCTGGAGCCTTTAGGGAAGCTTCCTGAAGCCTCAGAATGCAAAAAAATAGTACAACAGGCAAACTGGAAGTCTATTTTCCAAACGTCCAGTTTGCCCATTGTTTTCACACTCCAGGGCTTCAGGAAACTTCCCTGAAGCCTGCGGAGTGCAAAAAACAGCACAATGGGCAAATTGGAAGTCCATTTTTTTTCGAACTTTCAGTTTGCCCATTGAATGATTTTTTGCACTCCGGGGCTTCTTGAAGCCCCCAGAAGGAAAAAAAGGCCTTCCTCAAGGCTGAAAACCAGCTGGTTAACACATGCATGCACGTTGGAGCTGACATAGGGCAATGCCTCATGTGCCCTCTGATTTGGTTCAATGTGCCACAGGTTTGTCCTCACTGTCCTAGATTATTTATTTGATGAACTAAAGGGCTAAGCTCAGCAAAAAATTGGAGATTTAAAAAATAGCATGACTTCCAGGTGCAACCATGATCTGCTTCAGATAAGAATTTCCATCTTCAACATTGATTACAGTTTACCTTAGCCATCGCATTAGTGGGATAAAAGAAAGCAAGACTTTTATAGATGTCTCAATTTAATTCAGAATATTTGTGTCCCCAAATCACAAGAAACAAAGGAGTATCATAAGCAGGGGTCCCCAAACTTTTTACACAGGGGGCCAGTTCACTGTCCCTCGGACTTTTGGAGGGCCGGACTATTTAAAAAAACTATGAACAAATCCCTATGCACACTGCACATACCTTATTTTAAAGTAAAAAACAAAATGGGAATGTACTATTTAGAGGGGGGGAAGAAGTCTGAAATGCATATATGTTTATGTTTTGTTTTTAATTTTTTTTGTTAGCATCTGATTGTAGGTTTTCTTGGCTTATAGAAAAATGTATAAAGAAAGAAGGAAGCACTTTGGCATAATGGTTAATAAGTTAGAAATATAATTGGTGTACTTTTTGAAGGAACATTAAGAAGGGAATTTAATTAAAAGAAAATGAATGTAACTGGATGACAAAATTAAAAAAAAAACTTTTGGAACTTTTTTGATGATTGATATTAGTTACTAACAAAATACTGCATTTTATTCATAGAAAATTAGATGGAACACTGTGTTGTGTCAGTCACCCGCGGGCCGGATAAATGGCCTCAGCGGGCCGCATGCGGCTCGCGGGCCATAGTTTGGGGACCACTGATCATAAGAGTAAAAGAATTAATGAGGAGTCAATGCAGCTAGGAAAGATAGAACCAAAGCTAAGGAACCAAACTCCAAGCAAGGTTGGACAACCACCTGACAAAATCACCTAGAGATTATATGTTGTCTCCTGAGGAGAGATCAAAGTTGAGACAAGTGAAAAACATACTCAGAAAGTATATCACAACTCAGATCATTAAGGCCAAGTGTTTTCATGAGCACTTTCGATTTTCTCACAGATGAAAATTCCATATTTTCCAAATAAATAAACTCATAAATAGCTTTTAAGAAAAAGAAATAAAGATTTAATGTACTTTATTACAATGGAGTCTGTGGACACACACACCTTAAGAAAGGAACTGGGAGGAACAAATATATCAATATGACCTGAACTTTCACAGGATTGGCAATTGACCTTGATGCACTAATACCCATGTCCATAAAGGCCTTTCTGAAGAGATTTGTGTGGAATTATCTGGTACTGGCTGCTTCATTATTTGTAGCTGGTTTTTAAGGTCACCAATGAGGAGGAACTGCTGTCACTGAGCTGTCATCACTTTATGGTCTAAGTGGTGAAAAGGGAGGAGGGGACGTCAAGACTAATAAATCCTGTAAATAAAAGAGCAGCATTCAGGCTCTAGGCCTGTTGGAGATTACCTTTGCTTTCTTTTATTCAGAGGAAGGTTTCCATATAAGATACAACTAACCTACCTTTTAAATCATGTGTATTTGTATGGGTCAGGAAAATAGAGCAAAGCATTGTCTAGCCACATCATTTAGTCCAGAAAGTCTCATTAGTTGCAAACCAAGCCAGCTCTTTAGCAGAAGATTCCTGAAAAGAGGTAATTATTCTCATGATTTTAAATTCTTCAGTGTTCATGTACTGGCCTGGAGCTTATATTTATCAGGGATTATATTTTGTATTGGACAAGAGTTGAATTGCCTGTAACACTATCCATTGATTCATTGATAGATTTGATCTGAAATAAAATCACAACTTTTCTTGCCTTTTCCCTCCAGCATCAACTATAATAGGAACTTTGGCAGAAGCCTCTGTTGACAGAAGCTTCTTAGATGTAGGCACCATTCACTCATACATTCAGCAAAAACAAGAACTAACACTGTTCTGTTCTTTGAAGGCAAGGGTGGATTGATTTGCCCCTGAAATTGCAGTCTGGTGGGAGAGGACTTACATTTCCCATAGCCAGTATCCTTTTCAATTCATCAACTATTGATATTCATACAACTAAATAGTGTATAACCCAGTGAAGGGCTGCAATTTTTTTTACTACCACATTGTGGGCATGGCTTATTTTGGGGCTGAGGCTTGCCAGCCATGTGACCAGGTAGGAGTGGCTTGATGATCATGTGACCTGGGTGGCTTAAATGTCATGTGACTGGCCAACTTGATGTAACTCACATCAAGGGTTTGGGTTAAGGTTAGGGTGCCTGGCCTCTCCTCGCCTCAAAGAGATACAATTTCCCTCTCTATTTACTATTACAGAACATTGAATCAAATTGAATTTATTAGATTTGTATGCCGCCCCTCTCCAAAGACTCAGGGCGGCTCACAATAAGACAGTAATACAATACAGTACAATACAAATCTAACGTTAAAATTTAAACTAAATTAAAATACATGTATAAAAAACCCATTAACTACACAGTCATACACAGTCGGTCCAGCTGATCGATATAGAGGTCAGAGAAAAGGGGGGGAGGTTAATTCCATGACTCCTGGCGGCAGAGATGGGTCTTTAGCATTTTGCGGAAGACGAACATCCAAAATATACTACTTAATTCTATGTATATATGTCATATGTGTACATACATATTAGGAACACAAAAATAAACATTATCTACTATATAAACAGTATGTGCATTTACACACACACACACACACACACATGCACACACACACACCTCTTCTAAAATTATATACAATCAACCTCATTTACTGCGATAGGAAAAACATACCCAGAGCCCAGAAGGGAAAAAAAGAACAAAACTCAAAATTTTTCTACCGGTTATGCCATATCTGACCATTCCCATAGGAGCCCATCAATGCTATAACCATGATGGTGAACCTATGGCACATGTGCCACAGGTGGTATGCAGAGTCTTCTCTGCAGGCATGCCAGCCGTCACCCCAACCCAGCTCCACCACATTTGTGCACACGCCTCCCACCAGCCAGCTGGTCTTTGGGTCTCTGCCATGCATGCGCAGGGGCAGGGGTGCATATGGGGTATGCACATACACATGCATGGGGACATACACATGCATGGGGGTCCTTGCATTGCATTTTTGGGATTTGCGCATGTACGTGTGCCCCCCCCATTCCCTGTTTTGGGACTGGAAGGCCTCCTGCAGCAACCTAAGAGCCAAAAATGGGTGATGGGAGGGGCACATGCACAGGGAATGTGCACACATGCACAGGGATGTGGTCATGCATGGGGACAGGGCACATACCGGGGTAACATACTGCATCGGTTCACTAAGAGCCAGGGTGGCACAGCAAGTAGAGTGCAGTACTGCAGACCACTGAAGCTGACTGTAGGTCAGTGGTTCAAATCCCATCACCGGCTCAAGGTTGACACATCCTTCCAAAGTGGGTAAAATGAGGACCCGGATTGTGGGGGCAATAGGCTGGCTCTGTTAAAAAGTGCTGTTGCTAACATGTTGTAAGCCGTCCTGAGTCTAAGGAGAAGGGCGGCATAAAAACCAACCAACCAACCAACCAACCAACCAACCAACCAAACACACACACACACACACACACACACACACATATACGGACAGGGCACATGCACGGGAGGCACTCTAATTGCATTTTGAGGGTGTGTTCACCTACGCGTGTGTGCTTTTGGCACTATGCCCAAAAAAGATTTGCCAT
Source organism: Erythrolamprus reginae (assembly GCF_031021105.1). NCBI lineage: Eukaryota > Metazoa > Chordata > Lepidosauria > Squamata > Dipsadidae > Erythrolamprus > Erythrolamprus reginae. Next base: position 343,843,756 of record NC_091950.1, on the reverse strand, counting down.
CACTGGTCTATACAATAACGGAATTCAGAATGGTCTTCAGACAGAGTTTACCTACCATCATTTAGAATTAGACAATCACCCAGGGAAGGAGATACTGACATCAAGAAGTCAGAGGAAAGTTTTTATTTCATATAATTTGCCATGCATCCCCAACATTTTTTCCCAAGTGAGGTGAAAGAGTCCATCCTGTTACCAATGATGTTGTAACAGGATGGAATCTTTAGTTTGATTTAGATACCTGATTAGTCATTTTCTGCATGCCAAATAGAGCTACTGCTTATCATTCCATGCTGAAACAAACCTATGCCACTTCCTAAATTTGTAAATGTGCCCAGATTTTTTTTAAAGATTCAAACATGCATTCCCTCCATCTGCCACATCAAATTATTTCCAATCCTCTTTTTTAGATTTCTTGTGACACCTGATGAAGTGGACAAGGCCATTGGAGCTGTGAGTTCCGCCACCTATTTACTGCATCCGTGTCCCTCCTGGTTGGTTTCGGCCAGCAGAGAGGTGACACAGAGCTGGGTCCAGGAGATTGTCAATGCTTCTCTGAGGGGGGATTCCTTCCCGACTCCCTACAAGGAGGCACTCATGCGCCCCCCCCCTCAAGAAGCCTTCCCTGGACCCAGCCGTACTTAACAACTATCGTCCAGTCTCCAACCTCCACTTTATGAGGGAAGGTTGTTGACAAGGTGGGGTCGCTCCAGCTCCAGCAGTTCTTGGAAGAAGCCAATTATCTAGGCCGTCGGCAGTCAGGATTCAGACCCGGCTACAGCACAGAAACTGCTTTGGTTGCGCTGATGGATGATCTCTGGCGGGCCCGGGACAGGGGTTTATCCTCTGTCCTGGTGCTTCTTGGCTTCTCAGTGGCTTTCGATACAATCGACCATGGTATCCTTCTGCATTGGCTGGAGGGGTTGGGAGTGGGAGGCACTGTTCTTCAGTGGTTCTCCTCCTACCTCTCTGGTCGGTTGCAGTCAGTGTTAGTGGGGGGTCAGAAGTCAACCTCTGGGTGTCTTAGGGGTGAGTCCTCTCTCCCCTGCTATTTAATATCTACATGAAACCACTGGGTGAGATCATCCAAGGGCATGGGATGAGGTATCATCAGTATGCTGATGATACCCAGTTATACATCTCCACCCCATGTCCAGTTGGTGAAGCAGTGAAAGTGGTGTTCCGGTGCCTGGAGGCTGTGAGGTGTCAACAGGTCAAACTCAACCCTGACAAGATGGAGTGGCTGTGGGTTTTGCCTCCCAAGGACAATTCCATCTGTCTCTCCATTATCCTGGGGGGGAGTTATTGAACCCCTGGGAGAGTGTCCACAACCTGGGCATCCTCCTTGATCCACAGATAACATTAGAGCACCATCTTTCAGCTGTGGCGAGGAGGGCGTTTGCCCAGGTTTGCCTTTTGCACCAGTTGCAGCCCTATTTGGACAGCGAGTCACTCATGCCCTCATCACCTCAAGGTTCGACTACTGCAACTCTCTCTATATGGGGCTACTTTTGAAAAATGTTTGGAAACTTCAGATCATGCAGAATGCATCCGCGAGAGCAATCATGGGCTTTCCAAGATATGTCTCCCATGTCTCGTCAACACTCTGTGGCCTATACTGTCTGCCGATCAGTTTCCGATCACAATTCAAAGTGTTGGTTATGACCTATAAAGCCCTACAAGGCATCGGACCAGAATGCCTCTAGGACCGCCTTCTGCCACATGAATCCCAGCGACCAATTAGATCCCACAGAGTTGGCCTTCTCTGGGTCCCATCGATAAAACAATGTCATCTGGCAGGACCCAGAAGAAGAGCCTTCTCTGTGGTGGCCCTGGCCCTCTGGAATCAACTCCCCTCGGAGAATAGGACTGCCCCCATCCTCCTTGCCTTTCGCAAACTCCTGAAAACCCATCTATGTTGCCAGGCATGGGGAAATTGACATACCCCTAGCTGTTCCGATTTGTCTGGTCTGTATGATTGTTTTTTATAAGGGTTTTTAAAAATTGCTTTTTAATATTGGATTTGTATATGTATTGCTTGTTGTGAGCTGCTCCAAGTCCTCGGAAAGGGGTGGCATACAAGTCTAATAAATTATTATTATTATTGTTTTGTCCTACAGAACATGGTTTGATTCACCTTATTGATATTTGTAGGAATTGTTCCCCTACTCCCTCATTTGCAAGTACAGTGGTACCTCTACTTAAGAACTTAATTCGTTCCATGACCAAGTTTTTAAGTAGAAAAGTTTGTAAGTAGAAGCAATTTTTCCCATAGGAATCGATATATTGCATGCAAACCTGTTAGGAAAGAAATAAAAGCTCGGAATTTGGGTGGGGGGAGGAGCACAGTCGCTGCCGAAGGAAGAAGGTGAGGTGAGGAGAATCAAAAAAATTCAAAACTTTAAGGCTTAAAAAAAAGAGGTAGGAGGTGACGAGGAGGAGCACGCGCCTCCCATATACCCAATGCGAGGCTGCCTCCCATACCCTGCACCAGAAACAGAAACCAGGCGGGTGAGAGGGTGGAACCTCCTACTCCTTTGACCGAAAGGCTGCTTCTGCTGCTACCTGCTGCCTCTGCCTTTTCATGCTGAAGGGCTCCCCTCTTCTCTCACGCCTTTCCTTTGCTGTGGTGACTCCTCAGCTGCCCAGAGCGAAGGGAGCGTTTCTTTTCTCTGGGTGATGGCAGAGGTTTATTCCCTCTCCAAGTGCCCAGAGAAAGGAAAATGCTTCGTTCACTCTGGACTGCAAAAGCCTCCTTAAGCGCCTCTGAAAGGCTCCTCTGGCAGCCCAGAAAAGCCCAAGATGGCCATGGTTAAAGGGGGAATGGCAGGAAACTGGGCGGGCCTTCGTGCCGCTCTCAAATTTCCTGGAAAATTTTTCTGGGCTTAGGTTCTTAAGTAGAAAATGGTTCTTAAGAAGAGGCAAAAAACCTTCTTATTTAGAAACGTTTTTAAGTAGAGACATTCTTAGGTAGAGGTACCACTGTACTGTAATATAATCAATAGAAGCCCATGCATGAGTAAACCCCGTCCTTTGATGGTTCAGTTATATATCTGCATGGGGAGATATATACTCTTTGAAAGAGAGAAATAGAGATTTTGAGATAATAACTTTGTAATTTATTACTTACTTATTACTGAAAATGCTAAAATCATGCTGATGGTAAATTTCAGACTTCAGTAATGATTGGCAATAAGGCTATTCACAAGAAGGCAACAAGGCTATTCACAAGAAGGCAACAAAATATTATAATAAGCCTAAAATATACACTGTTACATGAATATCGCCTTTAAAAAGTTTTATATTTTCCAATTTGATTAGAAGAGCTAAAAAAAACCCATAATAATTCTGTGTTGAGAGGAAACTTACGTTATCTAAAGACCCAGAAGAAAGGAAACTAATTTTCCAGCTATCAGGTTCAAAACATTCATATTCCTTGAGGTCTTGGAATAACATACTGTACTGGTTCACTAAGTCCCTCATCGTCATTATAATGTCTTCTCTGATGCTTAAATGCATTTTATTATCCTGTTGATTATTGTTGTCTATCCATTTTTATGAACTATTCTGATCTACATTAGCTACTCTGTTAACGTTGCTGTTGCTGTGAAGGGTCCAAGGTGACATTCATGATAAACATTTTCTCTTATTATTGGAATGTTCCACCCATGGAATAGAATGTGGTGGGGTCAATATTGGCAAGTAACTTACTCAAGAGATTAATCAATTCCCTCAAGCAGGGTTATTGGATATTAAGACTCACAAGATTTGCTCTTGTCTGCTGTAATCTTGTATCAACATGCTCACTGAACCAGGATAATCCTTAATATATCTCCGGATCCATTTGATGTTGTGTTTTTAGCTATTGGGGAGACATTATAGGAGGAAAGCCATATTATACTATGGTGGGAGAAAAATGGGAAGTCATGTAGCACATTTTCAATTTTATAGATTTTATTAAAAGAGAGGTATCATGTGCTGCAGCTCATTTTTTCGGATGCAGAGAGTGGCTTGCAATCCTTAGATCCTTAGAGAACTTTTTTTGTCTTTCTAGATATCCAGTCCTTATCCTAGTTTCATGATTTGGGTGACTTTATGTGTGATATATGTTTTCGTAGATTTTCACGGGTACAGATATGACGGTCTTGGTATATTCGGGTTTCTTCCCGTGTAGGATTTAGAAATTTCTGGCTACGTTTTGATGAGGTCCCACTCGTCATCTTCAGGCTGGTGCTTCTGTCCTTGTTCTAGGGCGCCCTATATATATGAAGGTTAATTAATGTCTAATCCTACATTTAAAACAAATGAAAGTATAACTTTTTGATCTTTTTTTTTTTTTTACATTTCATGATATTACATGATACATTAAAAAGAAGAAGATAATGTGCCAGTAAGTTTATAACAGGAAGAGGCTACAGTATATCCAATTTTCATATAGATACTGTTGAGGAGAACTGTGAAGCAACATCTAATCAACTTCTCAAGTGTTACTTTAGGGAACTCCATTCCATCCTCTCATTATCTATATGGAGAAAATATCTGTAAGAGATCATTTTCTTCATTCACATGTGATTCAATTGACGTAAGAATTATATTTTTTAAATGCTTAGACAGATTTATGAAGAATAAATTATTCAATTGCTACTTAAGTATGCTTCATTTTATAGCATAGGAGGCCTGGGAATTCTGATGCACTTTCAGAATTTAGATTAACCTCTTTTTTTTCTTTTATATTAACCATATGTATCAACCCAATGATTGCACCATAGTCATATCACCATTCTGTTGCAGGCATAGATCTGTAGTTCCAGTAAAACGAACAAGGTGGTTTGAATATATAAGAACTGCTGGCATAAGTGATATTTTATATCAAACATAAAAGTAGGTGGGAAGGACATTCAATATTTTCTGAGCGACCTTTGTTTAATGCCTTTTTAGTTTCAGGGAAGCTGATCCCCTGATTCATTTTGATTATGCAAGCTAGGCATAGACTGTTATTGAAAATTAATTACCTGTAAATAAAAAAGCCTCATATATTTTGAATCTAATAACGGTTGGCTGAGAGATCCGTATACTAAAAAAAAAATATGACAAGTGAAGCTTAAATGCTGATGCTCCCAGGAGCTATTAATGTATGTAAATTAATGAGGTTACGTTTAACTGCAGCGAGATCACAGAGTTTGGCAAATGGTTGTGCTTCATAGTGATCCCCAAGCAACAAATCACTGGAGTTATTTAGGTTGAGCCGTATATAAGGACAAAGAGGCATTTATATTTTCTTCAGGTCAATAAGAGTTGTGAAGTATTAAAGAGAAAAAGGGAGAAAGAACATTACCACTTTGGGCATTTTTCATTCTTATACTGGTTCCATAGAAACAAGCCATATATACACCAAAAACATAGATCTCACTCATCTGAATAGGACATGATTTTTGAGGATCTCCAGAAAAACTCTAGCCTGCTATTGTGTGGAGGAGAGAACTGAAAATCTCATTGAATCTATACGTTTTCAAAAAGAAATAAATCTTAGCATAAAATGCATTGTGTATTGTTGTGGTTAGCCCTGCCCCAGCTCCTGCCCCAAGGACTGTGGATGTGGGGGAGACATCCACATGCTGCAGGCCTGTTTTGCCCCCCGGTGGAATCTGCTGATGAATGCTCCTCTGACCAAGAAGATATGAGTGACAGGGAGGAGGACAGGGAGGCAGACAGCTCAGAAGGAGATCAATTATCTAGCTCCTCCTTGGATTCAGAACAAGAGTTAATGATACAGCCACGCATGCGGAGAGCGATGCATAGGCAACAACAACTGAGAGATTATTATCAAAGAAAATGAGGCCACCTGTGGTTGGGCGGGGCTGTGGTAATTAGTGAGGCTGCTATAAATAGCAGCCTGTGGGTTTGGCCATTGTGGAGGATTATCTGATCATTGTGTTTCGTGACTGCTTTACTGACTTTGACCTTTGTGTGCTGATTTTCCCCCCGCTTTGAAACTAAACCAGAGCAAAGTGTGTTTCACTTTGTGAAAGAAGAAGGACTGTGAATTGCCTCACAGCTTCAAGCTAAGTATCACAGAACTGATAAGGGACTTGTACAAATTACCAGTTTGTTTGGAGACAAGTGCTCTTTGCTATACCAAAGAGGGCTTAGTTTAAGTGAATTTTCATTATAAAGAACATTGTTTTGAATTTTCAAACGTGTATGTGTCTGAAATTTGAACCTATGAATTTTTGGGAAAAGTGTACCAGAGAGCCCGACAGAACAGTGTATATATTCTTGTCAATGATATTTTCAAGTCCTTTTTTGCTCTGGATATTTTTATGTAGTTCATATGTTACATCTCCCTTGGAATCTATTGGGAAAGAAAGAGTATATTTATTCATATACAGTACTCTTATATGCATATACAATTCATATCCATAGATTCAGATGATGCTGTACTTTTGATAAACGATGAGGTTTTGGACAATTGATTTTAGGCATCTTTGTTGTTGTCAATTTATAATCAGTCTTCAGGATTCCTTGGCTTACATAAAACCTAAATGCGTCTAGAATTAGCTTAATTTTTTTAATGCTTATCTGGATCGCCCACTTGCTGGATTGCTGGAATGTGCAGACAGCCATTTCTGGAGGGCAGAAACAGACATCACTTTCTATCAATCCCACCACACATTAGCAAAGTGACTTCAGGGTGTGTTTTTTTGCTCCACTTCCAAAGTACACTTTTCAATGTTGTTGCCTCAAGTGCTCCTGTCTATTTCAGGTATATGCTTCAGTTAGTCGCAGGCTGAATTCACTACTGACTATTTTGCCAAGGCTGGAATAACCCACAATTCAGTCAATGATTATTATAGACTGTAATACTTTAAAGGCTACCTTTTCATAAGTGCTATTATAGCATAATGGCTATCATTTTTGCCTTGCAGATGGAAGGTTGCTGGTTTGAAACCCAGCAGCCACATTTAAAACTAAAACAAAATGATTTTTTTTCTTTTCCTGTACTTTCCATCTTTTCCCGTGTATGTACGAGAAAGAGCTTTAAGAAAATCAATTGCTACATCATTTTACCATTTTTCTAAACAATGGTTTTACATCATAATTTTTTAATTTTTTCTCCAACACCAAGTTAAAAAAACCCAATACATAGTTTCCAACGCAAAGTCCAGCTTATTGTCAAACATACACAAATTTTTCCTTTTTATCTTGTAATCATTCAACAATGGTTTTAAAACATGATGAATAAGACTGAATTGGTTGTCACTGAAAAGTTATGTGTTTCTTAGTATCCAGGTTATCTGTATTGCTGTCTCCTAGCCTTCCAGAGCCTTCCTGGCATGGAACATGTTACATTGAACTCCCATTCTACAGTTCCTATTGAAACAATAATCAATCCAAGTTTGGGACGTATGTTCTTTCACAATTTTTGAAATAGCTCTATGCTATTGAATGCACAGTGTTTCTATAAGATCTATATTTAATAATGCTTGAAAAGGTTAAGCTAATGTTATATTAATAATATATGGATTTTTTATTTTTTTCTTTAAATGTGTGTGCGTGTGTGTATAATATCCACAACACACACATGCACACATACATACATATGTGTGTACAGATAGGATTTTACAAATTAGAACTACTAGAAGAAACTAAATAATTACAATTAAAAGAGAAAAACATATTTAAAAATGACCAACATTTGAAGAATGAAGCAAAATATTCTAACACCGGATATATTGAATATATTTTTGAGGACTCAGAAGTTAATTTTAATAGTGTTATCTGCCTCAATGGAGAGAGCATGTTTAAAAGGTGTTATAAAAGAGGATCATGTTTTACCTGACAAAATTGAGACTGGGTTGAAAATGGATTTACAAATTACCGTCTACAACAATGACATAGCACAGAAGCTACACTGGAATTCAACTGATGCTTTCATAATTAAAAAAGAATATGCAGTACAAATAAGAAATCAATAGAATGAGTGGATAATTTTCCTATATTGGATTTACAAAAGAGGCTTGTTAAAATTTGAAGAATCTTGTGAGAAGGACCAAGTAAAAAATAGCAATAACAATAGCACTTAGACCTATGCACTGCTTCACGGTGTTTTACAGCCATCTCTAAGCAATTTACAGAGTCAGCATATTTCCCCCAACAATCTGGATCCTCATTTTACTGTCCTTGGAAGAATAGAAGGCTGAATCAACCTTGAGCCTGGTGAGATTTGATTTGTCAAACTGTTGGCAGCCAACTGTCAGCAGAAGTATCCAAGAGTACTGTACTCTAACCACTGCGCAGCCTTGGCTCAAATAAAAAGAAACCAAGTTCTCTGAGACTATTTGAATGAACTAAAGATTAAGATTATCAGAAATTTATATGATCAAGGTTAAAATGGTAATGTTGTTATCTCTGGAAACTCTTAAAGGACTTTCACTGATACTAGGACAGAAATGATTATGCCTTATTGTTTGTAGGTAAGAGCTGGGATATGTGAAGAAGAGATGATTTGTTGTATTTTAAGAAATGACAGCGCCGGACTTACCCGGCGGCAGGCTTTGCTGGAGGGACCGGGAGACACGGTCCCTCATGGCGGCTGCCATTTTGGATCCCGGGCGAAGTCTCGCGATGCGAGACTTCGCTCGGGAGGTCAGGCCTGATTGGCCAGGCTCCTGGTAGGTCCGGGCGGGGCCTGCTTGCCCTATATAAGGGCGAGCAGGCCCGGGGCTCTCTCTTTTCGCCCGGACTGCAGAGCCTCGAGCAGACACTTGTGTTTGCTCGCGGCGGCCATTTTAGGTGCGGCCTCGTGTGCGGCCGCCATTTTGTGGCCGAGTCGGGCGAGAAGGCTTCGTTGGACGGCGAGGGGCTTCTTTCGGTTGCCAGAGAAGCTCAGGGAGTAGCGGAGCCAGCATCGGCTGGTCTCCGCTCCGGTTTGGAGCCTTAGTCTTCCCGGTGGTCGGGGGTCTTGGGGGGCTTTCCTTTGGGCGGCAGGGGTACCTGGGAGGGTGCGGCCCTGCCTATAAAGGGCCCAGGAGCCAAGCGGTGGGCAGTGAGGCCTTGCTGCCACCGCTGGTGGGGGGGGGAGGTTTGTCCCCTTGTGGTTGCATTGGTGAGGCCTGCTGCATAGGACAGGCCTTGCCTTGGGGGTGCAGGCCTTGGGGGGTGCCCTCTTCCTGTTTGCTGTTTCTTCTGGTTGAAATAGAATATATTAAATAAACTCATGGCCCCAAAAAAGCGGCAAGCTCCGGCCCTCCCGGCCCAACCAGTGGTGCGGCCTAAGAGGGCTGCCAGGCCGTCTTCCCGGGCTCGGGCTGCGGCTGAGGGCCCCCCGGGGGTGGTCCCGGTGGTGGGGGGGTGGGTTTTATGCCCACGGTCCCTCAACCAGAGGTTTCCCCTTCTCTTTCTTGGGCCAGGGTCCTGGAGCGGCTCGATGAACTGGAGCGGTGGCGGTCAGGTGCTGGCCCGGAGGGGCTTCCCATGACTGCTGCCGCAGCCTGGGGTGCCGACCCCGAAGAGGAGCCGGCCCAGGAAGGGCAGGTTGCCCACACCACGCAGCTGGCACACACCGTGCAGATGGCCCCGGTGGGGCAGATGGCCCAGTCGGGGCAATGGTCAGCGTTGCAGGGACCAACAAGGATGGGTCCCCCGTGGATGGCTTCTACCCCTTACGTGGCAGGTGAGGTCGCACCACACGTAGGCACTTCACCGCTCCTTCCCGTGCAGGGTCCCGGGTTCATCCCGCCTGCATTGGGGAGTGGCACCAGCTTCATGGGGGCTGCTGCGGGCACCTGTGGACAGGTCTGGTCCCCGCCGGCCCCGCCAGTAGGGGCCCCGGGGGTATCTTTCCCACCTGGGGCGGGGTTGGGGGGTTGGATCCCTCCTCAGTCGGCCATTATGCCACCGCCCCCTTTTGTGTATCCATCGGGGCTTGGCGTGCTGGGATCGGGGGCCACCACGGTGTGGGACCCGTTCGCCAGCATCAAGCCTGGGGCCATCCCTTGTGGGTTGACCGCGACGCCTTTAGGTTACCATCTTCACCCGTCGGTGAAGGAGGCAATATGGCGGGGGGAGTATGTCGACCTTTTCTCTATTTTAAACAGGGAGGTCCCTAAACAGGACAAAGAGGTGGTACCTGGGGAGAAGGTTAAGAAAACAAAGGTCACAAAGTGTTTCAGCTCTTGGCTGTACGCTTTTCTGACCTTTGCGTCGGTGGTAATTCAGAGGCAGCCGGGAAGGGCCGCTGCCTTGCTGAAATATATCGACCTCATTGCGAGGGCCCACTTTGAATATGGGGGAACAATATGGAGGCATTACGATAAGGGGTTCAGGATGCGTATTGCCCATGACCCCTACTTGCCCTGGGATATGGTGGTTCCGGACCTTTGGTTCCAGGCCACACATATGTCAGGGAAGGAGGGCTGCGATAGGACCGACAGCGGTCACTTTATGGAAGAGGAGCCCGTGACGCCCTCGCCGGCCAAGGCCGTGGCGGGCGTCGTCGGAAAAGGGGCCTCTTTGGTGTGCCACGAGTTCGCTGCAAAGGGGGCGTGTTTTCGTCCCATTTGCAGGTTTCGTCACGCCTGCGAGAGTTGTGGGGGGAACCATTCTGCAGCCGTGTGCCCCCACCCCAAGAAGGGGGCTGAAAAGAAGGGCGGGGGTCCCCCAAAGCCTCCCCCACCTGTTGGGGGAAAAGGGGCCCAGACCAATTGATTTGCGAGTGCTTGAGGGTTGGTTGGGTGACTACCACCCTCGCCAGAGAGCGGACGCTCTCTGGCTAGGCTTCTCTGAGGGGTTTCGGATCCCTTACATGGGTGTTAGGAAGGCCTTCATGTCTGACAACCTTAGGTCGGTTGTTGGTCATGAAGACATTGTTAGGGAGAAGATTCGGAAGGAGGTGGCCGAGGGCAGGGTCCTCGGGCCCTTCCCGGAACCGCCCTTCCCGAATCTTCGGGTGTCTCCCTTAGGTGTGGTCCCCAAAAAGGTGAGTGGTGAATTTAGGTTGATTCACCATTTGTCTTTTCCAAAAGGGGAGTCAGTGAATGACTTCATTCCTGATGAGCTGTGTTCAGTCCGGTATGCATCTTTTGATGCAGCCGTGACTATGGTTAGGAAGTGTGGGGTGGGAGCCCTTATGGGTAAATGCGACATTAAGTCGGCATTCTGGCTCCTCCCCATACACCCGGACGACTTTGAGCTGTTGGGCTTCCATTTCGAGGGGGGTTATTACGTGGACAGAGCCTTGCCCATGGGTTGCTCTGTCTCGTGCTCTCTTTTTGAGAGTTTTAGCACCTTTTTGGAATGGGCGCTCAGGAGGCAAAGTGGTCTGGGTACGGTCGTTCACTACCTTGATGATTTCCTGTTGGCGGGGCCTGCGCATTCGGAGCAATGTTTTGCCCTGATGCGGGACTTCGAAGCCCTTTGTGCTCAATTGGGGGTGCCTTTAGCCTCTGAGAAGACCGAAGGCCCCGCCACCAGGATTACCTTTCTGGGTATTGAATTGGACTCAGAGGAGCAATCTTCTAGGTTGCCCCTAGAGAAGTTGGTCAAGATTAAAAGGAAGCTTGATTAGGTGCTGGGCTGCCGGAAGGTGACCCTACGGCAGCTTCAGGAATTGGCAGGCATTCTTAATTTTGCCTGTCGGGTAGTTGTTCCTGGTAGGGCTTTTTCCAGGAGGTTATACGACGCGATGAAGGGGCTCCGTTTGCCCCATCATCGTACCCGCCTCTGCGCTGGGGTCAGGGCTGACCTCGGCGTGTGGCGGGAATTTTTGGTCAGGTTTAATGGTTTGTCTTTCTGGAGGCACGAGCTTCTTTTGGAAGCTGAGTTGCAGCTCTGCTCTGATGCCGCGGGGACTTGTGGTTTCGGGGTGGTGTTAGGTGACCAGTGGTGCTGGTCGGCATGGCCTCCGGAATGGAGTGCCTCTTTGTTGGTTAAGGACCTGACGTTCTTGGAGCTCTTTCCCTTAATAGTGGCCTTGGAGCTTTGGGGGGAGCAGTTTAGGGACAAGACTGTGCACTTTTGGTGTGACAACCTAGCGGTTGTCCATGTGGTGAATGCCCTGTCCTCTAAGAGCGACAGGGTCATGCGGCTTGTCCACCATTTTGTGCACAGGTCCTTGTCTCTAAACGCATTGTTTTTGGCTAAGCATGTCCCCGGGTTGGATAACGGGGTCGCTGATGCCTTGTCCCGTGGTCAGTTGTCCAGGTTTCGGACCCTGGCCCCGTGGGCCCGAGAGTTGCCAGAAGCATTCCCCAGCCACCTCTGGAGTCTGGGGGGGATCCAGAGTGGTGGAGAGACGAGGCATCCCGGGCAATCTCCTTGTCTGTAGCGCCCGGCACCCTCAGGGCATACCAGCGTGCAGGTAAGGAGTTTGGGGAGTTCAGGCAGGGCAGGGGTTACCAGCTTAGTTGGCCTGTCCCTGTAGAGCACTTGGCCGAGTTTTGCGTCCAGCTTAGGCAGCGTGGCCTGTCAGTCAGGACGATCCGGTCCCGGTTAGCCGGCCTCGCCTTTCTGTCCAAGGCGGGGGGGTTTGCAGATCTTTCGGGTGATTTTCGCATCCGGAAGATGCTGGAAGGCTGGCTTAGGGAGCAAGCGGGGGCCCCTGGTGACACTCGTCAGGCTCTGACGGTGGAGCAGCTGTCTTTAATCAACGTGGTTTTGGGCAGTCTGTGTTCCTCATTGTACGAGGCCCGTCTTTTTAGGGCAGCGACTTGTGTCATGTTTTTTGGGGCCCTTAGGGTCAGCGAGGCCATGGCTTCATCTCAGGCTGACACTTCGCTCCGAGCCTTCCAGTATGCTGATCTGGCCTTTAGACAAGGGGGGGTGTCCCTTGTAGTAAGGCGGTCCAAGACAGATCAGCTGCACAGAGGGGTTACTATCCAACTTAGTGCGGCCACCGACCAGTCGGTGTGTCCAGTGGCCGCCCTACAGCTTTATTGTGGTATGCGGGGGTCAGGTCCGGGGTACCTGTTTAGACATGGGGACGGGACCCCTCTGACCTGTTTCCAATTTTGGGCGCTAGTATCCAGGGCAATGGCCCAGGTGGGCATGGATCCCTCCGGTTACGGAACGCATTCGTTCCGTATCGGAGCCGCCACTAGCGCGGCACTTTCTGGTTTCCCGGCCCATCGGATTCGGGAGATCGGCCGCTGGCGGTCAGCGGCATATTTGGGTTATGTTAGGCCCGCTGAGGATCCTAGGCAGGGCTTAGGCTAGTTAACCTCTCTCTGTGTGTGTGTGTCCTCTTGCAGGTCCCCAGGCTAACATGAAACCGACGGCGCTGCTGTGTGGCCACAGCATGATTTTTTGGGCCGGCCGCTCGGCAGCCAGGAGCGCCATCGGGACCCAGCTGTCCCTGGGGCAGTGGGTCAGGGTTGCCTGGATGGGCCGGAGAGGTATGCGGTGGGAGGGTCTCCTGCCGGCGTTGCTGGGCGGTCAGCATTCTGTGGCTGCGCCCGGCAGTATGGGGGGCGGCTCCTGGAGTCGTGCCCAAGTGGGTTTGGGTGGGCAGCGTCCTGTGGCCGCACCCAGGTGGCTGGTATTGCACTTAGGTGGCAATGACCTGTGCATACTGGGAGGCCTGGCGCTGATCATTCAGGCACGCGAAGACCTGCAAAGGCTTCGCGAGGTATGGCCCACCACGCAAGTGGTGTGGTCAGAAATTTTACCTAGGCTTGTGTGGAGGGACGCCTCTTCCCTTAGGGCCATTCACCGGGCTAGGCGACGGGTGAATAGGGCTATGGGTAAAACCGTTAGGGAACTAGGTGGGGTGGTAGTGCCCCATCCCCTTATCACAATAGACCGGCCATGGCTTTACCGGGCCGATGGCGTTCACCTGTCTGAGCGGGGGAACGCCATGTTCTTACAGGACCTGCAGCGGTCTCTGCGTGAGCTGGCGCAGCTAGAGGGGGGAGTCGGGGGGCCAAGATAGAGATCTGACCCCCACTCCTGTGGCAGGTTAGGGGCGGAAAACTGGGGTGGTTTAGCAACCGCACGTTCTCCCTTGGGCATCTTTGGGGATGATTGACAGGTTCTCCGCAAGCTCATGGAGGGAGTTTCTGCCTGAGCAGCTGGGGGGAACCTGTCTTTGGGTCCTGCACCTTTAATTCCCGGATTCGGGTTAGCTGGTGGGACCCCCCTCATGCACAGCATGGCAGGGTCGCAGGTGACGGCCTGGCCCTCACCTGGACTTGCATCGAGATACGCCCATGAGTTGCCCAGGAATGTTTTTTGGCATAACGTCATTTCCGCCCCGGAAGTAGTTGTTTGACCCTGCAGGTCCATTTCCGGGCCATAGTTGATTACGCTAATTTATGCAAAGTATTGAATAAATTATGCAAATTTATGTTAATAAAAATGACCCAATTTAAATCCAGCTCTTGTGTCCGTGTCGTTACTCCGTCTCTCCAGCAATGACAGCGCCGGACTTACCCGGCGGCAGGCTTTGCTGGAGGGACCGGGAGACACGATCCCTCATGGCGGCCGCCATTTTGGATCCCGGGCGAAGTCTCGCGATGCGAGACTTCGCTCGGGAGCTCAGGCCTGATTGGTCAGGCTCCTGGTAGGTCCGGGCGGGGCCTGTTTGCCCTATATAAGGGCGAGCAGGCCCGGGGCTCTCTCTTTTCGCCCGGACTGCAGAGCCTCGAGCAGACACCCGCCCGCCCTCCACTATTTTGCAGTGTGCTTAGGGGTCGCCCTTAGGGGCCCGAATGGGAATTTTTTGCAGTTCTGCCTCTTAGCCGAGCTGTTTTTTCGCCCATTCCACACTGGGGTGATGGATGTGCGGTTAGGGGGTGCTTGCATTTATTAGGTTAATTGGCTTACCTTTGGTCATTTGGGTAGGCAGGTTAGGGGCGGAAAACTGGGGTGGTTTAGCAACCAGGGGAAGAGCCTTCTCTGTGGCGGCCCCGGCCCTCTGGAACCAACTCCCCCCGGAGATTAGAACTGCCCCTACTCTTCCTGCCTTCCGTAAACTCCTTAAAACCCACCTTTGCCGTCAGGCATGGGGGAACTGAAACATCTCCCCCTGGGCACGTTTAATTTATGCATGGTATGTCTGTGTGTGTGACTGTTAGCATATGGGGTTTTTAAATATTTAAATATTTTAAATTTGTCTGATTGCTTATGATTTGTTTTTACATGTTGTGAGCCGCCCCGAGTCTTCGGAGAGGGGCGGCATACAAATCTAAGTAATAAATAAATAAATAAATAAATAAATAAACCGCGCGTTCTCCCTTGGGCATCTTTGGGGATGATTGACAGGTTCTCCGCAAGCTCATGGAGGGAGTTTCTGCCTGAGCAGCTGGGGGGAACCTGTCTTTGGGTCCTGCACCTTTAATTCCCGGATTCGGGTTAGCCGGTGGGACCCCCCTCATGCACAGCATGGCAGGGTCGCAGGTGACGGCCTGGCCCTCACCTGGACTTGCATCGAGATACGCCCATGAGTTGCCCAGGAATGTTTTTTGGCATAACGTCATTTCCGCCCCGGAAGTAGTTGTTTGACCCTGCAGGTCCATTTCCGGGTCATAGTTGATTACGCTAATTTATGCAAAGTATTGAATAAATTATGCAAATTTATGTTAATAAAAATGACCCAATTTAAATCCAGCTCTTGTGTCCGTGTCGTTACTCCGTCTCTCCAGCAAAAGGGTAGATTAGATTTATTGGATTTATATGCCGCCCCACTCCGCAAACTCGGGGCAGCTCACAACAATAATAAAAAACAGCACAGTACATAATACCAAATCCAATGCCCACCAATCTAATTACAATTTAAAATTAGTAATTTCATAAAAACAATCCCAGTATATATAAAAAACAGGCACACAGTCAATCAATCAACAGAACAACATGGGCAAGGAGGAGGTGTTTTAGTTCCCCCATGCCTGACGGCAGAGGTGGGTCTTAAGGAGTTTATGAAAGGCAGGGAGGGTGGGGGCAATCCTAATCTCAGGGGGGAGCTGGTTCCAGAGGGTCGGGGCCCCCACAGAGAAGGGTAACATAATTGTTTACATCTTCTTTAAATATTTTTCTTTTTCTTTAATATATTCTTATTTTTCTGGGGGAGGGTTGTTTCTGCCTCTTTTTCTCTCATGTTTTTCTCTCTTTTGTAGTTTGTATTAATCTTTAACACTGGTAATAATATTTTATAGAACTATTAAAATTATTATTTTTTTAAAAAAAATAGAGTTTCCATGTTATAACAGATTGGACCTAGTGATCAGCATTTACCATAAACCATAATTGCTTGGTAGTTAAGATCTTCAGGAATATAATCCATGCCCTTGGTTATAATCAGATATGGAGCTAATTAAAAGTTGCTTTCTTCAGTCTCGTGTCCTTCAGATAGGTTGGCTTTGTAATTTCCAGAAACATCACATTGGTTATATTACAGCATTAAACATGGAGAAGACATAATTTTACTAGTATAGAAATGGTTTTCCAGCATGCATATATATATTAAGGTTGTTCTTGAATTGAGCCCTTAAGAATAAACATTGAAAGCATTGTTGAAATGGATCTATAGTTACCTTATTATGTTAGTGACCACAAACTTTAAGCACTCGAGCTCAAACCATGACAGGAAAAAAGAAACTAAATTAAGAAAAATAAAGCTGTTCCACTGCAAGAGAAATCAACTGTGTTAAAATCTTCCTCAGAATATAATATAGCATTCTAATTTTTGCCCAATATCACATACACAATGGCTCTTTGTGATATAATTTTTGAGGTTGTCATTACGGTTTTGTGCTACATGGTGGGGGAGTTTAATTACTCACTATTCTGCGCTGTATTTTTTATTGTTTGGAAGGAGGAAGAAATGTGATATTATTTAGAGTAAATGTGCTTCTCAGTCTATCAGAGTTTTTCAAATCTTTAAAACAGTGTGGACTTCCGCAACCAGCAGGCTGATTAAAGTCACCAAGTTTGAATTGATCTGTTAGACATAACTCTGATCTCCAGAAATGATATTCTAAGAGGTGATAAGATAGTGTGAGCTTCTATTTTCATGGTTAGAGGAAAGGGTCTATCTATAGTCTCCAACATGCTGCAGTGCTGTAAATCTTCCCTTTCTGATTATAAGATAACAATACCCCAAATTTGGGGACTGAGGGTTATTCTCAGCCTGAGCAATAAGATACTTTCCAGAAATGAATGGGATAAAGACAGAAGTTTAATTTCCATTAAATTAAATTTAAGTATTCTAAATGCAGCCCATGATTACTCTTCACGGACTCAATAATTTTCCCATTTCTGTGGTATTACAATTTGTATTTACTTATTTATTCATTATACAAACTTGTCTCTACCCAGTTCATGAGAACACTAAATGGTTTACATCACTGTTTAGGAATACCTGCAATAAATGATGATAGAATATTTATTTTATTATAAATAAAAATATGACAAATCAACATATTCCAAGATTATATCTTAAGAATGATAGTAATACCACCTAAACTCAACATAAACATAAGCCCAATATGTTACTGATACCCAAGTAGCCAGATTCATATCAGTTCAGGCAATTCTTTCACTCTCAGTTCAAATCCAAAGGGGCCAAACTTCAAGAGTATAGTAGCACCTTTTATATGATGTTTTGTTGAAAAAAAACCACAAGTTTTCATGAACTTCAAATACATAGAGGTACTAGATATGAAGATGTGGTTGTTATATTTGGTGAGAAACTTTCCACAGATTGAGAGATTCTGCAAAGTTGCCTTTCTGTTTCCACACTTGTGGATGGGGATTTTTATTTATTTATTTTGTCCAATACACAATACATATTGAAGAGGATAGACATGAGGTATTATATATAAAGAAAAGATATAAAAGTAGAGGAGAAGATATATGAAAGGAAGAAAAGATATATGATATATGAGATAAGGAGAGACAATTGGTCAGGGGATGAAAGGCAGGCTAGTGCACTTATGTACGCCCCCTACTGACCTCTTAGGAACCTGGAGAGGTCAATCATGGATAGTCTAAGGGAGAAATGTTTTGGGGGTTAGGGGTTGACACTACTGAGTCCGGTAATGAGTTCCATGCTTTGACAACTCGATTGCTAAAGTCATATTTTTTACAGTCAAGCTTGGAGCGATTAATATTAAGTTTGAATTTGTTGCGTGCTCTTGTGTTGTTGCGGTTGAAGCTGAAGTAGTCATTGACAGGCAGGACGTTGCAGCATATGATTTTGTGGGCAATACTTAGATCGTGTTTTAGGCATCGTAGTTCTAAGCTTTCAAGACCTAGGATTGATAGTCTGCTTACGTAGGGCATTCTGTTTCGAGTGGAGGAGTGAAGGGCTCTTCTGGTGAAGTATCTTTGGACGTTTTCTAGGGTGTTGATGTCCAAGATGTGGTATGGGTTCCAGACAGATGAACTGTATTCAAGGATTGGATTCCCACCAGGTACTCTCCACAGATGCAACTTTCACTCCAACACTCCGCAGATGCCCATATTACTCCAACACTCCGCAGTCTGCATTGGCTGCCGATCAGTTTCCGGTCACAATTCAAAGTGTTGGTTATGACCTATAAAGCCCTTCATGGCACCGGACCAGAATATCTTCAGGACCGCCTCCTGCCGCACGAATCCCAGCGACCGGTTAGGTCCCACAGAGTTGGCCTTCTCCGGGTCCCGTCGACTAAACAATGTCATCTGGCAGGACCCAGGGGAAGAGCCTTCTCTGTGGGGGCACCGACCCTCTGGAACCAGCTCACCCCTGAGATTAGGATTGCCCCCACCCTCCCTGCCTTTCGTAAACTCCTTAAGACCCACCTTTGCCGTCAGGCATGGGGGAACTAAAACACCTCCCCCTTGCCCATGTTGTTTTGTTGATTGATTGACTGTGTGCCTGTTTTTTATATATACTTTTTTTTATGAGATTATTAATTTAAATTGGAACTGGATGGGTGGTCATTGGATTTGGTATTGTGTACTGTACTGTTTTTTATTATTGTTGTGAGCCGCCCCGAGTTTGCGGAGAGGGGCGGCATATAAATACAATAAACCTAAACCTAAACTTTGGAAGGCAGATTCTGGTTTGTTTCCTGGTTCGTACCAGATAACCCAAATTGTTAGTGACCTGCTGGTGATGTTAGGTTGGCATCATGGATCCAGTTATGCTGGTGTTTGTCTGTGCATGTGGCCATCTTCAGCAAATTTTCCTGTGTTCAGATGGCTTCTGCTCGTTCTATGCTTGGAAAAAAAGCCATTCCATCCACCCTTGGGTTAATACTGACCTTTATTTTTTTGCCTGAAGCATAGCTGTGTTTTGGGGTGAATCCACTTTCTGAGCATGCACGGAAATGAAATTGCATGAGAGGATATGCGTGAAATGTTACAATGCAAACCAGTGGCGAAGGTAAGTGCAACCTATCTCTGGTTTGTTTGTTTGTTCTTAAATGTATACAACAGCCTACCTCATGAATGTGACACTAGGTAGCATTAATGAAAGAGAACAATGAAACAATATTTTTTAAAAGAAAAAAAAGCAGCTAAGCACTTAAAACATAAATAGAACTGAAACTGAAATGTATTTGAATATTAGTTCAGATTGGTAGTTACGTTGTTGATTTAAGCTCCCAGTTTGGCCAAGCTCAAAGCTCAAACCAACAACATAACTTAAACTACTGGAAAGTGCCTCCAATATCTTACATACCATAAAGCCATTTTACTAGATGTACTCTTCTTGGATTTCTCCAGCATTTTGAAGGTACGGCCAATTTCTTTCCTACATGGAATTAAATGTTCTCTATTAAAACTCTCTGCAACAAAGAATAGTAAAATATAAAAGGCTTCTTATTTCCTTTCTTACTTGTAGAAGAAATAGATTTTATAATGTAATTTGATATGAGATGCTACTGCTGCTGCCGCTGATGATGATGATGGTGATGGTGATGTTGACAACATTACTCCCATGGTGGAAAAAGAAACCTTCTGATTTTGTGTTTCTACATTTATTCTCTCTACAATATCACTGTTATCCAATTAGGATTCTTTGGGACTGAGCCATTTGCAGAAAATGTATGTGAACAAATTGAAAATAATGGGATTTAGATAGTTCTGGTGATATTAGCCAAACAGTCCAACTCATAGTTCCCTCTAAGCTGAGCAGTGAGCAATCACTCACTTAAAAATCATCATCAACTCAGAGTTTTCCAAACCTGTCCAGAAGCCGAGAGGGAAAGAGTGAGAGGGAAGGAGAGAGAGAGGAAGAGAGGAAGAGAGAGAAACAGATAGAAAAAAGAGAGGAAGGAAAAGAGAAAGAAAAAGAATGGGAGTAAGGAAGAGAGAAAGAAAATCAAAATCTAGTTTGAAACTAGCTCAACTATTTAAGTGGCATTTTGATATTGATAGAGTTGCCCTATTATGAGCTCACTGTTATAAACACACAGTACAGTATTTTATTTTGAAATTCTCTGAGGCAAAACAGGGTGGGTTTTTTATTTGTTTGTTTGTTTATTTATTTGTTTATCTATCTATCTATCTATCTATCTATCTATCTATCTATCTATCTATCTATCTATCTATCTATCTATTTATTATTTCTGCGCCGCCCAGTCCTGAAGGGACTGCCGCTCAGACACTATACTTTTCCGCCCACCCCCCAAAAAAATTAGAGGGAACACTGGTCCAACTTCTCAAAAACAGATACAATATAAGGGTTTGATTTTGTTCCATTGTATGCTTTAAAATGACATGCCTGCTTTTCTGCTAATGCCCAAATACCAAATAATGCCATCATATGCAAGTTTACATGAAAGCAAATTCCACTGTGTTCAAAGACTATTTATACTAGCTGGGTGGGTCTCACTGAAATCAGTGGGATTTACTTCTAAGTAAACATTGATAGAGTTGTCCCAAAGGTGACAAAGATGACTGAGAAACTCCATGGAGTTGTTATGTTAGTCTCTTCAATGGTGTTTTGATAAACAGTGACAGCAAAGAAAGGAATGAAGAAACCATCTTAAATAAAATGACTTAGCAGCAGAGCAAGAGAATGATAAATACATACATAGCTCCAAAGCATGTATACACACACTTAAAACATGTTTGCAGGAAGTTGTCTGTGAAAGTACAACTGATGTGTATTGCTACATTTAAAAAATAGAGAAAGGTACAGAGAATGCTGCAAATTCTATCTGAGAGAAGATATGTTGGTATACACACATTCTTGGTGCTAGTTCTCATGGTCTTGTTAAACAGAATGAATGGAGATTTCTCACCACAACCATCACAGAACTACAAGCTTAATTGATTGCAAGATTAAAATAAAGAAGCTTCTTCAGCACAATTTGAATCCTGCCAAAAATTAGCCAATTGAAGTGCCTTTTGATCAAACGTTAATGCTGGGCCAGGAAACAGCACAAACTTTAGATTCAAGAGCCTAGGACCTCTTCTATAAAAGATTTCTAGCATTTTCTTCAAGGAATTATATCTGCAGAGATGACAAACACAAGTCTATAGGATGTGCATTCCTTACTATATCTTCATTGTCATGTATAATGTGATTAGCTGCCTTAGGAAGGCCATAGCTAACAAAGCTTAAAAGGGGAGATAAATTGTTTTGCTTATAACAGGTTGGTTTCACAGCTGAGAACCTTCCAAAGACAAAAAGAGGACAGAGCACAATTCAATCACAGAGAAGAATCACACACCAATAGGTATTTCAGGAGTAGGTTCATGGAAAAGGGAAAGGGATGCTAAAATTTGAGGAGGGCTGAGTATTTTTCCTATATCATTTTGTTTTTGATTTCTTAAAAAAACTCACTTTTTAATGTTTCTTTTCATCGTCAGTTTACATCAAACTGGGGCGTTCACAGGGGTCAACCACTGCCTGGATGGGATGAAGTGGGGTAGTGAAAATGGAGCTCCACCTCCTTATGTCCTGCATAAGCCATGGCCACAATAAAAATTTTGATAGCCCTTCACTGGGTGTGCATAAGTGCACCAACGTGCCTACCATACCTGTCATAATGTTTCTCTATTATTAGTACCAATACAATGTATAAAAGTTTTGTTATATTTTTGTATACTACCAATACATACTTGAAAAATAAAATAAAATAAATGAAACATAAGGGTACTACTCAGTCAACTACTAAGAAAAAAAGAGCCTCATTGTCTTTAGATTAACTAGATCATTCTAGCTGACGAAAGGATAAAACAGGGCAAAATGGAGGGAAGGGTTTCATTTTATAGGGAAACAACACAATGGCTCAACATGTTTTAAAAATTTATTTAAAAATGTCTTTACAATGGAAAACCCAAGGCAAATGGCTGCTTTCCAAAATGCCTTTTCTGAAACACCCCATTTGGAAGTGAACAATTTAGTTTGACTAAACAGTGGCACCTAGTTTCAAATGCTGGGTTAAACATCTTGAAAATATCTTTCTTGAAATTTCCCTGCTACACCTGTATTTTTTCCCACAATAGTTTTACTTTTTTAAGGAAACTGCAAGGTATAACCCTCTGGCATTTCTTTTATTTATTTAGAAGAAGGCTCCTGGGCCTTCTTATTTTGAATAGTACATACAGTCAATGGCTGTTTTCCAAGGATTTGTTTGGGACTCTGCCCAGCTGTATTCAGCCAAAAAGTCATAAATAAAGTGAAAGTGGTAAGTAGCACGTTGGGAAATGGGGTGGGGGCAACTTCACCAGGTTAAATATTTAATGTTGGCCAACATTGGCAACCAGGTTTTGGTGACACCCACAGTATGCTCTCAAAATTCTAAATATGTTCACAGACCCCAAATCCAGATTAGTTTAGACTAGATGGAAGCCTCTCTTTGGTAGGTATGAATTCATTATTTTTTTACTGGGAATGTCACACAATTCTTCCTTCCTCTTCCTCCTCCTCTTTTTCTCTATACAATTAAAAGCAACCTACTCCACCCTGCACAGATCAGTGAATCAAACTATACTGAATTTGACAACCTGAGCAATGTTAATAAATTAAAATTACATTTTATTAACATGATTAATTAGTGTATTATTAATATACTTCATCTATGTCCTTGCATTAAATGTTTGCAATAATCTGGTAATATTTTCAGACAGGTAAAATTGATGCTATGTAAATACTGCAGAGCTAATTGAAAGTTATTTCCTTAATAATTCCTAGAATATGGTAATGATTTTTGAAAAGGGATGAAGGCTGGTGACAGGAAAACTGATAAGTTGCGTTCAAATGTCTCCATTACATTCCTGGAAGTGATGGACAAAAAACACCAAGAAGGCACATTGTGAATCAGAGGTAGGTTCTGGATTCCTTTACATGTTGGTTTGCTCAGGGACATGCCATGCATGCATGCACTTTGTGCATGCTCATGCCTGCACTGTACTTTAAAAAAGCTTCTGCACATGCGCAGCAGCAAAAATGCATGCACAGTACTTTTAAAAAGCTTCTGCACATGCGCAGCAGCAAAAAACAAGATGGCGGCACCTATGGCATTACCAAGACAACTGGCTTGGGGGCATGGCAGGCCTGGGTTGCTGCCAGTTCCAGCAACCCAGGCTGCCAAGTTACTACCAGTTCTACAGAACCGGTTCGATTTGGAAGGAACCTGCCTCTATTGTGAATACATTAAAGTTAAGATATAAGTATCTCATCTGCTTAAGGCAGAGCAATATAGGAAGATGCTGTAGGCAGAAATCGCTTTCATGACCATGACAGAAGTATCAATTCATAATGCAGAGAGAAGGCAATGATAAACTATTCCTATACTTTGTGAAGAAAGCCACATGGATAGATAAGGAAACATGACCCAAGTCAGAAGGCATTGGACATGTTACTGAGGGAAAGCGGAAGATATTTTGCAGTACTAATGGTGTTTGCGAAGTGGCCAGATTAAAGCTTTGGGATGTCCAGTTGCTGATGTGGCAAGTAATAAAAATCCAAATCTGCAAAGACAGAAGTATGCAGAAGTATACTGGGAACACAGAACATAAGAAGCACAAACATGGGAAAACTATGTATAAAGACTAAATGAAATGGCTGCACAGTGGAATTTTGGCCAATTAAATCAACTGGAACTTGACATTTTCAGTCAGAAGATTATGCTGGGCATGGAAAACAAAGAAGGAAAAGTGTAATATTCATAGTAAAAGAAATATAAAACTTGAGTACAATGCAGTCAAATAAAACCTACCAATTAACCTATCATGTCTTTAATGTAATAATGATCCAAGTTATATTCCAACCACCGATTCAAATGTAAAAGGGGTTAAGGACTTGTATAATCAAATTCAATCTGAAATTAACAAAAAGTACAAACAAGATGTGATGCATGCTTGAAAACTGAAATACTGAATTTGGAAATAGGAAGAAAAGCAAATTGGAAGAAAAGAAAATTGGACTGTATAGTTCAGGAAACAGAAATAAAACAGGAGAATGATTTAGCATACCAGTGTCTACCAGTGGCTTGTTTATTGTTCACATATTCTTCAAACAACAAAAAGAATGCCTACATACATGGATATCGTAAAAAAATTCAGAAATTAAATTCACTTTCTTATTGGTACAAGGAAGTAGAAAAGCTTAGCAGTATCAGCAATGATATTGACAGGTGCTGAAAATGGAAAAGATTATTAAAAGCTCATATGCAAGTTCCAAGTCAAGCTAATGCAGAAGAACAAAACCAATCAGTTTCTACAATATGATCTTTAGCATACACTTCAAGTTCTTTGAAGTCCTGTAGCTTATTCACAGAGAACCTGAACAACTGTGGAATGAAACAAACAAATTGTTAAGGGCAACTATGAAAAGCGACTGCCAAATACGAAGAAATAGAAGAAAGCAAACTGGATGTCAGAACAAACGGAGGAGAACAAAAGCCAAAACCAAGAAAAATGAACATTTCAGGAAGAATCTTAACAAAGAATCTTGTTAAGAGACAAGAAGCAGTATTACAATGACATATGTTGAAAACAATGAAGATAGAAACAGGCATGGAAAATCAAAGAAAGTTTTTCAAAACATCCTTGAAATTAGAAGTCACTTCCAATCTTGAATTAGTATGCTACAAGGCAATGCTCCACGTAAGGTGCATATGTGAATGGACACAAAGAGCCACCAATTCACCCTCAGTGACCATCAAGTACTCATGTATGAAACTTAGTCTCTTGACAAGGATAAGTCAGAAAAACTATAAAAACAACAGTGGGAATGAGTGAATCGATAAGGAAAGGGACAAGGCAGCAAGAGAGGACCATGGTGAAGAACAGATGCCGGACAAAACACCATGTTGGGAAATGGGCTCCAGCAGCTTCAAACGAAGACTCTGCTTCCTCATTCAACTTTGTTGACCCAAAGACATGTTTTGGATCACCAAAGCAGCTTAGGTGGAATGTTCTTGGCAAACTATGGTAGGAGAGCTAGTGTTGTTGCTGTGAAGGTCCCTTTGCAATACCTGATTAGTGGATATTAGTCTTTTTGAAGAAAGGACTAATATCCTTTCTTCTGGCTGCTTGCTATTCTGTTTTATGATTTTGAAGGCTCTAGCTGGCAGATCACTATCTCATCCATTGTACAGTGTCAGCAGCAACAGCAAAGGAAGTGAAGAAGAAAACTAACCAACAAAATAGTTTGGTCTAAGAAAATGGATTCAGCTGATGTAAAAAATGTAGCCTGATGCTTAAAAGCACAATTTGCAAAAACAGCTTATGCAGCTTGTTGAGAAAAAGAAGCGAAACAATTGCTAGAGCAAAGCAATAGACCAAAAGCTTGCTGAATAAATAGAATTAAGGCTAATCATATAAAAAAGAAAAACTTTGAAGTTGGGTATTTAGTTGCTAAGGGTTACTACTCTTGCTCATGTAAACCTGATCACTATGAATTGGTACATAAATTTAGATTTATATACCAATTCATAGTGCTTTACAGCCCTATAAAGCCAAGCAGTTTATAGAGAGTAAGCAAATTGCCCCCAACAATCTGGGTTCTCATTTTACCAACCTTGGAAGGATGGAAGGCTGAGTCAACCTTGAGCCTACTGAGGATCGATCTGCCAAACTGCTGGCAGCCGATGATCAGCAGAAGTAGCTTGAAGTACTGCACTCTAACCACTGCACCACCAAGGCTCTTATTCCCTACACCCACAGCTCCAATAACTTATTTCAAAGGAGAAAGAGTAGATTCCATTCACTTAAAGAGTGAGGGCAGAGGTGAGTTCTTCCTGGTTCGGAATGGTTTGCCTGAACTGGTAGCAACCTGCTGGTGATGTCACAACACGGAACCAGTTGGGTTGGAGCAGGTACATTGAGGCCACCATCTTTTAAATTATTTTTTTGGGGGAGGGATATATTTTTATTTTTCCCTGTTTGTTATTTCTTCTGTGAAGGTGCAGTATCCAAGTTTCTGGCACTGCACATATGTTGCCATCTTGTTTTTGGTTTTATTTAAAAAAAAATGATATTTTTTTTGCCACTGTACATATGAAAGTGAATGTTGAATTTTGAAGAAATGGTAGAAAGAATATTGATATTTTTAAAAAATTCAATATTGGAACTAGAAGACTAACAAATAGATTGTAGAATAAATTAATCCACAATTTCTATTCCGAGCATAAATTGCTAGGTTCAGTTCAAAGTGTTGTATTTTAGAAATATTATAAGAGTATCCAGCTCTCTTAAAAACTCTATAATTCTGAGAGTTGAAGGGCCAGGTTAAGAATACATTATTTGGAACAAGTTTATCTAGGTCAGTAACCCCCAACATTTTGGGCACCAGGGACCAGTTCCATAGAGACAAGTTTTTCCATGGATCAGAGGGACCACAATTTCTCATGGATGGGGCTTCACTTGTTCGTATCCAATTTCTGGCGTGCTGTGTCCCAGTGTTGGTCCATGGATTGGGGACCCCTGATCTAAGCAGTCACTAGAAGTCAAAATGTAAGGAGTCAAATCTATCAATTTCACTTAATTGGTAACTGAAGTGAAATTCTATCACGGACTATATTTAGTGAACAGAAGGATATAAAGGATGTAAATGAGATGATTGATAGATAGATAGATAGATAGATAGATAGATAGATAGATAGATAGATAGATAGATAGGACCTGATTTAACAAATAAGAGATCAAAATTCAACCTATTGTCTAGTAATTCCCAGACACATGCTAGGTTTCTGCCAAGTACTTGCCTCTCATAACAGATTCTTTTCACTAATGACATTCTATAGTTCAGTAAAAATTGTGTAATGCATATTTTTATAAGCACCTGTTGTTTGTTGTTTTCCCCTTCACCCTTCCATTTTGTATTATGAGTGCCCTTCAAATTCATAATTTGTGAGGGCTGCAGGAACTTTTCCTCATAAATATTCAATGCTCTGGTGCATATACTTTTAAACATCAACTCACATTTTTCAGAATCTGTTGAGAACAGCAGACCATACAGCATCAATGGGGAGGGAACATAAATTCAGATCAGGAGATATGCAATGGATTAGTACTTCATTTACTGTTTTTTAAAAATAATAAATTGATTAGATTGATAAGATGAGATAAGATGATAAGATGCTTGCCAGTTATCTCAGGGTCCTTAGGATCAAGGGCAAATTACATTGAGTCCCTGGGTTGTATATTTTAAATTGATACATTGCAATAATCTCACTGCAGGTATTACAAGAAAAACAATGACTGTGTGATTGAGGTGACAGGAGTCAGGAGAAGAGTAAGGAGGTAATTGGATCAGGACCTCAATTCATATTGCATGATCCAATTTCTCTAGTACAGGGGTGTCACACTCAAGGCCCACAGGGTGCTTTGATCTGGCCCGTGGGGCCCAGAGTGGGACTGGTGCCTTTGCCAACCAAAATGGAGCTTCCGTTTTTACTGGCAGAGTGATCAGGCTACCACAGGTGCCCCTGACATAAGTGACATTGAGCTACCTATGCCCACTCCAGCCCTCCAAGGTCAAACACAATCCAGACGTGGCCCTCAATTAAATTGAGTTTGTTTGTATGTTTGTTTGTTTATTTATTGGACTTTTACACTTCTTTTCTAGGTCCTCCTGCATTTCAGCACAATCATTTTTTTCTGCAACCTTCCCTCAAAAGTTCAATAATTGCTAGCATATCCGACTGAATGATAACTTCTTGAGGAGAATGTGGTAATATTTTCCTCAACTCTGTACTGCTCTGATCCAGTGGTGAACCATCTTGACGTTTTCATTAACCAGGAGAGTCAAGCCTATAAAAAAACCTGATATTGCAGAGGCCCTTTCCCACTTCCTCAGATCTGACTGGACCAAATTCATACCAGATAATTTCATCAGGGTGAAGCCTCAATCATTTTCTGTTGAAAGAAGAGGATATTTGTAGCTCAGAGGTGAACTGTGGGGTCCTTGGTACTCTCTGAACTTGGTGGTTTTCTTGCAGATGTTTCACTATCAAACTAGGTAACATCATCAGTGCTATTCTCTGGATTGCCCAACTACCATCAAGCTCTGAGCAAATTCAAACAATTTATTCCCCAGATGCCTAGAATATTCATTTTAACAGCCATTTAGATTATATTTCTGACCATGTTTACTCTTTTTAGTAGCAATAGTACTTAGACTTATGTACCACTTCACAGTTCTTTGCAGGCCACCCTAAGCAGTTTGCAGAGTCAGCATATTGCCCTCAACAACCTGAATCCTCATTTTACCTATCTCAGAAGGCTGAGTCAACCTTGAAGCAGTGAGACTCTAACTGCCAAACTGCAGGCAGCCAGCAGAAGTAGCCTGCAGTACTGCATTCTAACCAATGCACCATCACTGCTCATAGTATGGGTAATGTGTCATTTCTAAAAGGCCCACTGGATGACAATTTGTGGAAATAATAAAAATAAATATCAATATTTTATCCCAGTTATCCCCTTAGTGTACTGTAGGCATTGGATATTTTACATGCTTGATCAGGACACCCCTTAGTGTAGTGTGTACATGGGATATAATACATGCTTAATGTACTATGGGCATGGAATAGTATACATGATTGATCATGGTATATTATACATGCTTGATGGTAATTTTAAACCAGTTACACATCAGGGATGTCTTGCTTTGCTTCATTCCATAAAGTTCCTCAGAAGACCAAGCATCTCCCCAGGTCAATAAATTGGGAGTGGCTATGAAGGTGTAGTGTTTTTCAAGGATGCTCCTACCCTCCCTGAACTCCTCAGCTTAAGAAACTGCCCCTGAGACTTCTCTGGAAGTCATGGTTCTATTAGAAGCTTGGAGCAGATGGGGCAGACAAAGTCATCCTCCCTAAAGTTTTGTGGCACCAGATAATGCCATAGCAAACAGGGTTATTCTGACCATGACAAGAGACAGATGTTAATGTCCCCAAGGCTTACCTCTCATTGCATATGCCTCAAAGCAAAAATGTCTGGCCTCTAGAATATGTTAAATGTTGTATGAACCATGAACTTCTGAGCTACCTTCAACTCTTCTTCCAGAGAAAACAACTTGAAATTCCCAAGCACAATTATCTGCAAGAACTCGATAGCTAATTCCAGAGGTGTAATAGTTCAGGTAGGGGAACCTGTTCTGCATAGAGAGGGCAGGACATAAGCAGCATTTTCATGTTTCTCTAGATCATAGCTTTATTAGAAAGTTTCACATAGTTTCACATAGTGCTCTCAGCATAAAAGCTTCCTTTCATCTTTATGCATGTGCATGATATTTACTCATTAGAACTATTGCTGGAACCCATATAAATCTCAGAACCCCACTTTAAAAAATATTTTTATTATGAGTTTTCAAAAGTTTTACAAACAAGTATAAGGACAAAAAATAACAATAAGATAAACATGGGTAACAGGAAAACAAAAAAACCAAACCAAAACAAGGGAAACGGTACAGTATAATATAAGTAATACAAGTAGCATGCAAAGAAAAGAAAGAATGTAACATTATTATTATTGCATAATAATATTATAATAATTTAATAATTTATAATAATTTATAATAATTTAAAATATTATTACATAATAATATTATAATAATTACATGATTATTATTAACCTCACTTTGCTGTCCTCTCTAATACACTCATCTCCAGAAATATTTTACTGTCCTTTCTAATACACTTTTCTTTAGATATATTGATTTGAATTGGATGATAGTTGAGATGTTTAGAAGGCAAAATAGAGTATTCAATAAGCTATTGTTTTTATTTATATTTCAGAAAAGTTATCAAAACCAAAGGCTGGTGCTGGTGGATTTGTACTGGTTTATACCATTAGAAGTCTGGAAAGTTATAGTTATAGTATATAGTTTAGTTATAGTTTATTAGATTTATATGCCACCCCTCTCCGAAGACTCGGGGTGGCTCACAGCATAACAGTACATACAATACATTACAAATCTAATAATAAAAAGTTAAATCCATTTAAGAATTAGTTCAGTGGATTTCAAGCTGGCTGAAGCATAGACATCAGAGAGTTATTGTTAATGGCGAGTATTCTGAGCAGAGACAGGTTACAAGCGGTGTGCCACAGGGGTCTGTTCTGGGTACTTTTTAATATGTTTGTGAGTGACATAGGGGAAGGTGTTGGTAGGGAAGGTTTGCCTATTTGCGGATGACTCTAAAGTGTGCAATAGGGTTGATATTCCTGGAGGGGTCTGTAATATGGTAAATGATTTAGCTTTACTAGATATATGGTCAAAGCAATGGAAACTGCAGTTTAATGTTTCCAAATGTAAAATAATGCACTTGGGGAAAAAGAATCCTCAATCTGAGTATTGCATTGGTAGTTCTGTGTTAGCAAAAACTTCAGAAGAGAAGGATTTAGGGGTGGTGGTTTCTGACAGTCTCAAAATGGGTGAGCAGTGTTGTCAGGCAATAGGAAAAGCAAGTAGGATGCTTGGCTGCATAGCTAGAGGTATAACAAGCAGGAAGAGGGAGATTGTGATCCCCTTATATAGAGCGCTGGTGAGACCACATTTGGAATACTGTGTTCAGTTCTGGAGACCTCACCTACAAAAAGATATTGACAAAATTGAACGGGTCCAAAGATGGGCTACAACAATAGTGGAAGGTCTTAAGCATAAAACGTATCAGGAAAGACTTAATGAACTCAATCTGTATAGTCTGGAGGACAGAATGAAAAGGGGGGACATGATAAAAACATTTAAATATGTTAAAGGGTTAAATAAGGTTCAGGAGGGAAGTGTTTTTAATAGGAAAGTGAACACAAGAACAAGGGGACACAATCTGAAGTTAGTTGGGGAAAAGATCGAAAGCAACGTGAGAAAATATTATTTTACTGAAAGAGTAGTAGATCCTTGGAACAAACTTCCAGCAGACGTGGTTGGTAAATCCACAGTAACTGAATTTAAACATGCCTGGGATAAACATATATCCATTGTAAGATAAAATACAGGAAATAGTATAAGGGCAGACTAGATAGACCATGAGGTCTTTTTCTGCCGTAAGTCTTCTATGTTTCTATGTTTCTAAGAAGGCATTAATAACATAATAAACCCCCTAACTATATAGTCATTCACATTCAACCTAATCTATCATACAGTAAGGCCAAAAACATAATAAAAAAGGGGGAAAGATGGTTACTATCCACATGCCTGGTGACAAAAGTGGGTCTTCAGCATTTTACGGAAGGCAAGGAAGGTGGGGGCTATTCAAATCTCTGGAGGGAGTTGATTCCAGAGGGCCGGGGACTCCACAGAGAAGGCTCTTCCCCTGGGTCCCGCCAGCTGACATTGTTTGGTCGACAGGACCCGGAGAAGGCCAACTCTGTGGGACCTAATCGGCCGCAGGGATTCATGCGGCAGGAGGCAGTCTCAGAGATAATCTGGTCCGATGCCATGTAGGGCTTTAACCAACACTTTGAATTGTGACCAGGAACTAATCGGCAGCTAGTGCAGGCCGTGGAGTGTTGGTGAAATGTGGGCAGATCTTGGAAGCCCCACGATGGCTCTCGCGGCCACGTTCTGCACGATCTGAAGTTTCCGAACACTCTTCAAAGGTAGCCCCATGTAGAGAGCATTGCAGTAGTTGAACCTCGAGGTGATGAGGGCATGAGTGACTGTGAGCAGTGACTTCTAGTCCAAATAGGTCCGTAACTGGTGCACCAGGCGAACCTGGGCAAACACCCCCCTATCCACAGCTGAAAGATATTTCTCTAATGTGAACTGTGGATCGAGGAGGACACCCAAGTTTCAGACCCTCTCTGAGGGGGTCAATAATCCCCCCCCCAGGGTTATGGACGGACAGATGGAATTGTCCCTGGTAGGCAGAACCCACAACCACTCTGTCTTATTAGGGTTGAGTTTGAGTCTGTTGACACCCATCCAGACCTTAACAGCCTCCAGGCACCGGCACATCACTTCCACTGCTTCATAGATATATAAATAAAGCAAACACAGGCCAATCAGTAGGAAGCCAAAGTCACTTAGATGATATACCTGGGGGAACCTTCATAAGGAACTGCAGCCGTATCACATTTTTATATGGGTATATTTGAGTGTGTGGTGCATCTGTAGCTAGGGTCACACCTGGTATTTTCAAGATATTAGAAAATAAAAAAATAAAAGCTCCATATTTCAAAGTAAAGAGTATACACATTATGCTCTGACCTCCTCAGATCACTGATTTAAACATTATCTGAATCACTGCACATAAATTGCACATGAACTGGAGAAAAGCTCTCATTGGAAATATAGGTATGATGTGTATTAAAATTATAATACCAAAAAGAAAATTTCTTCAAATCATGTAGACTAGCAGCCAGGAATGACTGATTGCTTGAGAAACAGAGGGGACATAAGGGTCAAGATGATAGAGAATGACAAATGAGCTTCGGCAAAGAGCATAATTGACAATATACCTGATCAGGCTGAAGAAGAGGTGCTAACATAAATCAGTAATTCTGGCAAAACTGTCATTTTTTCCCAGGCATCATCACAATAAGCTCTTGCAGAACATCCTCATAGCTATCAAATGCTTTTGAACCAAATGCAGTATTATGAATTCATGATCAGTACAATCAATTCAGTACATCTTGCAGAATCCAAATAAGCATTCTACAGACTACATGCAGCAGAGAAGGTCTTTGTAAGAAATTATGTAATCAGGTAGAATGAAATAAGATGGAAGGGAAGAATTCTATAAAACAATCAGTATCACTGAGAAAATCTCAGGATTATGGCCATTGTAACAAATCATATCCTTTACTTGAAGTTAAAATTGTATTTAACTGACTGTTGGATTTTTTTTTTACTCTGAAAGCCACTCTGGATATGACTCTTAAGTTTGCTGTCTAATAATAGCTGAGATGATTGCTAGAAGAAATGATCCTGGGAAGTCCAAAATACTGATATTCCTGAACCCAAGTACTGTATACTGAGTAGCACTCCACTCCTCCTTATTAGCAAATTTTAAAAGTATGTTAAATGAGTACATACAAATAAATTGTGTGTGTGTGTGTGTGTGTGTGTGTGTGTGTAAGTATGCTTTCCTATGGCGTGACAACCTGCTGGCGTCTGGCAGCTTAGAAGTGTATCATGAGGAAATATAGTTCTCTATGCTAAGAAGGTTTTCTTAGCTTGTATGCTATAGCTGCTGCTGCTGAAGCATGAATAGCCAAATCCCTCAAGGCTGGAAAAGGCCTTTGAAAGCCTAAGATCTCCATACATTGTGTTTGAATTAAAATCTGTAATAACATCCAGATTCAGTCACAGTTTTGTTCCATGTAGCATCAACTTTCGGAATTGTCAAGTTTCCTCTTTCTAGTAGGTATTCAAAATGCCCGTCTATGTCTGTCTGTCTGTCTGTCTGTCTGTCTGTCTGTCTGTCTGTCTGTCTGTCTGTCTGTCTGTCTGTCTGTCTGTCTGTCTATCTATCTATCTATCTATCTATCTAATATTTTAAGTTTTTTAAGAGTCTTTTCAGAGAGAGAAGCAAGCTAGCAAAATGATATCAGTTGGCTAACGTCCCAGAATGAAGATAACCCGGTAACAATTACCAGCTGTAGCCAGAAAATAACTAGAAGACTTAAACCCATTAGCAAAGCCAAGAATGTCCTTTTTAAAGTCTAAACCGAATGCAAGAGACAAGACAAGATGATTCCTCAATGAACGTCATTGTTTTTCTACAACAATGCAGAGCATGCTTCACCCTTAAATAGTAAGAGGTTATGATCCAATTACCCAGCAGCACTCCTTATGAGTGACTCTTCCCCTAGCCAACCAGTCGTGTCTTTTCCATTACCTTCGAACCCTAACACCCAGAAGTGGCTCTTCCTCTTCCCCTGAGTCACTCAGAGCTAGAAATGCTAACTCATTGCTGACAGGAAGTATTGTTTTATTCCTGACACATCCAGCTATCCACACACACACACCCATACACACATTCACACAGTTATTTTCCACATATTGTTG
This sequence comes from Erythrolamprus reginae, assembly GCF_031021105.1. NCBI lineage: Eukaryota > Metazoa > Chordata > Lepidosauria > Squamata > Dipsadidae > Erythrolamprus > Erythrolamprus reginae. Next base: position 343,809,372 of record NC_091950.1, on the reverse strand, counting down.
TTAAAACTGGTTAATTTGTCTTTCTCTAATCTAATTCAGTACTCTTTACTGCCAATGTACTTTTCTAAATGCACTAAATTTTCTTTCATAACAGGTAACTTTAGTAAAGTCCATTATATATAGTAGGATTAGAAGGATTTGGAAGGATTGAAATATTTTAGAGATCATTTTTTTAATACTCATTATGCCAATTGCAAGATAACAGAGGCCATCAAATAGCAGGTAGCTATAAACTTTGTTACCTTTCCCTTGGAGAATTATGCCTGAGTGTTGAAATTTCCATCTCTTCAAAATCTTCATAAATGGTTAATTCTTGTTCAATCAGTTTTCTAAGTTGCTTTTTTACTTTCTATAGGGAAAAATCTATTTTTGAACACCTTTTCTGCCATACAGGTGACAAAGGCAGGTAAACATGCTCTTGAATCTGAGTCTAGTTATTGAGAATTTCACTAGCTATTCATTAAACTCAATTCTAAAAAAAGACCCAGGAAAATCTAAATATGTCACTTCCCATAATTAAAAAATAAAGTATTTTCCAATCCAATTTGCTTGCTGTTTAATAGATAAAGATAAATAGGAAATGATTGCTTTTTAAGCATATCAAAGGAAACTACTGGGATGAAATGTTTAAGAAGAAAGATACAAGTTGAAAGTAGAAATATACTCTGGAGTTGAGCTGAATTCTTTATACCAGTAACTACATGAACAGATTTGTGAAATATTCTAAGGCAATGATATGGAAGTTATTTGCTATTGCTTCTTCCATTTTATTTTTAATTTCCAAATCAATATACGACCTTGGGATTTTTTAACTGTTTATATCCTGATCTCCAACCTCATTTAGTTCTCTGGAATCAGGAATTAACAATAATAATTCCTCAGAGATTTATTTTTTTCTGTTGCTGCTTATCAATATGATTATCAATATTAAAAGCTATGATGTCCCTGCTCAGAAACTGAAAGCAATCTGAAATATTAAAACTTTTTATGACACAGGAAAAAGAAACATTATACACTTAATATTATAAAGAGTAGAACATCCTGCCCTCATATTTGATGTGGGATGAGGTAACATTTAGAAACATACAATTTGATAAGGTTACTTAGTACAAAAATTGCAAAGAGAAAAATTGTGGATAGCAGATTTGTTCTGAATGTATTTCTAAGTTGGGAAGCAAAGCAGAGAAAGTTCACATTACACTAGAAATTGAAGGAGTATGACATTGGGACAAATGCAAACTTAGTCATTTTGCAAAGAGGTACATACAAAAAATAAGGTCTAAATCCATTAAATTGATAGGTTCGGGAGATGGCTTGGGCAATGATAAAAAATAGCATATTTTTTTACTTTTTTTGCATTTCTGACTTGCCAAGTTTAAAGTTTGCCTGAAAGAAGACTGATGAATATTACAAAACAAACAAAATTGTACCAAAGCACCTTCAGTAAATTGATCTATTCAGTGGATAGATGATTAAATTATTAATATAATACCAAACCAATTCTCTTGAGATCCTAAACTCAGAAACAGAAAAATTATAGGTCTTCCCAGAGTTTTGAAGTATGTATGTATGTATGTATGTATGTATGTATGTATGTATGTATACAATAACTATACAACTATAGTCAGGGCTATGGCTTTCCCAGTTGCAATGTATGGCTGTAAAAGTTGGACCATAAGAAAAGCTAAACATGAAAGAATTGAGGTCTTTGAATTATGGTGCTGTCCTGTGAGTCCCTTGGAAGGCGGTCAGTCCTAAAGAAGATCAATCCTGACGGCTCTTTAGAAGACCATATCCTGAAGATGAAACTCAAATACTTTGGCCATCTAATGAGAAGGAAGAATTCACTGGAGAAGAGCCTAATGCTGGGAAAACTGAGGACAAAAGAAAAATGGGACAACAGAGAATGAGGTAGCTGGCTGCAGTTGCTGATGCAGTTGGCGAGAGCTTAAATGGACTCTGGAGGATGGTAGAGGTCGGGAAGACCCATAGAAACATTGTCCATGGGGTTGCAATGGATTGGACATGACTTCCTGACTGACTAACAACAACAGCAACAAATGTATGTGTGAATCTGTGTTTGCATATGTGCATGAATGTATGTGCTTCAGCTCTAAGTAGTTTGTTCTTGACCAAATGTAATTTCCCAGCTGCTCGCCTTGTTCCCAATTTCACGAGTGAACATTTTGAGAAATTTGATCAAGGAAGGACATTGATTACTAAGGCTACACAAAGCATCAAAAGAGAATTTTAGTTGAGTAAAATTCCAGTTGAATCATTCTACTGAAGGAGATTTGCAAATCAACACTGGGATGTGCTTTGAATCAAATAGCTACCTGTCTAAATATTTCTTGGCTCCATGAACTTTTCATTTGTTTCTGGTGTCCACAATGTTTCAACTTCACATCCTCTATAGAAAGTTTTAGTGAAAATGTTCTCATCCGAGGCTCATCCCCTTGTCTCTGTGCCTGCAGTATGGATATGATTCAATAGCTCTTTCTATATAATGTGTCTATCACATTCCCAGTCTACTGTGGAGGCAGCTTAATTTTTAGTTGCTCCAGGTTTCAAATAGCGTTTCCCAACTTTTCTTGATACAATTTTTCCACACAGACAATTGCCAGGGCATGGAATTGCCAATTCCTTGCCCATTCCATAAAAATCCTTCTACCCTTGTCATCTATAATATAGTGCTATTTTTGTTGTTAATGACTCTGTACAAGACAGTGGAACTGGGAATAGACTCCCATGTGCTTCTGCATTCTCTTGTTTCTATGGCAGGGTCAATAGATCTAATAATATATCTCTTATCCCATTCTCAGACCATTTCAGAAAACATTCTCCTCCTCTTATCTGAGATGTCAATCAACATCTCTAGAGGCGTCATTACATTTATTGCAATTGTCATTGCTGTCAGACACCTGGTATGTTTAGCAATCTGGGTCACTTCAATACTATCTGTACTTGTCTATTATCTGTACACAGCCTCATGTTTATCAACTATCATGGGCATCATGATATCACTACACAACTCCTATAACTCCTGTGCTTGCATCTGATGCAGGGATGCAAGTACAAAAGGTAGCATTTGAATTGTGACATCACTGTGTATCTCTTTCTCTGCATTGTTAGTAATAGTAGGTGCCCATGTTTGCAATTTTTATTTGTTTCCTGTATCTCTTTTATAGAATAGAATAGAATTATTTTATTGGCCAAATGTGATTGAACACACAAGGAATATTTCTTGGTGCATATGCTTTCAGTGTACATAAAAGAAAAGATACATTTGTCAATGTGGTACAATACTTAATGATTGTCATAGGGGTCCAATAAGCAATGAAGAAACAATCAATATTAATAAAAATCTTAGGATTCAAGCAACAAGTTACCAACATACAGTCATAAGTGGGAGGAAATGGGTGATAGGAAAGATGAGAAAAAACTAGTAGTAATAGTAATGCAGACTTAATAAATAGTTTAACACTGTTGAGGGAAATATTTTTTTAGCTGAGTGATGTCGTTCGGGAAAAAACTGTTCTTGTGTCTAGTTGTCTTGGTGTGCAGTGCTGTGTAGCGACATTTTGAGGGTGCATGCCATAGGTAGCACATGGAGCCATATGGAAAGGCACGTCAGACTTTCCATGTTTCAGTTCCAGAGTGCGCCAGCTGTTTTTTGGCCTTGGGGAAGGCCATTCGTCCTCCAGATGCTTCAAGGAAAAATGTACTTTTGGTTTATTGGTGGGATCCAGAGAGCCACACCAGTATGATTTTTCCTGACACAACTTTTGGCAATTTTTTCCCCAGTGTCTCCATGTGGAAGAAGCCCTCAGTTGTGTTTGGACGAAGAATAAAGATCATCATTAAGACGGGGGGGGGGGGGGGCTTCTTCTGACACAGAGACTCCAGAAAAAAAATAGCCCAAAACCAGTGGGTTCATACCAGTGCGGCTCTCTGGACCACACTGGTATGGACCCACCACTGCCTCCCCGGCTTCAGAAAGGTCTCTGCGCATGCGTGGGGGGCAGCACGTGGGGGGGGGCATGCGTGGGAGAGAGGCACGCAAACCAAAAAAGGTTTGTCATCACTGGACTAGCCACTTGACTCTATGTACCATCAAGAGTGCTCCAAAATCCTTGGCAGGTCTTATATGTATGTAGCTTTAATCCCCTTTTCAAAGAATACTAGTCCTTGCTTAAAAACTGTACTAACACATTAAAGGTCAAAATAAACCGAGAAAGGCAACCAACTCTTGCAATTTTTGTGTTGCTAGTTCTGTCACAGTTGAATGCAAAATTGGTTTTCCTCTGCTTCTGCAATAGATTGATTATTTGTCAGTCTATTGACAAATATTTCTTGAGGGAGCACCATTTATTCTACAGCATTTCAGCTGTAGGGCCACCCACCCTGTCTTGCTAGCCAGAAGAATAGAATCAGACATCACCACTCCTTAGCAGTACTAGTTAAGAATGGACCTCCTTTTTTCACTAATCACTCCCTCTTGCAAGGCATTCAGTAGTTTATTTTTGGATTTAGGTTTAGCACTCTTTAAGCACAGCTCGATATCTACAGTATCTTCAGCTACAGATCAAAAGGCAAGTCTAAGATACGAAGCCTGTTCATACAAAGTCAGGCAACTTGACTAGTGGCTAAAAATGCCACTCTAAATATTGTGTATACTTGCTGAATCCTACCCTATTATTTTTCGAAGAATTATTGGTGACTGTTTTCCCACTGGCAAACGACACTTGGTGGCAGGGGAAATGAAAACATGGAATCCACCAATCATTTTCTTTAATCTTTCCTGCATTAAAGCATTCAAGATCATAGCAGCTACCATTGGTCCAATAGGTTCCTTGGATCTTTTCCCAACATATTGTTCTGCTAGAAGAAGGAAGAGCACTTTAATATGGCTTTCTGCTTGTGCCTTGACACTGAATAATCAGATGAGAGATCTTTTTGGGTGGCAATATTTTACTTTAGGCTTCACTTATTTTCTCAATTTCCAGCATTTTTAATGCAACCAGGGGTTTTTTTTCTTTGCTGTTGAACTCCCAGGATGTAATATTTCAGAAGTGGCCTTGCCCAAAGATTTAGGAGTTCAGCCTGGATGTCAACTCTCTCAAGGTGGATCAGTCCTATATGTATTTTTGGGTTACGTTTTTATTTTAAACTCTGTATGATTGGTGCAGTTTTTAGTGTGAATGAGTACCAAAGTATCACTAGGAGACACTGGTTCAAGCATTTATTGTTTTAAGAATATGGGATATCAAGCCTGCAAAACTGTCAGGAATGGGCGGTTTATAAATCTAATAAAATTAAAAATATATATGCTATTTTGGTGATTAACCTATTTTACTTGCAATATAGCATTGCCAGACCCAGACACAATCAATCCTTTATTTATCTTTATTTTTATTTATTTATTTGGTCAAGCATGTATTAGATAACAGATATAAGTATAAACAAGATTGCCCCGGAAGCGGAGTAAAGACGCTGAGACATATTGTGGATTAAATAAAGGTCATTTTATTAAATTAACATAAATTTAAATAACGTCACTTTAAATACGTAAATTTAAATATTTAAATTCAACATAACTAAGGACCTGCAGAGGCCAAAACTAACGAGGCGGAAATTCCTACCATAAACTTCCTTGGCAACATTGGGCAAAAACTCCTTGCTGAACCAGGTGAAGGTAGCCCCCTTCACCTGGATCCAAGCCACGCCCTTGCTTGTGGGAGGAGTTCACCCTCCAATCCCCGAGGGAGATTGGATCCGGTGATTCCCATGGACATCCTCTCTCCAATCCCCGACGTTGTTCCAACCTCTAGTTCCTGGAGAGAGGCGGTCCATCACCCTTTCAAGGATGCCCAAAAGAGCATGCGCAGTCGCTTCTAATTGCCCATTTCCGCCCCAAACCTGCCAAACCCCAGTGACCAAAGGGAGGCCTATCTAACATCTAAGTGTGTTGCACCCCCTAACCAATCCAGTCTGCACCATCAGTATGGAATAGGCGAAAAACGGCCGCCTCTAAAGGGGAGGCTGGAAAAAATTCCTATTTGGCCCCGAGGCGACCTCCTCAGGACACACTGCTAATAGCGGAGGGTGGGCGGGTGTTCGCTTCAATCCGCCAAAAAGCAAGGAGGAGGTCCTCTTCGGATCGCCCTTAAATAGGGCGATCCAGGACCTCCCCCAGCGACCAGCAGGTGGCGCGCCGACCTGGTGCGCTGCCAGAAGCCGAACTTCCGGGTTTTCCGCAACCTGGAAGTACGGGGCTCTAAAGAGCCGCCCACAGCGTCGCCCTGCTCCGAGGCAATTTTGGCCGGCAGTTTTAATCTGCCGGTCGTGCATTTATGAATACATGAAATGAATACAAATAAAAGAGAACATAAGGACAGGGATGGTAGGCATGTTGTTGCACTTATGCATGCCCCTTACAGACCTCTTAGGAATGGGATGAAGTTGACAGTAGACAGTCCAAGGTTAAAGCTTTTGAGGAGGTTCAGGAAGAAACCACAGAGTTAGGTAGTGCATTCCAGGCATTGACCACTCTGTTGCTGCAGTTGTATTTTCTGCAATCTAGTCTGGAGAAGTTTACCTTAAGTTTGTATCTATTGTGTGTCCATGTATTGTTGTGGTTGAAGCTGAAGTACTCACTGTCAGGTAGGACATTGTAGCAGATAATCTTATGTAGTAGTTTTTTATGTACCACTGAATCAAAAGTCTATGTAAATTGCATCTATTGCTTTACCCCATTGAGTTGTGTAGTCCATATGTTTTTGCAGTGTAGAAGTTACAGATTGCAGGAAAAAAAATGCTAAAACCAAATTGTTTGTTAGAAAGTAGATTGTTTGTCTCTAAGTGGAAGGTAACATAAAGAGATTTATAGTGGTGAGTGAGTCCTCTTTAGAGAGGGAGGTTTCCAATCTTGCCAACTAACCATACCATCTAGTCCTGGCTGAGTGGATATGAATGTTCATGCGCTTGCATTAAGGGTTTTAAAATTGATTTATATAGTCGTACACTGCCCAGAATCCAGAAAGAGTTGGGCAGCTTATTAATCAAATAAATAAACAAGTAAGTAAGTAAGTAAGTAAGTAAGTAAGTAAGTAAGTAAGTAAGTAAGTAAGTAAGTAAATAAATAACACTTCTGGCTAAGCCAAAACTCCATTTGAAAACAACAACTATAACACTATAAAACTATAACTATAAAACTATAACAACTTAATGGTCATTCTCATTCATTCATTCATTTTATTTATATGCTGCCCACTCCAATAGGACTCAGGGTGGCTACCAATAATTACTAAAAACAATAAAAAGAAATGCAACTATAGTAAAATAGCAACATTATAAATATATGTATATAAGGAACAAGCTTAAAAACCATACATAGAGACAGTCATTCTTAATTCCAGGCCTGCCAGAAAAGCCAGGTCTTAATGGCTTTCCAAAAGACCAGTAGGATGGAAATAGTATGGATATCTGGGGGCAGTTGGTTCCAAAGGGTCAGAACCACCACAGAGAATGCTCTCCCCTGACAAACATTGTTTGGCGGACAGGATCCGGAGAAGGCCAACTCTGTGGGCTCTTACTGGGACATAGCGAGGTATGAGGCAGGACATGAGCCATTTAGGGCTTTAAAAGTGCTAACCAACACCTTGAATTGTGTCTGGAGACTAACTGGTAACCAATGCAACTCGCATAAAGTAGGTGTGATATGGGCATATCTTGGTACACCCGTAATTGTGTACACTGTTGCAATTCAAACTAGGCTAAATTAAACAGGGATACATGAATATTGCTTCATATTCCTGATCATCTGCATGAAGAAGTCTTAATTCTGATGTTGTGTAGAAAGCTATCCACCATAATAATAACAAGGTATAAGTTAATGATCCTTTGGGAGATGAGTAGGATCTTTTTGAGTGGCTCTGCAAATGCGTGGTGGGCTTTCATTTACTTATTCCATATTGTATAAATATTGGGTACTAATTAGATATTGGAAGGAATTTATTTATTATTTATTTTATTACTTAGATTTGTATGCCGCCCCTCTCCGAAGAATGATGTTGATTTGGTATCAGAATATTGTCGTTCATGCAGGAAAGAAAGATAAGGGAATTTTCAATGCATCTCCACTGTAGAATGCTTATAGAGAGCCTTGTATGCTTCTTTGCTTCACAGTCTTATTAGAAAATAGTAAGGCCCATATCTTCAATATGCCTCCATTGATGGGAGTAATGGCAGCAACTGAGGATATATACAAGCTGGCTGGGATACTGGTATGTTTGCTGGTGACAGTGGGGTGCAAATGAACCACTCTTCTTAATAATTTTGCAGCTACATCCTGTTGATCTTTTGTTGCTAATTTTCCAAAGTAGAATAGGACAGCAAAACAACAGCATGGTTGTGATAAAAGCATGAAATGCCAAGTTTAGCAGATAAATCAGTTTGTGGGGGGGGGGGACAATTATGTTGGGCACAGCTTCTCCTGTTACGGTGATAGAACAAATTTATGAATGTTGTTGTGTCTTCCTTGGAGAAAAGGCGGTGGAATGCAATTATAAATAGAGTAAGAAAATATTGCTATTGGTTTAATTCTGATTCTTTAAAGCTATACTACGGCCAAAAGATAAACTGAATCATTGCACATAATATAGGAGCTGCTTGAGAGTTACTTTAGAAAACTGAAAGAAGCCCTTCCTTTGTTTAATTTATTGAAGTTGCAATACCAACTTCAACAGAAAAAGAGAAAGTTATGGTGTTCTTAATAAATGGCAGAAGAGAGGCTCGTGTTCTTTTGGACAAGCTTAGGGTAGTTTGTCAATTTTAAAATGTCAAACTTTAGCAGCATATTAGCAATACAGCATAGGTACTCAATTAATAATTTCTTCCTTACCAGGATGTATTTTTATTCAATTATCTATCCCAGTGGCATATGTTATGACAGCGCCGGACTTACCCGGCAGCAGGCTTTGCTGGAGGGACCGGGAGACACGGTCCCTCATGGCGGCCGCCATTTTGGATCCCGAGCGAAGTCTCGCGATGCGAGACTTCGCTCGGGAGGTCAGGCCTGATTGGCCAGGCTCCTGATAGGTCCGGGCGGGGCCTGCTTGCCCTATATAAGGGCGAGCAGGCCCGGGGCTCTCCCTTTTCGCCCGGACTCTAGAGCCTCGAGCAGACATTCGGTAGTCTGCTCGCGGCCGCCATTTTGTGGATTGCCTCGTGCAAGGCGCCATTTTGTGGCCTGCTCCATAGCGAAAAGCTTTCTTCTACAGCGGAGCCAGCATCGGCTGGGCTCCGCTCCGGTTTGGAGCCCCATTGTGCCCATTGGGGGTGGTGGGGGTGCTGCCTTTTGGGGGCCTTGCGCATTCGCGGGGGTTGCCTGGGTGGATTGAGGCCTTGTATATAAAAGGCCTGGTGGTGGGGCCTTCCTGCCACCATAGGGAGGGGTCGTGGTTTGCCTCCTGGGGGGGTTGCACTTCGAGGCCTCCTTTTAGTAGGCCTTGCCTTGTGAGTGCACGGTCCTTTGGGGGGGGTTGGTCACACCTTTTCTCCTTCCTTGTTAAATAACAGTAAAGTCAGGGTTAATGGCCCCAAAAAAGCGGCCAGCTCAGGCCCTCCCGGCCCAACCAGTGGTGCGGCCTAGGAGGGCTGCCAGGCCGTCTGCCCGGGCTCGGGCTGCGGCTGAGGGCCCCCCGGTGGTGGTCCCGGTGGTGGGGGGGTGGGTTTTATGCCCACGGTCCCTCAACCAGAGGTTTCCCCTTCTCTTTCTTGGGCCAGGGTCCTGGAGCGGCTCGACGAACTGGAGCGGTGGCGGTCAGGTGCTGGCCCGGAGGGGCTTCCCATGACTGCTGCTGCAGCCTGGGGTGCCGACCCCGAAGAGGAGCCGGCCCAGGAAGGGCAGGTTGCCCACACCACGCAGCTGGCACCCACTGTGCAGTTGGCCCCGGCGGCGCAGATGGCCCAGTCGGGGCAATGGTCAGCGTTGCAGGGACCATCAAGGATGGGCCCCCCATGGATGGCTTCTACCCCTTACGGGGCAGGTGAGGTCGCACCACACGTAGGCACTTCACCGTTCTTAATAAATGGCAGAAGAGAGGCTCGTGTTCTTTTGGACAAGCTTAGGGTAGTTTGTCAATTTTAAAATGTCAAACTTTAGCAGCATATTAGCAATACAGCATAGGTACTCAATTAATAATTTCTTCCTTACCAGGATGTATTTTTATTCAATTATCTATCCCAGTGGCATATGTTATTAAATATACGCTTCTTTTCTATTGATACAAAAAAAAATGACAGAATATTATATTTCAATTCTCCCACACTTGTTTTCTATGCACATAATAGAGAATCACAGTTGAGCTGTTGATCAGACAGATGAAGGCATGAAGCATGGGACCCAGATTCAGAGGTGGTACTCAGTAGATCATTGATAGTGGGACAGGTATGGAGGGAGGGAGGAATATAGGGGGAGATAGAGGGAAAGTGGGAGAGGAGAGGGAAAGTTAGAGTCAGAGTGACAGTGACAGTGACAGTGAGAGAGACACAAATATATTTTGGAATAAGCTTTTCAATTTATCCTAGCACAGTGAACAATTCCCATTACACACATAAACCACTTTAAGAATAACAGTTCACATTGACTACAAATGAATAATTAACATTGTATGGTTTTTTAATCTTTTACAATCATTTCCATTTCTTCAATACCTGCTTTCTTCTGTTCTTATTTTATTTCAGAACATTTGCTATTCAGGAGAGTTTTTATTTAAAAAAAAAAGTGAGGGATTTCTCTTTCTTACCTTTTCTTTTTAATCACTTAATAACGCTTTACTCTTTCCTTTTAGCTATCCTTAAGGATTTTTTTAAATAATGTCTGCGGTAAATAAAAGTGTGATGTAGGAAAGTATTTTCTTTTTTAGCTAAAGGCTTACTTCCAAAATAATTGTTCTCATTTTCACAGATAGAGTAGATTGCTCTTTCACTTGAAAGCTTTGGTACGGTGTGTTTTGAAGGAGGAAAAAAGTGGTGCTTGTTTTGTTAACCCTCTTTCGTTTGAGTTACTCTTTATCATTTCTGAACTAAATTGGGCTTTGTCAGCTGTAAAAGCAGAAATCTCTCAAATTGTTCTTCATTTAGATTAATCTTAAACCTCACAATGGCTTCATTTAAATCTGAGAAATGCGATGCAGTTGATAGGCTAGGTGTTTTAGAATGAAAGGAAAGGTCTCTGCCAGAACTTAGATCACATTTAGAATATTTGAAGCACTTTCAAAGCAATAGTCACTGGGAATAACAAGCCACAAGTCCTGTTTTTTTTATTACTTACACTTCTACCTTGAATGGCAAGTTGAATAATACTAAGTCAAACTATTCATTTATATTGATGGGGGCTGGAGAAAGAAAATATGTGACCTTATGTAGTATATGTTACTGAAATACATTTTGTATTAGCCCTAACTATATGTTTATTTTATTATTTTATTTATTTATTTATTGGATTTGTATGCTCTCCGAAGACTCAGGGCGGCTAACAGCAATAATAAAACAGCATATAATAATAATCCAATACTAAAAACAATTAAAAACCCATTATAATAAAAACCAAATAGACATGCAGACATACCATGCATAAAATTGTAACGGTCTATGGGGAAAGAGTATCTCAGTTCCCCCATGCCTGGCGGCAGAGGTGGGTTTTAAGTAGCTTACGAAAGTCAAGGAGGGTGGGGGCAATTCTAATCTCTGGGGGGAGTTGGTTCCGGGGCCGCCACAGAGAAGGCTCTTCTCTGGGAGATTCTGGGAGTTGCAGTTTAGCATCATCTGAGATGAGACAAAATATGGCTCCTAGTGATGGTAGCAGCTCCCCAAAATCTCATGTATTATTTTGAAATGTGATGCTCTTTAAAAGGAAATTGCAAAGGTACAATCTTCAGTATGCAGGCTACAATATCTCACTTGATATCATTATTGGTTACTGGTTACATTCTCTTCCCCATTCTGTGACCTGGGATCAGATTCTTTTAAAGGGAGAAAATATGGGCAATGTGAAGGACACCTGCCACAGATTTTCTGGAGCTTAAATTGATTTGTATCTGGCAACGAAAGGTGTTGATTCACATTTGTCTCTTCAAAATGAAGATTAAAAAAGCTATTTTGGGGAAACATAGTCCTCAAAATAATGTGTATAAGAAGTCACCCATGAAAGTATAAGAGAAAAGTGAGTAGGAAGCAGAAGCAAATACTTGCTAAAAACACACACACACATACACAAACACACACACACTTGCATGAGCAAATAGATTGTAAGGAAGAATCTGTACAAATTCCACGTTTGGGTCAGTTTTTAATTCAGTTTATATTGCACCTTCTTTTTTGAGTTCAAGGAGGTATATATGGAATCCTCTCCTTCAATTTTTCACTACATTAAATCTGTGTATTACAATACACTGCCAGAGAACTAACCCAAAGCAATCAAATATAAATGTTAGAGAAATTTGAACATTACAAAAAACACACACCACTTGTTCCCCTGAATTTTAAACAATTGTAAAATAGGAAAATACACAAAATAGAACGTACAGTTTTCCAAAATTTTGATGAGAAACTTAATGGTTGCATCTATCTGCCTGGAAAAAAAGTAAAAATTGACAAATTATGAGATGCTCAGGGTTCAACTCTCTCTACATGAAGTCACTGGGTGAGGCCTATCAGATGGAGGTCAGGTATATGAATGATACCCCACTGAATGTCTTCAGCTTGGGTTGCCAATGAGATATTGTGGTAGTCTTATCTTGGGATTTGGAGGCTTTTACGGGCTTGATGGAGGTCAACAGGTTCAGGCCCATTCCATATCTCTGGGTTTGGAAAACTTCTCATATATCAAATATTCCATCTTTGGATGCGGCCTGATGTGGAGGTAATTTATATCTTAAGGGACCTATTGGTGGTACAGCTCTTGCATGAGGAACAGTTATGGCTAGGGAGACTTTTGTACAGTTTCATGTAGTATGTCAGCTTTGTTCTTTCCTGGATCAAGCGGCCCTGCTCATGGTTGCTGATGGCTTTCATAACTTCCTGTTTGGACTACTGCAAAGTACTTTACATGGAATTGCCCTGGAATTTTCAAGTGATCCCAAATGCAGGAGCCTATATAGTGATTGGAACTTCTAGATTTTCCCATGTAATATTTGTACTGTGAGAGCTTCAGAATTTTCCTTTTGAATGCTATTCAAGGCTCTGATTGTCAGGTTGAAAGATGTTCCTGTTTTAGGATTTGGTATCTTTGGTACTGCCTTCTCCTAATGGTTTCTGGCTGCCCAATAACACCAGGAAAGGTGGGCTAGTCCAGATCTTCTTTCTTAAGGAATGTCATTTTCAAGAGCCTGTTCAATCTTGCTATCCCCATCCCACCCTCTTTGGCACACTTTCCTTGAAAGGTAAAACTGTTCCCAACCTCATTGTTTTCTTTTGAAATGTCAGAAATTCCTGGCCTTTCTAAAGAGCTTTGGGAATAGATTGGTGATCAGGAGGACTCTGTTGCTATGGCTGAAGGTGTTATGTTCGGACCAGAATATCTCCAGGACCGCCTTCTGCCGCACGAATCCCAGCAACCAGTTAGGTCCCACAGAGTTGGCCTTCTCTGGGTCCCGTCGACCAAACAATGTCATTTGGTGGGACCCAGGGGAAGAGTCTTCTCTGTGGTGGCCCCGATCCTCTGGAACCAGCCCCCCCAGAGATCAGGACTGCCCCCACCCTCCTCACCATTCGTAAGCTCCTTAAAACCCACCTTTGCCATGAGGCATGGGGGAATTGAGATATCCCTTTCCCCCTAGGCCTATACAATTTATGCATGGTATGTTTGTGTGTATGTTTGGTTTTTAATAAGGGGTTTTAGTTATTAAATATTAGATTTGTTATATGCTGTTTTATTATTGTTGTTAGCCGCCCTGAGTCTACGGAGAGGGGCGGCATACAAATCTAATAAATAAATAGATGATAGATAGATAGATAGATAGATAGATAGATAGATAGATAGATAGATAGATAGATAGATAGATAGATAGATAGATAGATATGTCTCCACTTCAGGGTACTAATGTTTTGTTATTTTTTATTGTAGTTTTTATTTTAATGCTGTTATAAGCCCCATTGAGGTGTGTTGAAGCGAGCAGCAGAGAAACAGTAAGAAATAAATTCATAAACAATGGATCTGTGGTTTTTTTCAGCCTTTGGCCAATGCTGAATGTTAAAACTTCGGATGTGACAGATGATTGGAAGCATGCAGAGTTCACATAATTAACGTTCCGAAGGGCTTGGTATTTCATTTTTATGATAAAAGCAATTAGAATGATTACTCGTTATCTAAATGCCTAGTATTTTAAATATGACATTTAGCTGTGGAGCACCCATTTTCAAAGACCAGCCTTTGAATATTCTACTTGGGAATGTTTGGGATTTTTGTCATTTAAAAAAAATATGATAATAATAATTTGAGGCACCCTGTGGCTCTTTTGTCTCCAAAGACAATACTTTTTGCAAAGAGTAGGTTTGTTCAAATGAAATCTTCGTCTGGTACAGTTGGGAGAGGCTTCTGATTTGCATTCCTGAATACCTACTTGAGGTTTGTAAACATGGACAAGTCTCCCGATCTCATACTGTTTCTGGAGTATAATTTTCACTGAAGCCAGTGTATAGCCAAAGATGAAGCTACTGATGTACTGAGTGAATATATTTGCATCAACTATGGTCAGCATCCATGAAAATAAAAAGACAGCCTTCAGAAAATGATATAAGCAAGGACTTGGCTACTTTGGTTGTTTGATATGCTTTGTTTTTGGATAGCTGTGTGAATATAGTATCAGTGAAGATAGGGTTGTCAAGGGGCCAGAGCTACAATCAGTCTATGGAAGCTATTTTGTGGTTTTTACCCTGGATAAATAATGGTATTCACTTCTTGTTTTTACTGGTGCAATCCCTTGTTCACATATTTAAAATTTGTAATTTCCTTTTTCCCACTTGCTAGATACTAAATTTGCTTGCCAGAGTGACAAGTAAATCCTTCTTCTATTCCAGAATGAAAAAGTATGTTGAGTAAAAAAAAAAACATAGCATCAAAAACAGTTCTTTCCCAATCAAATGTGCAGCTGCCTCACAGAATAACTAGCAGGATCCTAGTTCAAAAACAAACTGTTATGTCCTGAGAAGCTGGGAAGTTTTCACTCCAGTTCGACAAGGAAGTGGAGCAGGGAAATTCTGATTGGCTCCTTCCCAAAAGGGCTCCCTCTTTAAACCCCTACCAAAAAGCAGGCAGGGGCTGATGTTTGCTCACTTTAACCAATAAAGAGTTGAACTCTCACTGCTAGTCTCCTGTCTCTTCAGTATATGAACACAACACAATCCAATCAGGAATTAGTCCTCTTGGATGGATCCATTCAGAAATCCACTGATTCAAGCTACCAATCAGCAGCCTAGATCAAAGACAGACTATTCAAGAACCAATACTCTTCAAATTTGTTCAAAATGGATCAGACAGTTGAGGATTCGAATAGAAAACAACATTTTTAGGACTCTCATGATATAGACCAATCAATGAGTAGCTTTCCAGCTTCAAACACAAGAGCCCAGCCAATCAATTTAATCTTTCTGTGAGTCAACAATGACATACTAGAAAGTAGCTCCTCTGTCTCTGAAAATTCCAGTCTTAATCACTGATGATAGTTCAGAACAAACTAAAAGGAGGCCATGGCCATTCAGCTTGAAAGCTCATTAATGCTTCAGTAGTACTGAAATTTAATGTGCATTGCCAATCACACAGTTAATAGATTTCACGACTCCTATCTGTTAGATATGAGCATTGTACTTGCTGTAAGATAAGACACTGAATGTCAACAGTGAAATATTCTAATTATCAGGGTCTGAATTGAGGCAATTCCCTATGACGTACTTCATTCATGGGCACAAATATGCAGTGAAGGGCTACCAAAATGTTCACTACCACACTGGGGGTGTGGCTTATGTAGGACGCCCTGCATTTTCTTTCAACATCTTTTAGTGCAAATTGGGTGTTCTGGGGTGGAGCTCCATTTTCACTACCCCATTGCGCTGGCCCCCAGTCCAGTGAGTAGCCCACTCCTGCAAATATTCATCTACTCTCTTAGAGCAAGAGCAATATCTTGAGAAGGAAGAAAGACTATAGCTGTGGAATAGAACTTGGGGCTTGTTGTGGTGAATTCTAATCTTAGAACGCACCAAATAATAATCTTTGGCCATTGATCTCTTCTAAAACCCATAGTCACTATTTTTCTTTCATGTCACTAACAGAATCTGTCAGATCCTATAAAAAGCTTGTCCTATTCATAGTTGATATGAATCTGGCACTTCTAAAATCCATTTCATGTTCTTTAAAGAAAGAAAGCAATCTATTTTTAGTAGCTGTTACTTCACAATGAAACTTCTAACATACACTTCATAGAAGTAGTCTCTGAAACCGCAACACACACTTAATATTTGATTCTTCTGGAGGGAAAATATGTTGGTGCTCTGTAGCCAGAAGCAGAGGTCCAATCTTTAATACATCCAAAGCTGCTAACAAAAATGGACTGTACTATGTATTTCCCTAAAATGCATTGCCAACACTTGGTTAGTGGATATTTGTGTATAGGAGCTACAACTATAGCAAGGAAGACCATTTGTTAAATTTTACTTTTGAGAATTTAATCACAGTATTTTGTTCCCAGGATTCCGGGATGGATATTTTTCATTCACTATAATGACGGCGCCGGACTTACCCGGCAGCAGGCTTTGCTGGAGGGACCGGGAGACACCGGACCCTCATGGCGGCCGCCATCTTGGATCCCGAGTGAAGTCTCGCGAGGCGAGACTTCGCTCGGGAGTTCGGGCCTGACTGGCCCGGCTGCTGATTGGTCCGGGCGGGGCCTGCTTGCCCTATATAAGGGCGAGCAGGCCCGAGGCTCAGCCTTTTCGCCCGGACAGCAGCCACGAGCAGACACCCGCCCACCCTCCCTATTTTGCAGTGTGCTTAGGGGTCGCCATTAGGGGGCCGAATGGGAATTTTTTGCAGTTCTGCCTCTTAGCCGGGCTGTTTTTTCGCCCATTCCACACTGAGGAGATGGATGTGCGGTTAGGGGGTGCTTGCATTTATTAGGTTAATTGGCTTACCTTTGGTCATTTGGGTAGGCAGGTTAGGGGCGGAAAACTGGGGGGTAGTTTAGCAACCGCGCGTTCTCCCTTGGGCATCTTTGGGGATGATTGACAGGTTCTCCGCAAGCTCATGGAGGGAGCGACTGCCTGAGCAGCTGGGGGGAACCTGTCTTTGGGTCCTGCACCTTTAATTCCCGGATTCGGGTTAGCCGGTGGGACCCCCTCATGCAAAGCATGGCAGGGTCGCAGGTGATGGAGTGGTCCCTCACCTGGACTTGCATCGAGATACGCCCATGAGTTGCCCAGGAAGTTTTTTGTCTTAAAGTCATTTCCGCCCCGGAAGTATTTGTTTGACCCTGCAGGTCCATTTCCGGGTCATAGTTGATTATGCTAATATATGCAAATTTAATGAATAAATTATGCAAATTTATGTTAATAAAAATGACCCAGTTTAAATCCAGCTCTTGTGTCCGTGTCGTTACTCCGTCTCTCCAGCAAAACCAGTTTCCCAGACAAATACTTTATTTTACTTACCGTACATTAACCATCTCCCCTTTAGAACTTCATTTTGAGAGGCTCAAATTTCATTCTATTCCTAAATGTGTGTGTGTGTGTGTGTGTGTGTGTGTGTGTAAAACATATATTTGCTGATAATGAAAATGAAGGGAGACTAGTATAGATCTACTTCAAGCTATTTTGCTCTCATCAACTAGTTGTACCCTAAATACATACTGATATACTTAATATCAATACATAAATGGAAAAAAATCAGACATGGAACCAGAATCAGTTACAAATCAAACACTTTCCCCAAATATAGACTGGTAAGTAGAATCTATTCTAATATTCTATGGCCCCAAGCCCATAGGTATAAATTACATAATACTTCCACCATAAATTTCCCAGCTTCTCCCCAACCATGATGCTGGAATTACAATTTTGTTTCCCACCTCAAAACAGTCAGAAATCATGGTGCCAATTTTCAGCAATCAGAGTGATGAAATTTAACAGCATGATTGTAGGGGCCATAATAAAAAGTTATTTTGCTGCATGTAATTTTCAGGCTATAGGTTTTCCTTGAATGTTTCAGACAGCAGGACCTGAATGGATGGATGGACAGATGGGTGAACAGAGAAATGAATGTATGTTTTGATTAGGTTTCATAGATAGTGAGCAGATAAATGAATGAATATTTTAATTTTGATTTAACATCATTTGAATGTGCAGGAAAGTGTCAGAGCAATGGCTATGCAAGTTGGTAATTTTTTAATAAATCAAATAGCACTAAATGATTCTTTGTTAGGATTTTTAAGTCAAAAGACTATTCCTAAGTCAATAGAGGAATGGATTAGATAACTCTTTTTTAAATTTTAAGATTCCTCGATACTGAGTAAATTTTCATTTAAATGTGGTAGCTGCCTCTTATTACTCTCTTTTAGAACTTCATTGTAAAATTTGTTGGCTATGCTGTTCTACACAACTGCTTTTGTTTATTAACATAGAACTCTTATCTAACTTTGATTTCTATATTTTTGAAGTTTTGGAATTATTGACATATTTTGCTTTTAATTGTCTTACAGTCAATGTTTTGTTGCTTTAGTCATAAAAAATTATTCAAGAAACAAGTTCATCTTAACTACAATTACAAATAGCTTGATTTGCTAAATATTTACCTAAAATAATATCTTGATATTTTATACTTTCTTTAATCTATTCAACACATTTAAGTTATGTCAGAGGTTATAACAACTGCAAAGGAAGTGTTCCAGTTTAGACAGTTCACAATGAAAACAGAGGTTTCCCTCCTTCTTTAGTGTACCATATACAGTAAAACAATTCTCTTCACCAACATTTACAGTGTGTATCATGACACTGAAATGCACTATTCATCTCTTCCATATTTCCATGCAACGTTGTAGCAAAACCTCAAAAGAGCAGAACTTGCACTGTGATATCAATGCTCAAAGTTTTGTCATTTTGGCACGACTGTGGTGAGGAACAGATGCCTCTGCTCTGCTTCAAAGCTCTGTAAATGAACAGCTCTGCAAAGACAGTTCTGCAAAGACAAATTGTAGACATGGTGCAAAGGATAAATCATCAGCCATTTCTGAATGAGAAGGATCTTTCCCATAGAAACTAGCTTGAACTTGAGAAGGCTTTGCAATTTCAGAAGACCTTTAGTTAGAAGTGGGTTGCTTCCGGTTTGGACCAGTTCTGTAGAATCGGTAGCAAAAATTTGGTGCCGCTCGCCGAACTAGCAGTGATGACTGGAGGTCCATGCTCCCAAACTGGTCACTACGGATTAAAAAAACCCTCTGTGCATGTGCACAAGCTTTTGTGCATTCACAGAGGGTCATTTCCGGGAAGTGACACATGCACAAAACATGCACTTCCATCACAATGCGAACTGGTGGGGAAGGTAAGAAGAACCCACCCCTGCCCTTAGTCAATTAACCTTTCAGTCACCTAAACAGAGGTGAAATGTCCTCAGATATTTCTCTATTAAACTATTGCAATTACATTTTATAATGTTGGATCTCAAAGACTTTCAAAAACTGCAGGGTGTTAAGAAGCAATTCTGTTATAACTGTAGTCCCAGTTCTTGTACTGTAAATTATAAAATTCCTTTCTTGGAAATTTCATTTATGACTTTGTCTTGCTTTTCTTTTCAACATCAGATTATTTCACTTTTATTTGCACATAGATTTCATATGTGATGTCAGATTTTAATAAATAATTTAATTTTCTATCTAAACAGATAAGCAGATATTGTGTGTGTGTGTGTGTGTGTTAGTGCTGCTATATATGTATGTATTAGTGCTGCTAGATCATTATGGTTAAATACAGTGGTACCTCGGTACTCGAACGCTTTGGTTCTCGTACATTTCGGATAAAGAACAAAATTTTTGGCAAAAATTTGCTTCGGTATCTGAACAAAAATTCGGATACCGAACAGCCAGAGAAAATTTTGTTCATTATCCGAAATGTTACCGCCGGGGGCTGCTGCAATCTCAGCAGCTTCAGTGGGCTGAGGAGCTCTCTAAGAGCTCCAAGCTGCAGGAAGGGTGGGGGCTGCTACAATCCCAGCAGCTTCAGGGGGCTGAGGAGTTCTATAATTCCTCCAAGCTGCAGGAAGGGTGGGGGCTGCTGCAATCTCGGCAGCTTTGGGGGGCTCCTTTCCTCATTGCTTCTTCTTATTACCTGTAAGCAGCTGCAAAAACTTTCTCCTTCCCGGTGGTGGCTTCCCTTCGAGTAGCAACGTCACGTGATGAAGGGAAGCCGCCGGAGCCATCTCAGCAGTTGCTGCCGCTCCAGCAGCTTCCCTTCATTACATAACGTTCCCAGCGCTGTTGCTCCTTGAAGGGAAGCAGCCACCGGGAAGGAGAAAGTTTTTGCAGCTGCTTACAGGTAATAAGAGGAAGCAATGAAGAAAGGAGCCCCCCGAAGCTGCTGGGATTGCAGCAGCCCCCACCCTTCCTGCAGCTTGGAGATCTTATAGAGTTCCTCAGCCCCCTGAAGCTGCTGGGATTGTAGCAGCCCCCACCCTTCCTGCAGCTTGGAGTACCGAATTTATTTATCCCATTGGAAATAAAGAAAATAGATTTAATTGGTTCCCAGCGAGTTAACAGGGGCTGGGAACCAATTAAATCCATTTCCATTATTTCCTATGGGATAAATAAATTCGGTACTCGACCAAATCGGTTCTCAATCACACTTCTGGAACGAATTGTGGTCGAGTACCGAGGTACCACTTACTTTGAATTTAACCTTTTTTGTAAGCCTCTTGATGGCCTCCATCCTATTCATGTTTCTTCAGACCTGTTAGCAAAATCAAGTTTCCAGGGCCTTGCAAAAGAGTGTCAAATTGAGGATCAATCTTATTTCTGCAGAAGTGATGCTCTATATGCAGTAAAAAGACCCTTCTTTTTGTCTCTACTAAATTTAATGCTTAGTTTTTCATGTTGTTTATTTATTTAAGGAAGGAAGGAAGGAAGGAAGGAAGGAAGGAAGGAAGGAAGGAAGGAAGGAAGGAAAGAAGGATCATACATTATAGCAGTGATGGTGAACCTTTTTTTGGTCAGGTGCCAAAAGGGCGCACCCGGGCATGATAGAACACGCAGATGTGCCCCCACTCATAATGCAATGCTCTCCCTCACATGCATATGTCACAAACACGCCCCACCCCCCATGCTGCCCTCCTACCCATGCATGAAGGGCTCACTGAAGTCTCCAGATTTCCAGTAGGCCCATTGGACCATTTTTTACCTGCTTAAGCCTCAGGAACCTGTGGATGGTAAAAAAAATGTGCACAATTGATCCTACTGGAAGTTTGGAAATGAACTTCTGGTAGGCCCGTTGGGCCATTTTCTGCCTTCTCCAGCCTTCAGAAACACCTTCTTTGGCCTCATATATGGCTCTGTGGGTCACTTGTAGCATGCGTGCCATAGGTTTGCCATCACGGCATTATAGCATGTGTGTTTTGTTCCATTGTAGCTCTTCTATAGAGAACCACAGACAGAAATAAATTAAAGGGGCAAGATCTCTGTCATATTTGTATCCCCAAAGCCGACCCTTATAATCAATGTTTATCTATCTATCTATCTATCTATCTATCTATCTATCTATCTATCTATCTATCTATTTTTGTTGTTGTTGTTCTGGTTTCTGGTAGAACTTTAGCTATTACAAATAACTCAGTATTTAATAAACAAAGAAACTCCATCTTTATTTCTCTTCCCTTCTGTATTCAAAATACAGTTCATACTAGCACATTCCTCTTCCTCCCGTTATCTTTCTTAATTGCATTCCTCATACATTCCTCCCAGCCTTCTCCCTTTAACAAGATTTATGTACTCACAGCATGATTCAAAAACAGCAGAAATGACTGTAAAACAACACAGCATGCATTTGCTTGCTTGGGAGCTGAACGGAAATACCTTTCATTTTAGCCCTCCAACATTGAAACTCCACCATTCTTCCCCACTGATCCCCTGATGTACCAAATACATCACTCCAGTATTTAACCCATTCCTCCCCTTAATATCTTCTTCCAAACACCTGCTCCTTACGTTTTTGGACCCTTCTGAATTTAGGATTGACCCAGCGAACATCTGATTCTTCCTAGCTAGATTCTGGACTCAGACACATCCTGTGGCTGGCCTCCCACCTGTTCTACTACCTGTAACCCCGGGCCCACCACTAATTCATAAACACTATCTGTATCAGAGTCCTCAATTTCTTCATCATCCTCCAACTGACCAGGAGTATGTACAACAATTGTTAGAGTTGAAAGGGACCATCCAGGTCATCAAGTCCAACCCCCTGCCTGAGCGGGCATCTTAAAGCACCCCAGCCAAGTGGCAGTCCAATCTCGTCTTGAAAGTGTCCAGAGTTGGGGAGTTCATAACCTCTGCAGACAGGTTGTTCCACTGGTTGATTGCTCTGACCGTCAAGAAGTTCTTCCTTACTTCTAGGTTGAATCTCTCCTTGGTCAGCTTCTAGCCATTGTTCCTCGTCCGGCCCTCTGGTGCTCTGGAGAATAAAGTGGCCCCTTCCTCTCTGTGGCAACCCCTCATATACCTGTATACAGCTATCATGTCCCATCTGGCCCTCCTTTTCTCTAGGCTATCCATGCCCAGTTCCTGCAATCTCTCTTCATAAGTCTTGGTTTCAAGTCCCCTAATCATTTTGGTTGTGCTTTTCTGCACCTTCTCCAGAGTTTCAATGTCTCTTTTGAAGTGTGGTGACCAGAACTGGATGCAGTACTCCAGATGTGGTCTGACCAGGGCGTAGTAGAGTGGTATTAATACTTCCCTGGTCTTAGAGTGCATTCCCCTGTTGATGCAGCTTAGGATAGTGTTGGCTTTTTTGGCCACTGCTGCACATTGCTGGCTCATGTTTAGTTGATTATCCACCAAGACTCCAAGATCTCTTTCACAGTCACTACTGCTAAGTGGGGTTTCTCCCAGGCTGTATGTGTGTCTAGGTTTTTTTTTTCCAAGGTGAAGGACTTTGCTCTTGTCGATGTTGAACATCATGTTGTTAGTGTGGGCCCATAGTGTTAATCCATCTATATCATTCTGTATTTTGAGCCTGTCCTCTAGGGTGTTGGCTAACCCTGCCAGCTTGGTGTTGTCTGCGAATTTGATTAGTTCCCCTTCTACTCCCTTATCCAGGTTATTGATGAAAATATTGAAGAGTACAGGGCCCAGGACAGAACCCTGTGGTACTCCACTGCCTACCTTCTTCCATGTGGATTTGGAACCGTTGAGGACAACTCGTTGCATGCGGTTGGACAGCCAACTGTTTATCCATATGGATGTGTTGTAACCTACCCCGTTTTTTCTAATTTGTGGATTAGGAGGTTGTGGTCAACTTTATCAAAAGCTTTGCTGAAGTCCAAGTATATGAGGTCTACTACGTTGTGTTGGTCCACTGATTTGGTTATGGTGTTGAAAAATGATATGAGGTTCGTTTGGCATGATTTGTTTCTGACAAACCCATGCTGGCTGTTGAATATAATGTTGTTTGTTTCTAGGTAGTGGCAAAGTTGTTTTTTAATTATTGTCTCCAGTATTTTTCCAGGTATAGAAGTCATACTGATTGGTCTGTAGTTGCCTGGGTCAGTCTTTTTACCTTTTTTATGGATGGGGACTACGTCAGCTCATTTCCAGTCTTCTGGAAGGTCTCCAGTGGTCCAGGAGTTTTGGTAGATGAGGAGAAGTGGTTCTGCAATGGTGTCTGCCAGATGAGAAGAAGTGGTTCTGCAATGGTGTCTGCCAGTTCTTTTAGGACTCTGGGGTGAAGTCTGGCCCTGGTGATTTGTACTCGTTGAGCTCCCACAAGTAGTCCTTTATTGTGTTTTTGTCTATGTTGAGTTCGGTTCCGGGGCTATTTGTTGCAGACTTGCAGGCTGGTTGGTAGGTGGTTCCATTTTATGTGAAGACCGATGCAAAGTAGGTGTTGAGCAGTTGTGCTTTGTCTCTTTGTCTGTGATTTCATTACTGTCTTCGTTTTTTAGTGTAGTGACTGTTTCCTTGATTTTCTTCTTGTTGTTTATATGCTGGAAGAAACTTTTTTTGTTGTCTTTGACTTTTGTTGCAAGGTATTGTTCGTGTTGGGCCTTTGCTGTTTTTATTTTTTGTTTGCAGGTTTTGGCTGTTTGCTGATATTCCGCTTTGGTTATGAGTCCTTCTTTCTATTTTTTGTATTTGGCTTTTTTTTCTTTTATGTTGTCTGCGAGTTCTTTGTTTAGCCAAGCTGGTTTCATTTTGGTTTTCCTGTTTTTCTTTTTCATGGGGATTGTATTGTTTTGGGCATCTATGATACTGTTTTTTAGGGCCTCCCAGGCTTCCTGTGTGGTTTTACCCTTTAGAAGTTCCTTCCAGGTTTTTTCCCCAGGTTTGCTCTAAGCTTGTTAAAGTCCGCTTTTCTGAAGTCTGGGACTCTAGTGGTGTTGGGTACAGCAGTTAGTGATTGTAATGTGTTGAATTTGAGGATGACATGGTCACTCTCACCCAGTGTCCCTTCTTCTTCAATTTCCTCTATCATTTTTCCCTGTTTGTTAATATTAGGTCGAGTATTGCAGTCCCTCTGGTTCCTGGTTCCACTTTTTGGGTTAGAAAGTTATCAGCAAGACGGGTGAGAAATCTATCAGACTTTCCACTTGTTGCTGAGTTTGTTTTCCAATTAATGTTGGGGTAGTTAAAGTCTCCCATTATTGTTGTGCTGTGCTTGTTGCATATTTCTGTTAGTTGGCTTGTAAAGAGGTTGTCCATTGTATCTGATTGGTTTGGTGGTCTGTAGTATACTCCAATTGTAGGGTTGCTCTTCTTTTCTTTTATACTAACCCATATGATTTCTAGGGGGTTATCTTCTTTGGATTTGTATAGCTCTGTGGCAGTATAGTGATCTTTTAAGTATAGTGCAACTCCCCCTCCTTTCTTATTTGACCTGTTTTTCTTGAAGAGGTTGTAACCCTTTATATGCGTGTTGATTTGAATTAATTCATAATAATAAAACTTAATGCAAATTGATAAACATAAAAAGCCATCTACGTATATTCATTTGGGCCAAGATTTCAGAAGAGTTGTGAACAGTGCATAAAACTGAAAAACCCAGAAACCCACTTGTTTTGCCCCAAGTGTCAATAGCCAAAAGATAGGATTAGCTAAAAGATGGGGCCATTTGCTCTATGTAGACCTATGAACCTAGCTTTATTACAGTATGCTTGCAGAAAATTGTGTTGATTGATTGTGGATACTCACCTCTCGTAATTAGCCCGACACTAACCCAGTTATACTGGTGATTGACAATAACAGAATAATCTTGTTGGAGCATTTAATTTTATTAGAAAGCAAACTAAAACTTAATGTCTGGAACCTTAATGAAGATCTTCAGTTATTAAAACAGCAGGATAATATTTTGATACAGAATTTTTTGTTTCACCCCAGCTCTACAAAGTGAATCTATATCTCATTAGAGATAATTCAAATCAAAGTGATTTCACATTATCTAGCTTGGGGGTTTTTCCCCCCATAAGATTGCTGCAAAATATTAATCTCTGCATTTAAATAAATGGTTAGACTTGTGTTTTCATAGTGAAAGTTTAACTTGCTTGAAATCCATTGCTCCTATGCATACATATTTGCTCTTTCCTTGGTGAGATAAATGAGGACAGAAGCTGTGCTCCGAGTTCTCCAACTTCTTCTTTTTTTTCAAAGGCAACCAAGGGCCAGTGATGAAATGGATTAAAGAATTGTAGGCCAACAAAAAGTCAAGTCAACTCCAGTAGAATATTCATTACTTCTAAACCAATAATACTCTTTCTACACATGAGTAGAAAGGGTTTTTGGAGAAACCCATAGGGAACCA
This sequence comes from Erythrolamprus reginae, assembly GCF_031021105.1. Lineage (NCBI taxonomy): Eukaryota > Metazoa > Chordata > Lepidosauria > Squamata > Dipsadidae > Erythrolamprus > Erythrolamprus reginae. The sequence goes on along the minus strand of NC_091950.1, from coordinate 343,783,329 downwards.
ATTCAGCCCAGCTCTTTCTGGATTATTATGGCTTGTGTTAATCACTTAACAATGAATAATGAAGAGAAAGCCAAAATGTATGTAATATCTTCATTAATTACAATTTAAGATCCTATAAACAAGAGGTTAGTCTTGTTCAGCATATATTTAGCTGCAGAGAATATTTTGAACACATCTACATAATCCTACTGTAAATAATTGAGACTCCAAATGATTAATTTTTGTCAATTAAGTCTCCTGCCCTTAACCATTTAATGGATTAATTTCCCAATTTAAGTGTTTCAGTGTTGTAATAAAGATATTTTAAAAAGAATACTTAACTAAGTTAACACTGTTAACAGTTTTTTAAAAGTAAGCAATACAGAGACTTGTGATTCTTAATAGATCGAGTAAAAAGTAGAAAGCCTACTTAGAAGATAGCCCTCACCATTAAACGAATTACAAACACATCATTTTAAAGAAAAGCTCCATAAATGGAGATTAAGACCAGAGCATTATGAAAGTCTAAAAGTCAACTATATAAAACTAGATTTGCTAGAGCTTTGAAATATATATTCTATTTATCAGTTTTGTCTCTTTTAAAGTGAGGCTCATACAAACCTGATGTTTACCATGAATAAATAGACACACAAATATGTACACAATTTCAATCATGTATGTGAGGTGTGTGTGTGTGAGTATGACTGAAATGTACAGTGCCAACCTGCAGACACCACTATCTTTTGGGGGGATTTTTTTTTAATTTATTTTTTTTCTGATATTATCTTTTGTGCATGCACACAAGCCAAGTTTCTGACATTGCCCATGTGTTGGTATCTTGTTTTTGGCTTTTAATTTTTTGAAAAAAATTCAGCACTGCCGCACTGACAGTGAGGTAAGTTAGAACCCACCCCTGGTTTAGAATATATATATTACATTGCATTGGCATCCTTCAGTCTCGGAAGATCATGGTATCATACTCTGCATTCCCCAGAGCATGAAACCTGGATAGGTTAATATGGAAGATAGATTGTGGGTAATAGCTTGGGTAACAGTCAGTCTACCTACCCACCCACCCACCCGCCCACCCACCCACCCACCCACCCACCCACCCACCCACCCACCCACCCATCTATCTATCTATCTATCTATCTATCTATCTATCTATCTATCTATCTATCTGTCTGTCTATCTATCTTGGAAATGGCCCTGGGTTGGGCCAAGAGACAAAAGGAAGCGTTAAGCTCCTCCCACAATTGGGTATACCAGGGTGATTCAACAGAAAAAACATATAACACTTCCCTGGTACAAAGCTGAAGGGATTAGATACTGTAGCCTAGAGGTTAATTCTCTGCCTTACAAGGCAAAGGCTGCCAGTTCAAATCCCAGTGAGGGTATGGCTAGCTGATGAGGCCAGAACAAGGCCAACTAGATCTACCCTAGTCTCCCTTAATTTTCAAATTCAGCAAAAACATGTTACACACACACACACACAGAAAGCCGAGCCCTCTATATAAGCTGATCTCTAATCTTTCTAGAAAAATGAAGTAAAATTAAATTGAAGCAAAGATGGGCTGATCTGACATCTTGGGGAATAGAGGCATATCTATCCTATTAACACTGACCTCAGAAACTAATTTGAAATATAATGGCCCATACATGTTCCACTACAAGATCTTGGAGGACTTAGGATGATATCCTACCAGTAAAAACATGCTTGTATGGCTCTTCAAACACATCTCTTTTTTATTGCGTGGAACATTCATAATCGTGTCTTTAACAGCCTGCTGTTCCCTTTGAATGATTTTTAATATGAATATTTTCTGGATGTTGTAATTCTAACTGCTTAATGGCATACTGGCAATGAAAGCTACAGTGACCAGATGTAATAGCGAGCAGGTCTCTTGTAACTTTAATCATTGTGGAAAGGGGGGTGGGGATTTTATTTCTTTTTATAACTACATGGAATCAGAATAGAAAGTAACCTCAAGGGCCATTTAAGACATCTTTTTAAAAAATGCAATATCCATATAGACCACAATACTTTCTACACAGCTATTAAAAAATAATGGTGCCCTGTCCAACTTTGTATATGTTCAATCATTCAGGAAGAAAAACCCATTTGTATTCAAGTTTTGCCCATCCCTTCTGTAAACCACATAGCTGAATGCAAAGTGCTTAAGCTTATCAAAAGGGTTTCAAAAAGTAAAATTTACTGGCAGACTTAAGTCAACAGGAATAATTTAGCCAGGCAAAGAAAAGAGATGAGAGAACCTGTTAAATCCTATGTAAATAGTTGAATCTTGTACAAACGCTGTCTCCGGGCAGATAATGTAAATAATAAGAGGTCGCGTCTGATTGGTTCATACGCATGACAGTTCCTTTTGGCGCGAGCCGCAAAAGTATAAATAGAGCGGCTTTTCTCATTGACAGCAGACGCGTTCCCTGCTGAATGTCACTTGCCAAAAAGAGCTAAATAAAGGAACCGTCTTTTGAACCTGCCTGTCTCAGTATTTTTCACTGGCGACGACGGATGGAGAAACCACGCATGCAAGATGAACAACCTTCAAATCGGCCGGGCTCCTGAATACTTCGATCCGGAGAAGTCATCCTGGGACGCCTACATGGCAAAATTTGAAATCTTCCTCGAAGCCGCCGGGATGAGGGATGCCGACGCCGACCGAAAGCGGGCAATTTTCTTAAACTACTGTGGCCCAGAAATCTTTGACCTCGCACAGACTCCAACCGACCCGCTGCCAGCAAAATCCGTTCCATGGGACGACCTACAAGCAAGGCTCACTAACCACTTCAAACCCACGAAACCAGCCATCGTGTTCAGGCACCAGTTCTCTAGAATGACACAACTCGACTCCGAGTCAATTAACCAATTCGCCACGCGACTTCGAACAGTGCTGTCAAAATGCAAGTTTGACAGCCCGGAAGCTCGCCTCACCGATGCCCTCATTTTCGGCATGAGAAATGCCACAGTCCGCAACAAGCTCCTCACCGAAGACGAGCCTACTCTCCAGGCGGTAATCAAGTTGGCACAAACCGCCGAGGTCGCTGACGCTGCTGCCAAAGAGTTAAAAGAACATGACAAAAGAGAAACCGTTTCCAAAATCGTCTCTTCGCCTTCCTGCGCCGAGGCCCCAGACGACCTCAGCCCACCTGCCATCTCCGAGGACAACTGTCTCCTACTGCAGAGTGACCAATCGAGACAACCCAGATACCCTCGCCCCACTGCTCCTTGCTCCGGCTGCCGAGGGAACCACCCGCGCCAACGCTGCCCCTTCCGGGACGCCATCTGCCGCCGCTGCAACCGATGTGGCCACATCGCCGAGGCCTGCAGAGCCCCTCTGCCCGAGGAATCCTTCTCCACTCCTCGTCCTCCTCGATTTTCCAACCAGACAACCCAACCGCGAGACAACAGATTCCCCCGAGGTTCCAGCCGCAGAAACTACCCAACCGCTAACCGCGACTACACAAGAGGTAACGAACAATTTTCTGTAAATAGCACAACAATGAAAAATGGGAGCAAAATCGTAATCTCGCTGCTCCTAAACAACAGACCATGCAATCTGGAACTGGACACGGGGTCTAAATATACTATTATGCCATGGGAAAAGCTTAAGATGTACATGCCTAACCTCTTAAAATCTGATCTATTGCAAACTACATTGGTAAGTAGAGATTTTCAAGGGAATGTCATACCTGTGTTAGGAAAAGTACATGTACCTGTTGACTTTAAAAATGTTAAATGTCTCCTTCCTATGGTTGTGGTTGCAGGGGCTAAACACTCTCTTCTAGGATTAACTTGGATGGACCCATTGGGTATTGAAATTTCGGGTATCTGTACTGTTAACTCTGACAACATTCCCAATTTCTTACAGGAATTTCCAGAGGTTTTTAGCCCCACCTTGGGAACTTATAAAGGGCCCCCTATATCATTTTCTATTGACCCTAAGGTCCCCCCGGTCAGACTCAAGCCTTGAAGGGTGCCTTTACCTCTTCTCCCAAAGCTTGACCTACAGCTCGATAAACTCATAGCCCAGGGCATCCTGGTCCCCGTAGAACAAGGGCCTTGGGAAACGCCAATAGTCACACCTCTAAAACCAGATGGCTCCTTAAGAGTCTGTGCGGACTATAAATCCATACTCAACAAAGCCCTCCAACATCACCCATACCCCAATCCAGTGGTGCAACAAATCCTTCACTCCCTGTGGGAAGGGAGGGTATTCGCAAAAATCGACCTCGCACAGGCATACCAACAACTCCCAGTTGATGAACCAACATCTCTAGCACAGACTATCGTTACCCACAGGGGTGCCTTTAAATGCACCAGACTACAATTTGGGGTAAGCATAGCCCCTGGGATTTTTCAGAGCATAATGGAACGTTTATTGACCGGGGTTAAGGGGACTATCCCCTACTTTGATGATATATTAATTTGTGGTGAAAACCAAGCGCAACTAAACCAAAGAATAAGAAAGGTTCTGCATAGACTGCAATCTAAGGGCCTGAGGATCAAACCTGACAAATGCGTGTGGGGAACTGAAAGTGTAGAATTCTTAGGATATAGAATAGATGGGAATGGTATCCACCCCACTACCAAAAAGTTAAAAGCTATTAGAGAAGCGCCAGAACCAAAAAATAAAACAGAGTTACAGGCTTTTCTAGGCCTTCTTAATTTTTACTCTATCTTTTTGAAACAGAAGGCAACGGCAGCAGAACCCCTACACCGGCTGCTTCAGAAGGGAATTCCCTGGACCTGGGGCAAAACTGAGCATGAAGCCTTTTTTCAAATTAAACAATTATTAACCTCCAAAAGCGTGGTGGTTCAATATAGTACATTACTACCTGTCAGGCTTACGTGCGACGCATCACCTTATGGGGTAGGTGGGGTATTGGCACATGTTCTGCCTAATAATACTGAAGTCCCAATCGCTTTCTTTTCCAGAACAATGACCAGCACTGAAAGAAATTATAGCCAACTAGATAAGGAGGCTTTAGCCTTAGTGGCTGGTGTAAAAAAGTTCCATAACTATCTGTTTGGAAGGAGGTTTGAATTGATCACTGACCACAAGCCTTTATTGGGCCTTCTGGCTTCTAACAAGCCAACATCTCCATTTATGTCCCCCAGACATAACTCATGAACTCATTCACAAAGAGGGCAAAACCATCAACCACGCAGATGGCCTAAGTAGGTGCCCTATGTCAGACTTAGTTGAAGACCCAGCCCCATCTGAGGATGTGTTAATAATAGATGTTGAGGAGAATTCAATAACAACAGCAAAGGAGGTGGCTGCACACACCCAGCAAGACCCAACTCTACAAAAAGTTATAAATTGTGTACTAAAGGGATGGCACGGAGACCCCGAGGAGGCAAAATTAAATGAGTTTAAAACCAAAAGGTTAGAATTGTCATATATTAAGGGTTGTCTATTGTGGGGTGATAGAGTAATCATTCCTGAAAGCCTGAAGACTAAAGTACTCACTATGTTACATGTAGGCCATCCTGGTATTGTCAGAATGAAGAGTTTAGCCCGGGGGCACTTGTGGTGGCCAGGTCTGGATACAGACATTGAACGGTGGATAGCCAAGTGTGACCCATGCCAGGAGTCATGACCTAATCCCCCCAAAACAGCTCCAGTAGAGTGGGAAAAGCCTGCTGGGCCTTGGTCCAGGATACACATTGATTTCGCAGGCCCAATAGGGTCTCAGTATTTTCTGATTGTGGTAGATGCTTTCTCCAAATGGGTTGAGATAATTGCAATGAGTAATATAACCACTTGTGCTACCATAAGGGTTTTGCACCATTTGTTTGCCACTCATGGCTGTCCTGACATCTTGGTGTCAGACAATGGGCCCCAATTGACAGCCAGGCAATTTGAAATATTCCTTAGTAACTTGGGGGTCAGACACGCACTCACATCACCTTACTCACCATGGATTAATGGTCTGGCGGAACGGTACATAAGGGTGGCCAAAGAAGCATTGCGCAGAGCAGGCCCTGGAGAAGTACAGCAACATTTGGACCAATTCTTATTAGTACAGCATATTACACCCAATTCCCTTACACACAAGAGTCCTGCAGAAATCCTAATGGGTAGAAAACTCAGATCCCCTCTGGACAGGTTACACCCACGATATTGTAATAATAAATGTCTTGATTATATGTCTGTAACTCCTGAAAGGAATTTGTACCTGGGACAAAATGTTTTCGCTAAAAATTTTGATGGGGGGTTAAACTGGATTAAGGGAAAGATTGTACAGCAAACTGCTCCCAAAACTTATTATGTACAACTAGAGAATGGCCGCATGTGGAAGCGGCACATTGACCACTTGAGAGGACGCATTGGATCCTCCCATGATCAAACCGCTAATGCAAACTCTTCCCTTCTATCAGACTTTTACACACAACCCGATTTGTTGGATTTACAAATGGACTTACCAAGCCAGGAAAGGTCCTCCAGCGACACCGAGCCATCTTCATCCTCAGAGGTCGGTGTTGTGCCTGCCCACTCAACTCAGCGGGCCGGAGCTCAAACTCGGCCCCAGCCGCACTGTGGAGGTACAGGCGAACTGACCTCCACCGTCGAAAGCGAGGACTCAAATTATCTGCGCAGGTCAGAAAGAGCCTTGCGTAGACCAAGCAGATTGGAGGACTATATCACATGGTTGACTGATTGACATGTTCCAGACTAAGGAGGGAGGGGCGTTAAATCCTATGTAAATAGTTGAATCTTGTACAAACGCTGTCTCCGGGCAGATAATGTAAATAATAAGAGGTCGTGTCTGATTGGTTCAGACGCATGACAGTTCCTTTTGGCGCGAGCTGCAAAAGTATAAATAGAGCGGCTTTTCTCATTGACAGCAGACGCGTTCCCTGCTGAATGTCACTTGCCAAAAAGAGCTAAATAAAGGAACCGTCTTTTGAACCTGCCTGTCTCAGTATTCTTCAGAACCTGTAACACTGAATGGCAGCCTTTATAGTAGTCAGCTTCACTCTTTATTGCTCAAACCAAAGAAAGAGGACTGACGTAGAGATGTTCAAGGTACTTGTTTCAGCCATGTTTGATACAAACTGACCTATTTACCATCCCCTGTCCTGATATGAGAATCAAGAGGATAGTTACCGCATCCTCACTTTTCATGAGTGCTCCAATTGAGTTTTCAGAACCAGAAGAGCATCAAGTCATATCTCACGAGATTCTGATCTCTCAAATCAGATGAGTTTATGTGTCAATATCCAAGTTCTTTTATGAAAGCAAAGGTTTTGATTCGCCTTTGAGAGTATTTTGTGACAATGTGGAAATGAATTCTGTTCCAGTTAAAATTGCTGAATGGATTATGGAATGAACATTGATTTGTTCAAATATGTGACTCGAATGAACTAAGTTGGCAGTAGATTTTGATATAAAATAAAAAATTGAATTAATTCAGTTTAAAGCACTTGGACAAAGGTACAGATGCTATAAACTGATTTTCATCAAATGTACAAATGAAGCCAAGTCCTTCAGAATTTCAAAGGTATTCAATATGTTCTAGAAAATCAGCCCTCTTCAGAGATTGAATTGAATATTAGAATTGAATATTCATATATTCATACTATCCACTGATGTCTTCGTTTGAGATGTATGTATGTATGTATGTGTGTGTGTGTGTGTATATATACACGTATGTATGTATGTATGTATGTATGTATGTTTATATGTATATATGTATATGTGTAAGTGTGTGTGTGTATGTAGTTACATATTTTTGCTGATAAGTGAAAAGGATGGGAGCCTATTATAGATCTATTCTGTTATTTCGACAGAAAAACAACTCTCTCTCTGTGTGTGTGTGTGTGTGTGTGTGTGTGTGTAGTGTATGTATGTAGATGTAGGCCTCGGCATATCTGGGTCTTTTGTACTCTGGCAAACAAAGTTGAAAGCAGCAGCCTGAAGATGAGGAGTGGTACCTCGTTGAAATGTTGCCAGTATTCTATCAACCTTATATGGGAAAAGACATATATATATATGTCGCATAGACATTCAAAATATTACACGGGGCAAAACCCGAACTACAAAAACATTTGGGACATATATATATATATATATACTCATATATACCTATATGGGAAAAGACATATATATAAGGGAACCTTATATGGGAAAAGACATATATATAAGGGAACCTTATATGGGAAAAGACATATATATATATATACACACGATTGTGCATATATATATATATATATATATATATATATATATATATATATATATATATATATATATGTCTTTTCCCATATAAGTATATATGTCTTATTTGCCTGACCACAAAGCTGAAGACACCAGCCTGAAGGTAGTGAGTGGCCAACCTCCCCAGAGTACAGCAATTAAAACACAAGTGAGTTCTGTAAAATTACAATTAGGTTTATAATCTAAATAGATAAATAACTAGAACAGAGAGTAAAAAAAAAAGACATAAGTAATACTAGAATTTATAAGACACTGTGAGAATGTAAAGTTATGGTAACTTTTGTTTTGAAAGACTAACAATAAAACTTTCAACCACATCTCTCATGTTCCTGCCTGCTTGGACTGGGACAGAACATTAGAGAGTGGAATTTATGGGTGCTTTGAAACTGAGTAGGAAATTATTCACTTTTTTTATATTATGAGAGCATTAATGCACTACTTTGACCACCCAGGATGAATATTATCAGGTTTTTGTATTTATGAGTGCCTTTACTTTTTATCACTGATATTTATTTTTATGAGGTTTTATTTTGATGTTTGAAATATTCTGTTTATCTTGCAATCATCCTGGAAATCAGATTATTTTCTATCCTGCCTGCTGTTTTGTCTGTTACCCAGTTCCCAAAGATTTACATTTTAGATTATTGCTGCCCATTGTATACTAATGACAGTAGCTTAGTTTTAATGACTAAAACATTGCTACCAACTGCACATTCAATGCCAACCAATGCAGGTTCACAATAGCTCCCGTTGTGCTAAAAAAAAAATACTACACATATACACAATACTTACCAAAGCTAATAGAATTTTTGCCTCTTCGAGGCAATTGTTCTGCATTGTACTGAATTTTCATACATAGCATTTAGAAACCTGCCTGCTGTTTCTATAGAACTGATCCTCACCCAATTAAAGGCAACATATAGTGAAAAATAGATATAGAAACTGAGTTTACAAAAGGCTTAAAGGCACAGTAGTGACATAGCTTAAAAATATTGCTTTCCCACTGCTAATGGGTGTTTCTTGCCAGACATGATTGCACTAAGGTCACAAGAAACAAAATCCAGGACAGAGTTTTAGGTCAAGCACAGTGAATCTAGCCAAGAATGAGTAGTAAAAAGAAAGTTGCAATGAAGATCAAGGTCAAGCCAAATAAATCCAGTTGAGTAAGAGGCAACATACACAAGGAAAGTACCTATGTACAAAAATTATTCCATCAGTGAACAGTCTGGAACTGAAGACTTTAACCTTGAGTTGTTGGACCTTCAGTGTAGGGTAGGGTTAGGGTTTCATTTATTCCTAGTGCTAGACAATGGTTTACCTCTTAGCTTCATAAAAAATGAGTATCTCATATTTACTGACCCCTCACATCCTGGACATAAACTGTTTCAACTCCTACCCTCAAAACGTCGCTACAGAGCACTGCACACCAAGACAACTAGACACAACAACAGTTTTTCCCCAAACACCATCACTCTACTAAACAAATAATTCCCTCAACACTGTCAGACTTTCTACTAAATCTGCACTTCTATTCTACTAGTTTTTCTCATCATTCCTATCACCCATTTCCTCCCATGTTGACTGTATGACTGCAACTTGTTGCGTATATCCTAAGATTTTTATTAATATTGCTTCTTCATTGCTTATTTGACCCCTATGACAATCATTAAGTGTTGTACCACATGATTCTTGACAAATTTATATTTTATTTTATGTACGTTGAAAGCATATGCACCAAGACAAATTCCTTGTGTGTCCAATCACACTTGGCCAATAAAATTCTATTCTATTCTATTCTATTCTATTCTTAAAGGTGATTAGTTCTGGACTGTGAAATTTTACCCAAGTTCTAGATGATTGCATTAGGGGTGCAGAAAATTCCAGCTTTGTTGCCATCTGTTGCTCATACAGTTTGCAACTTATACCTGATGTGCCTGCTCTGGTGTAAAATTTACTTTTTCAAGAAGAAACGTTGTTTGAAGTCACCTTATTATGCTGATCTGCTTACAGTATTTGTTTCTAAAGCAAGTAGGACATGAGTTGGACATGGCAAGTAATCGTGACATTGTACAGATCTCTTAAAATTCACTGGCTCCATTAGGAAAGCAACTCAATCTGTCACTGAATCCACATTTTCCTTAATACTAGCAAATATTCTGCTACCACCATCTATTGAGTTGTAGGATATGATTGGATTCTCTTTTATTGTGGTTAATTGCTTTCCATGGGAATAAATTATTTCTGAATGACTCTCCGAAACTCTCCATAAAAAAAAAGAGGAGGAGACATAAAAAGGTATAGTTTTGGATTGTTTTTTGTTTTAACTGATTGATGTGGTTTCCAAACCACAATGAGTTTACTTCAGTTTTCAAACTTCAGTGGATGGAGACTCTTTTAAAAATCACTTTAAGATAAAGCAGTAGCACACTAAGGATCTTGATGCTCACAACATTGAACCTTTTCCATTTCCAATGTATTTTAAAGAGATGTGAATTAATAGTTTGTGCACCATGTTCACACATAATCTCTATACATTTGTAATATCCTGCTTCAAAATGTCAGCCCATTTAGCCTCAAATATGACAAGAAGTGGTGGTCATATATTTGTTTTCCGATTTGCTGGTTGTAAACCTTTGGGAAAGGGCAGTTGAGAATCTATATGGCTTTTATTAAATTTTTCTGGGACATCACTTAGACAGGGTGCAAGATTGAATGATCCAATCAGAAAGTGACATGTTCATTGTAAAAAGTAACACATCTTCTACCTGAATTACCGGTATAAGATGGCTCCATCCCTTTGTCATCCATTCCATCCCACCCTATTTGTGCAAGGTTATGATTGAAAAAATAATAATTTTAACTTTTCTATTGAAAATTGCTTTGGGATGTCAACTTTGGGGGGTGCAGGTTGAATGGAAGACATATGTCAGCATTCCAGTAAACACCCCCAATGAAATAAAACTTGGAGGCCAATTTATTAGAGATATCATGCTGGCACATCTGGGGAAACCCAAATCTGAAAGCTTCCAGGGTTTACTTCAGTTTTCAAACTTCAGCTTCCAGGGTTGAAAGTTCATAACTCTGCCCCATACCCACAAGCTCATCACATGATCCAATCAAATCTTCACGGTCAAATGGATATGGTCTCCATGCAGCTGCAGGCACATTTGTCCTTGAGTAAAGAATTTTGTTATGACTAAGTTCCTACTGCTCAACAAAACAAAATCTTCCCAATTTCCCAGGCTAAAATACGTGGCATTTGAAGCAAAGAATTGACAACGTGAGCTTCAGAAAACAGAAGTGGAACTCTATCTTAAACCCAAAGCAGAATCAAATTTTGCCTGCAACAGTGCAAAGCAGTTCTCAATGGATTTTTTTCCTATGCAAATCCCGATATTCTGGAATGTTGTGTGTGTCACAGTTCCACGCTATCTCTCAAATATACCCATTTAATGAAAGTACCTGGAAATATACGTACAGTGTAGGTCTTTTAGGAAACATCAAAATAGTGCCACCATGACTAGAATTTGTTCAATTCTTAGGCTGATATTGACATAGAATCTAGGGCTACCATATCTGGATTTTAATCTATATAATCTACAGCTACTACATTATAATATATATATGTGTGTGTGTACAAGTTTTTGTGGGTATTTGTTTATATCTCAGTGTGTAATCTAGATAAGTACTAGAAGAATTTATAATGTGATTGTCATCCAAATTGTTGCAGCCCAGATCTGGTAGTCCCAATAGATAGAAACTATTCTATATTAGAAGGAAGAAATCCACTGTTTGATGGTGAAGTAATTAGGATTATGTCCTAAAAAGGAAGTAAGCCTTTTTAAATAGCATATGATGTGAAATATGAATTACATAGAATAACAATAACAGCTTAATAAGTCTAACTTAATGAGGCAAGAGGGTAAATTGAGGCACAGATAGTAAAGCAAATGAGCTTTACTATCTCTGTTCAGCAGATATTCCTAACAATAAGCACTTGTGACCAGAACTAAATAATATGGACATTCTTTGGATTTCTGTCTTGAGACACAAATCAAACTAAACTGATTTTGACTTATTTAAGATGAAACAAGATCTATAAATTGACCTGAGCAGAAATTGAATTGTTGCTGGTTTTGTGGTGAGGAAGAAGCAAGCACAAGTGTGCTGCTTGCAAAAAACAAATATATTCAGACTTATTGTTAAGGATAGGGGGAAAAGAAGGGATAAAAATATTTTAAAAGTTGACATATTATAATGTAATAACTTGAGACTATTCATTTAGGATTTCCACTTAGACTACTTTAGTGAATTCTTGGACTTAAATATCATTTAACTCTGTCCAAAGTTATAGTTTTTCCGTAAATCAGAACTGAAAAGATTCAACATCTCTATACTTGTACTCCTGAAATGTAACTGTTAGGTAGTATGTAATTAAATGCAATATTTTCAGTTTGCCTACTAAATAATATGGAAGATTACTGAAGTCTTTAATCATGCCTCCAAATCTGAGAAAAAATAAAATTAAAAAATGTAGTTGGTGGGAGATAGCAGCTTTCAGAGTTCTTTCTCCCAACTGAAATAAAGTCCTATTTAAGAGTCCCAGAGAAAATTTACTGCCCTGATGGTATCCAGACACAATGCTAACAAATATTGTTCTTTAGAGACAGAGATACAGTGATCCCCCGAGTTTCACGATCTCGATCATTGCGAAACGCTATATCGCGATTTTTCCACCCGATGACGTCACTCCCTTCCTTTCTCATCTTTCTTTCTCTCTCTCTTTCTCTATCTTGCTTCTTCCTCTCTCACACTCTCTTTCTCCCTCTCTCATCTCTTTCTTTCCTTTTCTCTCTTTCTCTATCTCTCCCCCTCTTGCTCTCGAGCGGCGGGCGGCACCCAGGGAAGGTTCCTTCGGCCGCCCACCAGCTGATCTGCTCAGCAGCGCGGCAGCAGCGGGGAGCCGAAGATGGGTTTCCCCGTTGCCTGGGCGGCGGGCGGGCGAACGGGCAAGCAGCAAGCGATCTTGGGGTTTCCCCTTTGCCTGGGCGGCGGGAAGACCCAGGGAAGGTTCCTTCGGCCGCCCAACAGCTGATCTGCTCCGCAGCGCGGCAGCAGCGAGGAGCCGAAGATGGGGTTTCCCCGTTGTTGGGCGGCCGAAGGAACCTTCCCTGGGTCTTCCCCGGGTCTTCCCCGGGTCTTCCCCGCCGCCCACACGCAAACTCCACCATCTGCGCATGTGCGGCCATGGAAAAAGGGGCGCGCATGCGCAGATGGTGTTTTTACTTCCGTACCACTACATCCCGAAATATCGATTATCGCGAGGGGTCTTGGAACGGAACCCTCGCGATAATCGGGGGATCTGTATAAGTACTTCTCAGACTTCATTTACTTCCACTACCACCAAACAACTCTAGTTCTCACCAGACTAAAATGACCATTAGGTACCAGGTTGATCAAGGCTCACCTGACTATGCAACCAAAATAATGTTGATGAAGCATGGCGGATAGTGTCCACAGTGAAACTCAGTCTTAGATAAAAGAGCAAAACATAGCTTTAATTCTGGTAACACAAGAACAATTTAAGGCTGCTTCAGCTATTGGGTGAGAATCAAATGCAAAACTCATCATGAAATTAAAGTAGACAAAATGTTGGTTGTACCATAGTTAAATTCAAATGAGAAAAGATTCTGAGATGTTTCAACTCTATTAATTTTGAAGTGGATCCAAGTAAAAATGAAACCCTCCAATTTGGTCCAAACCAAGGTAGATTATTTTCCAAAAGACCAAATCAGGTACAAACTTTTCATTGACCACACTCTACCATTTTTAAAAATCCCTTTGCTGGCCAAGTTTTAAAACTGTCATGGAGGTTGTCCAGCTGACATCCTTCATTCATGTCATCTGTTCTGAAATTTTCATAAACCTGAGTTCAGAAATCTTCTATTTAGCACCTAACATAGAACAATCCTATTTGAGACTCATAGAAATGGGTAATAAAATAAAACGATGTATTAATATTGACCTATGACACATGTAGCATTTACTTTTGACCTTTTAAAAAACTCCACTTACATCTTTAAAATTTCTTGCTAATAAATGAGATCACAATGGACTGGGCATACATATTTATTCTGGACATATATATATATATATATATATATATATATATATATATATATATATCAAGAATAGTCCTAAAAATGCGAGTTCCAGGTACATACGTGAATGATGAGGCAGCAGCCATCTCGATCACCGGAACATAGAAACTTTAATAAAACCACTTAGCTTTCGTTAGCGTGCTGCTAACTTCGTCAGAGTTTTAAAATGCCATGGGAGACAAACATCTTTATAAAGCATTATTCAGTCTGCTCATTGCCCGTGTCACGGGGCCACACCCTTCCCTCCCCCCTGCGGTAAGCCTAATTGTGGGTTTAATCATGCTGGCTAAAGGGAGATCTACCTCTTTTGCTCGTGTTTGTTGCCTTTTTCCCTCCCCAAGGGAGGGGATGGAATTGTGAGGCTTAATCCTGCTGGCTGTAGGGAGACCTGCCGCTTTTACTCGTGTCTGTTGCCTTTTTCCCTCCCCAAGGGAGGGGGTGGAGTTGTGAGGCAATGCTTCGGAGGTATTTGGTATTCCTTTCTTCCCCCCATTGTCGTTGTTACTTTTTATAATGGTACATGTCTGCTCTTGCAATTTTTTTACCCATGTCCTCGTCCTAGGTCTACACTGTTCTAATCCCCCCTTGTCCTCTATGTCAGACTTAAATTGTGCCCCTCCACCTCTACCTCCGTATTGCTCCAGTATGTTCCCTTGTTTCTCGTGGGGGGTTATCCCACCCTCATTTGGCTGGTTTCTATGTCTGGCCTGGGGAATTCTGCTGGGGGCTGTGTCCAATCTTAATGACCCATCTCCTTTAAGTCGTTGTTGGTGCCTTAAAGCCTGGTATGCCGATGGCATATCGATGTGTCTATTTAAAGAATTTTCATTCGAGAACCAGGCTTCTTTTAGGAGGCGACCTCCCTTGGTTTCATCCCGTGCCAGAATCTCAGTTCCCTGGAAGTCGAAGCCGTGACCTTGCTCCTCCATGTGTATCCAAATCTGGGAGCGCTGTTCCTGATGCCGGACCGCTAGTTTGTGTTCATGTACACGGGTTCTCAACCTTTTAGCTGTTTCACCCACATAGTGGTGTGTACAATTACTGCAGTTTATACGGTAAATTACCGAGGAAGACTCCTCCTTCACTAGGGTTTCCTTCGGGCGCATTACTGATTTTCTCAAAGTTTGATCCGGCCTATGCGCTACTTTGACCCCGTGGGGTGCCAGTATGCGTGCAGCTGTTTCGGATACCCCTTGTATGTACGTGAGTACCCTCCACGCTGATGTTTCGTTTGTGCTTTCAGTAGGCTGCCGGAGTCTAGGTGTAACGCATCGTTGGATAAAATCCCTCGAGTAACCATGACGTATACAAGTTTGGTAAAGATACGCTCGTTCTTTTTGTTTGGCTGCCCGTGTACTACAATGGGTATTTATCCTGTTGAATAATGTCCGTATGCAGCTGACTTTATGTGCGTTGGGGTGGTTGCTTTCATTGTGTAACATGCGATCCGTGCTGGTGGTCTTGCGGTACACCTCCGTGTCGATGCTTCCATCCGGGTTCCGGTTAATCTGTACATCTAGAAAGGCCAGTTTGCCATTGGCCTCCTCCTCCGCCGTAAACTGAATATCCGGATATATGGAATTAAGAATTCCCATGAACTTGATTTTATCCCGTTGTTTGATGATGGTAAACGTGTCATCGACATAGCGTGTCCAGAACTTAGGTTTGTAGGAGGTAAAGGTGGAGGGGCACAATTTAAGTCTGACATAGAGGACAAGGGGGGATTAGAACAGTGTAGACCTAGGACGAGGACATGGGTAAAAAAAAAAATTGCAAGAGCAGACATGTACCATTATAAAAAGTAACAACGACAATGGGGGGAAGAAAGGAATACCAAATACCTCCGAAGCATTGCCTCAGAACTCCACCCCCTCCCTTGGGGAGGGAAAAAGGCAACAGACACGAGTAAAAGCGGCAGGTCTCCCTACAGCCAGCAGGATTAAGCCTCACAATTCCACCCCCTCCCTTGGGGAGGGAAAAAGGCAACAAACACGAGCAAAAGAGGTAGATCTCCCTTTAGCCAGCATGATTAAACCCACAATTAGGCTTACCGCAGGGGGGAGGGAAGGGTGTGGCCCCGTGACACGGGCAATGAGCAGACTGAATAATGCTTTATAAAGATGTTTGTCTCCCACGGCATTTTAAAACTCTGACGAAGTTAGCAGCACGCTAACGAAAGCTAAGTGGTTTTATTAAAGTTTCTATGTTCCGGTGATCGAGATGGCTGCTGCCTCATCATTCACACACACACACACACACACACACACACACACACACACACACACACACATATATATATATATATATATATATATATATATATATATATATATATATATTTTCATCCCATATGTTTTTCATTATAATATTCAAAACCAATAAACAATTAGGGCATCTTCTCAACTCTGACCTGAGTTTAACTCTCAGAATTGTCAAAGAACAGCATTAGATTAAGATGTTTCTAGCCACTTTCCCAAAAATAGTTCTACAAAATATAAATAAATTCAAAAGGAAGACCAAGTAGATGATTATTAGAATTAATATAATGGTATTTTAATGGGCCATTGTTACAATGATGGATTGTTCTTGTATAATCAGTGTAGAGCTCATAACAGCATTTAATGATCAGTGTTAATTAATATTCTGTTATGATTGTTCTTGTATTTCATAGTTAATTATGAACAATTCTTTATTAAAGTTTTATTAATTATAGTTTTATCCTTTTCATGCAGCTTTTGAATGTCATTTAGCCCTTGTAAAGTGTCAGCTACCTTGAGATTTTGAATTAAGTTCCTAGAAAATACAGGCTGCATGGGGCAAAATGTGGCTTATAAGACCAAAACTACAGTACTATAAAGTGAAGAAATAATGCAAGAACATACCATTCCCTGCCTATATTTCAGAACACTTAGTTTATGATATATGCCTATATTTCTTTATGGATTCACAATCACCAGATAAGAAAATTATAAGGCTAAGACTCATAATGCAAGGTTGATTGATTGATTTTATAAACTACCATAATCAAATGGATGCTTGCCAGTTTACAATCCAATGAAAAATAGATCTACATTAAAACTACAATTTAAATGTTAAACACAAATCCAAATAAAATCCTGGCCCCAATCCTAGCAGCCACTATATCAGAAACTCTAGGATATCAGAAACTCTAGGAAAGAACCTGTCTTCCATACTGCATGAAAAGATTCCAAGGGTGGTGTTGATTAGACTTCTCAAGGAAGCCTATTTCACCAGTTGAGAGCCTCCAGAGGAAGTCATAGCTTGCAGATCCCATTCTTGATGTTTTGTTCACTTTCTTATAGATACAGTATTTCTACATTATGACAAAAGGTTGTGAACCTGGTCATGAACAGGCAATCACAATATTGCCAGGATATTTGGCTGTCCTAAGAGCAGTAAACACCATCTCAGTAAAGAGCCATCTTTGCCGACTGGCTTGGGGCCGACAAATGAATTGATATGCACGACTGGGTGAATGTGAGTGACTGGTTTTTAAGAAATTGGGGTTGTTAAGAAATTGGAGTTTTAGGATGTTTTTAGATTTAGATTTCTTGATGTTGTATGTTTTTTCTTGATGTGAGCCGCCCTGAGTCTGAGGAGAAGAAATCTAATTAATAGAAATCTAATTAATAAATAATAAATAAATAATAGAACAAGTGACTCAGTCTTGAGAAAGACAAAAATGTTAGAAAGAAACTCATTATAATCCTGCCTTGAGATTGTTTGATATAAAATGGAGTAGAAACTCTGATAGGCTTTCCAGATTCTGTTATGTTGTGTTATATGTTAACACAATAAAAAGGCATTTCTGAAATTCAAGCTGCTTACCTTTCATGACCTTGGGATGGTATCAGGTGCTTCTGCTGATAGGAGCTTTTGTCTTATCCTATCTGATGATGCATCATATGTATGCATGAAGTTGTGAATGTGTGTATAGGCCCAGTATGTGTAGATATATTTTGTGTTTTTGTGTTTTGATCCAGCCTTAGCAGAAGCAACAGACTCTTTGTCATTAAAAAACCCTCTTTATTTACCTTTTGTGAATTAAATGTATTCACCCACCAAAAAGTCCAGACAATAGTCCTTCAGGGAGTTAACTGCAGTAACAGACCTTATCAGTTCTTTATGATAATTGTAAGGCCGTGAGCTCCTAGCCGAAAGGCTGCAAATTAAGGTCTGGCAAGTAGTCTTTGTGGCACAAAACACAATGAGCAAAATCTTCAGAAATACAAACTGTTGTTTCCTATGACAGCCACTCCTTCTATTTATTCCCCAGGCAGGGAGGGACCATTTTACATTGCTTTACAACCTCTCTAAGTGGTTTACAGAGTCGGCACATTGCCCCTAACAGTCTGGATCTTGATTTTACCCACTTCAGAAGAATGGAAGGCTGAATCAATCTTGAGCCAGTGAGACCAGAACTGCCAAACTGCAGCAGTCTGTACTGTACTGCATTCGAACCACCATGTCACTGTGGCGATAGCTAAATGATAGAAAGAAAGAAAGAAAGAGAGAGAGAGAGAGGGAAGGAGGGAGGGAGGAAGAAAGAAAGAAAGAAAGAAAGAAAGAAAGAAAGGGAATTATATTATAGAAAATTTCCCTATATGTTATTTCTAAGAAAGAAAAAAATGTTTAAAAAAGACGTCTGACTTCAATACTCTGATTAGTGTGTTGGAGTTATCCCTTTCATAGATTTCATTCACAAAAGCAATTTTTAAAATAGTTTTCTAGATGTTATTGTCTGGTCAATACAACCCACTGAAGGGGAAATTAGCTTTTATGAGGGTGTTTTAAAGTAGTGAAGCATTTAACACTGTCAAGGTGATAAACCGAGGGATATCCAACATATGCTTTTTTAAATTGTTTTTAAAATAATACGCTTAATAGGTCTACAAAGTGATGTACACTTTTTCTTTTTATATTTGTACACAAATCCCTTCCCTAAGCAAATGAACTGTAGTAAATATAATTAAATCTATTGCACAGGCAAAGTGAAGATAAGACTCATAAATGCCTCTGTTTGAGATCTTGTCATTTATTGATTAATGGGCTCTTTATCTCCTTCTAGCTGCCACTTTAAAAACAATAATCAGTTAATCAAATTACACAGATGGAGATAATAGAATGGAGACTAATAGCATTCCAGAAGTGATTTGTAAAAGGAAAGGAACATTCACTCTGGCTTGAAACCAAAGTGATGGAAACATTTTTTTTACTCTGGCAGATTAAGCATCTGTCTCTCAAAATGCTAAACTAGATTTGGTTTACTTGCTCATCAGGGCTGCGCCAGATAATCCACCAGAACCTACCCAACTGTAGTCTTCTGGTTACATGTTTTGATATTTACCATGAAAATGTCCTTGCTTGGAGTTGAAGATTTAAGCCTCCTTATATCATAAATAAAGACAGCAGCATCATCCCATTGGAAAAGACATGAAAGAAATAAAGCAGTCTTTCAAAAATAAGACTAATAATAATAATAAGACTAATAATAAGACTAATAATAATAATAATAATAATAATAATAATAATTATTATTATTATTATTATTATTCATTAGATTTGTATGCTACCCCTCTCTGAAGACACTCAGGGCAGCTCACAACAAAATAAACAGTGTACAAATCCATTTTTTAAAAAAGAACAATTTAAAAACCCTTATAGTAAAATAATCACACAATCCAATCAAACCATACACAAACCTTGACTGTTGGGGGATATGTCAATTTCCCCATGCCTGGCGACAAAGGTGAGTTTTCAACGACTTACAAAAGGCGAGGAGGGTGGAGGCAGTTCTAATCTCTGGGGGGAGTTGAGGGCCAGGGCCGCCACAGAGAAGGCTCTTTCCCTGGGTCCCACCAGACAACGTTGTTTAGTCGATGGGACCTGGAGAAGGCCAACTCTGTGGGCCATAATCGGCCGCTGGGATTTATGCGGCAGAAGACGGTCCCAGAGGTATTCTGGTCCAATGCTATGTAGGGCTAATAATTTGAACATTCTATAAACATTTATAGTGAATGGCTTACCTCCTTGCATCTAGTTTCAGCAGTCTAATTAGCAAATACAATTTTGTCTCTGCATCTATATCTCCCAGCAATATGCCTCATTGCAGCCAGTTTCACTTTCAGTCATAGCACGTGGCCTGCCTGCAGTCTCTTGAATCAGCTGTGGGTCAGAAGGTTGATAATTAGTTGCTTGTGCTAATCAGGCTTTGCATTGCTGTGAGGAGGTAAATTGCTGGGAGGCAGAGGGGTTGGGCAGGGCTGCATTCCCTTGCTCCCTGGACTCCTCAATTGGCTTGTTGGATTTCTTGCTTTATAGCTATGGTGCTCACAGAATTGGACTAGACTATTTGCAGCCAAAGGCTGCTTGAGGTGTGTGTGTGTGATCAGTTTGCTCTGGGACTTGCCAGAAATGTGGGAGTATTTGGGGAAATTTGAAAGAGTAAAGGGGCGGTTTGAACTGCCAGCTGCCTGTGTTATCTCTGTGCAGTGCCCTGGATCATCACAGGATGTTGAAGGTCATAAATTAAAACCCCAGAATAGAATGGATAGAAGTAGAATATGGTAAAATAACCCATCAACTGGGAGGTGAATACAAACATTTGGTTCCTTGCCACACCCTTTATAAGCCTGATCCACAAATTCCTGAGAATAATAAGGTTTCAAGTAGGTAAAGGGTAATGCCCACATCTCTGGGCCCTGTCCTCCATTTATGTGCCTGCCTGTTTCTTTCTTATATTGTGAGGGAAAATACAAACTGAAGTCGTGTTTTATTTCTCCTGATATCTAATAAGATAACTGTGAGAAAAGTTTGGATGTTCAGGTAAACAAGAATAAAATTGTTCAGACCCTGTAGCAAGGTTGGAACTGACCTGCAATGCATTTAGGGAAGAGGTGGTACTGGTGGGAGTCATAGTAACCCTCCTAGCATAAAGAACCTGATGGAATCTCAAAAAATGAAGGTGAATATACTCTATGTGTTCCTGGGATAATGTTGAAGGATCTAATCTGGGTTGCCAGAGAGAAGTTCCCAGAGAATTGGATCTAGCATGAATCTGAAAGCTCAGAAGACAAAATTTCTGGTCCTGGTGATCAACCCAGATTGGATCCTACAAATCTCAGAAAACTGAATAAGATCATTCCATCTCCCCAATCTAATAATAAACTTGTAAATAGAGACAGATACAGCAAAACATTATAAACACTTATGAATTTGTTCCTACTGTTAGCAAATCTACTTTTAGGCAATGCTGTTTCACTGACAATGGCAGTGAAACAACATTCAGACTTTTCAGTTGTGAAAAAAGTTAATAGGAGAACACTGGAGGAAGTAACACTGATTCTAAAGCCAAATGGTTTGATATGGAGATCACTTGCACAGAAAGAAGCACTTTTCACTTGCCCAGGGAGGCAGAGAGGAAACAGTACCAAGAGAATCAAGTAGAAATAGAAAGAAAAATTGAACCAAAGAACAGACTGTGAATCTAACTTTTGTGGCTCAAATGAAAAGAGCTAATGGCTTTTTGTGCAAAGGGCACCAGGAAATCATAAGCCTCAAGAGGTGCTTTTTAATAAGTGAGAGAAGTGATTTCAAAGGTGTTGTGCTAGTTGATAGCCAGCATCTTCTCTTTCAAACCAAAGGCCTGATTATGGAATTAGTTTCTGCAAGGAAGGAAAATTTTGTCACTTATTTGAATTCCATATTCAGAGAGATAATGGCTTCAGTATGTGTTTTGAGTTCTGAAGTTAAAAACTTTACCAGGGAAAAGGGAGTTTTGTGTAAGTGTTTGTGAGAGATAAAGGTAAATAATGTGACAAAATTTTAGGGGAGCAAGAATATAATTATTTTAGAGGCAAAGAAATGTTAATACTATTATTTTAAATAGAAAAGTTAATATATCTTACTGAACTTATCACCTTTATCCTCCACATTTTCTTTAAAAAATGAAGACAGTATACATTAAAGTCTCCCTTAATTTTAACCTTACTTACTTACTTACTTACTTACTTACTTACTTACTTACTTACTTACTTACTTACTTACTTACTTACTTACTTATTTATACTTCTATGCTGCCCAATCCCGAAGGACTCAGGGCAGCTTACAACAATATAAAATTACAATATAAAATTACATATAGTGTTACAAAACAATAATAAAGAAGTCAAGAAATCTAAAACCTTAGTTAAAAGGTTTATAGTGTATATTAGGGGTTGTTGTTGTTGTGTTGTTGTTTAGATTAGGAGCTTTAGATAGTTACAGATCTTTTATCTGTAAATAAGTAACTAGCTTCTATTATTCTTAGGGTTCTGCACTGGAAATAGTCTAAATCTAGAATGCAAGATGATTCATTTATCTAGGATGAATTGGCAGGTCCAAATTTGCCCTATTCTGATTGAATTCCATTATTATGTTTCTTGGAGCTCGGTTGTTGTATTACTGATACTAGAGCAGTAAACCACAATATTTTCATCAGTGGGAAAGACAGGGATATGTCTTGGATTCAGTAATTAACAGGTGTGCTGATAAAGAAAGTGTTCTGACCACCATTTTCTTGGTTGATAGACAAGTTAAAAGAAACTGTGAAATACTGTTAAAAGAAACTTGGAGTACTGTGTACAGTTCTGGTCACCACAGCTCAAGAAGGATATAATGGAACTGGAAAAGTTGCAAAAAAAGGCAACAAGAATGATAAAGGAAAGGAAGCACCTCCCTTATGATACTAGCCTTGAAAGACGGTGTTTAAGGGGTGACTTGGTTGAAGTGTATAAAATCATACATGGGATAGAGAAGATGGATAGAGAAAAATTATTTTCTCTATCACACAATACTAGGACAAGGGGGCACTCCCTTAAGCTCATAGGTAAGAAAGTGAGGACAAATCAAGGGAAATATTTCTTCACCCAGAGGGTCATTGGTTTATGGAATTCACTTCCAGAAGAGGTCATGACAGTTGGCAGCCTTGATAGCTTCAAGGCAGGATTAGACAGATTCATGGATGCCAAGTGTATTGATGGTTATTGAAACGGATGTCCATGTGCCTCCTCTATGTTGGTTGAGGCAGGCAGGATTCCCTTGAGTACCATTTGTTGGGGGTCAAGGGAAAGAGGGAGGGTCTTGCCTTCTCTTTCTGCTCAAGATCCCCATGGACAATTGGTGGGTCACTGTGTGACACAGAATGCTGGACTTGATGGGCTTTGGCCTGATTCAGCATGGCTCTTCTTATGTTCTTATGTTCTTAAACCTTAGTTTCACCAGCCGTTCCTCTTTGTATAACTTCACAATCTTCAGTCATGTCTTCTGAAGTACTAATCTTTATTTTATAGGAAAGAAAAATGAGTTAGCCATTCCTATCAACCTTCATCCATCAGTTGCATCAGTTGCATTATTTAAAGAAAACATTCCACCATCATATAATTTCTTTTGGCATGAAACTCACTCAATCTCTTTGTCTGAAATCTGGCACTAATATTCCCTATCAATGGGACCACATCTCTTGAAATTCTATAAAAAGTGTAAAGATTCTTGTTGTTTTGTTAAAGAGACACTTCTTTATGTGGCATACTGTACTTTATCACCGCTTAGAAACCTAAGGAACCATACAGTGATGGGCTCCTACGGGAACGGTCAGGAATGCAGTTCTGGTAGCAAAATTTGGAGCTCCACCCCAGAGCACCCAATTTGCACTGAAAGATGTTGAAACAAAATTCATAAGCCACACCCATGGTGTGGTAGTAAAAATTTTGGTAGCCCATCACTGGAACCATGTAATTCATTAGGCTGTTCTTCTTGATTTTGAATGATTAAGTAGTGAGCTGATATTAGTTATGAAAACAATATTTGTTTGATTAAATGCCTATCATAGATAATTCAGAACAGTTTTAGTTACTCAGTAATCAAATTATTAAATACATCTAGAGCCAATCCAAATTAATTTTGCTTTCAGTGAGGAAGATGTCAAATCTAATACTGACACTTAACCTAGATGGGACAATGCAATTTTGGTAATCCCTTATTTCTTCATCAAAAGTATTCTCTCTGTTAATTTCAAGTACTTGGATATGATAAAGATCCTTTTAAGGATTGAGATCAAAATCACAATGTAATTAGAATTATTAGAGTTGTTAACAATTGAAAGCATTATGTTTGATTGCCATTGGGTATACAACAGATATTTTAATAGCGCTTGTGAGACAGAGACTACCTCTGTATCTGAACAAAAGTGAGTTTAGCTTTCATATGGGAAACATATGAATATTTGTCAGTCATTGCTCTAATAAATGGCATTTTCCAATTGACCAATGTAAATAGTCTTCTATGAGGAACAGATTATATGGAGCAGTCCAGAAAGCAGGAACAATATCCTATCAAAAGATGAGAAACACTTTGTATATCCAAATTCCAAATTTTCTGCTGCAATTTAATCAGAGTTTTACTAAGCACCTTAGTGACAAGGTAAAATCTCAGTAAACCAAACCATAATTAATTTGTCTTCTTATGGTAAAAAGAACCTATTTAGCAAAGTGACATGGACTAAAGAAATTCCTTAACAGATTTACCAAAATCTAAGATGACAATAACTTATTAAAACGCCAAGTAAAATGCAGCCTAATTCCAATCATGTTAGAATACTAGAACAATGAACTGATAGTCATATTTAAAGTGTCTTGATTGCAATGTTTCCAAGCTAGGCGAGTCTTTATAAATATAAGAATGAATACTGTAGAGCGTAAAATTCAAACGTTTGGTTTTAAATAGCATAATAGTTGCTAGGACATAATTATCATCAACATAGCTTCAGCTTTAATATTTGGGGGGGGGGGGATGCCTTTAGGCTTTTACTAAAAGTCCTCAAGTTTGAATGGACTAACAAGTAGAAGATTAAAAACAGACACCTAAATATTTATTTATTTATTTTTTAACCATTCCATTCCATTGTGACCTTAGATACTGATATCATTCCATTGTGACCTTAGATACTGATATTTTTGTTTCAGACTAGGTTATTTCAAGGAATTCTCTAGATAAGCAGAATAGTAAAGTTTAAGGCATCTTTGAAGGCCTGCTTGGGTTACGGACTGTTAAATTTATCAGACTGATAATTTTTAACCAGAAATGTAATGCAACATTTTCATGTACCATGTTTCTTATGTTCTTGTGATCCCTGAAAAAACGGCTAAGGATTCTTTTCAGGGAGGTCTTTTTTTCTTTTTTCTTTGAAGTACAGGAGGTGCTGAGCATGGTCACCTCATGGCTTCTCACCCCTTTAACCGTGGCCCGTGGATCAACTGAGCCAGCACCTGGAGATGTTTCCACCATACACTTGCCAGTCATAGCTCTGCCCATGGCCCCAGGCAACTTTTCAGCTGAGGACTCCTCTGTTCCACAGCTCATCTTGTAGCTATGGAGCAGGTGGTAACTATGGTTTGTGTTCCACCAGGCCTAGAGCTTGGGTGTTGCTCACTCAGGCTGCTGCTACAATGAGGCATAAGAACATAAGAAAATAAGAAGAGCTATGCTGAATCAGGCCAAAGCCCATCGAGTCCAGCATTCTGTGTCACACCATGGCCCACCAATTGTACATGGGGATCTTGAGCAGAAAGAGAAGGCAAGACCCTCCCTTTCCCCTGACCCCCAAACAAATGGTACTCAAGGGAATCCTACCGGCACACGGACATCCATTTCAATAATCACTGATACACTTGGCATCCATGAATCTGTCTAATCCTGCCTTGAAGCTATCAAGGCTGACAGCTGTCACAACCTCTTCTGGAAGTGAATTCCATAAACCAATGACCCTCTGGGTGAAGAAATATTTCCCTTGATTTGTCCTCACTTTCTTACCTATAAGCTTTAGGGAGTGCCCCCTTGTCCTAGTATTCTGTGATAGAGAAAATAATTTTTCTCTGTCCACCTTTTCTATCCCATGCATGATTTTATACACTGCGATTAAATCACCCCTTAAACGCCGTCTTTCAAGGCTGAAGAGACCAAGGCATTGCAGCCTGGTTTCATAAGGGAGGTACTCCATTTCCTTCATCATACTTGTTGCCCTTTTTTGCACCTTTTCCAGTTCCATTATATCCTTCTTGAGGTGAGGTGACCAGAACTGTATACAGTAAATCAGTTGTACACAGTAAATCAGTTGAGCTTGATCTCTCTGAACCCCAGGCTCCAGCTTGGCATTTTGTGCACATTCAGATGGCCCAGCTAGTCCCCAAATCCCTATTAAGCAAACACGTGGGGTGGGTGACACAAGGACTGGCACTGAGCTATGCGTCTCAAGTTGAACAACCTGTTGACCTGGGACTGGGGGAAGGGGAGCCAGCGCTGGAGCTCTGAGCAATGGCTGGTGCAGGATCTATCTGTATGGCCCTGAAGTGGGATCCGCATGGCCAGTTCCTGCCTGCAGCATCGCCAGCCAAAATCAGCAGGGCAGAATCAGTGAGACAGTAGGGCCACCATCACCTGGGGAAAAAAGAGGGAGAGGAGGCACCGTTTCTCATGTTCTTTTCCTCCTGGGTGGCAGTGGGGAGGGAGAGAAGGGGGAATGAATGAGAGACTGGTCCTGTGCCTGTCAGTTGGCTCCCAGCACCAGAGAGGTCATTGAAGGGAAGCAGCCAGGCTGCTGTTGCCTTTCATTGGGGCATGTGGAGTGAGATGGTACTCCTCTTGCCATCTCTTAGCCCACCTCATCGAGCATTGCAGTTCTTCCTGCACTCACTTAGCCACCTGCTTCTTTTATTGATGCAATTCACAGGGGTGGCAGGTGGGGTGGGGGTGGAAGGGTATTCCCATCTCCCGGGCTTACTGACTTCTTCCCAGTAGCTCTTTCTCTGTCTTTTGATGTCAACTCTCAAAGATGAGGATTTTATGGGGAGAAAAGCTTGCCCCACCCACTCGGTGGCTTTGCTTGGTCCAAGTCTTTATTTGCCTACCGGTACCCAATTTCCTGCTCCATTGCATTTCTCAGTGTTATGTGCAGGGAAACAAGTTTGTGAGACTACAAGGAAAAAAAGTCCAATCAATCAATGCCAACTTCTCATGACAAGTTTTTTTTTTTACAGTAGTCCTACAGACTTCTTGCCCTGCACAGACAGAGATCAGAATTGGAAAGCAGGTTAGTGAAGGTATGTGGGTGCCTTGGACTCTGTGTGTGTTTGTGTGTGTGTGCGTGAGAGAGAGAGAGAGAGAGAGAGAGAACATCACCAGCCCTCCAAGGTTGGATTGGATCTCTCCCTCTCTCTCTCTCTTCCCCCTCCCTGTCTCAGGAGTTTTCATCTTCTGATTAAGTACAATATAAAAAATATAAATAATGTTTCTGCGGACTACCAATTTTTTGTTGTGGACCATTAGTTGGTGACTGCTAATATAGAGTGTTTTAGAACTAGAATACATACAATATAAAGCATTGATTAATGATAATACAGTGGTACCTCTACCTAAAAATACCTCTACTTACGAAATTTTCTAGATAAGAACTGGGTGTTCAAGACTCCCCCCTGCCTCTTCTCAAGAACCATTCTCTACTTAAAAACCTGAGCCTCTGAAACGGTAATGGGAAAAGGCAGAGAGAAGCCTCTATGGGGCCTCTCTAGGAATCTCCTGGGAAGAAACAGGGCTGGAAAAGGTGGGTAGAAGTCTCTGTGGGGCCTCTGTAGGACCTCCACTCTCCCTGTGGTTTCCCCAATTGCACACATTATTTACTTTTCATTCCTATGGGAAAAATTGCTTCTTCTTTCAAACTTTTCTACTTAAGAACCTGGTCACAGAATGAATTAAGTTCATAAGTAGAGGTACCACTGTACAGTATAATGTGTTAGTATATTTATAAAGCATATAGAGCTTTGCGTACTTTATTATGAGGGATGTTCTATCTTTATAATACATATTGTTTTATCATTTACAGGTAATATATATGACATATTGTATTATAGTTTATAAATTATTTTACTCCTACTAGTTTTTTTCGATGGTTTATATTATCAAATGAAGTTTGTGTGTGGCATTTTTATTGGATACCATATATGTGCAATGATTTCTGAATCTGATGACATATTTTAATGACATATCCACATAATTGGTGTGCTTTTTCAAGGGTAATATTTAGCTACTTTAATATGTTTTCATAATTGTCACGGTCTTATTATTAATCCCTTTTAATTGTAAGGAGGGGAAAAATCTACACATCCACATGTCATAAAAGTGTTCATCCTTTTTTCAACTCCAAATTCTGCCTTTGACAGCAGATGTGCCTTGACTCAAATGCTGCATGTTTCCACTTGATCAAGAGGCTCTCAAATATTAAAAGCACGCATAAAGATTAAACGTAAGGCACAAATATATTTTCAAAATGACACCGACAATAAAGAAAGTAATAATTTCTAAGAGGAAAGATGATGGCTTCCCTTGGGTTAAACTCTATATATCCATCAGCTGAAGAAAGTGACTGAAATCAGCCAAGAAGAACCAAGGTAATAAAAATGCAACAAACATTAATTCCCAAGTCAAAGAAACCACACAGGAAGCTAGAGTACAAAGTACAAAGTTAAAGTTATAGCTTGGAATGAATATCTATATTCATATTACTTTTATGTACTGAGAGTCTGGAGTGGTTTGTTGTTGTGGCCTGCCCATGTCCTGTGCAGCTGGTTATGGATCCAGAGGACCAGGACATGTTTTTGGCAAGGCCAGTTCATCATGTGCATCTGGCACCTAAGTCCAATAGTGAGGAGGGCTCGGTGCCAGAGATTGAAAGCCAACCAGGGCCTTTTGCACCTACTCAGTTTGAGCTGAGTGACTCAGGAGAAGAGGAGAGGCTTCTGCTTGATGCTAGGGCACCCAGGGCAGTGAGCAGGCACGACTGGCTCTGTAGGAGATCTCCATGTGAGTAGATCTGCAGGCTAATTGGCCATGCCCTGAGGCTATAGTGTAAGCTCATAGAGCCACTTGCTGGAGACAATGTGGTTTATTCACTTATTTAGCTTTGCCATGTTCTGACTTTCCTGTTTTCTGAACTCTGGATTATCACTCTGTGAAAATAATCAGACTAAAATTAACCTCTGACAGCTGTGGCCAGGGGGGCCTTTGCACAGGTTTGCCTAGTGTACCAATTGCGACCATACCTGGATCAGGAGGCTCTTCTCATGGTCACTCATGCTCTTATCACCTCAAGGTTGGATTATTGCAAAGCGCTCTACATGGGGCTACCCCTGAAGAGTGTTCGGAGACTGCAGCTGGTCCAGAATGCAGCCACATGAGCTGTTGTGGGTCCACCTAGGTACACCCAAACTACACCAAATCTCTGAGGGCTGCACTGACTCCCAATTGGTCTCTGGAGGCAATTCAAGGTGTTGGCCATTACCTTTAAAGCTCTACATGGTTTAGGGCCAGACAATCTTCAAGACCGCCTCCTACCGCATAGCTCACAATGACCAATAAAGGCCCACAAGGTTAGTATCCTCTGGGTCCTGTCAGCTAAACAGTGACGGCTTGCAGGCCCACAGGGAAGGGCTTTCTCTGTGGCTGCTCTGACTCTTTGGAACCAGCTATCTTCCGAGATCCGGACTGCCCCCTCCCTACTGGCCTTCCAAAAAGCCATAAAGACCTGGCTTTGCTGGCAGGCCTGGGGTCGTTGATCAGATGTCATACCATCGGGATCTGACCAGTAAAGATATGCATGGTTTTTAAAGTTTTAATTGTTAATTGATGGTTTAAAATTGTTTTGAACTATTTTTTTTTGGGGGGGGGTGTTATATTATATTTATATAATATATTTAGCCGCCTCAAGTCTACGGAGAGTGGCGGCATACAAATCCAATAAATTATTATTATTATTATTATTATTATTATTATTATTATTATTATATTTGGGTGAAAGCCATCCAGAGTCCTCTGGAAGTTGGGCAGCATATAAGTCCAAACAAACAAACACACACACACACACACACACAAACAGTACCTGCTGTCAGCCAACTTCTGTGAATTTTGATAACTGCGGATTTAATTGCCTGTTTACTTTGGGGGTTTGATATCAGGGCAGCTCTTACGAAGAGAAAGCAACATTTGGACTGACTAAGAAAAGACAACCTTTTCTGTTTGAATGAATTTTCCATCATAGTTAATAAGAAGATTTGTTATTAGTTAATAGCTTTGTCTGCCAAAAGTGGTATGTGCATCATTTCTAAGGGGACTCAGCACTGGGATACAACAGTTTGTTATATTGTTTCTTCAGTGAAAGATGGAATATGCTAAAGGTGACAATAAAAGGCTGGTGATGAGTCTGCTGTTGACACATGATAGAATTTTAGAACAAACATTTATCCACAAGATGTGTGTGCCTGCAAACGTTTCCAGGGCATGCTTTGAAATAAGGGTACACAGATTTATTCCCTATTTCAGAACAGATTCTATACATCATTTAGGGGATCATGCAGAGATTCTTGCAGCTAGGAAATTAAGACACCTACTAAACCTCAAGCCAATGAGAATGGTTCACATTATGAAAGGAGATAGAGGAAGGCTATCTTCTATTCCATAGCCAAAAGATCCAATTTGTTGCACTTAGAGAGCTACATTTAAAAGTAAGTGTATAGAATAGAATAGAATAGAATAGAATAGAATAGAATAGAATAGAATAGAATAGAAAAGAATTCTTAATTGGCCAAGTATGATTGGACACACAAGGAATTTGTCTTGGTGCATATGCTCTCAGTATACATAAAAGAAAAAAATACATTTGTTAAGAATCATGTGGTACAAAACTTAATGGTTGTCATAGGGGTCAAATAAGCAAAAAAAAATTATGATACAAGCAACAAGTTGCAGTCATACAGTCCTAAGTGGGAGGAAAAGGATGACAGGAGTCAGTGTTCCCTCTAATTTTTTTTGGGGGGGGTGGGCAGAAAAGTATAGTGTCTGAGCGGCAATCCCTTCGGGACTGGGCGGCACAGAAATAATAAATAAATAAATAAATAAACAAACAAACAAACAAACAAAAAACCCACCCTGTTTTGCCTCAGAGAATTTCAAAATAAAATACTGTACTGTGTGTCTATAACAGTGAGCTCATAATAGGGCAACTCTATCAATATCAAAATGTCACTTAAATAGTTGAGCTAGTTTCAAACTACATTTTGATTTTCTTTCTCTCTTCCTTACTCCCATTCTTTTTCTTTCTCTTTTCCTTCCTCTCTTTTTTCTATCTGTTTCTCTCTCTTTCTCTCTTCCTCTCTCTCTCCTTCCCTCTCGCTCTTTCCCTCTCGACTTCTGGACAGGTTTGGAAAACTCTGAGTTGATGATGATTTTTAAGTGAGCGGTTGCTCACTGCTCAGCTTAGAGGGAACTATGATAGGAGTGATGAGAAAAAACTAGTAGAAATAGAAGTGCAGACTTAGTAAAAAGTTGACAGTATTGAGGGAATTATTTGTTTAGCAGAGTGATGGCATTCGAGGAAAAACCTATTCTTGTGTCTAGTTGCTTTGGTGTGCAGTGCTCTATAGTGTCATTTTGAGGGTAGGAGTTGAAACAATTTATGTCCAGGATGTGAGGGTCAGTAAATAAATTTCACGACCCTCTTTTTTATTTGTGCAGTATACAGGTCCTCAGAGGAAGGCAAATATTATCACTTCCTTCCCCCCCTCCTTTTCCTTGTCTTCCTTCTTAATTGGCCAGCTGGCATAAACTTTGGCTCCAAAATTATCAGGTAAACTATTTAATTCTGAAACAGTACAAAAAAATAGGGCAGGTTTATTTGAGCTGTGTGGAAATTCGAAATCTGTCACTGTTTTCTTAATCAGCCCACTCTGTGAAATAGGGTGGGAGAATGTAGCTGTAGACATTAAGCTATGGTGAAAGCTACTTTTTGTAGTTTAGGTGATGCCTAGCTGTGTCTCTTCCTTGGAAATCCAGATATTTATTGCATTAATAGGAGGAGGAGAAGCATTATGTACGTTTACCACCTTGAGCTAGTTATAAAATAATAAAGACAGTAATAAAAAATTAATGAACGTTGGGTCATTCCAATGTACACTAAATCATCTGCTCTTGAGCCTTTGTTTTTACTTTTATATTACTTTTTTCATAAATATTCTAACTAATTATTAAACACTTGGCTAATGAATATTTTACCTAAAATTAGGCAAATTATCACTTACTCATAAAATGTATGATAAAATGGCAGTTTCTTTTTAACATTACAGTGATCCCTCGATTTTCGCGATCTCGATCTTCGCGAAACGGCTATACCACGATTTTTCAAAAAATATTAATTAAAAAATACTCCACTTTTTTTTTGCTATACTGTGGTTTTTCCCACCCGATGACGCCACTCTCTTCCTTCCTTTCTCATCTTTCTTTCTCTCTTTCTCTATCTTGCTTCTTCCTCTCTCACACTCTCTTCCTCCCTCTCTCATCTCTTTCTTTCCTTCTCTCTCTTTCTCTCTCTCTCCCCCTCTTGCTCTCGGGCGGCGGGCAGGCAAGCGGCGGGCGGGCAGCAGCGAGGAGCCGAAGATTGGGGTTTCCCCTTTGCGTGGGCGGCGGGGAAGACCTAGGGAAGGTTTCTTCGGCCGCCCAGCAGCTGATCTGCTCGGCAGCGCGGCAGCAGCGAGGAACCGAAGATCAGGGTTTCCCCTTTGCTGCAGGAGGACCCGTGTCCGAAAGCCGGTGAGAGGAGTGGATCGGGCGAGCGGCGGGCGGGCGGTAGCGGCGAGGGCGCCGGACGCGCTGGGGGGGTGGGGGCAGCCGACATTCAAAGCAATCTTTGTCGGCTTCCGCACTTTCATCGCTCCCCGGCTCCACCATCTGTGCATGCGCGGCCATGGAAAAAAGGGCACGCATGCGCAGATGGTGTTTTTACTTCCGCACCACTATATCGCGAAAAATCGATTATCGCGAGAGGTCTTGGAACGTAACCCTCGCGATACTCGAGGGATCACTGTACACACACACACACACACACACACACACACACACACATTTGTTTTCGTACATTTTCATGGGTTTCTTCCCATGTATGTTTCAGAGATTCCTGGAGATGTTTCGACGAGATCGCACTTGTCATATTCAGGCTGGTGCCTTTGGCTTTCTGCTAGGCTTTCTGCTTTGCTCGCCCTAGCAGAAAGCCAAAGGCACCAGCCTGAAGATGACAAGTGGGAGCTTGTCGAAACGTCACCAGGAATCTCTGAAATATACATGGGAAGAAACCTGAATATGCCAAGATGTTATTATTATTATTATTATTATTATTATTATTATTATTATTTATTATTTGATTTGATTTATTGGATTTGTATGCCGCCTCTCTCCGGAGACTCGGGACGGCTAACAACAATAATAAAACAGTATACAAAATAATCCAATAGTAAAAATGATTAAAAACCCATTAATATAAAAAACCAACAGACATAACATGCATAAAATTGTAAAGGCCTAGGGGGAAAGAGTATCTCACTTCCCCCATGCCTGACGGCAGAGGTGGGTTTTAAGTAGCTTACGAAAGGCAAGGAGGGTGGGGACAACTCTAATCTCTGGGGGGAGTTGGTTCCAGAGGGCCGGGGCCGCCACAGAGAAGGCTCTTCCCCTGGGTCCCGCCAAGCGGCATTGTTTAGTTGACGGGACCCGGAGAAGACCCACTCTATTTATTAGATTTGTATGCCGCCCTTTTCCAAAGACTCGAGGCAGCATACAATTGCTTCTGAGAGTTGGGGGAGGGCACAAACACCCAAGTTTTTCTGAAAAATATGCTGTTTTTCACAAAAACAGATGCAGGGGCAGGACTTCAGGAGGCCAAAAATTTCACTGGACTCATCAAAGCCAGCTATTTCCAGACTGTATTGCTGTGTTGCTTCCAGGTTTTTTCAACATTCTTAAGTATAGCAGTAAAAACATAAAAAAAATATTGAGGTTCTGTTCTGTCTCACACAGCAAATGAGCAGCAATTAACTTCCAATTAACGCTCAGACACAGGGTGTTGAAATGAAATAGTCTATTGTACAATCAGGTTGAAAAATTACAACAAAGGGATGACCTTCAACTGCCAAAACAAAGTTTTCAAAGCAAAATTTCTCATAGACTTCTTAATCCTATATCTTTTAGAATTGCAGAAAGATATGTTTGTATGAAAGGCAAAAATTCTTAACATGCTCTTTTCCTTCAAAGGGTCAGATGCTGATTTTCTCGCAAAGGGAACCTCCCAATCTCCTCCCATTTTATTCACCCTAGGATTATAGCCTGTGCAAGTCTCCCTTCCGAGTCCGCATGTCTTGCCTCCCCCGCATCCTTCCTACTCTTGCGTCCAGGATAGGATCCCTCACCTTCATTTCCTCATTAGACCCAGGTAAAGCCCCAGTTGTGGGTTCTATAGTCTCTTCAGGACCCTCACATTCTATTTCTCCCTCCTCCTCACTGTTTGACTCCTCTGACAGCCACTGACCATGCCCAGATGGACCTGATTCACCTGGCTCAAAGTCTGTTATCCAACCACAACAGTTTCTACTAAAGCACCAATTTTGTAGAATGTCCTTCTGACTCAAGTCTTCATATCTAAACATCTGACCTAAACATAATCATTTTAGTTAATTGTTGTTCTGCTTTTAGAATTTAATGCTCTTCCATCACAATTAAATTCTGATGATTTAGGACATAGGAAAATGAAGAGTAGATTCTTCCAATGTGGTAGCAGTTACAAGCAAAACGCAAGCAGAGTACATCAGTCTAGTTTTAGTTTCAATTCTCAGCAGACAGACTCATTAGTTAAGCCACCCCAACTCTAAACTCTTTTAGTTCCCATTGGCTGATCTGTTGCTAAGTCCTATTCATTGGCTGACCTTGTTACCATGTCTCTGCCAGTTCATGAATATTCTGACATGAACAAAGGACAGTTCATTTAGATACAAGTTGATAGCAATGGAGTTTCCTATTTTCTCTTCCTCAAAGTTCTTAGCTTGTAAATAGCAAGAGAAAGGATACTATTGGTTATATGCAATTAAATGAATTTACACCAAAATATGTTTTGCAAATTATAGGAAGTAATCACTCCACTTCATTCTGCATTGTTCAGAAACCACTTTAAGCACTGTGTACAATATAGGGCATCACATTTTGCAAAAGATTCAGATAAATTGGAACATATTCAGAAAAGAGTAAGAGAGGGGTGGAGAGTCTAGAAATTAAACACTATTATGCAGAAAGCTTGAAAGACCTGGTTTTTCTTAGCTTCCAGAAGAAAAAGCCTGGAGGGGAATATGATACAACTCTTAACATACTTGAAAGGCTTAAGTAAAGTTCAGGACTTTTTCTTGATCCAGATGTCAGGACATGAAATAATGGATTGATATGTTATGGTGGACCAGTTAAATGGGAAGAAGGAAGAGAAAAAGATATCTTTTCTTGAGAAAATAAAAAGCAGCCACATAGAAAGTGTTTCCTGATATTATTGCATTTATTTATTAGAGTTATGTCCATCTTTTTTTCAGGAACTCAAATCATGCTCAGGAAGCATAGATACTGGCTGCTCTTATTTTGTTCCAACTCTTAAGAGTTGTTATTGACCCAAAATCACTCAGTGAGCTTTCAAGATTGTAGATCCTAGGACAAAGTGTTAACCATTAACTTGTAAAATGAACCTTCTATAAGTGATTTTTTTTACATGAGCATGGATGGATAAATGGAGAGAGGGAGGGAGGCAGGGAGGGATCAGAGGAAGGAAGATAGGAAGGAAGGAAGGAAGGAAGGAAGGAAGGAAGGAAGGAAGGAAGGAAGGAAGGAAATTTGCAAGAAATTTTAGTTCTATGATTAAATAGCAGTGTATGTGGGAATGACCTTGGGAGGTTATTCCATATATAACAATAATGACCATATTATTATACATTATGGATATAATAATAATATCCATATTGCAAAGAATTCAATCCCGAGAATGTGCAGAACTTAAAAAACATCAAGACCAAGAACAAACCAACCTACACATCGATGTCCAGGAAAGCATGACAGAAGAGACGGAATAATCCCCAGCTACATAATTAGTGGATAAAATAGTTAAGAAGGGCTCCTTCCTTCTGTTAAGGTGGTAGCCTTACAATAAATTCGAATTAACTTATCTGGTCATGATTCCTGTCTGGGAAGGTTGACAGTAATAGAGCAGGGAATGATTTTACAGATAAAAGTGGTAGTGGTAGTGCCAATATTAGTATTTTCAGAGTAACCTAGATTTACATTGAACATTTAATAAAGAATCCTGTCATGGTAGAGAAGAAGCAGAACTAAAAAATAAATAAAATAGAGAGCTTGTGTCAAATAATAAACTTATACACCGGGTGCACAATCATTAGGCAAGTTGTATTTTGGTGAATGTCATTATTCTTTCCATTTTAAGATCTTTAATGGCTAGCCACAAAGTGCAGTACTTCGATGCATGCAAGGGAGTATTGTCCAGCATAAAAAATCATGGTCTTCTTAAAAGATGCAGACTTTTCCCCTTTCTTTTGCTTGAAAAAAGTGTATTCTAAAAAGTGGCAGCAGGTTTGGGAGTTGATGTTGAGTCCATCTTCAATCTGAAAAGGTCCAACTATATCACATTTAATAATACTAGCCCATACATCTCCAACTTATTGGCATCTGAGTCAAAGTGGAGCTCTGTGCTCATTAGTGATCCAGCCATAGGCCCATGCATCTGGTCCATCAAGAGTCACTCTCATTTCATCAGTCCATAAGACTTTTGAAAAAATCTGTCTTCAGAGATTTCTTGGTCCAGTCTTGCTGTTGCAACTTAAATGTGTCTTGTTTAGTGTGGTCAGGTGTCAGACCTTGGCCATGTCTCTGAGCCCTGAACAGAGTAGCAGGTTTCTACCAGAATGGTAAAGGATGCTGCAACGGTAGTAAAAGTTGAGCTGCATGCACAGCCTCAAGTGTCTTCCAAGTATCCCAGCCCATTTTTGAATCTGTGCATGAACAGGAAGAAAAATCTTGTGAGGGGACATGTGAGATTTCAGCAATTTTTTGCTTCTGCGCATGTGCGGAAGCAATTTTTTTTGCCAAAATCTCACGCGTGTCCCTTCATGAGATTTTTGCATGCGCAGAAGCAAAAACATACTGGGACGGGTGTGAGACCCAAAGCTGTGCACGCAGCACACCGGTAGCAATGTTAAGTGCAATCTGCTCCTGACTGAACACCTTATATTTCCGGGCATTCCAGGTAGGTTGCAGTTTTGGAATATGACAGCAATGGAGGATAATGGTAACTTTACGTTTAATTCTTCTCAAATCTTTGTGCGGTAAATGTGTATCTTTTTTTTTCAACATGTTTCTCGATATCTTATTGACTAGGTACTTGCAACAAAACATTTGATGGGTTTGTGATCATACTCAAATATCTTAGCAATTTCAAGAGTGCTTCAGGCCTCTGAAATGTTTTTTACAATTTTTGACTTTTCAGAGTCAACTCTCTTGTTTGACCCCTTTTTTTGCCTGAGGGAAAGGAGCTGCCTAACAATAATGCACAGTTTGATATAGGCCACACCTCCCTCATTACACAGATACACATCACCTGATATGTTTATATCCACTAAGCATTCAGGTTTATACAGCTTGGAGATGGAAAATATGCATAACATGATTATTTGGTCAATGTACTCACTTGCCTAATAATTGTGCACCCAGTGTATGATGGAAAAGATGGATAAAATTGTCATTTATGGTAGTTTAATAATCTATTATTTAAATTGTGTTACATTCACATAGAAGTACATAAAATATTGTCTTTTATGATGCTTCCATTAAGAACACAGTGTGAACAATCCTGTCTTATGATTGCTTATAGGTGACTTGAAAACACTTGCTTCCATAAATTTTGACTGCCCTACTATAGTTGTGGGTGTATGGATACTAGCAACAGCAATTTTATTGGATTGTGTTTGTACAAAAAATACCCAATGGATTTCATTATGATGTTGCAGTTTATCAGAACTTTGAGAGGTCTATTCCTTGAGAGTTTAAAGTGGCATCTGTTAATGTTGGATGCCCATAATGAAAAATGCAATTGTCCACTAAATAATTATGTCAGACATAGCCTATCTTGAATATATTTCCACCCCTTTCATTGGGTGCTTTGTCGAAACAGATCTTTATGGATCACAAACAAGTGAAGCTGATTAGCAATATTGATTTAGTTGTATAGCTGAAAGTTGGAGATAGAGCCTTTTTCTGATGCTATGGCAGAAATGGAATGTGTTTTCAATAAGTACATTTTGTTGTCATTCATTGTCATCAAAATAAAACAACAATAACAACAACAATGTGCTGGGTGTCCTCTGGAATTGTTAAGCTTCAGTACATCTTGCAGAATTTTCTGCCAGTTCCCCCCAAAGGTGTAATCATTTTGCCTTACCTCTCTAGTGATGCTCTAGTTTCCAGAACTAAATTGGAAACCCTCTACAATGATCCTATGTTCTGTTACACCAAATGGCTATTATTCTAGAAATGGGGGGGGGGGGGGGGAACCATAATGTTGTTTTTTTATCTTGAAAAGCCAAGTGGACTTCATGATGGCAAGACAATGTTATTTGAGTTTGTTAACATTCATTGCAGTTGTCAAGAAATTGCTTTTTAGAAAAATCACAATGAATGTCAGGAAAAGTTTCAGATTGTTGTGTGGGGAGAAAAAGCACAACTGGAGGGTTATATATAACTTTCCAACAAAAATACACATGTTGTAGAAAGGTTCACTTCAAATTTCTGAAACAAAACTGGGGGGGGGGGACTAGACATATAAAGCTTCAGCAAGAAACAACACAAACGATGGCATGCCTATATCCATAATGTATTATTTTGTATTTTCCTCCTGCATGAAATACCCTGTCCAAAATTATCCAAAGTACCTCTCTAAATCCCAAAAAACAATAAAATAAAATAAAATAAAACCACAAGGCATTAATCAAAATTATATTCAGGCTTACCTTGAAGTAACAACTGTATAAGAATGATTAATTCCCTTAATTTGAATATAAATAGAGATTAATTGTCTAGTTGCAAACTGTATCTAGACAATCCCTAAACAATGTTGAAGGATTCATAGGCAACTGATTAACAGTAGTTTTATCTTGTAACAATGCTGAGTGTAACATGGTAAAAATTAAACAATTATGCCCCAGAGTTTTGACTCCGGTGCTAAGTTCACCTCCTACTGGATTCATGGGGATGTCAGGGCAGGGGATCAAAACCTGAGTCTGGAGCTTGCTGAATTCAGTCTTGGAAAATATATGACAATTTCACCGCTGAGATCCTATCCTGTATTTTAAAAGTCTACACTGAAAAGAAAAGCCAATTCAATCCATCTCTAGTTCTGATTACTGTTTATTTTTGTTCCATCTTCCTGGTCATTTTTCCTGTGAAACACCTGTTTGCTAGAAATATTATAGAGAATACTCTTGAAGGTATAAATAGTGAATATGTTGTCACTAAAACTGATCTGAAATGACTGACCTCCTGAATTTGGTCAAGAGAAGGATGGAAATAATACAAAGATGAAGAAGAACAAGCAATCTTTGCAAATCAGACACAACTGAATGGAAACAACAACAACCACAGACTTTACAGTCCATAGATCAGAAAAGAAGACTTCTCTCAAGGTCATCTAAAAAGGATTTTTCAGAGCATATGCATGCATTGGTGAGAAAACGTGAACAATTTTTAAACCTCGCCTGAATTATATTTTCCTGAAAATTTTGGAAAAATTGAAAATGTTTCAAATATAGATAGAGTATAAAGGTTTATAAAAGCTGAATCTGAAGATTATACCACTATTGTGATTATAGAGTACATAGAGTTATAAGTCCTCCATAATATCCAGCAAATAAGACACCATCAGCAATCCTTACTGAGTTTAAAACTTACTCTGAAATTTTTAACAGTTTCAGCTTTACTCTTTTCCTAACAATGAGACATAATCCTTTTTTTCTAAGTGCTGAATTTATCAGAGCATTGTGAATTTAGAGTCTCTATAGATCTAATCCACAAAGGCAAAATTATTTCCATCTCTTTAGACTTTCCTTTCCCTCTTTCCTTTCTAAGGTTTGTGCACAACATCTGAGTAAGTAACCAGCATTGGTTCAAGGTATGTAGTTATCCTTATGGGTTTGATTAATTAATATTATAAAATAAATAATATTATTTTCCTATTTATTACAATACATTAAACAAGTGTATCTTTGCATATCATGTAATTTTTAAGTTACATGAAGTTTTTGAGGAAACAAAGGAGCAATTTACTTTTCAAATCAGTTAATGTCACCAGGTAAGACAGATCGAAAGCTGATGGACTGTCATGTTATAAACTGTTTAATTATGTTATTTGATGTTATATTATGTTTTAATTATGATATTTTATTGACAAGGCAAATAGAATCCTTAATTCGCTCCTTTGTTCCAAGTAAAACGGAAAATCATCAATCCACCACATATGATTTTAAAAAATCAGTTAATTCTTAGAAGAACTTGTCACTGCATGCAGCATGGATAGGAAAATGGCAAGAATCCTCTTGTCTACTAATATTTTAAGTTGACAACACCGTAATGGTGGTAATGGGAAAATGTTTTTCATAGTATTTTGCTTGCTTGCCCGCACACTATTGCTATCCCAATGTTAATGTGAGAGGTAATTTTGTATCTATTGGAAGAGAAGCCACAACTCTGAAAATAATTGTCTCCCCAGGGCCTTTTGGGTCTCCCACTAAATGCTTTATAAGACCAGTAGCTTGTCAGAGAAGTTATTAATTTTTATGAAAGTCTGGAACAGAGGAAGGAAAGTGAAAGCAGCACTTCAGCTTTGGTAAAAGGGTTTTGAGTGAAATATGAGTTGTGCTCCCACACCACCCTTCATCGGAAGATCCCGAAGAGGATTTTCATTTTCAGTGAATAATTTTTGATTGAAGAATCTAGAAAGTAATTTGGTGTTCATTGCCAATGGTGAGGTTCATACTGAATAAGGAGAAAGAAAACAAGCAACTAATCTTACACAGAGGTAGAATTTCTGCTGTTTGTTTTTAATTTCTAAGTCTGCCTCCTGTTTTAATTATCTGAAATTTATATTTCTGTTTCCCAAAAATAAAGAAGTCAATATCTGAATTGATTGCTGTTAGGTGGGTATTATCCTAGGCCCCAAATTTGGCTTGTAAAACAGCATGAAGTTTGAACATATACCTCCTGAAGATCAGTACTAGGCTAATTGGAGACTGCATGTAGTGTTAGAAAATTGTTAGTTGGGAGCTTTGATGGACAGCTATGGAATGGCAGCAAAATCCTCAAAAATAGAATTGTGAGCACAACCCAATGGGGAGGAGGGGGTGATAGAACTTGGAGGATCTCTTGGTTTATCACTAATCCATTCTACCAGACTGTCAGGTTGTTTAGTAGAAGCCAACGTTTTCAGAAGGCAGGAAGGGATGTCATAGCCCTGTATTCACCCTTTGATCACTGTGAGTGTGACTCTGAATGCCTTTTCCTGCTTTACTTCCAAAATGTCCCCAGATTGAAACACGGTATGATTTTTTTAATTACTTTTTTTTCTTTCGCTGAGCTTTTACTTTTCTTTTGATGGGTCCCCCTCCCTTTCTTTTAATATAAGTCTATCCATATACACTTTAACTTTGTTATTGTTTTTGTTGTAGTTTTGTTTGAGTCAAATCAGCATAAGAATAGGACTGGAACAGCAGATGTGTGCAGTGTAGATTTGCCCTTAGAGTGTGACTTTCTCCCTAAAATTGTTCTTTCTTATTTACCATTCATCTTCATCCACAACTGGAACTGACTTTTCAGCCAAAAGCTATTTTCAAGCAAGCTTGAAGATGATGCAGTGGTTAGAGTGCAGTACTGCAGGCTACTTCAGCTGACTGTTAGTTCAAATCTCACTGGCTCAAGGTTGAGTCAGCCTTCCATTCTTCCATGGTGGATAAAATGAGGACCCAGATTGTTGGAGAAAATATTCTGACTCTTTAAACCACTTAGAGACCACTTAGAGAGGGCTGTAAAAGCACTATGAAGCAGTATATACAGTAAGTATAAGTGCTATTGTGAAAATACAGTGATACCTCTACTTATGAACTTAATTTGGCTACTTATGAACTTAATGAGCCAAGGGTGGCACAGCAAGTAGAGTGCTGTATTGCAGGCCACTGAAGCTGACCATAGATCTATAGGTCAGCAGTTCAAATCTCATCACCGGCTCAAGGTTGACTCGGCCTTCCATCCTTCAGAGGTGGGTAAAATGAGGACCCAGATTGTGGGAGCAATATGCTGGCTCAGTTAAAAAGTGCTATTGCTAACATATTGTAAGCTGCCCTGAGTCTAAGGAGAAGGGTGGCAGAAAAAAACCCCAATGGAAGAAAGAAAGAAAGAAAGAAAGAAAGAAAGAAAGAAAGAAAGAAAGAAAGATGCCTAGAGCTGGATAGTACGGTATCTTTCAGCCTATGCAAGCAACCAAACAGGTATGTCAAATGAACTAGACCCATGACAGCGAACCTATGGCACATATGCCACAGGTGGCACGTGGAGCCATATGGGAGGGCATGCGAGACTTTGCCTTGCGTCAGCTCCAGCGTGCATGTGTGTGCTGGCCAGCTGATTTTAGGCTTTTGGAAAGGCAGTTTCGTCCACCGGAGGTAGAAAAATCCCCCAATAAACAAACCGGAAGTTCGGGAAAACGCACTTCTGGTTTGCCCATTTGGGCATTTTTTTTCATCTACCAGCAGTGGTGGGTTCATACCAGTGTGCCCCAGAGAACCACAGTGGTATGAATCCACTGAATTTTCTGCATTCCCCCCCCCCATCATCTTTGTGTGGAAGAAGCCCTCAGCTGTGCTTCGGATGAAGAATAGAGGTCAGCATTAAGACAAGGGTGGTTGGGAGGGTTTCTTCCACACAGAGACACTGTAACAAAATCACAGGTGTGTGTGCGCATGCAGGGGCGAGGGAAAGGATGTGGGCACATACACACATACTAGCACACACACACACACACACACTTTTGGCATGCAAACCAAAAAAGGTTCACCTTCCATGAACTAGACTGTGCTCTGCATTGGCATGAAATGCAGGATATTTATTGATCTTCCATTGGAGACAGAAATCCATATGCATACTGAATTGAGGGCAGAGTTTCCATGACAGTCATGATGCTTAAGTAGCTGTCTACGCACTGTTCAGGGTGCTTGCAATTTCAGGGAATTAAGATTGTGAGGCCTACAGTCATTTTACACAGCAAGTATCTTCCTTCCCTCACTTTCTTCTGAGATGAGTTGATGCCATCTTCCAAACTTTGGTCTCCCTTGAGTTGACTCTTAGCTTGGCTTTCTTGCTCTGCTACCCATTTTAACATTTTCTGCTTGTGAATTCATTTAAATTTTGTTCAGATCAGTCAAGTCTCTTTAGTGAGAAGGAGCTGCTGCAACAGATAAATCATAAAAGCATATGAGCTTTTTTTAAATGAAACCACTACTTCTAATTTACATGGCGTTTCATCCATGTCTTTCCTTCTCCTTCAGAGAAGTTCATATTATCCATTTGACCATTTTCCCCACAGGTGCACAGATTGTTTTGATAAATGCAAATATTCAAAAGAGAATAACAATAATAATAACAAAAACTCAGGCTTGACAAAAACCACGGTTGTTACCAAAGCCTTTATTTAGTGTGCTATCCACTGGCATCACAATTCTCGTTACTTTCAATGAATATTCATCTGCTTATTAGTGCTGGATGAATTCCCTCTAGTTTAATGCTGAGAAATAGTCAGAATGCACCTATTTCTTTCCCAAACCTTATTGTTGAAATAATTGTAAATGAACCTTGATTCATTTTTTAAATTCCTATGTAGTGAGCAGCCTTCGTAAAGATGTATTTCAAGACTAATTCTTAAAGAGGTTAATATTTAATTATTTGCAACATTTATGAGCCAGCTGATCCCCCAGGCTTCTCTGGTTAGTTGAGAAATCCCAGAAAGTTAAATTTAACCATATTTAAAATAAAAGAAAATACAAATTGCTGTATAAACGCCTTAAGGAGCAGAAAATTTCACAACATTCCCAAGTGTTACTTTAAATATTTTTACAAGTAGTAAAATGCC
The DNA here is from genome assembly GCF_031021105.1 of Erythrolamprus reginae. Lineage (NCBI taxonomy): Eukaryota > Metazoa > Chordata > Lepidosauria > Squamata > Dipsadidae > Erythrolamprus > Erythrolamprus reginae. Next base: position 343,738,807 of record NC_091950.1, on the reverse strand, counting down.
TACACAAAACAATAATATCCCCAAGTGATTTAGATGACACTTGCCCTGCTCATGTTCAGGAAACTATTAAAGATCTGGGTATTTTCTCAAGCTCCACAGCAGAATGAAGAATGAGTGGTGATGTGTTGCTGTTCTTGTTGGGGGTTTTTGGTTATATATTGATATGGGAATTACTTGGGGTGTTGAGTTTCTCCTTTGAATTTCTTTTAAATTTACTTTGTAATTGTAAGCCACCCAGAGTTGTTGGGAACCAAATGTCCTATGCATTATATAGGCAAATAAACAGACTTTAAATTTAAGAAAAGAAAAATGAAAACTGAGTGGTCATTAAAATATGTGATTACAGATATCCTATGACTGACAAAACTGTAAGAAATGCAAAAATGCAGAAAGAAAGAATGGAAGGAAGGAAGAAAAGAGAGAGAAAGAAAGAAAGAAAAGAAGGAAGGAAGGAAGGAAGGAAGGAAAGAAAGAAAGAAAGAAAGAAAGAGGGAGGGAGGGAGGGAGGAAGGGTGGGAGGCAGGCAGGCAGGGAGAGAGGGAGTGGGGAAACACCATATAGTAAATTAAGGCAAGCAAATGGGAATACAGTCATACCTCGTCTTACGAACCTAATTGGTTCCAGGGGGAGGTTCGTAAGACGAAAGGTTCGTAAGATGAAACATTGTTTCCCATAGGAAACAATGTAAAGTCAATTAATCCGTGCAACCAAAAAACCCCCCCGCAAAAAACCCGCTGCCACCCGGCTGTCACCTTTTAAAACAGCCTGGGGGCTTCTCAGCGACCTCCCGAACGCCAAACGCCAAACCTGAACTTCCGCGTTTGGCGTTTGGAGACAGCTTGGAAGCCGCGTGGCTGTTTTAAAAGGTCACAGCCGGTCTGGGGGGCTTCCCAGCACCCCCCCGAACCCCAAACCCAGAAGTTCGGTAAAAGTTCGGGGTTCGGGAGGTTGCTGGGAAGCCCCCCCAGCCCGGCTGTGACCTTTTAAAACAGCCGCGCGGCTTCCCAGCAGCTTCCCGAAGCCGAACGCCAAACCCGAACTTCCGTGTCCAGCGTTCGGAGACAGCTGGGAAGCTGCGCGGCTGTTTTAAAAGGTCACAGCCGGGCTGGGGGGCTTCCCAGCAACCTCCCGAAGCGAACCCGGGGTTCAGAAAAATTTTGCCTCTTCTTACGAACTTTTTTCGAGTTACGAACCGGCGTTCGGGAGGCTGCTGGGAAGCCCCGCCGCCCAGCTGTCACCTTTTAAAACAGCCAGGGGGCTTCCCAGCAGCCTCCCGAACGCCGGTTCGTAACTCGAAAAAAGTTCGTAAGAAGAGGCAAATTTTTTCTGAACCCCGGGTTCGTATCACGAGTTGTTCGTAAGACGAGGGGT